>NC_134726.1:37309000-37927000 GCF_049634645.1 Pelodiscus sinensis | reverse complement strand
CTGGCACACGCTGGGCAAGCCACTCGCCTCTGTCTGCCCAGAAGGGGACCCCCTGTTCTGCCTCGGAGGATTCTCTCGTGACTCTGAGCTCCCTGCGTGGGAGGCCGGAGCAAGGGCACCGTGTCACGGGGGGGTTACGCCTCATAAAACACGGGAAGCTGGTTAGTTCCTTTCCCGCCGACCTGCCTCTTTGGCAAAGGGCAGCAGGAAATATTTCTAAAGCAGGAGCCGAGAACCTGGCCTGCTCCCAACCCAGCGTTACCACAAGGGGCTGTACGCGCCGAGAACAATGGGAGTTCGGCACCCAAATACCTTGAGAGGGACTGGGCCTGACAAGCGCTTGGGTTGTGATGACCAACGTCTTGGGGAGAGAACAGGGACTCCCCCCCACTCCTCCTCTTCCACGATAGTCCCTGAGACGCTCAAGTCCAACCCCCACCCACCCTGGGAGCAAGCAGATAGCCAACACAGGCACTCTCTGAAGGATGGGGGCGGGGGGCAGGACATGCTCTCTCCTCTATGCCACTCCAGAACTAGGGTTGCCAGATGGTTGAAGCAAAAATACCAAATGTCGCCCCCCCCAAAAAAACCCCACTGTTGAAGGGGGGGAAAAAGCATGTCCCCTTTAAGAGTGAGTGCAGGGATAGGAACAGGGGAGCGGTTGAGCACTAAAACCATGGGGAAGGTCTTTTGGCCAGCAGCCATTTTGTGCCCGCAGCATTGGGGAAAGAGGTAAGCATGGGGGTTGGGGGACTGGGGACCAGGGCGGGACTCGGGGGGTGGGAGGGAGAGGCCGGGCGCTGAGTGTTTGTAGGGTTGCCAGGTGCCCGGCATTTTCGCTTCCTGGCCGGGGAAAAATTCAGAAAATACCGGCCAGCTCAGGTGTCCGGAATTCTCTGAATTTTTTTACCGCGTAAGAGGTGAAAATACCGGACTGTCCGGGTGAATACCGGATACCCGGCAGCCCTATCCAGAACCCACCCCACTACCCTACCCCTGGAGAGTCCCACCCTGCACACGGGGTAACCCTTCGGCCAGTACCTCCACAAGCTTGTCCTGGGGTCGCAGGCCCGCCTTGGAGGCTGGCGAATCTGGATCTACCGAACGGATGAACTGCCCGGGCCGGGACTTCTCGCTGTGGAGGTTGAACCCGTAACCATTGGGCCCTTTCTTAAGGTGACAAAGACGTGGGCGCAGCTCCTTGCTTTGTCCGTTTAAATCCTGGTGAGAAAAAAGAGAAAAGCCGCTGTGTTATATTTGCCGCTTTGGGCCGGGAGGGCAGGAGGAGAGGGGAAAAAAGCAGGTGCAACAAGGAAACGGGTGTGTTAGAGCTGCCGATCCGCCTCTCCCAGCGACACAGGAACAGGCCACCACACGCACGTCCTCACACGGAGTCCATTCGAAAACACCGACGGTCCGGCTCCGTTCTGATACCAGGCAAATGCATTTCCTGCATCGCAAACTGCTCTAATAAAATACGTTCGGACTCCCACCTCCAACCACCCCGCCAGCCCAGGCGGAAAAGAAACGGAGAAACCAGAGCCCGTCTGACGAGCGCAGTATTTAGGAGACAAAGCATTAACCTTGGCTGCTGATCGCAGGCATGGTCGTGGCCTGGAACCTGCGGACCTCAGCAGCTGCTGCGATGGCTCTAATAAATCTCTCTCCCCTTTCGCTGAGGAGGATCCTGAGGAACCCAACGGCAGGTCCCACCCTGTCTCAGAGGATCCCTTCCCTCCGCACGGGGGGTGCCCGACGGTGTCTCAACATGCGGATGAAGGGCTGTGAGCCTGGAAAGGGCCCTGATGGGGGGGCCTAACCTGATCCATCCATTTCTGAGATGGTCTAGGGCAGGGGTGGGGATCCTAAGGCCCGGGGGGCCGGATGCAGCCCCCGACTTGCCTGGCTCAAGCCACTGAGGTTCAGGGCCCCCCCCCCAGTGTTGGGGAGCCCATGTTGGTGCCTCAGCCCCCCCGCCATGCTCCCCGCAGGGCTGGCGCACACAAAATCTACCAGCCAGGGCCTACCTAGGCTCTGGTGTGCGAGGGGAATGTGGGGCCGGTCGTCCTGCTTCTCAGGGGCCACGTCAGTGGGGGGGGGGGGCAGGATGGGGGTTGCTTCACACTTTTGTGCAGCTCCCGACTGATCTTTCTGTGGGTCAGCGGCCCCCGACCCGAGAAAGGTCCCAGCCCCCTGGCCTAGGGAGAAGACCCGGAGAACTCCCTGGCGCGGCTTCGTTGGGATTTGTGCAAGTCTCTTCTGACTGGGTCAC
Organism: Pelodiscus sinensis; assembly: GCF_049634645.1. Lineage (NCBI taxonomy): Eukaryota > Metazoa > Chordata > Testudines > Trionychidae > Pelodiscus > Pelodiscus sinensis. Next base: position 37,924,728 of record NC_134726.1, on the reverse strand, counting down.
GCTCAGAAACTGAACACGCCCTTCCCAGAGCCTGTGCGCAGTGGAACCCGGTCGCGGACGGCGCTGCCCTTGCGCCGGGCCCGGAGGAAACCTGTCTGCGGACAGAAACGCGCACAGACCCCCGGACAGGCAGGAGGGCCAGACAGCCTCTCTGGAGGCTGGCCTGAGAGGAAGTGAGTCTGGTGGCTAATGCACAAGGGGTCTGGACTTTATTCCTGGCCTGCAGCCTTAGCTCTGATGCTTACCCATAGGGATCTAAAGGGTTAACCAGTTCCCCATTAAGTGGTTAACCAATAGCTCCGCTGGGCCGGCCACAAGGTGGGAGGGGAGGGCCGCTGCAGCCCACACCCCCTCGGATCCCGGTTAACTAGTTAAACTTAACATTTAACCAGTTAACTTTTTAAATGGGATTTTACGTCCCTAATCACCCACCCTACACCTCCATTTCTTCATCTATAAGAGGCAGGGTTGCCAGGTGTCGGGTTTTGAACCGGACAGTCCAGAATTTGAGCTTTCAGTTCGGAAACAAATTGAGAAAATAGAAATGAGAAAATATCAACGTCCGGTATTTTCTGAGTAAGATGCACTGTAGATTGTAATGTCACGTCAAGTGTGTCTGGGATTTTTGTTGAAACCATCTGGCAACCCTACTAAGAGGCAGACTGTACTTCTGAGCCCAGAGGAGTTGTGGAAATTCAGGTCTGGTTTGGCGGAGGTGTTGCGACACCAGCCATAAGGCTGCGGACGATTATGGCTCAGTAGCTTGAGTGTCCCGTACAGCTCATGTGTCCGGATACCGTTCGCGTGACCTTTTAGGAGTAAAGTCACCCATGTTCAGATGGGGGGGCAGGTCTGGGTTCTGCGGCTTGAATTCCTGCCCAAAGGGGCTTTCTGAACCACTCTGTCCAGCCTTCAAGAGACGTTGTGGTTTTCCTGGACTCTCCCCGCGTCTCCCACAAGAACACAGGGGGAAATGGTTTGCCACAAGCAAAGGACGAGGGAGGTGCTGACTCAGTGCTGAGTGCCAGGCTGAGGAACACCACCAGGGTTCCCTGGAAGTTGAGCCCCTGGGTGGCCAACCAGGAGAGATTCAAAGGCCACCCCATAGATTAGCAGAGCGCCCACATGTGTTTCTACATGTGGTGCACGTCTGCACAGGCCTTGGTGCACATATTTATTCCGCACCTGGATGGGGAAAAAAAATGAGAGGGAACATTGAGCGCCCCATGAAACTAGGTTCCCTCTATAACCAGCCGGGTGGAATTCCAGCGCCGGCCCCATCCCACCTCACGCCGTCAAGGGTGCACGTAGGCCAACCCGCCTGCTGAGTCTGAGCTGTGAAGTCCATGCGAAAAAGCAAGAGAAGTCGGGGGAGGGAGAAGTCGGGGGAGTAAATGTGGAGCGAGGTGGAGGGCCAGTCCTGAGCCGTGTTTGCAATCCCTGGAGCTGGATGGCTAAGACCTGCCCCTGAGCCCAGTGGCTGAGCAGAGGCCTGGCGTGGGTCCTGGGACCAGCCACAGATGGGGACATCATTCACCAAGGCAGCGCGTAGTCAGCGAGAAGCAAAGACTTGGGGTTGAATGGCAAACCCCATTGCCCTCCCTCCAAAAAAAATAACAACTTCAGTGGGACAAAGTGGGGGTTTTATTCCCTTTGTTATGTGGCACATGAGTTCTACTGTCCCAGAGTAAGCCCATGTGCGTGCCTCAGTTTCCCTGGGCACTGTACTAATACCTAGACGAGGATGGAATTTCGGTGTCATATCCTCCTGAGCATGGAAGGGGGGAGCAGGTGCGATCTGGGGATACCTTTTGCCAGGGAACCAGGACAAAGGCCAGAGTGGCCTGGCTGGGGGGCTAGGCCCAGGAGCTGGGAGTGGGTCAGTTTCATCTGGCTTGGGGGGGCAAGGGGAGGGCCAGAGCCCTGGCTCCGGGCCCCCCTCTCCCCAAGATGGATGGTACTGGCTGCTTCTGCTTTCTGAGCCAACACGTCTGTTCTACGCTGCGTCCCTGTGGACTAATAAACCTTCTGTTCTACCTGCCGCCCGAGAGTCACGACTGAATGCAGACAGGAGGTGCACGGCCCGGACAGTCCCCCGCACTCCGGTGACACTCACTAAAACGGTCCTGAAGAGTCTCCTGCCTCCTGCTCATTTTTGCAGCGTGGTCCTGCAGCATCGCCAGACTGGCTGGCAGCAGGAAACTCACGAAAGCAAAAAAAAACACCCAACCCAGCCTCACCCGTACTTCCCAGCCAAGAGGGCAGACCCAAGAGGGACACCCACTGAGCTTGGAGAAATATCTAAATGCTGGGCGCCGTACCCCAGCCCGGCTGCCAGGTCAGGACACGCACGTAGGGACGGGGGAGCCACTCAAGCACGGGACAAGCACATCCGGACACCTGGGTTCTCGTCCCAAGTCTGCCACTGACTCACAGTCGAGCAATTTGCCAGGCTGGGATGGAAAGGACTGTTCTAGCCAACGGCAGACGGTGCTCACGGTCACCGCAATCGTTTCCACTTGCCACCAACACTCCGCCAGCTGTTTTTTGCTGCATTTCGTCGGGACTGACCTCAGAACACAACTCGCCCACGGCTGCCGCGCTATCCCACGCCGGGACTGGGTTTCTTCTGTTTATTTTGTTGCCCTTACAGCTGAGCCTGTCTTGCAATATCCTCTAGGGTTCCAGGGAGCTATTATAGCTCCATGGAAAGTAAACATTGACTATGTAAAAGCTTGCTGTAGGCAACCGATTAAAACTGCAGGGTCATGTGGTATGTTCAACACTTTCCCTCGGTCCACGTGAGCACCGAAAAAAATGGCTTTATTGCAAGACCCAGGCTCATGTGGTGCCACTCAGAAATGATCCAAAGCCGCAAATATGGGGGGATTCACCATGTCTGCAAAACCGACCACCCTTCTCTTTAATTCCTCAGAGAGAGAGGTGGATTTATATGGAGAGAGAGTAGAGCTGCTCCAATCCAAGAATTACTTCAAGAGTGTAATTCAACAATTACAAGAACACTGCAGATGGGAACTTTTTTTCTTGTTTGTTTTTCATTGAAAATGAACAAAAAAAAAGTCTTTTTTTCGCCAAAAGTGTTTGAGGTTTTTTTAATCTGGTTTTGGTAAAGCAGCTGAGGGTTTGTTTGAGAGAAAAAGTTTCAACCCAAAGGGAAATGTTCTGGGTACTTTTTTTGGGGAGGAGGGGTGATCAAATAGCTATTTTCTGGAGAAAATCTGTGCTGAAAACATTCTGATGAGATCTAATGTGTAGATCTAGGAGCCAGCAGAGTTTCCTTATTGGGATGAGTAAGCGCGATCAAATCCATCCTCCTCTCTCTTGGGCCAGTCAATGCTTGGCAGTCCTGCGGGGCTGCCCAAAAGGGGAAATTGACTAGTATCTATTTGTACAGAGGAGGTGCCGAGAGCTGTAAACCACATTTATGATGGGAACCACTTAACGTCAGAGGTGCACCAAGACGCCTATTCCCAGCACCTATGCTAGCACCAACCCCGATGCAGACAACTGATCTGGAAGGAGCTGGACTAAAGCCAGGATTCTTTTCCCGCAGGTCACCAACCTTGGTCTGCAGTTACTCAGCAGCCTGGCATGCCATTCCAAATCCCCCCCAGCGACCCGTTCGCCAACAACAGCCGGCTTTGTCCTGAGCACCGGTAGCGGACTGCCCTCTGCACACACAAGGGCACAGGCGCCTTTCGAATGCGGATATTTCGCTGTCGTCACTGGAGACTCGAGCAAGCACCTTCCGCCTTTGCCCCAGCCCTGCATGAATGACTTTGCCGTCCTCGGGACGAGCACCCCACAGCACAGCACAGCACAAGCAGCAGCGTAGCGGGCAGGAAAACAACACCCCAAGCAGATGGCAAGCAGCCCACTACTGGCTGAGCCTCTCTAGTCCGGCACCCTCGGGACCTGACCGGTGCTGGACCACGGGAGGTCAAGAGTGTCTGGCAGCATCACCAACCCCTCCCCTGCTTGCTGGGCTCTTGGGAGACATTTCGGGGTCAATTAGAGCTAAAGAACAGCCCAGAACGCTGGGGACCAGGACTGGCGGCTGGTGGCACCCTCTAGATCATCCCTGAGAGATGTTTATCTAAGCTGCTTAAGAACATGAGAATGGTCATAGTGGGCAGTGGCATAGCGGGGCGGGGGGGAGGATTGTCCCTGGGTGCCACGCTGGGGGAGGGGCAATTTAGTCCCCCTCCCCTGCCCCTGTCATCCCTCAGCTCCCCTGCTCCTCCTCCGCCCACGCCGCCGGCTGGAGCCTCCTCCCTGCCTCTCCGCCCCCAGCCCGACCCTCCTTCATCTCCGCCGGTGGGTTTGTGTGCGCGGGGACCCAGACCCAAACTGGAAGGGGCGGGGGAGGACGTGGTACAAGCTCCCTCCCTCCACCCAGGCTCAGGCTCAGCCGTGCGTCAGGTGTGGGGCTCCGCCGTGCGGCAGTGGAGAGGGGCACAAATTTTGCCTTTGCCCCCAGGTGCATAACACCCTCGCTACATCTCTGATACTGGGTCAGACCAAAGGTCCATCCAGCCCAGTATCCTGTCTGCTGACAGTGGCCAGCACCAGGTGCCCCAGAGGGAGGGAACACAACAGGGGGATCCCTCCCCTGTCACCCATTCACGTGATCCCTCCCCGTCACCCATTTCCAGACCAACAGAGGCGAGGGACACCATTCCTCCCCATCCTGGCTAACAGCTATTGATGGATCTAACTTCCACAAATCTATCTAGCTCTCTTTTGAACCCTGTTCAAGTCCTATTCTTCACCACTTCCTGTGGCAAGGAGTTCCACAGGTTGACTGTGTGCTGAATGAAGAAAAGGGAAGGCTTAAAAGGAAAGAGAAAATCATATAATATCTGTACCTAAAGCACTTTGTTGCTCACAGCCACAACAGACTGGGCGGGCGGGGGATTTAAAAAGAAGCCATCGCTGTGTTTGCGGATGGAACGTCTGACTCTGGGCCCTCTTGTTTGCTAGCAGACCGGTCACACCCGACACAAACCACAGAGGGAAGCAGTAGTTTCCTCTCTGGCTCTCGCATTGTCACTGCTGTCCCTTAGCTGCGAGATAAGGACGCCTCCCCCAGCCATGGGAAGCCAGAATCCCTCCTTGCTCTCACCCTGACGGGCTCGCGTGAAATTAAACACACCAGAACCGTCTCCAGGTGCCTTTTCCCCTCACCTCTCAACCAGATCTGAAGCATCTCCAGACTCAAGCGAGAGGCAGCCCAACACTGTTAAAACTCCCCGCAGACCCGCTGGGAATTAGCAATGCAGCTGCCCTCCCTGACCCGAGTGCGAATCGGCCGCGTGCCGGTGATGACAGAGGAGTGAGAAATCCATTTGCCACATGATACTGAGCCTAAGCCTCGATAGCAGCCAGCTGGATCGCCGTGCTCTCCGCGCTGGATGTCTGCACCTTGTACCCAGGGCAGCTTCACGGCAGAGCCATCGTGAAGGATCGTCCTCAGGAGAACTCCCTTCTTCTGGCAGATCGCTTCGTTCCACGCCAGCTTCAAACCACACAAAGTAAAAATAATTGCGGCACCTGGACGGAGCAGGTGAAAGGGTCCCCTCTCAAGATAACAGTCCTTTTCAGGGTGGCACTGTTGCCCGGAGTAACTAGCACAGTGTTGGGAGCTAGACAGCCATGAGTTCTCTGCCACCACCTCACCATGTGGCCTTGGGCTACTCACCCCATGCTTCTGCCTCAGTTTCTCCATCTGCAATAGAGGAATAAAACATACTGCCTTTCCCAGGATGTTGTGAGGGTTACAGTGAGGATAACCTCCCTTTCATTTTCTGATCCTAAAGTTCTGTAATCTACTATTGACCGATCGAGCAACCTTTCGATTTTATACTTCAGCCCATCACCATAGATTCCTGGCGTTTCCTCTGCTTCACAACCAAAACTCTGTTTGGAATAGCATTTTGGTTTGGGCTTTTAGATTTTAGGAATGTCCTCCTTTTTTCCTGTTGGCTGGGAAGTATAGGACATGGGAATGTCATTCTAATGGTGGAATGGCTTGACACCACTCAATGCTAAAATAATTCTGTGATTTATATTAGCAATCATGTGACACATTTGTTTTCTAGTTCTTCTGCATTCCTGGGCTCAACTTATGTCTGGTGTGGAGAAAGTGAATATGGGTTGCATGTGGCTTTCGGGCCGCAGGCTGCCCACCATTGCTCTCGTCCCAACTCTGCATTGGGTTCTCTGGGCAAGCCACATTGCCTCTCCGGACCAGGACTTCCCCTAGCCGTCAAACGGAGGTGAGGACCCTCCCGCTTTCGCTCAGCCTACGGCACAAAGTGCCCCATCTTCTAGGATCTTCCCCGGCCGTCTTGCGAAACACACACAACCGGTCCACGGAGCTCCCTCCGTTAGCCGAGATCTCCCGCCACAGGGCAGTGGCTCCTTTACTGCCTCTCCTCTTGTTAGAGAAGAAACAGGCGACCCAGAGGCGGAGGGGGTAAACGGAACTGCTTGATTATCCACGCACGTTAACCTTGGACCCCCAACCCAACGTGCCAAGTGGCAACCGTTTGGCATCAATGACACCCTTGTATCTACGTTAGTATGTTAATTCACACCTCTATCACTACTTTCCCTTAGGGCTGCCAGATGGTTTCAACAAAAACTCCAGACACACTTGACCTTACATCACAATCTACATTCCATCTTATTTAGAAAATACCGGACATTGATATTGTCTCAATTTGTTTCCCAAACAGAAAGCTCAAATACTCGACTGTCCGGTTCAAAACCAGACACCTGGCAACCCTACTTTCCCTAAAACATTATTTAGTAGAGTTAACTCCCGCACAATGAATATTAATACGCAGGTGATGAATACAATTCTACCCACCCCTGTTTGCTGTTTACTGGTTTTTAGTTGAATCAGCATTACATACGGTCTTAGAGCGGTGGATATAGGGCAGGGCAGCTGCCCCAGGCTCCGTGCTCAGGGGCGGACTGGCCCGGCGCGATACCACACTTTAAATTCCCCCGCGCCCCTGCTGTCTTATAGGGAGGGAGAAAGCGCTTTGACCTTGAAAATATTTTTACAGAACACGTGCGGAGACAAATCAAGATGCTGTTCAGTGCAGCCATATCCCCAGGCTGCCAGGCCAAAGGGGAAAAACATGTTTAAAAGGCAATGCCTGCTGATACGGTCCCAGACCCCGTCTCATTTTTACATCTCCCAACAGTTCTACAATGACCTCTATTATTTCTGATGGTTAAAATCCCAATTGTGAGCCTGGCAGTACCCTGATTTAGGCCTGGTTCTGAAATGGAGTTGAGCAGGAGGGATTTCAAAGGTTTTGCCTTTCACTCAGATTCCTACACTGAAATAGCTGCCCAACAGGAAAACATCAAAATCCTAAAATTCACAGATAAACTGCAGGTACCTAAGTCACGAGCTTTATACTACTGGCAAAACAGCACTGTACCGACCGCAATTCCGGAACAAGTCAACTACCTGAACAGTGTCAACAACCGTAATAACGGCCTGGAACATGAACAATTCTCTATAGCCTGATACAAAGACCCGCACATGGCGCATCTGTCTTCCCAAACTTAGCAACCCAGGATTTTTCCCATGGCCTCTGAGCAGCAAGTTCACCGTATCTGCAAATGTTTCCAGTCTGCCCTGCAGAATTCTTCAAAAACTGCAGAAAACAGGAAATGATTCAACTGATTGAATGTCAGACCTCGGAGGCTTCGAACCGACCCTAAAGGAGGAACAGGCCCTGTGCTTAGGAAAAAGCGTGTCCCTTTCATGGAGAAAGTACAGGCTGGGGGTTTCTTTTTCACAGCTTAACACAGGCCTTTTAAAAAATAGCTAATTTCCAGCTGTTTCTCCTTAATGCGTCGCCTATTGAAAAACAAACAAAAACCACTGGAGTTTAAATAATAATATATGGAGATATACCTATCTCCTAGAACTGGAAGTTCATCGAGTCCAGTCCCCTACCCTCATGGCAGGACCAAGTACCATCCCTGACAGATTTGCCTCAGATCCCTAAATGGTTCCCTCAAAGATTGAACTTACAACCCTGGGATTAGCAGGCAATGCTTAAAACACTGAGCTATTCCTCCCCCGTAGCTGTGGAAGGTGTTGAAAAAGTGAAAAATTAACCGCTCTCTCTTAGCACCTGCTGTCTCCCTTTTAAAGAGAGCTCCTAAAATCAAAACCCTAAGACGCAATAATGAGATACATTGTTATCAGCCATATTATGTTCCCATTGCCTGCCTACTCGGAGTCCACAACAAAATCACAAAAACTTGATCCAGCATATCACATTTGTGTGTTACCAATCTCAGTTTCTTCCTCCCCAGACCACTGCTTTCAGTGAAGTTCTCGGTCACAGGTTTTTCAGTAAACCCATAATTACCCTAGGAATAAGATCTAAAAGACTATTTGGGCTTGTCTACACTAGGGAGAAGATCGACCCTCTGGAGGAGTAAGGGAAGCCAATGGGAGCATTTGTTCCTGTAGACCTCCTGCTGTGCAGATGGCGTGAAAATGTGATTTAAGATAGGTGACTCCAGCTACATAATTAAGTCGTACCTTAAGTTGACTTTCCCCTTTAGTACAGACCTGGCCTTAACATACAAGTAGGGTGTTAACCATTGAAACAAATTGTCCAAGGTTGTGCGGATTCTCCGTCACTTTAAATCAAGATAAAATATCTGTTAAAAAAAAAAAGATCTAATTCAATCTCGTGACAGAAATTACCAAGTGAAATTGTCGGCCGTATGTTGCACGGGAGATCAGCCCACGTGATCGTAATGCTCCTTCTGGCTTAAAAAAAGAAATCAAAATCTATGAATCCTTGTAGGGTAGGACAACGGGTGTCAGGACTTTTATCGCAATTCAGTAAAGCGCTGAAGCACACGGCTTAACTTCCAACACGTGCGTACAGCTCTTGGGGACTCAGGCACGTGCTGACACATTTTGCTAACCAGGGTTAGATTTAAGTGCATCAGCACATTGGTGAATCACAGACTCTATTTCTACTGCCAGCTGCACTTATTTCCTCTGTGACCATAACAGCTCATGGCTCTCACAAGAAGCACCGTCTTTCGGAAAGCGCGAAGGCCCAGACTTTGACAGATGTTGCTGTGTTCTGCATGGCGACACCTCATTCGGTTAGGAGCCCATCTCTCGGTTTCAAAAGGAATTTAGGCACTCGACAGTCCTTGGAATTTCGGCTTGTCAGTGCATAGATCCTTTCTGAAACTGAGAGGGAGGTGTTGCAACAGGGAGTGCAGCAACACCCACATCTCTTTAAAAATCTGTGCTGAAAAGCCTCAGATGACTCTCTAGAAGTCTCAGAGGAGTAGCCGTGTTAGTCTGTAACTTTAAAACCAGCATATAGATATGTCCACACATTATCCAAGCAACACCAGCACAGGACCTAACCACATCAGCCACCAAGGGCTCATACAACTGCACTTCCTCCAATATGATCTATGCCAGCAAGTGCCTGCAATGCCCCTCTGCCAGGGATATCGGCCACACCGGACAGTCTCCATGACGAAGGATAAATGGACACAAATCAGACATTAGAAATGGTAATACACAGAAACCTGCCGGGGAACATTTTAACCTGCCTGGCCACTCAAGTGTGGATCTAAAAGTAGCCAGTCTGCAACAAAGGAATTTCACTCACCAATTACAGAGACTGCAGAATTGGAATTCATCTACAGATTTGACACTGTTAACCTGGGCTTGAACAAAGACATTAATTGGTTGGCGCATTACAGGGTCAATTTCTCCTGCTTCGAACATGCCCATTTTCAAATCAAAAGCTATGAATGAGACATACCCAAGCTACTTAATTAGCTTCAATTACTACAACTGACAAGTACTTTACATGGGTCCTACAACTGACAGGTATTCCTTCCACTGTTTATATATTTCCACTCCAATTCATCTGATGAAGTGGGTTTTACTCACGAAAGCTCATACTACTACATATTTCTGTCAGTCCCTAAAGTGCCTCAAGAGTACTTGTTTTTAAAGTTACAGACAAAACACAGCTACCTCGCTGAGGCTTTTTAAAAACAAACGAGCAGTCCGGTGGTGCCTTAGAGACTAAAAAATACATTATATCATGAGCTTTCGTGGGTAAAACTCACTTGTTTTATCTGGTCCCAATAGGAACAGACTTAAAATGGTGCAAAAGTGATCTGCAGTAATAATAAGGTTTTACTGCTCACTTCCTATTATGGTCTCCCCAATACTCACATAAGATTATCATGGTTCTCGTTCATAATTTTTGAAAACATGACAGCCAGTTACATACAGGTGCGTATCTTGATGGACGTGTCTAACAGACCGGGTGGAATCTGCTGGCATTCTGCCAATATGAATCCATTATGTAAGTGACATTCCAACTGTACGTGCCTAAAGGCAACTGTAAAACGGCAGCCAAACCCATGAGGTTCCACGTCGCACTAATATCAGCATTCATTCTGTGCACACGCGCATGTTTGCACACTCTCTCGCACGTTGAGATTTTCAGTGACTTGAGAAATCTGGATTCTCCCTGCGTTTTAATTTTTACCATGAAGTCTATAAAAATATTTTTGGACGGCTCATTTTGTCCAGAGTTTGTATGGAGCGTCTCAATTTTTTTCATAACTCTCGCCATAGCTGGCGGTTTTCTTAAAAACCCAGCTGTTGGCATCAGGTGATAGAGGGGAACGTCATTCAAAATAAATACATTTTTAGCCTACAGGGGTGCAGAGACAAGCTTGGAAAGATGAACCCTGAAGAGTCAAAAACCAGGCGGCAACATAAAAAGAACCCAACCCTGCTGGTCTCCTGAAATCTCACAAAGGTGAGAGATTCCCCTTGATTTTAGAATACTGCTAGTTGGCAATGCTATTGCTACTGATGCTAAGCCCTGTCAGGCCTGTGCCAGGCATATTTTGGTTCCTTTCTGGCCCTTTTGGCACAGTTCCCCTGGCCAGGTTTGTCGGGCTCACGACTGGGACTTGGACTCACGGGTTAAATGCTCTTTCATTCCCATTTTGCAACAGAAACACCCAACGGCATACTCCGCCTCAAATGTCACCTGCCTTGATTCACGACAGGTTTCTGTGTAACTAACAAGTGTCAGGCTTGGCAAATAAAGCATCAAATAAATGTCAGCTGGGTTTTTAGTCTTCCTACAGTGGAAGTTCGCTTTCTGCCTCTATATTCTGGGACTCACTGTTGAACTGCAACATTGATGCATCGAGGAGCCCAGCACTGTTCCAGGAACACCCCAACCCCCTGCCAGGGAAACACCAGGAAGACTGACACCACCCCTCTCTGCAAGAGCTGTTTCGGTGCCTCCGATCGCCAACAGCCCTCACTCCGAGCACAACACCATAAGTTCAGTCCCCTTGAAGACTGGGGCATGCACCCACCCTCTGGTTCTACGCACTCTACAAGGTGACGTTAATGGCATCACTCGAGTGCTTAATGTTAGGAACTTGCTTCAGTGCGTTGTTGAATGGAGACCTTTCTGAACCGGGCGTGGCGAGGGATCACGTCCCAAGTGCACGTTCTGTGTTAGAAATATTCCTTCCACAGGCTACTCACAACAACTTTGGTCACTTCAAGCACAGGCTGTACAGATCTAAACGTGTTGGTTACTTTCTGCAGAGTTTTTGTTTTATTTAGTGCACTTAGCTCAGCTTGGAGTCAGGGTGGCCACTCGAGAATGGACTACGGTTGCCAGGTGTCCGGTATTGACCCGGACAGTACAGTATTTTTGCCTCCTGTCTGGTAAAAAATTTCAGAAAATTCCGGCCACCTAAAATGTCCGGTACTTTCTGATTTTTTCCTGGCCAGGAGGCAAAAATCCCGGGTGCTAACCTGGTTCCGCAGGGGAGCTGTCTGGACTGGAGCAGGAAGACAAGATGGCAGATGGCTGCCAGCAGCCTGTTAGGGCCAGAAAGCCTCAAAAGCATTTCTTAAAGGGGCCATGCTTTTTTTTTTTTTTGGCTTAACAACTCTCAGGATCCTTTTTTTGCTCAACAACTTTGGTCAACTTTTTTTCCCCTCAGGATTTCAACCCCAGTGGGGGGGTTTTGTGGGGGTGGAGTGTGTTTGGTATTTTTAGTTAAACCATCGGGCAATCCTAGAATGGAAGACAATGCATAGGAAGTTCAGGGTGGGGGGGGGAGGGTTTAGGAGTCAGGGCTGGGGGCAGAGGGGCCCAGGGCTGAGGTGTGAAGGGGCGAGTGGTGGGGGGGGGGCAAGGGCACCATTTTGGCCAGGAGGCTTCAGCCACACATGCCGAGTCGCTGCTGCTCTTCTTCTGACTCTCAGGGAGGGAGGAAAAAGTTCACAGCCTGCTGCATCCTGCTCTGGCCTCCCCTGGGCAGCCGGGAGCGAGAGGCAGGAGGAGGAAGAGGAAGAGGGGCAGGAGAAGGAGAAGACTACCTGGTATAGGCTAGGAATGTTAAATATTGGTTAATTGAATACTCAATTAACCTCATGAATTCTTATCGGTTACTCGACTATTCGATAGTCCCCAGGGGAGGGGCTGACAGCCAGGGTCCTCCAGCCACACTCCCGAGGAGCCTCCTGCCATTCCGTGCTGCTGCCTCTGTATCAGGTGCCAGGCGGCAGCTGGTCCATGAGGGGAGCCAGTTTAAAAACCAGCTCCCCGCGCAAACTGGCTCCTGCTGCTCCATGCTGCTGCTTCGGATACAGAGGCAGCAGCACAGGGTGGCAGCAGCCCCTGTCCGGGGCAAGAGGGGCTCTGAGCTCCCGGACCCGGCGTGAGCCGGAACTGAGCCGGGTTGCCTGCCCGCCCGGCTCCTAAAACACTTCAAATGCAGAGCCACAGCAGGGGCAGGTCCCAGGATTGAGCCAGGCTGCTGACCATCCCGCTAAAAAAGCCAGCCTGCCAGGCTACCTGCTGCTTAGCTAGGCACCTGCAGGAGAGACCTGGGAGCCCGGCTGGGAGCAGCTGCCGCTGAGCACCTGGCCGGCTTCTTCTTGCCGGAGCGCCGCACCGGGGCACACGAGCTTCCTTTCACCTCTGCTCTCAAGAGCAACACGGAGGCCATAAAGGCGCCCTCTTCCATCTCAATGGAGGGCAGAGTAGCAAATCCAGCACTGCCCCCTACAAAAGAGGGTGGTCGGCACCTCCTGGGAGTGCAAGACTACTTTAGTCAGTTTCACATTCTGCACATTGCTGGGTTCACTGTCTGGCTCTGCCCCCTCCCCGGTTGTGTGTCACCATTGCCTACACGTTACAGGCCGATTGAAGACACCCAGAACCACACCCAGCATTTTGGGCCTAACCTACCAGGCAGCGTCTCTTTATGGAATGCATTTTTCTTCTTGGATGGCTCAGCTTTACCGTTCCCTATTTCGACGCCACCTGACTGGCACGGACACGTCACACACACAGAAGCGGCCGAAGAGAGGACAAAACGTATGCAAGCCGGGGAACAGGTCGGTGGTCAGAAGCCTACACTCAGCCTTTCCGAGATGACCTCTCCTAGCCAGCATTGAGGTCACCAGTGGTACCGGGGAGGGGGGTTAATTTGCCATGCACTCGGATTTGCTGTGAGTGGTTCTAAGAGATGTTTTGTCGTGTCCCTCCCGCTGTGCACCTGGCTGTTGGCGCAATCAGTTCAGAGCTGGTCGGCGTGGGCGGCAGGTGAAGGCCCAGCTGGGGAAGGCAAGCCTCAGTCCCGCCCCTTCCACCCAAGGCCCTGCCCCTTCAGCAACCTTCCCCACGGAGCCAAGCCCCGCCCATCCCCAGCCTTCCCTGGTGGTCGGGGAGTGTAGGCAGTGTGGAGAAGGCAATGCCTTCCCTTGCCTACCTTACCCGTTGCCTATGGAGCTGGAAGACGACAAAGGGGACGATCTGTGCTGGAAGCCAGGAGAGAGAGTAAAATTCTGGGGTCTGAATGAGGAAACCAAGCTGTGCCAGGGCCCACCCCGGGAGAAGGAGAACTGAGCAGGGGGATGCACTCCTGCCTGGTCTAGAGAGGAGCTGACTCACTTACGTCCCATTTACACTGCTGGGGGTGCACACACACCCCCGGCTCACCCGTGTGGCACAGGTGGGAGGGCCCCATGTTTGAATCCTGTTTCTGCGCCATCCAGAGCGGTGGCCTGACTCAGGAATGCGCTTCCACCCTCGTTGGATCCCATCAACACTGAATGAGCACGCCGGTCTCGTAACAAACCCGTTGGCTCACTTGTGGGGGTTACCCGAGGTGCCCCCCATTTGAGTGCACCAGGGGGGGCTGTGCCCATCCCCAATTACTGGCGACTAGTGACATTCCAGGTCCTGCAAGCCTGGCTCTTTCCCCGGCCAGGGAGCAATTTACATACCCGGCTTTGTTACCATCGAAAGCATGGTCCCGCCTCCTCTCAATGCCCACAACCAATTGATTGTCCCCGTGGAAACGGTGCAGCCCAGGTTACTACTTCCACCTCAACTCCCGCACACTCCTTAGCACAGTTATATTGAAGGGAACCCTCTAACAGAAGCATTGCGAGGGTGTTATGCCTGGGGCAAAGGAAAAATTTGCACCCCCGCCGCCATGTGGCACGGCCCCAAATCTGGGGCACGGCTGAGCCCAACCCTCAGAGGAGGGGGGGAGCTTGTACTGCCTCTTCCCCTGCCCCCTCCAGTTTGGGGTTGGGCCCCCACATGCACTAACCCGCCAGCGGAGATGAAAGAGGGTCAGGCTGGGGGCGGAGAAGCAGGGAGGAGGTTCCAGCTGCCGCCGGCAGGCAGGGGAGGAGCAGGCAATCCGAGGGATGACAGTGAGAGCAGAGGGGGACTAAATTGGTGCCCCCCCCTAGCGTGGTGCCCGGGGGCAATGCCCCCCCCCCCACACACACCGATCCTCGTTACACCACTGCCCTCTAAATCAAGTTCTGGGCTTCCCCAATCCGATTGCATCCTCTCACTGACGCACCTCCCCCCCCCCTTTTTCAACAGCCTCGCTGGGAACTTACGTTAGCCTCCCTTCTAATCTCAGAAACGCCCGGCCCCGTGGAGCTTGGGAAGTTCATGGTCGCACAAGAACACAGAGGAGAGGTGGGGGAGGAGAGCCTGGATTGTGGTTTTTTAATCGTTTAAGATCTCGTTCCTACAGCACATTCGGCCTGCGCAAAAGGTGCCAGCTTCAAAGCCCTTCGGGCTAAGCACTAAGGGAGAATCTCCATAAACTATTAACTGTAGAAGGTCTATGGCATGACAGTTCTAGGTTCCACCCAGTACAAGGCAGTGTGGCTGCCAACCAGCCAGTTCTTCAGCAAGGTTTCATTTTACAACAGAAAGTAGCCCTGTAGTAGTGTTTCATCTGAAAAATTGGGTTGTGTCCACAAAAGCTCATGACACCATCTACATGTTTTGTTAGTCTCTAAGGTGCTGTGGGGCTATTTGTTGTTTTTTAAATTCATTTATTTTATAAAGAAAGTGAATAAGGAAAAATTATTTAACTAATTCCCATAACTCAGGGTATGTCTACACTAGAAAGTTAGTTCGAACTAACGGACGTTAGTTCGAACTAACTTTCCTATGCGCTACACTAGCGCTCCGTTAGTTCGAACTTAATTCGAACTAACGGAGCGCTTAGTTCGAACTAGGTAAACCTCATTTTACGAGGACTAACGCCTAGTTCGAACTAGCTAGTTCGAACTAAGGGCTGTGTAGCCCTTTAGTTCGAACTAGTGGGAGGCTAAGGCTTCCCAGGTTTCCCTGGTGGCCACTCTGGCCAACACCAGGGAAACTCTATTGCCCCCCTCCCGGCCCCGGAGCCCTTAAAGGGCCACGGGCTGGCTACTCACTTTGTGCCAGTTGCAAGGCTGCCAGCACCCGTGCCTGCACAGCCTGCACCTGCCACAGGATGAGCCAGCCATCCGAGGGCTCCCAGCCCTCCACTGCTCCCCACGACCAGCCTGGCGGCTCCCGGGAGCCTGCCCGGGGGCGCAAAAGGCGGGCGCCCGCCTGGTCAAGTGCGGAGATCGTGGACCTCATCGAGGTTTGGGGGGAAGCCTCAAATGTCCACGATCTCCGCACTAGCCACCGGAACGCGGCCGTCTACGGACGCATGGCTGCCAGCCTGGCCGCCAGGGGCCACCAGCGCAGCCGGGAGCAGGTGCGCTGCAAGATTAAAGACTTGCGGCAGTCCTACTCCCGGGCCTGCCTGCCAGGGGCTGACCCGGAGGCCTGCCCCCACTTCCATGCCCTGGACCGCATCCTGGGGCCTCATGCCGTCCCTGCCCCCCGGGACGTGATTGACCCCGGGGCAGAGGGACCGCTCCTGGACACCGAGGAGGAGGAAGAGGGCTCTGAGAGCCAGGAGCCTGCCGCCAGCCTTCCCAGGACCCGGGACCCCCGAGGCACCCCACAGAGCCGCTCGCCTGCATCATCAGAGGCCGGGGAGGCGTCCACCTGTGAGTACCCTCGTGTTCCCCTTATGTGTACGGGGGGCTGGGGCGAGAGGGAGCCCCGGGACCGTGCGCCTGGGCCTTGCCCACTACGGAGCAGCAGCTGGGGATCCTGCAGGGGCCCTGGCCTTGCAGAGGGGAGCTGGGTTTCACACACCTGGGCCCCTGGGGTAATTGACCGCTGGTCTTCTTGCACCACAGCTGCAGCACCGGGGACTGCAGGGCGCACCACACCGCCTGCAGCAGCCGCCCGCGCCCGGGCAAGCAGGACAGCCAGGAACCAGGAGGACTACCAGAGGCGGCATCTCCGGTTCCTGGACCGACAGCTCCGTCTCCAGGACCACTGGGTCCAGGAGGACCTCAGGCTGCGCCAGAGGAGTCTGGAGGCCCTGGAGGAGCAGGGCCGTGCCCTGCGAGGCCACCTCCAGAGCCTGCTAGACCGCTTTCCATTTCCTCCTCCCCCTGCTCCCCCTCTTACTCCCCCTCTTGCTCCCCCTGCTCCCCCTCTTGCTCCCCCTGCTCCCCCTCTTGCTCCCCCTGCTCCCCCTCTTGCTCCCCCTGCTCCCCCTCTTGCTCCTCCTGCTCCTCCTGCTTCCGCTCCTGCTTCCGCTCCTGCTTCCTCCACACCCCCTGTCCTCTCTGCCCCCCCCTCCACAACCATTCCCCACCGACGCCCCCGGACCCGCAGTGTGGCGAGACGGGAGAGGCACCCAGACTCCCACCCCTGAGCTTTCCTTTCCCTTCCTCCCTTCCCTCCCCTCCCCTTCCAGCTCCCTCGTCCCAGGTTTCCCCCTCCCTTCTCCCACCTTCATTCCTCCCTCCCCCACCCCAGTTCTCTGAAATAAACAGACGTTTTTGTTGGAAAAACAGGTGTCTTTATTGTACAGTAGATAGGGAGGGGAAAGGGGAAGGGGGGGGGTAGGGTGGAAGAAGGCCCCGGTGGGGCATGCAGGGAGAGGTCAGTCCTCCTCCTCCTCCACCTGGAAGCTGTCCCGCAGGGCTTCCCGGATCCGGATGGCCCCCCGCTGGGCTTCCCGGACGGCGGCGGTGCGGGGCTGACCGTAGTGTCCAGCCATGCGGTCAGCCTCAGCCATCCAGGCTGGCAAGAAAGCCTCCCCGTTCCGCTCACACAAATTGTGGAGCACACAACATGCCGCCACCACGGGAGGGATGTTGTGCTCGGCCAGGTCCAGACGGGTGAGGAGGCATCGAAAGCGGGCTTTCAGTCGCCCGAAGGCCCCCTCCACCACGATGCGGGCCCTGCTCAGCCTGTTATTGAAGGCCTGGCGGGAGGGATTGAGGTGTCCCGTGTAGGGCTTCATGAGCCAGGGCTGCAGTGGGTAGGCGGCATCCCCCACCAGGCAGACGGGCATGTCCACGTCCCCGACCCTGATGTGGCGGTCGGGGAAGAAGGTCCCGTCCTGCAGCCGCTGGCACACGGAGGAGTTCCGGTACACCCGGGCGTCGTGTGCTTTGCCGGACCAGCCCACATTTATGTCCGTCAACTGTCCCCGGTGGTCACACACGGCCTGCAGGATGACGGAGAAGTACCCCTTGCGGTTCACGTACCGGGACGCCTGGTGTTCCGGGGCACGGATGGGGATGTGCGTCCCGTCGATGGCCCCCCCGCAGTTGGGGAAGCCGAGGGCGCCGAATCCCCGGATGACGGCATCCGGGTCGGCGAGGCGGACCACCCTGCGGAGCAGCACCCGGTTGATGGCCTTGACCACCTGCGGAGAGAGACACAGCAAAGCGTCAATCAGTGGGGCGCCCGGGTGGCTGGGAGCATTCATGCCCTGGCAGTGCCCCGCGCCCCACTCCCGGAAGCAACCCCCCTGGCGGCGTGTAGTACGGCCGGGACAGCCCGACCCCTCCGGTGCGGGGCGTTTTCGCCTCCTCCCGCCCCCCCCTTTGTCCCTGGGGCGGCCCATCCCCTCCTCGCAGCCCCCCTCCCCCCCGGCTCGGTGGCCGACGAGCGCCGTACCTGCATGAGCACTGCTCCGACAGTGGATCTCCCCACGCCGAACTGGTTCCCGACGGATCGGTAGCTGTCCGGCGTGGAGAGCTTCCAGAGGGCGATGGCCACCCGCTTCTGGAGGGGGATGGCGGGCCTCATGCGAGTGTCCCTTCTTTGCAGGGCAGGGGCGAGCCACTCGCAGAGCTCCAGGAAGGTGTCCCTCCTCATCCTAAAGTTCTGGGTCCACTGTCGGTCGTCCCAGCGCTCCAGGACGATGCGGTCCCACCAGTCGCTGCTGGTGTCCAGACGCCAGATGCGGCGGGGCACGCCGGTGCCGGGGCGCCGCCGCGGCTCCTCCACGGCCCCCAGGGCGGCCAGGCGGAGAGGCAGGGGGCTGACGTTCCCCAGGTGGTGCCAGGCAGCCTCGAGCCATTGCTGGCAGGCTTGCAGTAGCAAGTCCAGAACGTGCACCAGAAGGTGCAGGGCGAGCCGTGGCTCCATGTTGCCACCTGCGGCAGTACCCCCCGAAGGGAAGCACCGACACAGACGGGCACAGAGACCGACGCTTTGCTGTCCCTCGGCGAGGTTGGCAAGCAAGCAGGAAAAGCTGAGAACCGGCTGTCCAGGGGGGGTCCCTTTAAGCACGAGCCTCAGATAGCCTCAGACAGCAGCCACACAAAGCAACTGCTGACCTGATGCCCTGCCAGAACCGGTTTCAGCTGCCCTTAAATGCCCCCCTGCGTCCAATCAGTGTGGACGCGCTAGTTCGAACTAGCAAAACGCTAGTTCGAACTAGTTTTTAGTTCTAGATGCGCTAGTTCGAACTAGCTTAGTTCGAATTAACTAATTCGAACTAAGTTAGTTCGAACTAGCGCTGTAGTGTAGACGTACCCATAAGAACTAGGGGGTCACCAAATGAAATTAATAGGTAGCTGGTTTAAAACAAACAAAAAGTTTTTCTGCATGCAGTGCACAGCCAACCTGTGGAACTCCTTGTCAAAGGATGTGGTGAAGACCAGGAATCTGACAGGGTTCAAAAAAGAGCTAGATAGATGAATGGAGGTTAGGGCCATCAACGGCTATGAGCCAGGATGGGCGGGAATGGCATCCCTAGCCTGTTTGTCAGAAGCTGGGAATAGGTGACAGGAGACGGATCATGTGATGGTTCCCTGCCCTGTCCATTCCCTCCGGGGCACCTGGCATTGTCCACTGAGGGCAGACAGGACGCTGGGTTAGACAGACCTTTGTTCTGACCCAGTCTGGCTGTTCTGATGTTAATCAATGAAATAAACCGCACCAACGGGAATCAGGGGGAATCCCATTTTCAAAATCTCTCACTTTGCAGCTCAAAGAGGTTTCAGGTTAATTCGGTACGGAAAGCCGGTCAGGTGCCAAACTATATAACTTTAAAAAAACCTTTGTGATATTTGACTTGTCTCCTTCAGTAGCCATCATCTCAGCCTGGACCCATCATCCAGCAGACACTCAAAGCTGCTTCTGCACCGGGCTCTTCCCCAGCGCCTAATACAGCCCCATGTTTCCTTCATGCCGCAGGGAAGTGGGCTTTGCTGTTTACTTTGAACAGCTGAATAGGGTCTAATCACTTCCAGGAGGAACGAAGCCGGTTTTGGAAGGACTCCAAGTATCCCATGACATGTCGTGTTGGGAACAGGGGACAGGGTGGGACCATCTGATGATCCTCCGGGGCACCTGGCGTTGGCCAGTCAGCAGACAGGACACTGGGCTATTTGGATCTTTGGTCTGACCCCGTCTGGCCGTTCTGATGTTCTTACTTGTGCGGCTGCGGATACCGATGTTGACACTAGATCCCTGCAAATTTGCAGCTCTCCGCTTTCTATCTGCGGCTCATTTGTGCCGAGATGGATGTGGCTGCAGAGCCACATTGTTTACTCGTGCAGAGTTCCAGAGATCAGAGCTGAGAATTTCAGCAGGAGCCCGGGCAAAATCCCCTTCCTGGCCTTTGAAAACGGTAACAGCGGCCCCCCGTTCCACGGAGCTCACAGCTGGCTTTTCTCCTTCCTCCAGCTCTCCCCGGGAAGCCAGACAGGACTGTTTAGAGTAAGCTACATGCCCCCCCACCGCTTTTTTTGTAAACTGATTTGTCGCATTTATAACATGCTCATCCCAGGGTCTGAGAGAGACCCTTGCCAGGGACCCTGTGTGCGCTCAGAGCCGTTGGTGTTTATGTTGCTGATTTCATGGAACTTCACGGCAAAACTACTGAGTCCTGTAGCTTCCACACATGACTCAGAAACACAACGGAGGGTGGGGGGGAATAAACTGCACTTCCTGTCTCACAACAAACCCGGTTTCTCACTAACATTTAACCACCCTTGTGTGCTTTTCCGGGGATGAATTCTGCCTCCGATCTCCTACTGCCTAGCTCCAAACGCAGCGGAACCAGTGTGGTTCTGGCCAGCGGGGAGTCAGAATGTGGGGAGATCAGTCTGCACCCCCAAAAGGCCCTAAAACTACACTCCAAGTTTGCTATGGTGCACAGGCAAGCGAGGGATGAATCCAGGGGGTACAAGCCAGTCAGCTTTGGGGCAGGGAGACAAGATCTACAAAGGCTTCTACTGCCTTCTGTGGGAGCATCTCCCCTCCCCACTAGGCCTCTGTCAAGGGGCAGACCAGGCCCTGCAGCTAGAAAGGGCTACAGAGAAGTCCTCCAGGCTGGCTAGAGGGACTGGGAAGAAATCAGCCAATCGGGGGCCAGGCAGGACTACATAAGAAGTTGCCGTCCCAAAGTCAGGGCCGTTGCAGCCCAGACCTGAGAGAGAGAGGACAGGGGTAACTGACTGGCCTGAGGAAGCAGCTCCGTGGGAAGAGCTGCTTAGACTATGAACTGGAAGGTAAAGCCCTGAGGTAAGAGCAAAGGAGTTGTCTCCAGGAGGGGAAGCCCTGGAGGCATCACCCTCGTCCGGAAGGGGGCCACCGACTGAGAGACAGACCCAGAGACGCCCTCCAGAAGGCACCGGGATGGGCCCCTATGAGGGTTCGTGATACACAGGGTGCGACTCGGCCGGAGGGCTGAGCTGCCAAAGAGCCTTTCGGCTACCACCCTGAGGCAGTGCAGACGCCTGCACTCGGCCATACGGCGCACCCGCGTGAGGTGAGCGCCACCCTGCTACGCCCTCCCATGGCTCACTGAGGATTTATCTGGGAGTCACCGTTACCAGGCCTCAGCATCGTCCCGTTTTACGGATCGGAGAACCAAGACACAGGGAGGGGAAAGCAGAAACAACACATCAATGATCCATTCCCTTGCTCCCCTCCCAATACACACACTTCAGTCCCCTGCTCCAACGTCTCTCACAGGAAACCGAAGACACCCGCCTGCCAGCTCCCAGCACAAGCGACACACACCCAATAACCAACCCCCCTGGGGAACAGTCCCCCTCGCACACTAAATGCTTACAAAGCCCAGAATTAATTCAGATCAAAGGTCAGGGTTCAAATAAACTAACGTAAGAACGGGAAGGGGAGAATCAAAGCAGGGAGACGACCCTGGCCGCAATGCTGCTGGAACTAACCGTCCTCCTTTCAATTCAGCCAGGGCCCCCTCCTGCCACCTTTAAAGTCAGAGAGTAAAACGACGCCGGAGTGAATCGCGGAGGGCAGTCATCCGGACGGCAGCCCCTATTCGGCAAGCCTGTGATTATGTAGGGTCTGAGTCGGGGCACTGGAATGAGGGACTCAGGGGCCTCGCCACCCCACTTTTTACTAGCCATAACGGCAAGCAACAAGGGAAGGGGGTGCAAAGTAGTGAGTGGGAGGGCGGGGCCTCAGGAGGAAGAGGCAGCACGGGAGGGCGGGGCCTCAGGAGGAAGAGGCAGCTCGGGAGGGCGGGGCCTCGGGAGGAAGAGGCAGCTCGAGAGGGCGGGACCTCGGGAGGAAGAGGCAGCTCGAGAGGGCGGGGCCTCGGGAGGAAGAGGCAGCTCGAGAGGGCGGGGCCTCAGGAGGAAGAGGCAGCTCGGGAGGGCGGGAACTCGGGGGAGGAGGTGACGCCAGAGGGGGCTGAGAGAGAAAGTGCAGTGAGAGGGTGTGTTTGCAGGGGGAACGGGCGGGGCAGGGCGGGGCCCCAGTTTATGAGCCAGTGTCTTCTCTCTCCTCCCCCCCCACACACACTTCCACTGCCCCTGGTCGAAGTTAGACTCGATCACGTGGCTCATTGGTGGCTCCCGACACCCAGCCAGGAGTTTCTACAGCCCACAGGTGGATGCTGGGGCTTTAGCTCAAGCCTGGGCAAAATACGGCCCGCAGGCCATGTCCAACCCACCAAGCCACCGGATCCGGCCCGCAGAGGCAATGGGGAGCCCTAGGCCAGCACCCCTGCTTGCCCCACAGCCCCGTGCGCCGCTCAGAAACACAGCTGCAGGGCACTTTCTCTTTGAGTCCGGAGGGGAGGGAAGACGATTCAGACGCTGCTCCCGCCCCCGGCACAATCCCATTGGCCAGTTTCTGGACAGACACTGGCCAATGGGAGCTGCCTGTTTGAATAACAGGCAGCCACAAAGCACAACCCTCCTGCTCACTTACTCAAGCACATGGCCGAGCAGGCAGAAACATGTTACGCTCTGCAATCCTTTAGCTCTGCAGGCAGGCAGACTGGTATGTCTCCTGGCGAGACCCTGCCTCTAGCACCTCAGTCCCTCCCTTCCCCAACCCTCTGGCCCACACTCCTGCCCCACTACTCCACATGCACCCGTACCCCCTCCCAGATGTGGCACCCCAATCTCCTGCCCAAGATCACAATCTCCTCCTTCCTTAGGTCACATCCCAAAACCCCACACTCCAGTTCCCTGCCTCCTTCACCCAAACTCTCTCCCAGACTCCAGTCTCCCCCCTGCACCCGAGTCCCTTACCCCACGCTCCCTTCTGCACCCAACCTCCATTCCAGACCCTGCTCCTCCTCCATTAAAACCATGAAAGAGTGCGGCCCTTGACCACTTTCCAAAATCTTGGTAGTGACCCCCATCAAAAATGATCACCCACCGCTGCTTTAGCTGCACCAGACCTTTTGGGGGACATCTCCCGCTGCTGCACCAGCATCGGGGCAGGCGCCAGGGGACCACTAGTGCAGACCGAACTCTGGCATTTGAACCGCTGCATCTGTAGAGTGACTAAAACATCAGGGCCCGTCTACCCCCATACCCCTGCGCCTGCTGCCACTGGTCGAGAGTTCCCAAACACGCCACGCGTAGGCATGGCAGAAAAGCCTGGCCCTTCCTTCTAGATCCTTATCACCCTGTTCACCCTATGCCTTTCCCTGCTAGGAACCTAACCGGATCTCAGGCTCACCTCTTTATTTTAAAAAGGTAGCGTGGGCTAGTAATTAGAGCAGAGGACTGACAGCCATGATTCCTGGACGCCACAGCCAGCTCGTCCTGACAGCTCACTGGCTCACCAGCATTCATCCTTCGGGGCAGTGAGGGGTTAAAGCCTCTGCAAGGCGGGTATCATGATCTTCCCCCAAGGCACGGCTGAGTGGGGAAGAGTCATGCGTGGTTTGCAGAGGGCTTTGAGACCCCCCCCCCCCCCGGAGGAGAATGCGAGAGATACCAAACCTTAGCACAACGGCATGTTGCTTTCTTCAGAGATTAAGATGCCCTAGCATCTGCCTGGATGCATCATGGAAAGGCTTCGGGGTTCTCCCAGCGTTCCCTGTAAACCGAGCGCTTGGGCGGCCACCGAGAGCCAAGAGCATGTGTTTTTAGGTGGTGCACATTCCCCTGCCTCAGTGCACACAACAAAATTTATTCCGCACACAGATGAAAAAATATTACAGGGAACATTGGTTCTCCCCCACCCCTTTAAAGAACACCGTCTTCTCCGACACGCTCGCTAGCAACAGCACAGCTGAGCTCCAACTTAATCGCACGGCTCGAATTTAACATCACTTAAAATCCAGATGTTGGTGCTGGTGAAAAGCTATAAATAAAACACGAATCTCGGCTAATGGGGCCTCAGTTCCAGGGAAACGTAACCAGATGTTCCCCTTTCGCTCGCAGCGCTGCCCTGAGGTTCTACAAACACCGGATTCAAAGTTACTCCCGGGGTCGCCTGGGATCGAGCCGGCTCCTTCTGACTGGCGTCAGTTTCCAAGCAACGATGGAGGGGCTGGGAAGAAGAGGCAGTGAGCCCACTCCAGAGTCGAACTGGGGAACAGGGCTGTGTTTATTTTTAATGCGCAGATGGGCTCACATCCTCTCAGGGCGCTCAGGCAGGAGAGAGCGGCTGCCCCTATTTCCGCTAATAGGCTGTTTTTAATACAGCCCGGCTGAAATAGCTGCTTAGAAGAGAGAAATAGATTTTACTGCTTTCTAACAAAGCAAAGCCACCATCTGTTGCTCTGGGTAGGTCTACACTGCAGAGTTTTCCCGGAAAAACGACACTTACGTCCACACTGTAATTGCGTTCTTTTGACAAAGAGTCGAAAGAACGGAGGGGTTTTTTTCCCGACAGCAGTAAACCTCTTTCTACAAGGAAGGAGCCTTTTTCCGAAAGAGCGCTTGTGTGGACAGGGAAGAGGGGTTTGTTGCGAAAGAAGAGGCCTCCAGGAAAAAGCACAACTGCCCTGATGGCCACTCCGTCCACAGCAATCAGAATGTAAATGCGAGAGAGTATCCAACGAATGTGGACGCTCTCTTTCGAAAAAGCAGATCGCTTTTTCGTTGCGCTTTTGCTGTGTAGACGCTATCTTTCAAAAGACGTTTTTCTGGAAGAGCTCTTCCGGAAAAGCTTCTTCCGATAGAAGCCTGCCGTCTAGACATAGTCTCTGTCACCACGACTTTCTTTTCTCGCCATTATCCTTTTCCCGACACTCTGGTCCAGTGGTCGGCAACCTCCGGTCCACGGACCCCGGGGGTGGGGGTCTGCAGACTCCAGGTGGTCTATGAAAGTTGGTTGCTACAATACAGCAAGGGTTCGCAGACTAGCCACACCGTCATTCGACAAGGGTTATGGGTTGGCAAATGAAAACAAAAAGTTGAAAACCTCTGCATTAGTCCACCCCCTCTCTTTTTTATCTCTCGCCTCTTGGAGCATCACAATCATATTGTACAGGCTGGGGACCACTGGAGCTAGCAGGGGGACATGTCTAGACTGTAATGAAACACCCGCGGCTAGCCCGGGTCAGCTGATTCTGGCTCACATGGCTTGCACTGCAGGGCTGTCAAATTGCAGTGGGGACATTCAACCGCAGGTTTTATTGCGACACAGGCGCCCCCTTAGAGGAGAGGTGCATTCGGACGCTACCACCCGTGAGAACCTGGGGCTGGAGTCACCTTTACACCAGCCTCCTACAGCCGTGGGAGTTGTCTCTGCCGAGCTGAGAGAGGCTTTGATCCGTGCTTTACAGACGCACAATTTCAACCTGCTCCATCCGGCTTTTCAAGAACTTCTGCTTCTTCCTGCACAACGTCAGGGGAGGATCCTCGGGGCGTCCCACGTCCTGCCCGGGGAGCTGTTGGATTTTCATGCCATTCAATGTCTCTCAAAAGAAATCCGACAGTATTGACCTTGGGGATGCAGAACTCAGGCTGGGATAAGAGCAGTGCTACTCTGACCTTTGACTGCAACTTGCGAGCGGCTTGAACCTGTCCAGATATATGGGGAAGGGTGTGTATGGTTGGCATTTTCTTTACAAAAAAGTGTGTTTGCATGGTTAGACCTGGTAAGGTAAGTACAGCTTGAACCTCTCTGGTCCGGCACTCTGTGGTCTGGCAACATCTCTGGTCCGGCATGATTTGAGTTAGCAGGATGTCCGCTTAACCTGGGTGTGGCCAAATTTCCTGCGGCCCCATAAAGTTTGTTTCCAGCCACCAGGCCTGGCTGTCAGTGTTCTGGGCTGTTCTTTAGCTCTAATTGACTCCAAAATGTCTTCCAAGAGTCCAGGAAGCAGGGGAAGTGTCGGTAATGCTGCTAGACAGTATTGCCCTCCCGTGGTCCGGAGAATTCTCTGGTTTGGCACCGGTCAGATCCCAAGGGTGCCGGACTAGAGAGGTTCCACCTGTACCATGAAGAAAGGGTGGCTGTTCTCTAAGAAAGAGATCAGTTCAAAGTCCTGGATGCCTACAGAGAGGGGCTGCTCTGGGGAACATGGCAGATACCCATTGCTGAGGGAATCTTATCCGGGGCATTTGGATGATCTTCCGTTAAATTAAAACTTAGTTCTACTCTGACAAGCAACATTAGCATTGACATTGTTGGCCTTCTAGTCTTCTCTTAGGCCTGGTCTACATTACTGGAGAAAGTCAACTCAAGATACGCAACCCCCGTTAACCTCCCGCTGTGTGGACAATGCCAAAATGCAATTTCAGATACTTCGACTCCAGCTACGTAATTAGTTGGAGCACATGCTCCCGCTGACTTCCCTTACTCCTCGTAGGCGCAGGATTACGGGCGCTGATGGCAGCCCCTTCTCAGTTCGAATGAGTGTGTCTTCACTAGACCCACTAATTCAAACCCCAGAAGATCGACTGCAGCAGCTTTGATCTTTTCTGTAGCGTAGACAAGCCCTTCCTGACGCCACATCTAATCTGTTCCAATTACAAAATACTCTTTCCATCGCACCATCCCTGGGCTCAGAGTCAAGCAGGATCCTGCCAGCTTCTGAAATAAGTACTTAACGAGGGTGGCGTTGAAACGTGAGCCAGACAAGAATCCTCCTCCGTCTCCCTGAACAGTCTGGGTGCAGTACAGATTGAACTTCTCTCGTCTGACGCCCTCTGGACCTGACCGGGGCCAAACCAGAGAATTTGCCGAATATCGGGAGGTCAATATCGTCTTGCAGAGTGATCAACACTTCCACTGCTTGCTGGGCTCTTAGAAGATATTCAGGGGTATATTAAAGCTAAAGAACAACCCAGAACCCTGAGAGCCAGGACTAGTGGCTGGAAACAAATATTATGGGACCGCAGGAAACTTGGCCACCAGGTAACTCAAATCATCCCGGACCACAGATGTTGCCAGAACAGAAAATGCCAGACTAGAGAGGTTCAACCAGTAATAAATCCTTACTCAGAAGACTGTTTAGCTGAGAGTCCAAATATCAAATAAGATGCTTCCAAATTTACATAGTCACTTGTGTGATCCTCGCCTACCCAGCAGATGACAAGACATTTTAAAATTAGACAATAGCATTTAAAAAAAAACTAGTTTGCTCCTTTCAATGAAAGCCTGGCAGGTTAACAGACACCTGCTTTTAAACCTTGCTTCTTCATAGCAGCTAATGAGATACCAACCATTTTTATTACTGCTTCGTAACATCCAGGAACAAATCTCAAACATTCCCTCGGGATAAGTATCGATCCTGTAGGGATCATGCACAGTAAATACCACTCCAGGAAAAAAAAAAAGCTAAAAACACATTGCTGCTAAGTGACAAAATATCCTACTGAGGCTACATTGAAACTCGAGTTATCCTAAATGTTGCCAGGGGACAGTGTTTAGAAAAAGGTGAGGAGAAAAAAAAAAAAGTTGTGAACGCTCCAGATTTTTAATTAGAATCTGACGTTTTCCTGCAATATCCGACGTCAACTTCACTGAATTCAGTTAAACCGTCATTGAATTAGGCGAATTCCTCCGGGGCCCATTGTATTCAAAATGCAGTTGTGTGTGTGTTACTGTGGGACCGCCAGGGTAACTAGGAGAACAGCAGGGGGGCAATTAGGCAAATGTATCCAGGTTCTAACATCTCCAGAGAAACTACCCCTCCGGAGAGCTGCCCGCATATGGGTTCAGGCCGGATCCCCCCCAGGCCCAAAAGACAAAGAAAGATTTGTAGATAAATAGCCTGGTCTTAAACTAGCTCTGAGCCTCCTTCCTGACATGACGAGCTCCAATGGGTAGAAGGACTAAGCCTGCCAGAATCCATGTGGGGGCAGAGCTTAATTGGCACACACCTAGGTTCTTTTATTGTTTTCTCTGTGATGCTTTTCACCAGAAGCAGGCTTGCTTAGGATGTGCAGTGTGGCACTTGGCAGTGGCTGCCTGTACCCCGGCTGTAGCTCCAGCCCTAGGGAAGCTGGTGGCAGCTGCCTGGCTGCTCACCATGCAGCTTCAGGGGAGGAGAAATGGGACTTGAACCCACAACCCCAAGCTCTGGAAGAAGATGCCTTCTCCGTTAGGCCACTGGGATCCACCTAGGGTTGCCAGGTGTTCAGTATTGGCCCAGACAGTCCAGTATTTGCAGCCTCTGTCAGGTTAACAAAAAACACTGGGAAGGCCGCTTGGGACATTTTCCCTGCCCCCCCCCAACCCCCCGCTTCTGGCAGGGGGAGCGGTGAGTGTGGGGATTTAAAGGTGCAGTCCCTCTTGCTTTTGTGTCTTTTTTTTTTCGCTCAACCAAATTTTTTCTTCTCGCCGCTTTTGCAAATTTTTTCTGTATTTTTTTAAACTATCTGGCAGCCCTAGACCCACCCGATCTCCCTACCTTCCGTTGATGCCAGCTACAGCCTTGGCATGCCGGCGGTGGCTGCCTGGCTGTTCCCGGGGCAGACCGCTTGCTCTGGGCCATTCCCTCTGTTACGAGTCTCTGAAGAGAAAGCATGTAGGTGGCCTAGGACAACCTGTCTGTGCTGGGAAATGCACAGCAAAGGCAGGGGTCTGCCCAGCGTGGGAATACTTGGTCAGAAGACTGAGACAGCGGCCTCCACTCTGGGAAGCAAGAAGCCAAGCGCGGGTGCAGGTGTCGAACTGCAACGGGAAGCGCTTCCGATCCCTTTTAATCGGCATCCATTCTGCATGCTGGGGGATGAAAATCTCGGGGTGGGTTTGGGTGGGAATTTAGGCTGACCCAACTGCCAGCATCTTCCTCGGAAAGGAAATGAACAAAGGACTCCGTCCGGCTTAAAGTTAATGTGCTGAGTTCAGCCCACAAGTTCAACGTGCCGAGCACTTGGCCCCCCACCCGGCTGGAGGAGAGAACCCAGAATGGGAGGCAAAGGAAGTTCAGCTCAGCCCCAGTTTGGTGGAATTGTTCAATTTGTTCTCACTTTGGACTCACACCCGGCATCCCTAGTTACTCCTGAGCAGCAGGAAGCACTACATGAGGCAGAAATCCTCCCTCTACAATGCCTGGCCCTCCTCAGGACGAGCTCCCTCACCCTGCCCTCACTGCTGCCGTGCAGGGAATCCTCTCTAGGAACGAGAAATTATTTCGTTTGTCGGGGCCGGTTGAATCTTTGAAAGCCGCTCTGCTTCCGGGCCAGGCAACAAGGCAGCCGATGAATGGTCCCATTTGTGTGGGCTTCTCCCCTGGGAGCTAACCTGAGACCCGCCAAGCCACATTTCACATGGATGATTGTTTGCCAGCCTTAGGGGAACAATCGTCAGTCACTCCCAGCTTGAACTGGATTGGAGTCGATGACCCAGAGGTGAAAGGTCAGAGCACTGCCTGCTCTTCCTGCCCGCTCTACATAACATACAACACAACCGCGGGAAGGAGCATCGGGCTTTGGCTTTTCACTTGCCAATAACGTGGGGAGACATTTTCGATTTGTTTCCTCTATGGTTCTGATGGGCACCAGAATCTAGAGGAAAAGATTTTCACAAGAATCAACACATCCTGATGGACAGTCTGAAAGTGCTGTTCCACCCAGAAAAGGCTCTATGCAAAATGGCTTCTTTACACCCCAGATCGACTCCCTCGTGTATGTTTGGTCACCTCTGCTCACTTGGTGACCCAGGGAAGCTTTTATTACGGGTTCCTGCTGGTTGCTTTAAAGAGCTGCCATGCCTCAGCTTGTGAGTCGGGCTTTGATCCTTCCTGTGGACTTGTCTACACCAGCATGTTTTGTCGCCAAAACCTGCCCTTTGGAGACAAGACAGTAAGTGCGTTTACACTTCCATGCAACTTGTTGGGAAAAACACCCAGTTTTGGCAACAAAAAATGTCCACCCCTGAGAGACTTTTGTCTTTTCCGCTCCCTTTACTGTCAGCAAAGAGCCAGTGTTTTGTTGAGAGAACTGGCTTCTGCCAGTATCCCACAATGCCTGTCCTGCGGGCTGTTGCTCAGTGTTCTGTGATCTCTGCTGTCCTGCAGACATGCACCTCTCCCCTTTCAAAGCTCTGAGAAGTATCTGACAGCTGAGTGAGCTGCTCCATTTAGGGAACAAATGAAGAGCAAATCATCGGCATGCTCCTGGTCTGCCCTGCTAGGAACACAGCGGAGGGCAGGCTGCTGCTGCAGGGGGAAGGCTAGAGAGACAGCTGTGCTGACATTCCTCAGCACGGAGAGCTCACAAAGCTACTCAAGATGCTGCTCCCAGCAGCTGAGAATGCTGTGGGAGAACTCAGAGTATCCCAAGAAGCGTGGGAGTCAGCTCTGCCTTCCCACAACACTGCACTGTGGGATGCTTCCCCACAATACTTTGCTCTATCTGTCTGAAGGGGAGCTAGCAATGTGACCATGAAATGTCGACAACGGGAGGCAGAAAAAACAGTTTGACTGGTGTGATAGATAGGAGTGCTGGCCAGCACTCGGTGACTAAAAGGTTAAACACGGGTAGCTCAGGGTGTAGGCAGGGGGCCAGAAGAACCAATGGGATACAGTGCTGAAATTTAAGTCCTGCTGTCCTTTCTCTTTGTGTGAGTTCTTAGTTATCAGCTGGAGGAAGCAGAATGAAATAATCAGACAGAATTGCCATGCCTACAGGAATGACTAGGCATGACAATGGACTGAGCCTTGAAGTACAGATCAGTATAGATTGTGAGTAGAGGGGAAATGTATATTTAGTCACGATCAGGTTATTTCTCTTTAGTCTGCGTTTGCTAAAACTTCTCTGTGAGAAAGCCCCGTGCCTCCAATGTAAAGTAATGCACATTGGAAAAAATAACCCCAACTACACATATAATATGATGGGGGCTAATTTAGCTACAACTAATCAGGAAAGAGAACTTGGAGTCATCGTGGATAGTTCTCTGATGACATCCACGCAGTG
Organism: Pelodiscus sinensis; assembly: GCF_049634645.1. Lineage (NCBI taxonomy): Eukaryota > Metazoa > Chordata > Testudines > Trionychidae > Pelodiscus > Pelodiscus sinensis. Next base: position 37,893,347 of record NC_134726.1, on the reverse strand, counting down.
TGCAGTGTCAGTCAAAAAAGCAAACAGGATGTTCGGAATTATTAAAAAAGGGAAAGAGAATAAGACGGAGAATATCTTATTGCCTTTATATAAATCCATGATATGCCCACATCTTGAATACTGCATACAGATGTGGTCTCCTCATCTCAAAAAAGATATACTGGCATTAGAAAAGGTTCAAAGAAGGGCAACTAAAATGATTAGGGGTTTGGAACGGGGCCCATATGAAGATAGATTAAAGAGATTGGGACTTTTCAACTTGGAAAAGTGGAGACTAAGGGGGGATATGATAGAGGTCTATAAAATCATGACTGGTGTGGAGAAAGTGAATAAGGAAAAGTTATTTACTTGTTCCCATAATATAAGAACTAGGGGCCACCAAATGAAACTAATAGGCAGCAGGTTTAAAATAAATAAAAGGAAGTTCTTCTTCACACAGCGCATAGTCAATCTGTGGAACTCCTTGCCGCAGGAGGCTGTGAAGGCTAGGACTATAACAGGGTTTAAAAGAGAACTAGATAAATTCATGGAAGTTAAGTCCATTAATGGCTATTAGCCAGTATGGGTAAGGAATAGCATTCCTAGCCTCTGTTTGTCAGAGGTGGAGATGGTTGGCAGGAGAGAGATCTCTTGATCAGTACCTGTTTGGTTCACTCCCTCTGGGACACCTGGCATTGGCCACCGTCGCCAGACAGCGTACTGGGCTGGATGGACCTTTGGTCTGACCCAGTATGGCCATTCTTATGTTCTTCCTCCCCCCATTCACTATACCTAAACTGTGCCAAGATACCATTCTTTTTCTCCGTGTTTTTAATCTGATCTTTTCTCAGTTGCTCTGTGGCACCTAGCAACCAAGTCTGCTTTATCAAGGATCTCTTTTTGTTTTGTTAATAAAATCCCCCTTTTTAAGACGATTTGATTCTTGTGTCCTGGAAGGTAACAGGAGGTCTGTGTGCCTGCCTAGCCTGAGAGGTCAGCTAGCAGAGACACAGTTTGTTTTCTGTGGGTTTTTTTTCAAGCTCTCTTGTGGCAAAGAGCTTTGGGTACAAGTGTTTCTTCCTGGATTTCAAGGTTTTCTTAATTCACTTGATGGTGGTAGCCTATCTCCCAGGGCCAGGGAATCAGTAACCTTAGGAAGGGGTTTTTTTATAGAGCAACTTTGGAAGCCTCGGGGGCCACAGTGATACTCACAGCACATGCCGAGGGCCACAACTTAAGTGTAGTTGCATATACATGCAAATATATATGCAAATGTATGCAAATAGCTTTCACATTGGCAGGCGTGAATACAAAGATTAAGGCAAGACTACGCAACACACAGGCCCCATTTAAGTCAGTTCTCCTGATATTACTAAAATGCAATATTTACCCAATTTCCACCCATATGACAGCACTTTGAATGAGCAATGACAGTCCAGGAATTTAACTACTAAAACGCATCTCAGCAGAAGACCATTCTATTGACTACTTGCTTGTTTTGGCTCCCACCTGCGGGCCGTGTGTTGAGCCCCGTGTAAACCCAAACTGCACAACAGGCCACAAAGAAATGGGTCGCAGGCCAAGTAGCCCTGCCGTAGAGGCAAGGTAGTTAAGGTCTTTTGTGGGCCCCCACCTTCTGCACACAAAGTGCCAGTGTGGAGAACAGCCCTGACAACCGGTTTTCACTGTTGGTGACTTTTGCATGTCGACAGCACTTTCGTCGCCAGCCCTTCCCCGGGTAGACATAGCCTGCGTCTCAGGACTAGAGCTGTACACGCAATTCCGTTTGCCAACGTGGGGTTTCCATGAGCAATTTCCACGTATTTGGCACATGCAGCTGAGACTCTGGACTTAGAGCTTGGTTGACAAGGTACTTCTAAGGAAGCAGACTGTGGCACCGGAACCCACACTTTGATTCTCCATAACTCTACCCACGACCCACAATTCACCTTGCTGGAAATGCAGTGAGTCACCTTTTGAATTGGAAATAGCAGAAATAATGGCAGGTGATGTAAGACACATTGTGCTTCACCAAGCGGATCGCAATAGAAATGGGTAAGTGCACTTGGCACCTCACATCTCCATTTGCTCAGCATGCAAGAGGCAAATTCTCCACTCGCTCACTCCAGCTGCTGCAGTTCCACTGACATTAACAGAACTCTTCTGGATTTATGCTGTGGTAGCACAGATCAGCTACAATGACACCAGCCAGAGTCCCTGGAGTGCAGCAAGCTGAACAGCAAGGAGTCTGGTGCCTCCTTAAAGACTAACACTTTTATTACGGCATAAGCTTTCATGAGATTCACTCCCTGCCTCTGATGAAGTGAGTTGTAAGAGAAACAACCAGATGGAAAGGATGCAGAGACGGGAGTGTTACTTCAGAGGTAACTCCACCAGGGGATGGATGTGGATAAGAAAGGAGAGATGAGTGATCACAATTTTCCTAATGTGGAAAATTATTTATTTTAATGGAAGAGCTATTCCCAGTCCCTATTCAGACCCATTTTGATGGGGCCACATTTGCATATGAATTCCAGCGCAGCAGTTTCAGGTTGCAGCCTGATTTGAGAGTTGTTTTTTGTTTGAGAATGGCAACTTTCAAGTCTGTAACTGTGTGTTTGGGATTAGTTTTTCAGGGGCCACCAAGACTCCTCCTTGTTTTTGCTGAAACAGACTAACACGGCTACCTCTCTAAAACCATAGAGCAAAAAGTTGTAGTGGAAAATAATGCTTTAGGGTCACTCAGTTCTGCCACTGACCTGCCCGGTTACCTTGGACAAGTCATTTCCCCTCACCGTGTCTCAGTTCCCCTCCCCGCCCTATGTCCATCTTGTTTAGTTAGACTTTAAGGTCTTTGGGGGCAGAGAGTGTCTCTTACTACGTGTGTTTACAGTGTTCACTGGGGCCCGGATCTCAGCTGGGGCCTCAAAGTACTTCTGTAATATCAATAAATACAATTTTGTCCATTCCATAGCCAGTCCCTGCAATGTATTCACCAGCATTTTGTTCCCTTCAGCTCCACAAGCAAACTGGCCAAGGCATGCAAAGGATTAGAAAGTGCTGCTGCTATGTGGGATTGGAGTTTGGTTACACCTTGTACAGCTAGGCATAATCATATCAAACAAGGGCATTAATATTTGTGCCTAATAATTAGCGTTACAGCTCATTGTGCTCTAGGGACTCCCACAAACACTCACTCTCACACACACACAGAGTTCATCAGGGAACACAAGGGAGCCTACAGTTAGGAAATTACAGATCTAGAAGCAGTAAGATTTGGTCGAACAATGAGCGGAAACACATTGAAAAAAGGCTCCAATCAAACCCCTTTCTTCATTGGCAGGTGGAGAAAAGGTTTTTGGAGGAATCAGGCCACCCACCCAAAGGAGAGACAAGCATGAGCAACACACTCTTGCTGATTCAGGACCACAGTTTTCCGAAGGATTCAAGGAGGAAACCGGCACGTTTTCTATTCTGGGCCATCGCAAGACATTGAGATACCACATGGGCAGCATTCCGTCTGCGGCATATTGCTTTCACTGGCCTGTAACAAGTGTCAAAGATCAAAGCTATTTCCACTGTCGGTTCCACACACTGTTTTCAATTCAAAACAACGTGTTTATTTAAAATCCACAATCCCACTCCGCCGCTGTTTCTCCCGCTGCATAATGGCTTCTCCACTCGCCCCATTCAAGGAACCCTCCAACATGCCAACTTCAGGTATGTCTACACTGCAGTGTAAGATCAGGGTTCAAACTCACGCTCAGGCCGAGCCTTCCTTCCAGATACACCCAGGCTGTGTCTACACTGGGCCACTTATTCCGGAAAAGCAGCCGCCTTTCCAGAATTACTTGCCAGCTGTCTACACTGGCCGCTTGCTTTTCCGGAAAAGCAATGACGATCTACTGTAAAATTGTCAGTGTTTTTCCGGAAAAACTATGCTGCTCCCGTTCGGGCAAAAGTCCTTTTCCAGAAAAACTGTTCCGGAAAAGGGCCAGTGTAGACAGCCCAGTAGTCTTTTCCGCAAAAAAGCCCCAATCGTGAAAATGACGATCGGGGCTTTTTTGCGGGAAAGCGTGTCTACACTGGCACGGACACTTTTCCGGAAAAAGTGCTTTTCCGGAAAAGCATCCTGCCAATGTAGACGCGCTTTTTCCGGAAATACTTATAACGGAAAACTGTTCCGTTTTAAGCATTTCCGGAAAAGGGTGCCAATGTAGACACAGCCCCAAAGTACAGTAATTCAGGGCTCGGCTCTCACGTTGCACCGGGGACAAAGGGCGGAGCGGTCGCACTTTGGAAAGGCACTAGAAGTCTGGGAGAGGGTGGTTGGCCTCAAACCATATGAGGTGTAGATGCTGGAGTTCCAGGTTGGGTCCAGCAATTCCACACCTGGGGTTACACCCCTAGCCGCTTACGTTAACAAAGACAATGTCTGCTCTCTCAAGTTCAAGGAACCCCGGGCTTACGCGGGCTTTAATGGACCCTTAGTGGCACTCAAGAGCGATGTGGGCATAGGGCGTCCATCCACATCCTCATTACTGCTTACCTGCCCCACCTCCCTAAGTTTAGCCTCTCACCCATTTCAAACGGCACCGCACTAGCCCTGCCCACGCAGGCTGTCGAGGTGGAATGCGGAGTTTGTTTTTAAAGGATTTAAATTGCTTCCATTATTCAAATGGCTTCAATTATTTAAATTGCTCCTGCTGAGCTTGCGAGAGCGCACCAAAAAAAGATTTTTACGGATAAAATTCTTTTTTGCCTTTTTAAATTTTTTTTCCCCCGAGAAACGTCATTTTTGAAGCAACCCTTAAAACAAGTCCCGGGCCAAACTCTGCCGTCCTTCTCCAGGATGAATCACAATTTCTTCTCCCGGAGGAAGGCTGCGATATGGCTCTCTGGACAACTTCTTGCGCAGGCAGATTTTGCTCTCAGATACAACAGCGCTAAACTGAAGTCACTCCACATATTTGAAGAAACTCTACTAGCTCCAAGAGGAGTGACTCCGGATTGGGGTGGAATGGGGGCAGCAGTGAGTGTGCCACAAAACTCACGGGGTTTTGTCCGCGTGACTGTAGAGAGGATGAGTGTGTTGGAAGCGGATACGGGCAGCGTGATTGGGTTTTCCCTTGCAAGCAAGATGTAGTTTCTACATCAAGAGGTGTCTAGAGAAGGATGCAAAATGGCTACATATCATCCAGGAGCATGGCAGGAAATTCTGATAGATGGATCCTCGGAGCGGAAGAATGCTCAAGGACTCAGATGACCTGTGTTCAATTCACTGCACGTTCACAAGCCTCATGATAGATAGATGCCCTTTGCAGAGCTAGAAATGGGGCTTTTATATCTGGAATGGAGAAGTTCCTCATTCCCCATGGGACTCTCAGAACTGAAATCTCTCAGGAAGATGCAGAGTATTACAGTTTTGTAGAGCCTCTTACGTGTCAACAGCTCCTGTTATTCAGTTCTAGGGATGTAAGAGTGTAGTGGATTAACCGATTAGCACAAGCTTATAGGTTACTGCCACAGACTATACACATCCCACCCACACACACCCCCGCAGTAAATTTTTTAGCAGCTCGGCTCGTGCCGGGTCTGGGACCTACCCCCGCTGCAGCTCTGCATTTAGGAGTCAGGTGGGCAGGCAGCCTGGCTCAGTTCAGGCTCCCACCGGGTCCGGGGGCTCAGCCCCACCACAAACAGGAGCTGCAGCCACCTCATGCTGCTGCCTCTGTATCAGAGGCAGCAGCGCAAGGTGACAGGCAGCTGATCCTCAAGGGGAGCTGGTTTTTAAATTGGCTCCCTTCGCGGACCAGTTCCCACCTGGTGCCCCGCGCTGCTGCCTCTGATACAGAGGCAGCAGCGCAGAGTGACAGGGGACTCCTCAGGAGTGGGGATGGAGCACACTGGCTGCTGCCCCCCCCCTTGGGACTATCGAATAGTCAAGTGACCGATAAGAATGCATGAGGTTAATTGACTATTCCATTCACCAATATTTAACATCCCTATTCAGTTCTACGCTGGAGTCCTGGTTCCCACCTCCCGGCCTTTGGTCCCCGCACTTCTTAAGGGTGCGTGCTTGGAGGAGTCAACTTTTCCTCCAACCACGACACAGGATGGAAAAAACCCTCCAAGCTAGAAGCAAAGCTTAGGAGTGGCTGAACGTTGAGATACGTGAAATATTTTCAAGCCTTCATCCAGAGCCTCTCGCTCAAAGACCTCAATGTCCCCTGAATAAGGGAATAATACAACTTTGCACTTCCTCAGAGCAGCGTGATCCTAGGCTGATTTACGAGCTGTCAGTGAGTCAGCCTGAACCCGCTTGTGAAATAATCACTCTGTTTTGTAAATGGGTAAACTGAGGCACAGAGAGGCGAATTGTCTCAACCCACAAAGATCCAGTGACAGCTAGGAACAGAATCCAGAGGCCCATCTCCCGGTCATCAGACAACCGCCCCTCCCCTCATCCAACACCCAGTGAATGATTCAATTAAGACTGCTCCTGGTTCGAGGCTGGAACAAACCCAACGTCTCTGCTGGAGCCTACAATGGTGCTTGTGTTTGGGTTGAACAAAGCCCAGAAGGCGTCCCTAGAGCCGCCGCTTACGGGTCTCCTGCACTAAACAAGCTGCGGGATTATATACACACAGATACTCAGACACACCAACCAGAAACCCCAATAGACACACCACTCAGACACTCTCCTGCCAAGGTGAAGCACAACAGGAGCAAAATAACGTTAGAGACAAGTTCAGAAATAGAAACCAGATTCCAGCAAGGAACCAAAATCTCCCAGAAAAGGCACTAGCTGCGACTTGAAGCCAAGACAGAAAGAGAAGGCCATTCACACCCAATGTTGTCATTCGGTTATTTTCAGTCACTGGGCTCTAAACCTCAGCAGGGGCAGCGTTTGGGTTGTCTGCGAAGGAAACCAATGTCCAGAGAGGGTCGTGTACGTATTGTCCCATAACAAACTTTTCACTTTCATGCCTCAACCACGGGCAGCCTTCGGCCAGGTCTACACTAAAGGGGAAGGTCAAATCAAAATACGCAACTCCAGCTGCGTTAATAACATAGCTGGAGTCAACATACCTTGTTCGAGTTCCCCCACTGTCTCCACAGCGGGAGGTCGACAGGAGAAAATGCTCCCATCAGCTTTTCTTACACCTCTCAGGAGCAGGAGCACTGGCAGCCGACGGGGGTGCCCTCCAAGTCTGATTTAGAGTGTCTTAACTAGACCCACTAAATCAAACACCAGAAAATCGATCACAGGCACATTGATCTTCCATTTAGTGAAGACATGGCTCCAGTCTTGTATGCAATTACCAAGCCCCACAGCCACCCAACCAGAGAAACATGGGGATTGGCTGGGTAGATTCGGGGCTTGGTAACAACATACAAAGCCTCTTGCTGGTAGGTGTCTGGTTCAAATCCAGTTCAAGCCGCTCCTGACCGAAGGTCGATGGGTCTCAGTCCCATTCTTGGTCAGCAGGGAGGCTAGGAACAGCTGGGCAGTAGAAACCCTACTATCTCTTCGCCTTGAGAGGTAGTCTCACTAGGATAGCATTGAGGTACGCTGGTGGAGCAATGCAAAAGCAGCATGTCCTGTGCAGTGTCTCTATAACGGCTGTACAGACTCTTCAGTGCCAACGGCTGTCAACCTAACCAGCTTTCACGACAGATCAGAGCCATGTCTCATGGACTGCCACTGAGCCAAAGGTAACTGGGGAATCTCGGCTTTTCAGTGGATGCCAAAAGTAATGGGAAAAAAACGGACCCTTTGAGCTAGGAGGTTCTGGGCCCCTCAGATTTGGGTCCCAGGCAGTGTTCGTTATGAGCTGAGTGTTTGTGAGGCCACCCAGGAGATATTCAGGTGCCACCCAGCTGATTGGCAGAGCATCCTCAGCCGGCAGCACGTGTTTCTACTGGTGGTGCACATTCATACATGGCTCAGTGCGTGCAACAAAATTTATTCTGCACATACATTCTGAAAACATTAAAGGGAACATTGGTCCCAGGTCAATGTCATTCCAAGCAGAATCAGAGGCGCATGGATCCAGGCCAGCACAAATCCCCTGCCAGAATTACCTGGCAGTTAGCAGAACAGTAGGGCCTCATACGACACCCTGCAGGAGAAACACCTGCCAAAAGCTGTGGAAATAGCAATCTTTCATCACCATAGCAGTTCCAGGGCACCCAGCACTGAGTCCTCTGGGCCACAGGCACATCCTTTAATCCAGCCTTCTTCTGTGGGTAAACTGAGGCACCAATCCCTAGCACTGCACTCACTTTGTGAACCATGCAGGTTGACTCAACCCCACCCGGCTAGCCCAGGCTCTGCAGGAACACACGAGAAACTATCACAGCCACCTGATTCACAGCACCAGGCTCTCTCCAGCGGTTGTGTGGCCCCTGTTCCACATACGGCGAGTACCTCTCTACTGCAGCTCTCCTCACTTCCCCCAGCGGGGCGGGGAAGGGTTACTGTTCTCTCAAGCTGTCGGGAATGGCTCCCAGGCGTGAATCCCAGCTTCAGGGTAGACTGATAAGCTCCAGGGCACAAACCCCAAACTAGTCAGGATTCTATACTTCGATTTTATCACCTCAGACCAGCGTGAACTCCTGCACCGCTGCCCCCTTACCGTGGAGTCGCGGCAGTCAAACATTAACTCGAACTAAGTCCTTAGTTCGAGTTAACTGTTACACCTCATTCCACTAAGGACTTAGTTCGAGTTAATGTTTGATTGCCGTGTGTAGCTGCGGGCAGTTAGTTCGGACTAAGGGGATTTAAAAATGGCGCCCGGACGGGAAGATGCAAATCAAGTCTGGGATATTTAAATCCCGGGCTTTATTTGCAACTTCGAATGCCTACATTAGCCTCCGTAGTTCGAACTAGGGGGCTAGTGTAGACATACCCTAAGGTGCTACAGGACTACTCGTTAGCAAAGGATTTATTAATTCTCACTTCCTTTTCCTAGTAGTATAAAGCTCTCAGATAGAGAACATATCAGATATTAAACTGATAAGAACAGACAGAACAGAAGACAGAGGGGAGATGAGAGCAGTTTTCAGGTATCTAAAAGGGTGTCACAAGGAGGAGGGAGGAAAATTGTTCTCCTTGGCCTCTGAGAATAGGACAAGTAGCAATGGGCTTCAATTGCAGCAAGGGAGGTTTAGGCTGGACATTAGGAAAAACTTCCTACCTGTCAGGTGGTGAAACACTGGAATAAATTGCCTGGCGGGGGGTTGTGGAATCTCCATCTCTGGAGATATTTAAGAGCAGGTGAGATAGACATCTGTCAGGGATGGTCTAGATGGTGCTGAGTCCTGCCATGAGGGCAGGGGACTGGATTCAATGACCTGTCGAGGTCCCTTCCAGTTCTAGGATTCTATGATGCACTTGATCTTAGCAATTGGTGAAAGCACATCTGCATAGACATGGGGTAGGCACATACCGGCCCACGGGGGCTGGATCTGGTCTGCCAGGGTTAGCCCCAGGCAGGCCTCTATATTTACCTGTGCCTCTGCAGGTACGGGGAGCTCAGCTCCCATTGGCCGTGGATCGCCGTTCCCAGCCAATGGGAGTTGCGATCGCACGTACGAGCAGAGGTGCAGGTAAATATGGCTGCCACAGCCCACCAGGCGGCCGCCATTTTACTGCCCCCCCCCTCAGACACAGACACGCATGAGTTACAGTCTCAGGGTGAGGCTTTCCCCCAAACGTTCCAGTTAACGATAGCCCAAAGTCCCTCCCCCTCAGGCAGTACGCGCATCTGATTCAAGGTGACAGCTGTCCTCTGTCCTCTTCTGGCGTTGAGCCTCCTGGCAAAGGACTATGTGTATTCTGCTGACTCACTGGGGAAGGCGAGAGTGGTTCTCTATGGAGACAAGACCTAGGGTGTGGGCTGAGTAGCCCCGGGGGAGGAGCCCTAGGAGCAGCCAAACGGGGGGAGAAAATCTGAGCTGAATTCCACTCCTCGGCCAGTTTCCTTGCGAGTGAAGACAAACCTGGGGAAGAGGATGGAAGTTTCGACTCTGCACACCCCTGGTTACGGGGCTCCATTCAGACGTTTCTCCACGATTCCTTTCCAGGTTATCTTGCAGCACTGGCTGTACAGCAAGTTCTGGCGGGGCTGCGTACGAGAGCCAACCTCCTCCTCGCAGCACCAGGCGCTTATCGCTAGGAACGAGAGGATACAAAGTATTTGGGAACTACAGATAGGCCGTTTCAGCAGGAGTCCTGTGCCGGGGAGATTATCCAACCCAGGGCAATGGAGCCTTGAGGCCCAAGTATCACAGAAGATCAGCGCCATGAGACAGAGACAGCTGCGAGGCTCAGTGACAGCTTTATGGGGTGATAAGACCACAACTTTGACAGGCCTGTTTAGAAGCAGCACACGGCCCCTATCAGGTAGCACTCCCTTCCCCGGCCCACACAGAGCCGACAAATTGTTACCAACTCTCGACAGCCGAAAACGTGCCAAGGACAATGCAGCTCAAAACGCTTGCTGCTCTGTAGGCAGCGATGACAGGCGAGGCGGAGGAAGAGTTCCCAGGACAAAGGCCCCTGGGGAAGATGACTTGGACACGGGGGGGGGGGGGGAGGAGATGTGGTTGGAGCCCTGGGGGGGTGAGGAGGCAGTGTAAGAAAGCAGGGGCTAGGAAGAGGAAGAGTTCCTTCCTACCCCCGGCCATAGGGCAGAGGCCGGGAGGAGAGCTCTCCGACTGACCAGGGAGTTCTGACAGGAACCACAACATTCCGGACGCGCTCGCTCAAAGAAAGGGGTGACCCAGTCTCCTCTACCTTCAAGGTGTCCCTCCAAAGTCGCCTAAAGTCGTGAGAACTCGGAGAGGTGGCACCTTAGAGGCTGACAAAAATAGACAGAGCGTGTCCTGAGCTTTCGTGGGCACAACCCACTTCCTCAGACGTTCTTCAGGTGAGCGGGAGGGGAAGTGAGAACACGAGATACAGCTGTGTCCGTCTCTAAGGTGCCGCAGGACCGCCCGCTGTTTCAATCATAAGCCGTGATGCGCGCGCACCACACGGCAGCAGCACCGTCGTATCAACCAGGTCCCGCAAAGGTCTCTATTGGTGGCTCTTACTCCCCCCAGGATTCCACGGGGCCGAATGAGTCCGCGGAGGGTGGGAGAATTCACGGAGGTCAGTCGCTACCACTCTCCTTATGGCGGGGGAGGGGGCTTTTTTAGGCCGAGAGCTGCTGACTCTCAGAAAAAAAAAAATTAGTCGGGGGCCACGCAAAAAGTGAGAAGCCCAAAACAAGTCACTGGCGAAACCCCCGAGTAAGAAGCAGAAAGACACTCCCCACATGCCCCCTGTACATGCGGGTCTAGGGGGGCCTGAACTAGTGATTTTGGGGCCCTTCAGGCTCTGGGGTGGGATCAAAAATGAGAGGTTCAGTGTGTGGGAGGGGGTGGCCAGGAACTGGGCTTGGGGTGTGGAGTCTGGGGGAGGAGGGGGGTGCAGGAGCCATGGGGGTCAGATCCAGCCCCCGGCCCATATGTTCCCCACCTCTGTCCAGTAGCCTCCGTTCTGCCAGGGGCGCGGACTCCCCCATGTGCAGTCAGTACAAAGCGGGTATCATTGCCCGTTCAGAAGCACCAATCCCTCACTGTGCACTGGTCCAAATGGCTGCGTAAGGGGCAGGAGGCTGGGGAATCAAGCCCGTTGCTTCTGGCAAACTCCCGAGGCCTGGGCCAGATGCTGATCTCTGCCACGCTAGTTTAACCCTAGAGTAACGCTGCGGCGGCCAATGTATTTCCAGGCCGGGGTGCTTTGGGGCACTCCACACAGCCCCGGGCCTGCCTGCGGGGGCTGTTAAACCACTGGTACGGCGAGACCACGCAAGGGAAGCGGAGGCATCCCTGCTTTTCACCCACGGAGCTGGGCCGTGTGCACGAAGAAAGGAGGGTCTGAAAGAGGTGTCACTGCTTCAATGCCTCTCAAAAAGTTTTCAAGCTTTCAGCAAAAACACAAGTTCGCCCGACAGCTCGATCAGCCGCTGCTGACGGCGGCGGAGGAGGATTACAGGGGAGTAAGCCGAGATTTCCATCTTTTCCAGCTCCCCCGGGACTGCATGCCAGCCCCTTCCTTAGGGTTATAAAAATCCCCACGCACAAAGGCAGCTCTCATAAAGCAAGTCCGAGCCAGCAGCAGCGCTTACCCCAGGAGGAGGGCAGAGGCCGGGAGGAGAGATCTCCGACCGACCAGGGAGTTCTGAAAGGAACAGCGTTATATGAGCGAACGGAGCAGGACCGGCTGCTCTGACTGGAGATTCAGGGTGTCTCCTGTGTGTGGACCATGCCTCGCGCACCCCAACGGGAACGTGCCCGTTCTCAGCGCAAGACAGGGCTGCATACGACTCCTTTGGTGACACAGCCGGTGCAGGAGCAGGAAAAGGCAAAAGGTGCATTAAAAAAAAATGATTCCAATGAGAACAAGTTTGTTTTCTTCCAAAGATTTCAACAGAGAAAACCAAACCGCCGCAGCCCTGGACGCGCCCAGGGCAACCGATTCCTTAGAAACAGAGAGCTGAATGGAGCAGGTTTGTTTGAACCGATCACGAGCGAAGGGCATCGAGTAAACGAGCAATGCTAGACAGCGAAAGAGACGGTTAGATTGTTCCGTTTTACCAATCCAGGCTGAACCCGCAGCATGTGCACACGCTTTATTTTTACTGTCCCTTTAAATACATCTCTCGATATACATTAGAAATGTGCGTCTGTCTGTCTGCGAGGCCTTTTGTTCAAGAACTCCTCCTAACTGGTAAGCACTAGGAGCACCAATTCCGGGAGGCAGCTGCCTCGTCTCCTATCTTAAAGCAAGGCCAGGGTTTGGTTGGGCCAGGACAATGGGATGTCCCTGGAAATTAGGGGTGTGTTAGGATACATGGTTAAATAATTAACCAATGAGCATGGGCTCATCGGTTGACGTTTACGGTTACATGGAAGGCTTCCCTACCCTCGTGCTGCTGCCTCTGTATTTTCTGAATTTTTCTACCGGACAGACGGTGCAAAAACCAGACACCTGGCAACCCTAGCATGGCTCCCCCCCACACACGCCCCCATCTCTGGGCTGGATCCCAGCAATGCTGGGTAAGCCTGCTAGTGTGTATTAACAGAGAGGCTGATGAAATAGCAGGCTCTTGTCTCAAGAGGCAGCAAGGAGGTCTCCGCGTGCCTGCGTTCGTCCTCTGCCCACAACGGCCTGAGGCCAGCTGTCTCCACCCGGTTTATCAAACCGCAACAGCACGCCACGACCCAATCCCTGATAAGCCAGGCCGCCCTTCCTAGCGACAGGCCCCACCGGCCCGTGGGGAAGGTCCTTCGGGGAAGGGGCGTGGCTGCTTCCTAGGCTCCGTTTTTCGAATGGCCGCAAGTCAGGAGGAAAAGGAGCAGGGCTCCTCCTGTGCTGAGGAAATTCAGTGAGGGGGGGGCTGAGGACAGGCAAGGCAGGGCCTCCGCAAGAGCGCCAGCCTCGTTCCAGTCCCATTCAAGGACTCTGGGAACAGCCATTATGGGCTAAGGTTTCAGCGCTTGGCAACACGTTCACTAGCAAAGGGGCGAGGAAACCAGTTTGGTCTTTTTCCATGGACCAAAAACAAACAAAACAAAAAAAAAGAAAGAAAAAAAAAACCACGTCTGCTGAGCAGCCGCAGGGTCACCCAGGAAAAGAGACGGGTTCGGCCATCTTAGGGGGTTAACAGCGGCAAGAGACAAGGTGAAAAGAAAGCAGGCCGGGCTCCGGGAGCAGGCAGGCAGCTGGGTTGGAAGGAGAGTGCCCCATGCACGACAGGACTCAATCCACACAGTGAGATCAGTGGATCCTGGATTCTGCCTCTGCCACTGTCCAATCCATGCTTCATGTTTCAGAGCGGGGATGGGGATCCTCAGGCCTGGAGGCCGGATGAGGCCCCTGGCTTGACTGGATCTGACCCCTGAGGCTCGGGGTCCCCCCCCCCCAGCCTTGGGCTAGCACTCCGATCTCCTTGCCACCCCCCAGGGGCTGGAGCACACAAAATCTACTAGCCTGTGTCCCTTTAGGCTCTGGTGTGTGAGGGGAACGTGGGGCCTTTCTCCTCGGGCATAGGCCACCTCAGTGCGGGTTTGTTTTTTGCTTCTCCCTTGTGTGTGGCCTCCCACAGGTTTTCCTGTGGGGTACCCAAGTGCATCGGCTCCAGCCTGGAGAAACAGCCAATGGCCAGCACGTTCAGTTGTTGATCTCTCTGCTGAGTGCCAACCAAGATGGCACCAAGACCTTAACTGGCCCGCCCCAGGACACACGAATATAGAATTTCCTGGGCTGGATCAGGCCCATAGTCCAGCTACCAAGAGTCAGCACCTGGCCAGCAGCAGACACATCCAGAGAAGGTGAAAGACACCTCCCCCTACCACCAGCAGACAAATATGGAATAACCTGCCTATGTAGGTAATATAACCTATAAGAAACGTAAGCCCTAACCATAGTATCTAGGGGTGTTCTCGTTCTCTGAATTTTCCTGGCTCTGACTAAACTCTTAGCCTCACTGATATACAGTAGCAAGGAGTTCCACTAGTGAACGATGCCTTGTGCATATAGGTATATTTCCTCACGAGGGGAAAAGGAGAAGCTTAGAGGTGGCCATACCAGGCATTCCTTGATTCTGCAGCGTACCTCGTGGGGCAGTGCTCCAGCCCAAAACACCAACACATACCAGGCCCTGGGCACTCGGCCCAGAGAGGACAGGAGGGACAGAGCCAGGCAGTTTCTTCAAAAGGATACAACTTTGCCAATGCAATCTGCCAAGAAAACGTGTAAAGGGGCTGCCTGCTTGCTCCCCTGGAGAAGAAATAAGGGAGGAAAAGACAGCCGTGGCCCAGAGTGGGGAGACAAAGGTAGCACCCTCATGCCGGAAGCTCTAAACAGGGCGGCCAGTGGGTGCTCTCAGGAGAAAAGACACGTTTCCAAGTTTGAGCCTCCCTACCCAAGGACGGGTGGGTTTTGCCTTGGGAGAGGAATGTCAGGCATTTCTTTTCTGGACAGCTCTTGTGCAGAGAAGGGTCTGTTTGTGCTGGGAGAAGCAGGGGAAAGCTGGTGCCAAGCTACAGGCAAAGATTTAATGGCAGAAAGACAACACCCAGCTCCAGCATGGATACAAATCCTTTTTTTTCCTTTAGTGGCAGGGGGAAGGACAAGAAATACATTGTGGATTTCAATCAGCGTTTTAAACAATTAACTCGGTTTTTGTCTTTTAACCCCGTTCAGAATGCCGTCTGAATTCAACAGAAAACGGGGTAAGGCCTACACGTCTTACACTCTTTTAAAGCCTTTACATAAAAATATAAATGGTGAATCTGTGAGCCTCTCTCAAAACCTTCGAGGAAACGGCTGCTTTTCTAAGGAAAGCCAGAATCAGGGGGGGAAACATCTCGGTTCTGAAGCCAAGTTTTTATTCAGATGGTGCAGTAAAGAAGGTGCTGTACTCATAGAGTCATAGCACACTAGATCCGGAAGGGACCTCCGGAGGGCATTGAGTCCAGTCCTCTGCCCTCACGGCAGGACCAAGCACCAGCGAGATCATCCCTGATAGATGTCTGTCCAACCTGCTTTTAAATATCGCCAGTGATTAAGGGCTGTGTAGCCACTTAATTTAAACTAGTGGGAGGCTAGCCCTCCCCAGGTTGCCCTGGTGGCCACTCTGGGCCAAACCAAGGAAACTTTTCTGCCCCCCTCCCAGCCCCAGAGCCCTTAAAGGGGCACAGTCTGGCTACAGTGCCCATGCCAGTTGCAAGCCTGCCAGCACCCAGCCAGCAGACCCTGCCAGCACCCAGCCAGCAGACCCTGCACCTGGCATGGCATGAACCAGCCACCTGCTGCCACCCAGCCCTCCGCCTCTTCCCAGGACCAGGCTGGCGGCTCCCAGCAGCCTGTCTGGGGCCGCAAGAGGCGAGCGCCCGCATGGTCTAGTGCGGAGATCGTGGACCTCATCGAGGTTTGGGGGGAGGCCTCCAATGTCCACGACCTCCGCACTAGGCACAGGAATGCGGCTGTCTAGGGCAGGATAGCTGCCAGCCTGGCCACCAAAGGCCACATGCGAACCCAGGAGCAGGTTTGCATGGAAATCAAGCTGGTCCAGTGAGACCCCCGACCCTGAGCCCTGAGCTTAAAACATAAGAACATAAGAACGGCCGTACTGGGACAGACCAAAGGTCCATCTAGCCCAGGAGCCTGTCTGCCGACAGCGGCCACCACCAGGTACCCCAGAGGGGATGGACCGAAGACAGTGACCAAGCGATTTGTCTCCACAAACAGCCTTCCACAAACAGAGGCCAGGGACACCGTTCCTACCCCCGGCTAATAGCACTCCATGGACCCAACCTCCATGAATGTATCTAACTTCTCTTTAAACTCTGTTCTAGTTCTAGCCTTCACAGCCTCCTGTGGCCAGGAGTTCCACAGGTTGACTATGTGCTGTGTGAAGAAGAACTTTCGCTTATCAGTTTTAAACCTGCTGTTCATTCATTTCATTTGGTGACCTCTTGTCCTTCTATTATGGGAACTAATGAAGAACTTTTCTTTATTCACCCTCTCCATACCAGTCATGATTTTATAGACCACTTTCATATCCCCCCTCAGTCTCCTCTTTTCTATGCTGAAAAGTCCCAGTCTCTTTAGCCTCTCTTCATATGGGACCTGTTCCAAACCCTGATCATTTTAGTTGCCCTTTTCTGAACCCTTTCCAAAGCCAAAATATCTTTTTTAAGGTGAGGAGACCACATCTGTACACAGTACTGAAGATATGGTGTACCATAGTTTTATACTTCCCCTCCTCCTTCTTCCCCTGGCTTCCCCCATCCACCTCCCTCGTCCAAAGATTCTCCCTCCCCTCTTCCACCTCCTTTTCCCAGTCTCCCCAGAGATTAATCCCCCTCCCCTCCAGTTTTGTTAAATAAAGAGAGTTTCTATTTTTGAACACACGTGTCCTTTATTTTGTACATCAGGAAGGGGGGCTAGGGAGGTGTAAGTGGAAGGAGGTGAGGGAGGAATGGGGCACGAGCCCCCGATGGGGAGGACTGGGGTGGCTCTGCGGGTTCCTCGGGGTGGAAGCTCTCCTGCAGGGCCTCCTGGATCCTGACAGCCCCCCGATTGACACCTCCGGATGGCAGCCTGCGGCAAGTGCAGCCGGGCTGATGGCCGAGTGCTGTGATGTGCCGAGTGTGGGCACTCAGGGCACTCCAAGACAGGACTGCTTTGCTGTCCCTCATCGAGTTAGACAAGTAAGCGGGGAACCCTGAGAACTGTCTGTCCGGGGTGGGGGTCGGGTCCCTTTAAGCACAGCCCTCGGCTAGCCTGAGGCAGCAGCCCCACACTCTAAGTCCTAACCTGATGCCCTGCCGGCACTGCTTCCGGCCAGCCTTAACCTCGGTTCAGGGTCCACTCGATGTGGACACGCTATTTCGAAATAGCAAAACGCAAATTCGAATTAGTTTTTAGGTCTAGATGCACTAGTTTGAGTTAGCTTAGTTCAAATTAAGTAATTCGAATTAAGTTAGTTCGCATTAGTGCTGTAGTGTAGACATACTCTGATTTCAACGGCCCTGATTTAAAATCAACCCACCCTGCCAGCTGCGATGTTCAAACCGTTCAATGACCAGACATGGGTTTTCCCCTCAGTATCTCTGATTTACTAACGTCCACTGGACTTGCTAGGACCGCTCTCCAGAGACTAGCTGGTCAGCAAGTGGTCTGGCATAAGGGGCAGGTAAAGGGAGTGTTCTGGAACAAATTCTGCCCTGACATCACATCCTTTCCCACCCACTGAACCAGCCCTTCACTGTGTCCTAGGCTGCTCTCCCTGGCCTGGGCCTTCTCACGAAAAAAACCCAAATACATTTTACGGAGTCTACGGATGAACGGAGAGCACCCAACAAAACATGCTTTGGACGAGGAAAGACCTCGCCAACCTTCACTGGCTCTTTTGGCGCTTCACCCTAACCCCTTTTTACTCCATCACTTGTATCCTCATTCCCCTCAAGCCTCCTTACGCTCTCTGCTCCGGTGACTCTCCTCCCAGCTCCCTTTGCACAAATCACAGCATTGCTGAGCCCTGCCCTAGTTTCCTGGCTTTTAGAAGACTTCCCCTTGCCGCTCACCCCCTCCCCGGAAGCCTTCCTGCCTCCTGTTTCCAAAGGAAGCTACAAAGCCCAACGTCCTTCACCCGTCCTTGCCTGTAGGATTGTCCATGCTAGTGTCCCACTGCCCCGCGGTGCCCTCTCCTCCCGGCACGCCCCAGACGGGCTCTGACAGGTGCCTTCCACGGAAAACGTACCCAAAGCTGCAGCACAGCCCAACGGGCCTCTCCTGAGAGATACTGGCCCCACGTTCGCATTGCTCCTGCAGGATTCTCACACCCCTCTCAGAGAGTTGCCCCCCTAACACTCCATTCATCGCCACACCTGAGTAACGCCAACAGGCAGAATCAAACCTGGGACCTTTGGAGCACATGAGCCTCTATCGCACAAACTAAAAGCCAGCCGACGCTCAGCTAAGGCTGTAGAGCAGACTCATTATTCTCTCTGTAAGTGGTCTCAAGCCATGTCTACACTCTAGAGAAGATTGCCACCACTGCGATCGATCTTCCAGAGTTTGATTCAGCAGGTCTAGTTAAGACCCACTAAACTGAACTCAGAGGGGACTCCCGTTGGCACCGGTACTCCTGCTCCCGCAAGGAATTAGGAAAGCCGATAGGTGTGTTTGCTCCCATTGGCCTGCTGTGGGGGCTGCAGGGAAACTCGAATCATAGTACATCATCTCCAGCTACATAATTAAGGTAGCTGGAGTTGCGTATCTTGATTTGACCTTCCCCTTTAGAGTAGACCTGACCTCAGTGCCACTAGATGGGACAGGGAACCGCACCAGGCAGGTGTGTAGGTTACACCTGCCCTGGATTTAATCTCAACACTCTAGTGGCCATTAACAGTCTATTACAACAACAGGATCTGCTGTGTTTACATCCTCCCCTGCAGCTAATGCAACCCCTCATCTTGTTTGCTTTCTACGTGGGCCCCGGCATTCAGACAATCGAATGTTGACCCTGCGCAAACCGGGAGCATGACAAAATGGGCATTAATCCCCATTTCAATGACAGCGTGACGCATGGACAACTCAATCGACAGAGCAGCGGGGAAAATGACGGGCAAGCTAAACGTGATTTGCTTGCCTTTTTTTTTTTTTTTTAAAGAGCAAAGTCACATGAACCGAGTGGAGGATTCTTCAAGGCAGCGGGTTTCAAACTTTGTTTCTCATGACCCAGTTGACGAAAACCCTTGTTACCAGTGACACAACATAATGTGGGGGCACCGGGCTGAGGATGGAGCTTTGGGGTGCAGGAGGGGACTCCAGCTTTGGGGGGAGGGGCAGGAGGGGCTGGCCTCAAGCGGCTCCTGTCAGCGATGCAGCAGGGGGCGCTAAGGCAGCTTCCTGTCTCTCCTGGCCCCGCAGACCAGGCTGCGCCCGGAGATGGCCAGCAGCAGGGTCCCAGCTAACGGGAGCATGGAGCTAGTGCTCGAGGCAGGGGCAGTGTGAGGAGCCCTGCATGCTCTCCCCATCCCCACCTAGGAGCCGGACCTGTTGCCAGCCACTTCTGGGGTGCAGCGCAGTCTGTGGTGCCAGGCCAGGCAGGGAGCTGTCTTATCCCCCCCGCCCCCCGCTGCTCACCTGATCCCCCTGCAGCAACAAGTCCTAGCGCCCGACATGCCACGGCCCAATGCTGGGTCACGGCCCCTAGTTTCAAACAGGGTTGCCAGACACTGTCACAAAAAATACCAAACGTGGGGGGGGAAAAATTGGTTGAGCAAAAAACCAAACAAATAAAAAAAAGGGGGCGGGGCAAAGTTGTTGAGCAGAACAAAAAACCACACCAAAAAAAGAGTCACTGCGCCTTTAAATCCCCACGTTCCCCCGCCCCCGCATGGCGCGGCAGGGGGAAAATGTCCCAAGCAGCCTTCCGTCCGAGAAAAACAGAAAATACCGGACTTTTTTTTTTTTTTAAACTAGGGAGGGCCAATATCCGACACCTGGCATCCCTAGTTTCAAACCCGCTGCTGTCACGCGCATGCTGGCCTCTGCACGCCTCAGCCGCTCCTCTTCCAGCTGGGAGAAACACCAGGAACCTGATGAAAAGCTGAAGAGGTTTCTGTCCGTATTTTTCTTAGCAGAGAGGTACAACTGTCTGGAAAATGGGGGAGGGAGGCCTTAGGGGCTCTACACAGCCTCAGCCAAGCCAGCTGGTGACGGGGAGGAGAGGGGGGAACAGTGGGGTTTTTTTTTTTTTAAAGCCGTTCAATTTAGTATTGCCCTTAGGCCTGCGGGAACTCACCTGAGGTTGCAATTTCCAAAACAGCCTAAGGAAGCTCAGCGCCTAACTCTCACTGGCTTCCAATGGGATGTGGGTGCCTAAATCTCTTAGGCCCCTACGAAAATTGCAGCCCAAAGCAAATGCATAGAGTGGAAGCCCTTTGGAAGGGACTTCTATACAGTGGAAAAGTCTCTGAACCCAGATCCAAACACCCCCAAGTCAGGCATGGAAAAATCCCATTGCATTGTGTTTAACCAGTGGTAGTGGAGCGGG
Source organism: Pelodiscus sinensis (assembly GCF_049634645.1). Classification (NCBI taxonomy): domain Eukaryota; kingdom Metazoa; phylum Chordata; order Testudines; family Trionychidae; genus Pelodiscus; species Pelodiscus sinensis. Next base: position 37,872,741 of record NC_134726.1, on the reverse strand, counting down.
TGGGGTGCTCCAGAACAGCTGGAGCTATCCGCCTGCCTGCCACTGGGCTGGAGTGGCCCCCCACCACCATAGGCAGGGGCTGCTGCAGCCCCACTCCACTGCAGGCCCCCCATCGGGCTGAAGCAACCCCCTATCTGCAGCAGGTGGGGAGGTGGTTAACCGTAACCGGGAAGCCTCGCCCATTACGGGTAAGGCTCGCCACTTCACCGGTTAACCCTTCACGCCCTTACCCCATGCACCAATCTACTTCCAGACTTGGTCACGTCTGCCGCACCTCGGCGGAGAAGAACAACGTCAAACGCCGTCACTCTCAACGGCCCGAGCCAGGTTCATTCCTCCCTGCTCCCTTTACCAGACTGGTCTCGCATGCCTGAGGGACTGGGCCAAACTCAGACCTGGTGTAGCCACGTGCAACTTCCTCAGGGCTGAATCCACTTTCGGGCCCATTCCCGAAGGTTGGTTGAAATCCTGAGGGGGGGCCCACCTGCATTAAGCCCAGTGCCTTACACAAAGAGAACGGCGCCGAACAGCGTGTGACGTGTGAGACGAGAAGTGTTGTGGCAACGGAAACCAGCCACTTCTGAGGAGCTGCGCCCGTTGCTCCCAGGTGGGGGTCTGACCCATTATCGACGGCAATACGCAGCCCTTTGTGACTTCCTTCACCACCACAGAGACGACAGAGACACAGCGCAAACGGTTCTGGAGAAAGCCCCCAAATAACAGTGACCAAGAGCTAAAATCTAGCAAGAGGCTCTGGGCTTGGTATTCATAAAACGCTCTCAAGAGAAAATAGTGAAGTAACCTTCCCCCTTCCTCCCCCCACAACACACACACACTTCTCAGCCATCTCAGCACCACACACGTCTCCCCACCGAACACTAGCTGGTGTTACTCTCTGAAGGCAAGGGACAGGCACCCCCTCCATTTTCCTTCCTCCGTGATGCAATCAAGACCTTTCCAAAGGGAAATAGCACGGTCTAACATTTAACTACAGCGCTGGGAGGTTTCTTCGGGAAGAACGGAATAGCAATGGAACTAGAGACGCAACAAGAAAAGCAGCGACAACCATAGAAACCCCCAAACAACCACGTGCATTTGCAAAGAACAGAGAGAAACAAGCCAACACAGTAGGGATGTAAAGAGTTAACGGGTTACACAGTATCCCCCTTAGAGGGTGACGCTTATCAGGTAAGTGGTTAACTGTTGCCTGGCCACGCCCACAATCGGGGGGGCTCCAGCCCGGCCAGGCCCACTGCACCGCGGTCGGGGGCGCTCCAGGCGGATTGGGCCCACTTAACGTTTAACCGGTTAACTTTTTAAAGAGGATTTTACTTCCCTAAAACACAGGGCATGAAATGTGCAAGAAAAAGACAGTCAAGTCTTAAGGCCAGGAGCGTGAGTAGGGACGGACAACCCTGCACGTTCTAGGAACGAGCCTCGCCCTTCTGCCCATCGCAAGGAGGCCCCCCCCCCATCCTAATACAGACAGCACAGTGCCTCAGCCAGTGTCCCGGGAGCCTCGCTCTCCCAGAACAGCGATGATTTGCAGCATGGTGACCCAGCCGTGCAACACGACACTGCACGAGCGGGCAATGCTGCTGCACCAGGAGGCAAGGCAGCTCACCTCGCACATTGCGTGCACCTTAAGAGAGCAAACCCGACCGTGCAGGATCACACTTTGAGCCAGAGATCTGGTGCACAGGAGGGATCCAAGTAGAGAGCTGGTCCCACTGTGATCAGGTCTTGGTGAAGTCAGACCCTGGCCCACTCAACACGAGAGTGCTCCGGTGACCGGCCATGATGCTGCGGTGACTGGTCACTATTTGGCCCCAAGCCAAATTTGCCCGTGGTTTGGGTTTGTTTATGCTGCTAACAGGGCTGCACAACCCACAGCGGGTCCGCTCCCAGGCCCAGGGAGAATTCCTGATTTTCAGTGGACTTCAGATGTGGTCCATAGACTAGAACATAAGCAAGGGCTTTGTAGTTCTCCAGGCAAAGAAACTATCCACCCCGATTATAATTAATTAGGGCTCTGTGCTTAATTAAATCCCAGTGATCACAAACAAAATACAAGGCCCACATTAACTGATTTACTGTGGGATGCCCTTTTACAGAAAACAATTACCATGCCTTCCAACAGGCTCACGGCTAAGTACGCTGGTCCCCAGCGAGAAATACAGCTGCTTACGCCAGGAAAGCGTCACTGTACTGAACACGGTCTGTGGAAACAGAGTGAGGCAGTAACCGAGCATGGAGAAAAGAGGACGGTCTGCAAGGAGCACCGGAGGGGAGGCAGGGTTCACACGCTTGGACGGTGTAACCTGGAGCAGCGCCTGACGCAGGCCTGCATCTGACAGCGTCAGCGTTCCTGCAGCTGACAGGCAGTAAGCAACACCCAGAAAGCAACACCTCTCCCAGGCAGCTGGCACAGCTAACTGTTCAGAGTCCAGAATTCCACACACAGCCCTGCTCCAAAGTAACATTTCCTGTCACCCGGACAGTAACAACAACAACAGCCACCTCTGATAAGGACAGTGCTACAGCCTTCAAGCTGCATGGTAAAGCAACAAACATGACAGACAGGTGCACACTGCACCACACACCCTCTTCCTGCTGCCACTGTTGTTGCTAATTTCCTTTACTGGCTTACTCCTGATAAGCATTTCAGAAGATCTACTCACATCACGCTATGGTTTAGACAGGTGTTTTGGGGGCCAACTTTGGGCAGGGCCAGGCTGGTGGTTTGGGAAGGCAACACCTTCCCCCACCTATGATACCCGCCACCCGTGAAAGTACAGAATAAATGAAGCCCTGAACTGCAGGAGAATGTCCATTTCAGTGCCTTTTCCTCATGCAAAAGAAGGACTTTGCCAGAGGTTTCGGCATGAGAGCGTGGCTGCAAATGGAGAACACAAGGAACTTGGCTTAAAATAAGACACCATGTACACTGCTTTACCTTGAACAAACACTCGCCAGGCTTCAGAGGGAAAACAGACAGAGGGTCAACAAAATCCAGTTCCAGTCTAGTTACAATTTAATATAAATTGATCCAGTGGTGTAAATAAAATGCTTCAGAGGCTCATTCGAAAGCTGTAATGAAATCAGTGACATTATGCCTGGAACCCTGCCTAACGATTATTCCTAAGGAGACTATTTCTATCGGCATGGTACACTTTCTTGTGATTTTCTTATTATTATTTATTAGGGACAGGTGGATTGAAAGAAAATCATTCCTTCTTATGAGTTTCACCTCCTCCCTCTCATCCCTACCTGAAATCCATCAAGGCTCATGTCAGCTTGTTAGAGCACAAGTAATTAACGAGAACAGAATTGGGAGTCGCAATGGCCGAGTTTTACCCTATATCTACTGGCTTCTTCTGTCATGTTGGGTAAATGACTTCACGCTCTCCATTACGCTCCCCCTTTGTATGGAAAGGATTAAAAGTACATGGCCATCTCACTGAAATATTGACATGATTAGCAGAGCGCCCACAGCCAGAAGTGTGTGTTTCTACGGGTGGTGCACATCTGCACATGCCTAGGTGCACATAATAAAATTTATTCCATGCATGGATGGAAACAGAGGGAACGTTGGTTGTAACCAGGAGGCAGGCAATGTCTGCGGAATTATGTACAACACTCCTAAAAGTCCTATTGTGCAAACCCCTCTACTACCTAGAACTCTGCTGTCCTCTTTGTGATTCTAGAATATTTATTACAAAATAAAAATCTCATTTAAATTCCCTTCCCGTGTTTCTACTCTGGAAAATGGTTATGTAAAAATGGCAGCTTCTTGAACAGACATCTGCCCCATGGCTGACTGTTCACCAACGGATCTGTGTTGGATTTTTGATTTAGTCCTGCTGAGCCCTGCAAGGACGTGCCCAGCTCTGGGAGAGGGAGCGCGATTCTATTCCAACCCACCTATTAACAGAATGATTAACTGTGTTCTAACGGGAGGGAAAAACCAATGGTGTGGTGTAGGGGCCTGGGCACTAGACAGTGAAGGTTGCTAAGTATTACTCTAATAAAATTAAAAATAAATAATAAATAATAATAATAGCAGCAAATGTTATCCCTGTGCACATAGTAAGGCCGACTCTACGCTAGGAAATTATTTCGAAATTACTAAATTCGACTTAACTCCCAACGTAACACATTCAAACTTGCGTCTCCTCACTTCGGAGAAGCTTTGAAATGAGTCTGAGTCAGGCTCCATGAATGTGGACACGCTACCTCGAACTCAGAGCCCCAGAAAGCCCTCCAGAGAGCTGCAGGAAGCCTTCCAGAGGCCAATTAGTTTGAATTAGCAGCACCGGAAGCGTCCACACTAATGTGATTTCGCACTTACAAGCTCGGGAATAGCATTATTCCGCATGAAAAGCGGGAGCCCAGAGCTTGAATTCCGCGGCCCCTTATTCCGGAATAACGGGCTTGGTCGTGTGGACGCCCCATTTACTAATTCGAACTTGGGCGGATGGGTATTTCGGACTAAGGTCCAGTGTAGACCAGGGCTAAAGGAACTGGGGATGCACAAGGATGATGGGTGCCAACATCTGGCCTGTAGAATCTTTATTACGGGTGACGGTAGGAGGGTTGGAAACAGCCCGGTTTGACCTGCCTTGCAGCCCTTCCGCCAGTCCTTTGCAGGCACGTTGCCGCTTTAGACCGGAACTCTTTGGTTCTCAAACGCTGGGACCTACCAACTGCGTTTTATCTTGGGGGGGGGGGAGGGTGCGTAACACTTTGCAGTTTGGCCTTTTTGGTTTTTTAATTCCACTACAAAGAAAAAAGAAAAAAAAATCGCCTCTGCCACCCTCAGCTCGCTACTCCACCTTCTCCGCTCCTCTCCACCCTCTGCCTCAGTTTCCTGCCCACTCCTTTCCTGCAGGGGCAGCTGAGACTGCTACCCGGATGGCTCCAGCTGCTTCCCCTGGCCAGATCATGCTCTCTGCATTGCTGCTTGGGCAAAGGGGAGCGAGGGGTGAAGCCCACCAAAGCAGGAGCAAACCCCACCCTTTGAGAAGCGCGGCTGTAGGCTGTCCGGGGCACGCGGCAGTGCTGGAAAGTACTTTAAGAGACAAACAAGTCAATGCCACCAAGACCAACAACTTGGGGAGAGAGAGCAGGTGGGCGGAGTAGCAGAACAAGCCAACGGAGACCCTGACCGTGGGTTTAAACAGTACACAAGGCCCTGTTGCTTCTCTTAAAGTCACAGCTGAGCATGGAAATCCAGGGCTACTCGAGGGATGAGCATGGCCGTTGATAGGCCAGAGGGGAAAATGTCAGTCTCCCTTCCACAAAAAGAGGTGGGTTTTTCATCACAACTGAACCCCACACCGAACAATTTCAGGTTTGCAGCAGCCTCCCCCCCCCCCCCCCCCAAGGTTTCACTTTGGGGTCTGTGCTAAAAACTCCACCCCCGGCAACAAAAGTGAGAATGTTTTGCAAAAACGTTGGCGTTGTCAAAATAGCCATTTTCTGTCTCAAATACAAGTCGGTGAGAAATGATGGCCCATCGATGGTAAAAGATTTCCATGCTCAGCTGCGACTTTAAGAGAAGCAATGGGGCCTCTTGTGCTGTTTAAACCCACGGGAAAGTGATCAGAGCCCATAAAGGTCTTTAAGTACCTGAAAGGGTGTTACAAGGAGGAGGGAGAAAAATTATTCCCCTTGACTTCTGAGGACAGGACAAGAAGCAATGGGCTTAAACTGCAGCAAGAGAGAATTAGGTTGGACATTAGGAAAAACTTCCTGCCTGTCAGGGTGGTGACGCACTGGAATAAATTGCCCAGGGACGTTGTGGAATCTCCATCTCTGGAGATACTTAATAGCAGGTTGGACACACACCTGCCAGGAATGGTCTGGTGCTTGGTCCTGCCACGAGGGCAGGGGACTGGACTTGAAGATCTCTCAAGGTCCCTTCCAGTTCTAGTGTTCTAGGATTCACTGTGGAGCTCCCTAAAAATATGGAACGTCTTTGGAAGACTCACTGGCCTATAACATCTTACAGAATACAAGTACTTAGTAAAACTGTTTGCCAGACAGTCAGAACAGCCAGGACTAATGGCTTATAGGAAGGATAGACCAAAGCCGTCACCAAGGGCTTTCCACATAGGAAGTGAATATACGTGAAATCTAGATTTGGCCAAAACACCATTAATTGCTTTAAAACCATTTAATATTCTTATTACCAAAGGGAAACATGAAATAGTTTAAAAGGATCCAGTCTGGAAGGAAGTCTCTCAGCGTATGGCTACACTAGCCCCCTAGTTCGAACTTATTCCTCCTGGAATGAGGTTTAGCAGGTAGTTTGAACTAGGGCTTTAATTTGAACTATTAGGTCCCTGCCGCGTGTAGATGCGGGCAGTTGGTCCGGACTTGTAAATTTCAAAAATGGCGACCGGCTGGGAAGATGCAAATCAAACATGGGATATTTAAATCCTGGGCTTGATTTGCAACTTCGAATGCCTACATTAGCCTCCCTAGTTCGAACCAGGGGGCTAGTGTAGACGTACCCTCACTGAAGGGAGTTGTGTTTTAGAAGCCACACGGCACTTCTTTTCTTCCAGCCAGCCAGCAAGTGCGGAGGCTAATGGCAGGACAACTAGATTTTTATAACCATGCCAGTGGACACACTATTAATATTTTTTAAAAGTCACATGGAGAGAAAACTTCTCTCAGGGAAGAATTCCTTCAGCAGCCAATTGCAAGCTTCACTAGCTCAGCATTGGATACTCACAGAATGACCAAACCAAATCTCGTTTACAATGGCTCCCTAAAAACCTTCAACTACAGATAAACATTGGAGGGCACAACCTTCCTATTAGCCTTCCTACTGCCAGCAGTGCTAGGCGTCTGGAGAAGAGTCTGTGCGCCAGGATTTCTGGGTGCTGACCCTGAGTCACTTAACCGTGCCGTGCCTCAGTGTCCCCGCCACAAAAGGGCGAGAATTTCGACCTGAGGAGCTGTGAGAATTAGTTCAGACGCTCAGACTTGAAAAGCCTTTCAAATGTCCCTGGGGAAAGGGGCCATGCCTATTCCGAGCGGCAGCGTTCAATGGGCCTTTGTTTTAAAAGCAGCCTCATCGAAGCAACCTCAAGTGGGCGGTTTTCCAACTGAAGCAACATTTCAACTCCGTTCTGGAGTGAGCCTTCCCCCCTCCCATCCCCGCTCCCCATCCCCAAGTCGTTATACAAGGATCTGCCAGTGAAAGGCAGATGGCCCTGCACTGGCTGGTACCCTACTGTCTGCCCCACTTCGGCTGATGAAATCCAGAGGCCATGGCTAGGAATGACTCCCTTACAGCGGCACTGAATCTATGCGGCTGTAGCGTAGAGGCGTCCTTCATCGATGGAAGGGGGCTTTCTCCCGACGGAGTCAATCCGCCTTCCCAAGAGGCGCGATGAGTAGGGTTGCCAGGTGTCTGGTATTCACCCGGACAGTCCGGTATTTTCTGAATTTTTCCCCGGCCAGGAGGCGAAAATGCCAGGCACCTGGCAACCCTACAAACATTCAGTGCCCAGCCTCCCCTAGCCTCCAACACCCCCAGCCTCCCGATCCTAGCCCCCATGCTTACCTGGTTCCCCAAGTCTACTGGTACAAAATGGCTGCCGGCCAAAAGACCCTAGGTCTTAGTGCTCAACCGCTTTCCTGCACTCACTCTTAAAGGGGAGGGGGACATGCCGTTTTATTTTATTTTATTTTTTTTGGCTTAAGTCTTTGGAGACTTTTTTTTTTTGCTCAATAACTTTGGTCTCCCCCCCTTCAACAGAATTTTTTCGGAGGCGGGGGAGAAGAGGGAGTGTTCGGTATTTTTGTTTCAACCATCTGGCAACCCTAGCGATGGGAGAAGATTGGTTTTCATTGCTCACAGCCCTGAGCCACAGAGTTCTGACCTCTACGTTTTAGGGGCAGGCCAGCCTGTGTCATAACGATCTGAGGAAAAGCCAAACAAGGAGGTCAGGGCTTACCCTACCGCTGGATCTCTGTGTCTGAGGCCAGGGCTGGGAGCAAGGGGCCCGGAGTTCTGGTCTCGTTTTCCTGTGGGACTCTGGCCCGACGGTCACTTCCCTGAATGAGCTTTAGGTTCCTCTCCATCCCAGACACAAAAGATTTGATTCCAAGGCCCCTACCAGCCCAGGCCCCATTGTGTTGGGCGTGGCTCAGGTACACAGTAGGAGACAGGCCCTGCCCCCCAGAGCTCTCAGTTCCCTGAAAACAGCCACTCCGTGTGCAGCGGCAGTCAAAAAAGCAACCACAGTGTTAGAAATAAGACAGAGAATATCTTAGTGCCTCTGTATAAATGCACGGTACGCCCACATCTTGAATACCGTGTACAGATGGGGTCACCACGTTTCAAAAAAAATATCTTGGCTTTGGAAAACATTCAGAAAAGGGCAATGAAAGTGAGGAGGAGTTTGGAACAGGTCCCATGTGAAGAGAGATTCAAAAGACGGGGACTTTTCACCTTAGAAAAGAGAAGACTAAGGGGGGATATGGCAGAGGTCTATAAAATCATGAGTGGGGTGGAGAAAGTGAACAAGAAAAAGTTATTTACTTGTTCCCATAACATAAGAACTAGGGGTCCCCAAATGAAATGAATAGGTAGCAGGTTTCAAACAAACAAAAGGAAGTTTTTTCGTCACTCAGCACAGAGTCAACCTGTGGAACTCCTTGCCAGGGGACGTGGTGAAGGCCAGGATTTTCACAGGGTTCAAAAAAGAACTAGATACACTCATGGAGGTTAGGTCCATCAGTACTTTTTAGCCAGAATGGACAGGAATCGTGTGCCTGGCCTCTGTCAGAAGCTGGGAATGGGTGACAGGAGAGGGCTTGCTTGATGATTCCCTGTGCTGTTCACTCCCTCTGGGGCATCTGGTATTGGCCACTGTCGGCAGACAAGATACTGGGCTGGATGGACCTTTGGTCTGACCCAGCGTGGCCGATCTGATGTTCTTGAACACACGAGCGACACAGGAGGTGGACAAAAATGAGTGTTCCCACCCTCACTGGGCATGTGGAGAACTAAGGCCTGGAGAGATCTGGTTACTGGTCACACAGGGAGCCCACGGCAGAGCAGGGGGATTGGCCTCAGATCTCCTGAGCCAAAGCCACAACCCCACGGCTCGCAGCCCTTCAGAACGTGCTCCCTGAAAGGAGAGTCCCGCAGGCCTCTCCCGCCATGGCATAGCTGCACGTAGCTAGGTCGTTCTGCTCCATGCTGTGCCGTGCTACGCAGGTCGAGGGCCCCTCGGCCCTCGTGACTTAAACAAGGCTCTGACGTAAGAAGAGACACAGCTGTCCACCCACCCTCCGAGCACCAGCGAGACGGGGTGCGGCAGCTTTCCAAACGCTTCCCCATGGCGACGGCCCTCGAGTCTTCTGTCCGAGGGCCTGGGATGCAGCAGCGGCACCCACCCCTCTGTGCCGGCAGGAGTTCCTTTGGCCAGGAACCCAGGGAGTTTGCCTCCCCGGGAACAAAAGGAGCTTTGGCAGGAGCACAATTCCTCCTGATGCTAATCTAGCTCCTACCTCCACCGCGTTTCCACCCGCTTTGTCTTTCGCTAAAAATATCCCCGCAGAGGAAGTCTCTGCCATGGGGTGGATACCTTCCTCCTCAGGAGAGGTTTCCTGAAAACACCCCAAGTCAAAAATAACCAGCAGCCAATAATCCTCAGCAAGACTCTCTCCCTCCAGATGCCACAAAGCCCCGTGCCCAGCCCTGTAAACTGCGTCTGTCTTGCATAAAACCCTGGGCGCCATTGCATTAATCCAGCACGGGGATGCCAGTTCTCCTCCGCTTCCCACTTCCTTCAAGGGTGCAAGCCTGAGCTGTTTTTAGCTCTGAATGCCGTCAAGCACCCAAATCCCAGGTGGATACAGACAGGAGAGGAGCATGATCCAAAACAGGGAGATTTTAAATCCAACTGGTTTCATGGCCTTTTGAGGATAAAACAGACTCTGGAGGCCTGGGTGCAATGCCTGGCTCTGCCACAGACTCCCCGCATGACCTCAGTCAAGTCACCGAGTACAGTGCTCCTTCCTTTCTCCCACCATTTGTCTGTCCAGACTGTAAGCTCCTTAAAGCATGGACTGGCTCTTACCATATGTCTGTCCAGCACCTTGCTCAATGGGGCCCCCAACTCTGCTACGGCCTTTAACTACTTCAGATTGAACCTCTCTAGTCTGGCACCCATGGGACCTGACCGCTGCTGAACCAGAAAATTTTCCAGACCACGGGAAGTCAATATTGTCTAGCAGCAAGACCAACCCTTCCCCTGCTTGCTGAGCTCTTGGGAGACATTTCGGGGTCAATTAGAGCTAAAGAACAGCCCAGAACACTGAGACCAGGACAGGTGGCTAGAAACAAACTTTATGGGACTGCGGGAAATTTGACCACACCCATAATAGGTGGCCATCCGGCGAACTCAAATCATGCCGGACCACAGATGTTGCCAGCCAGAGAGTGCTGGACTAGAGAGGTTCTACCTGTACTCAACTATAATTAATACCAATTTTCTTCCTTCATGAATTTGCTAATGCCTGCCCTACCTAGAGGGTCTATAATCCTATTCAGACATTAACTAGACCTGGGGGAGTAGGTTGCTACTGAGTACCCCCTAAGCTGTGTCTAGACTGCATCCCTTTTCCGTAAAAGGGATGCAAATTAGACACATCGCAATTGCAAATGAAGCGGGGATTTAAATCCCCCCGCTTCATTTGCATAAACATGGCTGCCGCTTTTTTCCGGCTTGGAGCTTTGCTGGAAAAAAGCGCCAGTCTAGACGTGGATCTTTCGGAAAATAAAGCCTTTTCTGAAAGATCCCTTATTCCTAATTCCCTTATTTTCTGAAACATCCGCATCTAGACTGGCGCTTTTTGCCGGCAAAGCTCCAAGCCGGGAAAAAGCGGCAGCCATGTTTATGCAAATGAAGTGGGGGGGATTTAAATCCCTGCTTCATTTGCAATTGCGATGTGTCTAATTTGCATCCCTTTTACGGAAAAGGGGTGCAGTCTAGACACAGCCCTAGTGTATAGACAAGGCAGAGAGAGGTGAAGCGACTTACCGCGGGCAACTCAATCAACGGGAATCCCAGAGGAACTCAGAACCCCACAACTCCTGGCTGCCAGTCCTACCCTCCACTCACGAGGGATGTGGAACAGCTTCACCGATAAACTGACGCGGATCGGTTTCTGTGAATGGTTAAAACTCTGCTAGGGTCCCAACGGCCGGCCTCGCGCTCTGCCACCAGCAGCGTCCCGGTGCCCACCCCACGCCCCTTCAGAAGGGGTCCCAACAAATTTTAAAATCAGTAACCCCACAAAGTCAAGCGGGGACGCACTTTGCAGTATTTCTCTCTGCATCCCTCCAGTCCATTTCACTGCCTGGCCTGCAGACTGTCCATCCCTCCAGCAAGCCTGCTCCGGTCGGTTTCACGACCCCCCCGACACTCCCCCACACACATTGGCTGCGTCTAGACTGGCAAGGTTTTCCACAAAAGCAAGTGCTTTTGCGCAAAAACTTGCCAACTGTCTACACTGGCCGCTTGATTTTGCGCAAAAGCACTGACGTTCTACTGTCCAAAATCAGCGCTTCTTGCGCAAATGCTTTGACGTTCCCGTTCAGGCAAAAGCCCTTTTCCGGAAATGTTTTTGCGCAAGAGGGCCAGTGTAGACAGCTAAAAACTGTTTTGCGCAAAAAAGCCCCGATGACGAAAATAACGATCGGGGCTTTCTTGCGCAAAGCCACGTCTAGATTGGCACGGACGCTTTTGCGGAAAAGCGTCCGTGCCAATCTAGATGCTCTTTTCTGCAAATGCTTTTAACTTTTCCGTTAAAAGCATTTGCGCAAAATCATGCCAGTCTAGACGTAGCCACCTTGAGAAACGGATTGGAACCGGGTAAGAGCCCTTGGCGGATTTAGCAAAGTAGGCTGCTTGCTTATCCAAACTAATTACTGGGTCTCACGCACAGTCCAGAGTCCGTTCTGGCCCGCTTCCCGCCCCCTCCCCTCCAAAGCACTGTGTGTCTTGAGCTAGATTTGAGAAAGCAGCAATCATCTCAATAAGAAAAGGTGGCTCTGCGGATACACACAGTGCAGCGAGCAGGGTTAGCGTCTCCTTAGCCCCCCTCTTCGAAGGCTTTCACTGATTTAGAAACAGCTCATCCTGGCTGTACGCAAACGCTGACTTCTCAATTACAACGTTGTCATTCCACAGGCGCTCCTTTGTCCTGCCATCTCCTCCCTCTGGCTTCCACCGCTCAGCAGCCAGGCAAGGGCAGCTACCTGCTTGTCTGTCTGTTCCACGACTGTTACAAAGGGGCGAACTGGTGATGGAAACTGAAATCCCCTACAGCTCGCCAAAGCCAGGTACGGCAGGCGGCTGCAATGTACGTTTCCCAGGGCTGCCCTGCCGGTGACCTGCCTGGGACATTTCTAATGCAGCTCGGTGCAGCAGGGTGCCAAGAAAGAGCGGAAACTGTGTTTGTGAAGGATTTGGTTTTTTTTAAAGCAGGGTGGAGTGTGTTTGTGCGCCAAGGGTTGGCCTATATATACACAGGTATAAATGGAGAGCATCAAAACACTCTTTTCTTCTCGCACAGGCAGTTAGAAGTATAAACAGTTCCTACAGCCCAAGCAGCTCGCCTTTCGGCCACCAGCAGCTGAAGCGCGTCCTCCAAAGCTAAACACGCAAGTCTTCTGCACACGCAGCCAAGTGCGGGAGCAAAGCCACATACAGACGGGGCATCAGGAGGGGACACAAGGCAGGGTGACTCGCTGGCACGTCGCAGATTCCCTCCGGATGGAGGACGTGTCCCCCAAGCTCGTAAGACTGGGAGCCGTTCTAATTCCAGACGAGGCCCCGTTTACACGACTGCCTCTCTTGGCCACCTGCAGGAGCTGAGCTGGGAGTTTCCAGAGCAAATCGCTGCAGCTTGAGCTCAGCAGCTGAACTCCCCAGTGGAGAGCTGAAACCTCCTCCCCTGTCCAACCTCCACGTGGCGTGCAGAGCACAGAGGAGGACCCAGAACACACATTCCCCAGTGGCCTTCTGCAATAGACTATTATGGGAAATCTCCCATCACTACACCAGCATCAGTGCAGATGCACCAAGGTGGAAGTGCTAACGATGTAATGGATTAACCAGTTAACCGCAGTAATCATGAGCTTTACCAGCATGCTTACCAGGTAACTGGTTAACTAGCAGTCCAGCTGGCCAGAGCAGGCCCTGCCCGCAGCATGATGTGAGCAGGGGGCCACTCCAGGGTTAGAGAGAGGTAACTCGTGGTGTTCCCCAAGGGTCCATACTGGGACCGATCCTATTTATAAATAATCTGGAGAAAGGCGTAAACAGTGAGGTGGCAAAATTTGCAGATGATACTCAGGATAGTTACGACCAAAGCAGACTGAAGAGCTTCAAAAGGATCTCACCAAACTAGGTGATTGGGCGACAAAATGGCAAATGAATTTTCATGTTGATAAATGCCAAGCCGTACACGTTGGAAAAAATCGTCCCAACTATATGTACAAAATGATGGGGACTAATTTAGCTACAACTACTCAAGTGAGAGATCATGGAGTCATTGTGGAGCGTTCTCTGAAAACCTCCACTCCATGCGCAGCGGCCGTCAAAAAAGCAAACAGAATGTTAGGAATCATTAAAAAAAAGGGATAGAGAATAACGGGGTGTCTACACTGCAGGGCTTAACTCGAGATAAGCTACGCAAATAGAGCTACGTCAATTACGTAGCTATTTCGAAATAGGGAGCATCTACACAGAACTTATTTCGAACTCTTCCTCCGACTTCCCTTACTCCTCGTATAATGAGGGTTACAGGAGTCGGAGTAAAAATCCTCCAGCGTGACAGTATTTTGACACTATTTTGAAATAACTGCCTGCTGGTCACCTTATCTCAAAAAGAGATACTGGACTTGGAAAAGGTTCAGAAAAGGGCAACAAAAATGATGAGCGGTTTGGAATGGGTCCCATATGAAGAGATTCAAAAGACTGGGACTTTTCAGCTTAGAAAAGAGGAGACTGGAGGGGGATATGATAGGGGTCTATAAAATCATGACTGGTATAGAGAAAGTGAACAAGGAAAAGTTATTTATTTGTTCACATAACATAAGAACTAGGGGTTCACCAAATGAAATGAATAGGCAGCAGGTTTAAAACAAACATAGGAAGTCTTTCTTCATGCAGCACACGGTCAACCTGTGGAACTCCTTGCCACAGGATGTTGTGAAGGCCAGGACATTAACAGGGTTCAAAAAAGAACTAGATACATTCATGGAGGTTAGGTCCATCAATGGATATTAGTGAGGATGTGTAGGAATGGTGTCCCTAGCGTCTGTTTTTCAGAGGCTGGAAATGGATGACAGGAGAGGGATCACGTGACAATTCCCTGTTCTGTTCACTCCCTCTGGGGCACCTGCTATTGGCCCCTGTCGGCAGACAGGACACTGGGCTAGATGGACCTTTGGTCTGACCCAGTCTGGCCGTTTTTATGGTTAAACATAGTGTTTAGCCGGTTAACTTTTTAAACAGTAATTAACATCCCTAGTGTAGACAAGGGCCAACACTCTCTGGCGGTTTTGCCTACTTGCTCTCTAGACCTTCTCTAAGCAAGGCTAGACAACACAGTGGTGAAAAAGCCCTCTGGGCTTGTCTATACTAGGGCTCCATTATAATCTCTGGGGGAGCTGCACTGGGCGTAGGTTTGTCTGAAAGAAACGTCACATAATGCAAGAGAAGGGCAAATTCTGGCTACGAAGGAACCGATACAATATGCTCTGATTACACCCAACGCTGACGGGGAGAGCCGGGCGCTCCCTCTACAGCCAATCAGCTGCTACGGTTCAGTTGGCACTAGGGATGTAAAATTCCATTTAAAACATTAACTGATTGAACTGTATGTTTAACGGGCTAAACGGCCGGCCACGGTGCGGATAGGCCCACCATACTGCACCATGGGGGGAGGAGAGGCCTCCCCCAGCCCGGGCCCCCCACCCGTGGCATGGCACAGTTGGTAGTGGGTCAGGCTGGGTGCAAGTTAAGTGGTTACCACTAGGCATCACCCAGTAATGGTGATGCTGTTCGAGTCACTGGGTATCAATGTACAGGGCTCGACAAACCGCTGTTTCTACTCGCCCATGGCGAGTAGATTTCAGCCGGTCGCTCCGTGCGCCCCATTCACCGGCGTTGTGTGCGTGCTCAGTGCCGGTCTGGCGCAAGCGCGGTGCAGGGCTGGCGCGTAGCTCTCGACACAGTTTGTCGAGCCCTGCCAATGTATGTCCCTAATTGGCACACCCCGCAAATTCTAGGTACACAAGCGCAGAAAGCAAAACTACCCTAGCCCGGGAGACAGGCTTGATTGCGACAATCTTGTAGTGCCGCTACAACCGTGCCGCTAAAGGGCTGCTTTTGCCAGCTCGCCTGCCCACCAAAAAACTCCACTCCCACCAAGCAGCGTGCCCGCCGACAAAGCGCTGTTCGCACCAGTGCTTGTGGTCAGCAAAACTTTTGTCTCTCGCGGGGTGTTTTTTTAACACCTCTGAAAGCCCAACGTGTTTTCATTCCGTGGCCAGTGTGAACACAGCCTCAAACTTCTGCACATCAGGGGATGTTTTAAATTAAAAACCACACGTTACTTTTAACAGGATTTCATAACGTAATTCCTGCAGACGTTGATGCTCGTAGTAGGCATCGTTAAATCCTTCCAGCTATCTGACAAACCCTACATTTTGGACCTGGACTAAAGCTGGCAAAATCCTTTTCAAACATTCATCGAGGTTCAGTACTCGGGAGGCGTTCTTGGAAGAGAAAATATTGCCAGCCTGGAAGGTTTATTTGCAACAGGAAAAAAAAATTTGCATTCCTGACCTAAATAGAACTGTAAATATTTAGTAGCTTGATGTAAATACTTTATCTCGACCTGTAGGTACTGATAAACTCTCGCTGGCAGGAGTGTTTCCTGTAAACTGTGTGCTTGTGCGGCCAGGAGAGAGTCAAATGCCACGCAGCTGATTAGCTGTCCGCCCACAGCCAGTTTTTTGTTTCTAGCAGGGATATGAAATATCGGTTAATTGAAGAGTCGATTAACGTTATCAGTTAGTCGGCTATTCTATAGTCCCCAGGGGTGGGGCCGACAGCCAGTGTGCGCCAGCCTCAGTCCCAGGAAGCACCTGCCACGCCGCACTGCTGCCTCTGTATCAGAAGCAGCAATGCAGGGAGCTAGGCAGGAGCTGGTCCACAAGGGGAGCCAGTTTAAAAACCCGCTCCCCTCATGGACCAGCTGCCTGTCACCCGACGCTGCGGGGTGGCAGCAGCCCCTTACCGGGGGTAGAGGCGGGTGTCTGATCTCCCAGACTCGACATGAGCCAGAACTGAGCCAGATTGCCTGCCCACCCGGCTTCTAATACATTTTATATTCAGTCGCAGCAGGGGTAGGTCCCAGATCCACTGCAAGCCAGGACTGACCCAGACTGCTGGCCAGCCTGCTAAAAAATTTACTGGCAAGGGGAGAGGGAAATGCGTGCAGTCTATAGCATCAACGAATATGCTTTTGCTTATCAGTTAATCGACTCCATTATTACATTCCTAGTTTCTGCAGGTGGTGCACATTCACACATGCTTTGGTGCACATAAATTATTCCGCACAAGGATAGGAAAGATTAAAGGGAACACTGGCTGGCAGCACAAAACAATCACACATTCTAAACCGCTGTTTCTCTAGCAAAGAAAGCATCAAGTTTGTAACCAGGGTCTAAAAGCTTTTCATGGGTTTTTATCTTGCCTCTAGCGCAGGGCTACTCAATTTGGAAGCCCTGGGGGCCACAACGATACTCACAGCACATGCCGAGGGTCACAACTTCAGTGTGGTTGCATAGACATGCAAATATATATGCAAATATATGCAAATCGTTTCTTTCACACTGAGGGGTAGGAATACAAAGATGAAGCCTTACGGCGTGGTGCCGGACCCAAACGTGGCCAGTGAGACCTCAGGCTCTGCCCTTAAGGCTAAGCAGCCAGCACTTCCCACAATGCCCTGGTGCTCCCGGCACCTCCTCCCTGGGGGCTAGAAATGCCGACACCCTGTACCCGTCTGTCCCAGCCAGCCCACCCGCTTGCTTCTTTCAGTGCTCACCCCACCTGGGAGACAACTTGCCGTTGTGGAGCGTGTTCCCAGTGGAGGCCACGTTCAAAGGATCCCACCTGCAGGCCACATACTGAGCCCTGCGTAAACCCAAACTGGCCCACGGGCCGCAAACCAACAGGCTGCAGGCCCCGTGTGGCCCGCAGAACCCTTGGCAGGCCCCGTGTTGAGCAGCCCGGCTCTAGCACCCAGAAGGTTTAACAGCCACTGTCCCAGCACACACGGCTGGCATTCGAAGGGCCAGTCAAGAAATCCGCCGGAGACACTGCCTGACTGACAGCCAAGTATGGCTTCCCAGTGCTTTTGCATGGGCCGGATGGGCAGAGGTACAGTGCTGGAACCTGAGTGGGATGACATGTGTAAGGGGACTGTTACCCCTTACTAAAACTCTGTGGGAGTTTTTTGGTTTACCAGCTTCAGAAGGGGAAGGGTTCATGAGACTGACAGACCCCAGAGACAATGGAAAGCAGTCAACACTCCAGCTCAGCCTGACTGACAGGTTGTAAGTGGGGATTGTTCTGGCTCTGGCTCTGAACAAACAAGCTGTGTGCAGAAGAGGTCCTGCAAAGACAGAGAGCTGAAAGAGGAGTACAAGAAGAAGTCCTGCAGCGACAGAACCAGACACAGACAGGCCAAGCAGTGCAGACCCTGTGTTGAGCAGCAGACTGGCAGTGCTCAGAAAGCCAAAAGGAACAGAGAAACAACACAAGGAGCTGGAACTGGCCAAGCAGCACAGCCTGCAGCTGGATGTGGTGAGCTACTGGGACCTGCAAAGTGTGGGGAAAGGCTCTGGACTGGTAGAGGGGTCTGGCCACTTAGAGACTGAGGCTGTGTGGTCACTGCCAGTGCAAGCGTGTCCAGCCTGCAGCCCCTTGCAGCACATCCAGGGCTTCTAAGGAAGAGACTGTGAACTGTCCTTACACTCTGCAGACTGCTGTGTTGATGTCCCTGTGCTACAGAGCAGGGCTGTGTGTTCTCATTTAACCATTCTCATTGTTTCTTATTCTATTCTCTTTAATCAGTTGATGTTTAATAAATTGTATTTGCTTTGAACCTTATGAAGTGATCACTGGGCCAAGAAGGCCGGCAGTGTAAAGAGAGCACCTCGGAGTGGGGACACCCTAACTCCTGCCCCTAGTGACTACAAGGTCAGGGATTAAGCCCCAGGAAACCTGGGCCCAGCCTTGTTGGGGTTTCAAGGGCTCTGCTACTCAGGAGAGTGGAGGGGGAGCCCTCAAGATCAGGGAGCCGTGGGGTAAAGGAAGTGGGAGCGGGGACTCAGATCCTTTCGCTGGTTCATTTCACCGGGGTGTATAGAAGCCAGGAAAGTTCCCCACAAGAGCGGGACCATTCCCCCGCTTACACATGCCTCCAGCTCCCAGCTGCTTTGGGTTCGGAGCCCCGGGCAGCGCGGCGAGCGGACCAAAGGGGATGGGGTTCAAAGCCATGGACTCAGGCAGCCTCGGAACCTGGAGCGCGGCTGAGGCCGGAGGAGCAGAGGGGAAGAGCGAGCAAAATCCCAAACTAGACTGAGGCCAGTTTATCCCACTTGGCCTCTCATCGCGCCAGCCGCCCACCCCTGCAAGAAACACAAACCAAGGGTGACGTCACCCACCGAGGACCGCGTAGGACTTTTCCCCGGCTGGCCAAAGAGCATTAACTGGTTCTTTGTACTGCCCCGATTTTCCTGAAGGACCTGGCAAGTGGGGCCCCGGGGTCAGCTTCCTCACCAAAAGAAAGACCCTAGGGAAAGCCACATGTCCAGTTCTTTGTACGGCGGGTTCGTGGGAAACAGCCTCAAATTCTGTCCCAGAAATATGGCTAACAAGGGAGGGGGAGGGGAACCCCTCTTCCTAGGCAGGCAATAACCCCGCACTCCTCGCTCACACGGGCCGGCTGCTAGCATCCCCCGGCAGGGTCAGAGAGTCACCCCCTGCGATTCTCACCCGCACTAGGGCAGCTTGAGAACCAAGTGCTCAGGAAGCACACACGCAGGAATACAGACCCTCTCCACACATCTGCCACCCAAGGGGCCCACCGTATGCGCCAGCCATTGCTTCGTCCAGCCTCCCCACGCCCCTCTGAGGCTGGGACGAGCACACGGTACGACGTGGTCTGGCGGACACTGGGGTTGTGTTCTTGGCCCTGCCACTGGCCTGCTGAGATACCTGGGCAAGCCATGGTCATGCTGTGTGCCTCAGTTTCCCCTGCCACCCTTTGTCAGTCTTATCTAGGGACTGTAACTTCATCAGGACTTTTCTGGGGATCAGCAGCCCCCAGCCCAAAAAAGGTTCCCGCCCACTCCGGTGTCCAGGACATGAAAGCTAGCACTGCCTTGACACAGCCAAATCCTGACTTCACTTAAACGGCTGGAACCCAGGGCAAAGTTTCTCTCATGGAAATTAAACACCTGTTTGGACTCAGCACTGCTCTTCCCCCTCTGCCACTGCTAGATTATGTCCTCTGGCATGTTCCCCAGTCCAAACAATGGGGCTTCCACCACTTCCCTTGAAGAGCCTCACAGGGATTAATTTTATGTTTTACTAAAATTCAACCTAAATTTGCCTTTTCCCCATTTCAGCTCATTACGTCCACATAAAACCCTCTGGACCACCGAGCAGTCCCTTAAAAGGACCCTATCAGGGACACCTGCCTGGCTCTTGTGTTGCACAGCTGGAGGACACGCTCGTGTTACAACAATCAAGCCAAAATCAAAGTCGCTCTCAAAAAGCCACCAGCTCTGCCCTGAGTCTGTCCTGAGGGGGGGCGGGGTTGCCCCTGACTTCTCAAGGAGCCACGTGGCTTGGAATAGAAATTCTGCCTTCCCCTCCCCCAATTCGTTACACGGCTTTGACAAAGTCGTTTACAATCTCCTGATCCAAACGGAAAGGATGCAGGGCGTGGCCCGGGCGAAACGCCCTCTCTCCAGGCTGTCGACAGACATTTCGGGCTCGCCCTCAGAGGCTGCACGTAGGCCATTTCGAAGCAATGTGCTCTCCTCGGCCGTCGGCCGTCCACCAGAGACAGGAGGAGGGCGGACGCCCTGCCACGGATGCCCAGGACTGCCCATCCTGCCGAGCTATTTATCCAGGCCCAAGCTGAAGCCATGCGGGCGCCGAGGCTGTCCCATGGGCCTGGATACCAGCATGTGACGGTTAAAATCTCCCCTTTGCCTCTCGTATACCAAAGCCAGCTCCCCTCGGCCCGGCTGCCATGAAACATTCCCAGCACGTTAATTCTTTGCTAGCTGAGATAAGGAAATTCCACTACGGATTCCAGCCACCGCCGAATAAATCCCGTATCTACCCAACGCTCTGACCCGGAGGGATCCAGGAGGGACCCCCCGATCTCGCACCAACAGGCAACTGGGCCTCCCCTGGAGGGTAGCCCGCGCTAGGGGGCGAGGCACGAACTCCCTAGACTTCTGCTCATGAACGGAGGCTCCCCCGTGGCAGCGCCAGGACCCGCCTGCGGAGCCAGGCCTTGCCAGCGCATCCCTCGGCCAAGAGGCAAAACCCGTGGTCGGCCGGAGGAGCCGAATTGCCTCAGATCTAGACCGCCAGCGCACGAGGCGGCGCGGTTTAGCGCCCTACCGGCGGGAGGCAGATCCCTACAGATAGAACGCAGGTATCCGCCAGGTTTGAAGGGCTCTGCTAATTCCAGTGCTGAGCAATGAGCGAAATAGTCCCCTCCCCCAGAATAATAATTTCCCCCCTGCTGCCATTTCCCCCTCCTCACTGCCCACTGCTCGGGCCCTCGAGTCCACGGCTTCCTGCCCAGTAGCTGCGGCCAGCCGCACCCAGCCCTCTCCAGTACACAATGGGTTTCGGGGAGGGGCCAGGCGGTTTTCTGCCTCTAGCTGCTGTTTCCCAAACAATGGGAGAAAGGAAAGAGGTTTCACTTTCCGAGGAGGCCGAGCTGCGAGCCTGGCAAGTGCCCCACTCTGCTTAGCTCCCGGCTCCGTCGCCTTGGTGCCATGTCGGGGCGCCGCTCGGCTTCGTCCGACGCCTGGGCCAACTCTCCTCCGTGTGCTGTTTGGGCTCCCTTCATCAGCAAGGAGTGAGCCCTAATTTGTGCTGCGCTGCTGACCTCTGACCTCCCCCCCGCTCCGCATCAGGGGCACCGACAGACCCCGCCCCGATACATGACTTTGGGCCGGGGGAGGGCGGATCCGTGGTGCTCATTCTCCGAAGAGAAGGGGGCAAGGCTCAGAGAAACCCCATTTCATCGGAGCCTCGCTCCATCCTCGGCGTTAACCCCGGCCAGTTCTCCCGCCTTCTGGAGACCAGAACAAGCTGCCTCAGGCCACACGCACGTACCCGCACCTGTGGGCATCAGCAGGCAACTGGGGGAACTGAACTGGCAACCGAACATGGAGTCACACACTAGGGCTGTGACGGGAGGACCGTTTACACGGTTCACCAATAAGCCCGGCCTATCGGTTACCATGAACAGATACACGCAGGCTCTGCCCTGCTCCCGGGGAGCCGGCTGCCGCCCCACACTGCTGCCGTGGGTTAACTGTTGCCGGGCAACCGGTTAACCGGTTGCCTGTTCACATCCCTGCTCTAGTGTCCCCGGGGAAAGACAAAGGAGCCGCGTAACAGAGCCAAGGCAGCTCGGCAAGGCCGTCTACATGCTTCTGTGTCAAAGGCTGCAAGGCAGGTCGCCAGGTCTTTGCATGAGGGGCAGGAAAAGCGCGTGACCCCGGCAACGCAGACAAGAGATGGCTGCCCCCGTCCTTAGAGGGAACCACAGCCCATGGCCCCTGCTCCAGCAAGCGACACATGGTCTTACTCTTTGTCAAAGGTTTTCTAAGCCAACTTGGGGGCTGGCGAAAACCAGCTCTGAAGTCAGAGTTCGAGCCCTGTGGTCCAGGCAGACCTTGGCCTTCCTGCTGCCAAACGGGAGGCACAGGACCGAGACCCACCCGGCAGCCCTCGGACACATGGCTCTGACTGTCAGTGGCTAACACATGGGTAGGCTTGCCAGATACTTTCACAAAAAATACCAAACATGGCGGGGGGGGAAATTGGTTGTGCAAAAAAAAAAAAAAGGAGGGGGGGGGACCAAAGTTGTTGAGCAAAAGAAAAAAAAAGGGGGGGGACCAAAGGACCAAAGTTGTTGAGAAAAAAACGAACAACACACAAAAGGGAGACCAAAGTTGTGAGAAAAAAAAACCAACAACCGCACACACACACAGAAAAAAAAAAAAAGAGTCACGGCCCTTTTAAATCCCCACGCTCCCCCCCACCCCACCACACGCAGCAGGAGAAGAATGTGCCAAGTGGCCTTCCATCTGAGAAAAAACAGAAAACACCGGATATTTTATGTGTCTGGTATTTTCTGGGGTTTTTTTTTACCGGACAGAAGCCACAAATACCGGACTGTCCGGGCCAATACCAGACACCTGGCAACCCTACGCACGGGGGAGAGTTTCATCGTTCCGTGACTGATCCGAGCGGTGGGGAGGGGTTTCCCAGCTGGGGCAGGGCTACTAGTGATTAGAAGTCCGGGGGCGGGAGAGGGGAGAGGATTACAGCCCACGGATGAATCAGAAAACTAATCACCTCAACCATGAGCAACGTCCCTGCACGGCTTCTGCTGCATCCAACGAGCCAGGGCAGCGTGGACATAAATCCCTCCCGCCTCTGGCAAGCCCGGACCAGCCCCGGCAAGCCCACACTTCCCGCCTCCGATTCTCTCCCCTCTCCGCGGAGCTCTTCATCAAAGCAACTCTGCCGAAGAGCAAACAAGGCAAGAACGGGGCAGCCAGGAAAGTGGCTAATTTGCGCCCTGTTTAACCAGAACCAGGAGCACAGCAGACACACACCCACATGTGGAAACCCAGAGCGAGGGGCAAACTCATTCACGGGCCTCACGGCTTCACTGGATGCCCAGAGTCCCGACATTTTCCTCTATGATCTGCCGAGCCGAGGCCGTGGCAGAGAAGCAGAGATGCAGAGGACAGCAGAGCCGAGGGTCCCTGGGGAATCGATCCTCCAGACACGCCAACCCCGCAAGCTCCCTTCCACCCTCCCAAAACAGCGTGGCTGGGTCAGACACTGTGTTGCCAGCCCTTGCCGATGCTCCATGACCCCTGGGACCTGAGTGCCCAGAAAGAGGTAGCAAAGCAATAACTTTCACCAGGTTTTAGGGGAGATCTTCCAGCATTCAAAGGAGGCAACACAGAGCCAGGGGGGAGGGGGAAGGAGTCTCAGCTCCTCCCCCCGGAAGCCGAACGCTTGGGCAGCCACCCAGAAGATTCCAGCTGATTGGCACACTGCCCACAGCCATCCACAGCTGGCAGCCTGTGTTTCTACTGGCAGTGCACATCTGCCCATGCTTTCGTGCACCCAACAAAATTTATCCTGCACACGCATAGAAAAAATGAGCAGGAACTTTGTCCCCCCAGCATCCCACATTTTCCAAATGTGCGCAGATGAAATGCACAGAATTTCTGCCAATGGGAATGCAGCAGAGCGAGGGGCATCCCAGACAGCCCCCTCCCCTGGCACCGGGGCCTGGCACAGTTCTCAGCAGGGTTTTGTTATTTCCCTGCTACTCACAACTCAACACACAACTCTAGGTAGCTGGGCAGCCAGCAAGGCCGAGATAACACCAGGCTACAAGAAAACAGCGGGGGCTTTCCTTGGTAGCCATCTGCAGAAGCAGAAGCTGGACCGGCACCATCTGGCGCCCGCCTCCCACCCCCCGGTGACTTATCCCGACCCATTTACCTTCTTCCCGCTCTCCGAGGAGAAGCTGTGTGACGAGTGACTCCTCACGCTCCCGCCGCTCAGCTCCCGCTGCGGTTTCCATACGTCTCCGTTGTCGCTACCGGGCGATTTGGCCAGCAACGTGCTGGCATGCGCCGGGATCCCGGCGTGCGCCATCTCCTCGGTGCACGTCAGTCGCAGGCTGGAGAGGTACTCGTCCGTCTCCTTGTCCACCACCAGCAAGCGGGTCTCAGACTCCACCGCTTTGATGCGCTGCACGACCTGGCGGGGAACAGAAAGCGGAAGCGAGAAAAGAGATTTAGCCAGGCAACTGCAAACCAGACTCCAAGATCTGCAACCCAGGTGTCTCTCAGGAAGGACAAGGGTCTCCACAATCTCGTAATAAGGATCTTTCCTAGGAACTGAGAAGCCAGGGATGGGGAACCTAAGGCCTGAGGGCCGGATGCAGCCCCCGACTTGCTTGGATTCAGCCCCTGGGGCTCCCCTCCTAGCCCACCCTTACGCTCTCCCTCCTGTGAGGAGTGTCTCCTTCTCAGCTTCTCACTTTTGTGTGGCTCCCGCCGACTGATTTTAATATGGGTCAGCGGCCCCCTGACCAAACAAAAAGTGAGTTTGATAAATACCGACCATTTCTTTTGCATGTGCACGCGCACACACACACGCTTAGGGCAGCTGGAACTTTGTCAAATACGCCCCCCGGCGCTGATCTATTTGACTCTCCTCCCGCCCCCTGCATATATCAATATTATCTAGCAGCATTACCAACTCTTCCACTACTAACTGGGCTCTTAGAAGACATTTAGGGGTCAATTAGAGCTAAAGAACAGCCCAGAACACCAAGAGCCAGGACAGGCGGCTGCAAACAAACTTTATGGAACTGCGGGAAACTTGGCTGCACCCACGATTAGTGACCATCTGGCCAACTCAAATCACGCCGGACCACGGATGTTGCCGGACCAGAGTGCCGGATGAGAGAGGTTCAACCTAGGCTACATATGACTCCCACCTATCCACCAAGCCAGTAACTCTGTCAAAGAAGGAAATTAGGTCAGTCTGGAATTTTTTTTTGGTCTTGACAAATCCATGTTGTCCATTCCATCTAATTCTATTATCCTCTAAGTGCTTCCAAATTTATTTTTTTAATTAATTTATTCCACTTTCTTTCCAGGTTTCAAAAGTAAGAGGCCTGGTCTATAATTCTCTGGGTTCTCCTTGCTCCCCTTTGTAGAGATAGGTCCCATATTTGCCCTTCCCCTACCTTTTGGAATCTCATCCAGCCTCTATGATTTCTCAAAGATCATTACTAACCGTTCCAAAATTGCTTCAGCTACTTCTTCAAGTACCCTAGGACGAATTTCATCAGCCCCTGTGCCGACTTGAATCCATCTCATTTCTCTAAATATTCCTTAACCTGCTCCTTCCCTGTTTTTGGCTTCCACCCCTTCCCCTTTGCTGTTATTTGTATCGAGTGTCTGGTTCCCGTCAGCCTTTTTAGTGAAGACTGAAACTCAACAGGCATTAGACACCTCAGCTTTCTTGATGCCGTCAGTGATGTGCGCTCTTTCCCTGCGAGAGGAGAGGACCTTTGCTTTCCTTTGTCCTTCTCTTGCTCAGCTGTACGTAAAAGAACTTCTTCTCGTCTTCTGGGTCTCCGGATGGGGATTTTGATACTGTCCCGACATGCTTGGGCTATTCTCCTGGGCTCCCCCTCAGCAATTTGTCTGCGTTTCCACTTTTTGTATGGTTCCGTTTTGGATTCCTGGGTCATTACCAACTGCTGGAGTCGTACTGGCCTCTTCCTCGCCTTCTGGCACATGGGGATGGTTTTCAGTCGTGTCTTTAATAGACTCTCCCGGAGAAACCGCCAGCTGTCCCCAGATCCTCCTTCGTCGCAGCTTTTCCTCCCATGGGATGTGACCTACCAGGTCTCTGAGTTCCTTCACCTCAGTGGCGGTTTTGAAATTCACGGTCTTGCTTCCGAGGAGCTCACTCTTGCGTTTCTGATCATTTCTGCCTTCCGATTCGCTACCGATTCCTGTTTACCTGCGCCGGGGCCCGCAGCTTCAGGGGTTCTGATCAGGGGACAGCTAGACCGGCCATGCCACAGT
Organism: Pelodiscus sinensis; assembly: GCF_049634645.1. NCBI lineage: Eukaryota > Metazoa > Chordata > Testudines > Trionychidae > Pelodiscus > Pelodiscus sinensis. Next base: position 37,846,730 of record NC_134726.1, on the reverse strand, counting down.
CACCAAGGCTGTACGTGACAAACAACCCCGCTGCTCAGTGACCGCAGGGCCAGGACACAAGAACTGGCACTCGGAGGAGGGGAACAACCCCCCCGAGAAATGAACAGTACGCAGACAAAGCTGTTCGGCCTTGCACCAGCGAATCTGTTGGGGCATCCAAAAAAAAAAAAAAACGAAATCACAGCACGCTCTGCCATGTCTTGTACCTGGAGGCTGCACGCCCGGGGCTTCCGTCCGTAACAAGGAGCCAGCCTGAGCAGATGCTACCCAAGCAATCCCACGAGTATCCCAGCTGCGATGTGCTTAGACAGAGGCCGGGACATCGCGCGTCCGCTTGTCCAGAGATAGAACAAGGGCCAGAGCGCTGGCATGAGAGGCATCTGGGGAAGCACGCCAAGCAGGAGCAGCAGACTTTAGCAGGGTGTGATTCCACTTCCCCGCCCAGCTCCTGCTCTGATCGGCCGGCTGGGGTGGAACGAGGGGGCCGGATCTGACTGGCCCCAGTCCAATCCTGTTTGGGAAGATGGCACTCTCACTGTGATCAGCGCGGTCTGGCTGGCCTGCATGGAATGAGACGTCTCTTTAAGCCTCAGTTCCTGGAGGTAACGGATACCGTGAGAAGCTCAGCTTGCTTCCACAACGTTTCAGCCCTCCAGAGAACAGACAAGGGCGCATTGATTTTTAGGCCTGACTTGTGAATCTTTAACACGTTTCACACTCCGCACTGCTGCTTGGGAGCGGAGTTGAACCATGCTGCCTGTGAGCGGAGCACTTGGGCGGCCACCCAGGAGAGATTCCAACGCCATCCAGCTGATTCGCAAAGCGCTCACCGCATGTGTGTCTACTGGTGGTGCACACCCATGTTTTCCTCAGTGCACAGAACAAAACTTATTCCACACATGGATGGAAAAAAAATTAGATGGAACGTTGGCGTTGAAGGGCATGTAGACTGCACTCTTGGAAGCAAGAACAGACGTTTGCTTGGCATTGGTACCGTGCGCAGTTCTATGGGCTTCCAGGCACTGCTCAAACAATTAATAGCCAGCAGAGGATAACCTTAACATTTTTATCATTTTCAAAGGGTTCCTTGCGTCACCCCTCTCCGAAACGTTCCCCAACCTGCTCTCGACGTGCAAGAGCCAATAGTGACACACCCTAAAACGACAGGTCTTGGCAGCACTCCGGCACCAAATCCAATCTCCAATGAGATATTATCCGGTCCAAAAAATCCACCGTCTTGCAAGTATTTCGGTGCTGCCCAATGCACCAGCCTTAAGGAGACCAAATGTCTCTTCCTTCCAATGACGACAGACAGACATGCTGTAGAGGCACAGATCAGACAGAACGACGGACGGATCAAAGTTACTGGACGCCCTTGCAGCCCTGAAGGGGTGAACGCTGTATTTCCAACCAAAGCAGGACTGCAGTCTGGGGGCCGTTCACATTAAAATCTCCACGACCAAGCAGCGCCGGCCTCCCACAAGGACCAAAGTGATCAGAGGCTGTTTGACTATAAAGCACGCCCCGAAAGGATGGAGGCGGCAGTGAAACCAATTCATCACTAGCTCTGCCTCGGATGCCTCTGTACACCTGGCCTCACGGCGACTCCCAGCTGATTCGAAAGGCCTCCTGGGACGAGAGGGCTGATCACACCCTGACGGGTTAGATTGCTTCTCGCCTTACAGTTTTGCTTTTCTTTTCACAGTGGGCGCAGCGTTGGCGAGAGCAGCATTCTGATCAGCTTCCCCGCCCACACATAAGAGCGCCCTGTCTGCCCACTGTGGCCACTACCAGGTGCCCCCAGAGGGAATGTACAGAACAGGGAATCATCAAATGTCACCCAATCCCAGCTTCTGACAAACAGAAGCTAGGGACACTATTCCTGCCCATCCTGGCCAATAGTCATTAATGGCCCTCACCTCCATGAATTTTTCTAGCTCTTTTATGAACTCTATTAAAGTCCTGGCCTTCACACCCTCCTGCGGCAAAGAGTTCCACAGGTTGGCTGCGCACTGCATGAAGAAAAACTTCCTTTTGTTTGTTTTAAAACAAACTAATGAACCTATAAAGGAGCTGATGGGCCACCTGGAAATAAACATTCTCCATGGCCCACTGGTTCGTGGCTCATTGCTGGGGCAGACAGCAAGAGGTCCATACGGTGCTAATGATGACTGGGCTTTCGGGAGGCAGTCAGTCATGGGACTGAGGCTTGGGCTTCACTGAAAAGATATGGAGAAGCTATGTGAAGAGATCCACACCCGACTGACAGCCCTATGCCAGCTCAGCTGCCTCTACACTGCAAGTGATGTCCCCAGAAGAGGGTTCTATTGATGTAGGGGAGGTGAGCATAGGCAGCAGCATCTGTCAGCGTAGGCAGCATCTACAAGAAGAGGGTAGGCCAGCACTGCTACGCTGGTACAGTCCGACCTATGCTGAGACTATAGCGTAGTGAGCATCTCCTGGTCCAGCACCTCCACACTCCCAACCTGGGCTAGACGGGAACGCAGGACCTCGGGGCGAAAGGGTCCATGTGACATGCAACATCCACAGAGCCAGCCCGTCCCATCATGCCTTTCACCTTAGAAATCTGAGCCTCCCCCGCCAACTGCTCCAACAAGAAAACAATCAACTGGTCTAGCGGAAAAGGGGGGACTGGAATCCATGTGCTCTGGCATTCTCCTCTAGGCAGATTTGGGCAAAGCACGGCCCTCCAGGTCCCTTAACTAGAAAACTAGAGTTATAATGGTTGCCAGCCTCACATGCATGTGGTGAGGACCAACCAACTAGTGATGTTAGAGCTGAAAGTGACCGGTAGATCCCCAAGACCTATTTGGGATTGCTCCCTGTAACACAGCGTCTAGAACTTTGCCAGTCTCAATTTATACCCCTCAAGCAACGGGGCGCTCCCCGCTTTCTAAGGGAGAGAACTCAGCCACCTCGCAGACCTTACGTCAGTTTCAGCGTAAGGTCAAGAACATTCAGGGAGACGAGCATCTTCTCACTTCCCCTGATCAATCTGGGGCCAGCCAAACGGCTGTTCCTGGTGTGCAGGACAACCGTCGCAGGCAGCCAGCCTGGGAGCCAGCATTCCCTGTAAGCGGTGCGCTTGTGCGGCAGCTCGGGAGAGATTCCAATGTCACCCGGCGGATTAGCAGAGCGCCCACAGCTAGTGCTCCTGGTGGTGCACAAATGCACATGCCTTGGCGCGCATAAACAATTATTCCACACATGGGTGGGAAAAAATGCACACATGGATGGAAGTATGGTCTATGACCCACCCCCAAGAATGATATGCTAGCAGCATTAGATTTGAGAGCAATCACTCCAGGGCTGCGTCTAGGCTGGCAAGTTTTTCCACAAAAGCGGCCGCTTTTGCGGAAAAACTTGCCAGCTGTCTACACTGACCGCTTTGAATTTGCGCAAGAACACTGACGATCTCATGTAAGATTGTCAGTGTTCTTCCGCAAATACAATGACTCTTCCATTCGGGAAAATGCTTTTGCGCAAGAGGGCCAGTGTAGACAGCTGAGAACCGTTTTGCGCAAAAAAGCCCCGATGGCGAAAATGGCGATCGGGGCTCTCTTGCGCAAAACCGTGTCTAGATTGGCACAGACTCTCTTCCGTAAAAAGTGCTTTTGCGCAAAAGCGTCCATGCCAATCTAGATGCTCTTTTCCACAAATGCTTTTAACAGAAAAACTTGGAGAAGGCCCACCACACACACTCGCCTTATGCTGCATCTGTGTAACAACCCAACCTTCATTAACATCGTTAAGTGCCTCTGCAATGAGGAGAAAGGCTCCAGAGGTAATGACAGAAGACATTGCACAGAAGGGCTAGGAGTTCCTTTTTGCCAACGAGTCCTCGGTTTACAATTCCGAAGAGGCTATGCCAGAGGACACGCTGCACACTTAAACTGCGAGGTACTCGTCTAGGAAAGGGGCAGTGAACAGGTAGATGGCGAGCCAAATCCAAACCACCAGATGGCAAAATGCTTCCATTTTACTAATTCGCATCATTCTTGTTCCTGCTGCGTGAAAAATGTCTTTCTGGCATCTGGACCTTGACCAAGAAATTTGGATCTGATAAAAAGTAATTTTCTACGCCTGTTGTAGGAGGGTCCGCTCTCTGCCCATGTTAGCATGGCTGGTGTTAGTTAAGAGGTATGGGGGGGGGAGGAGAACAGGACACCTGGGGTTAACTAAACACCTAGGCTACGTCTACACTACAAGGTTTTTGTGTAAGTAAATCGGCAGAACAGAGGGCTTTTACCAGTGGAGTTATTCCTCTCCCCACAAGGTATAACTCCTTTTTGAACTCCAGCTCTTGCGCAAAAAGGCAGGTATGGATGCTCCAGAGGGGTTTTTGCACATCAAACTCCTATCGGCAAAAGCACAGGTGCTCTGATGGCCATTCTGTGAGCTTTCTTGCTCAAGAGTGTCCATGCAGTGTGGACGCTCTCTTGCACAAAAGCACATCGCTTTTGTGACGCGCTTTGAGGTGTGGATGCGCTTTTACACAAGAAGTTTTTGCGGATCATCTCTTCCACAAAAGGCTTCTTGCGCAAAAACCCTGCAGTGTAGACTAAGCCCTAGGGTTTACAACTACAACTTGCGTTACCCTCACTTGGATTTTGTCACCGCAGCAGAATGATCACATGATAAGTTGCCTGTTTAGCCACACACACTTAGAAACAGGCAGCAATGAAGACAGGAGCAAAGCACCCTGAATCTACTTTCTATGTTTGCTCTTTCTGCATGCTTTAATCGACAGTTAGAACAACAACAAGGAATATCAGAACACAAGAATGGCCATACTGGGTCAGACTCCAGGTCCATATAGCCCAGAATCCTATCCTCTGCATTGGTAATACCCTGTGGCAGTGAGTTCCGGAGGTTTATTGTGCCTTCCTTAAAAGAAAACACAGAGAGGAAGAAACATCTCTAGTTTCACCTGACCTACACAACTAAAAAGCTCCCACATCTCATACATGGAATTGATGCCACAATGCAGGATCACCCTTTGTCCACGTGTATCGCCATCAGGCAGATTTGAACCCAGGACCTCTGGAGCTGAGTATAGGAGCCTCTACCATCTGAGCTAAAAGCCAGCTGGCTCCCAGCCCATGCTGCAGAGGTCTCTTGATCTTAACTGTTGCTACGGTCTAGGTACCACTTGCATTGCTCAGTAACCACTCTAGGGCTATGTCTACACTGGCGCGATCTTGCACCAGAGATATGCAAATGAGGCTAAGCGTGGAATATTGCCAAGCCTCATTTGCATATCTAATGAGCTGCCATTTTTGCGGAAGAGACTCTTGTGCCAGAAGGAGCCGTCTATACTGACCCTTCTTGCACAAGAAAACCCCTCTTGTGCAATGCCGCTACGCTGATTATTTTCGGGAATAGCGGCATTGCACAAGAGGGTTTTTCTTGCACAAGAAGGGGCAGCGTAGACAGCTCCTTCTGGCGCAAGAGCCTCTTCCGCAAAAATGGCAGCTCATTAGACATGCAAATGAGACTCGGTAATATTCCACGCTTAGCCTCATTTGCATATCTCTGGCGCAAGATCACGCCAGTGTAGACATAGCCTAGGTGTGTGGGTTACACGCGCATCGGATTTTAGTATGCAAAATCCTGACAATTGTGTGTAATAAGAACAATTGCCCCCCCCCAGCAATAGCTGAACCCTGACTTCTTTCCAAATAGAACTGGAGGGACAAGTGTTAATTTTTGCCTACGATGCTCCAGTCCACAGCACAGGCTTAATTAATGACTGAACCATAAAAGCAACAGCCAGAAGGGGTGTCGTTACACAACACTTGGGTGGCGTTACCACTGCTTGCACCAAGGCCGGGGATCGCTCCGTATCTCTCAACAAACCATCAGCCCTTACCACTGTCGGCAACTAAAACCGGAGACCCGCCTCTTCCAAAGGGCGGTTGGTCCCATGAAACATGCAGACGTCAGAACACGGCGCTGCTGGCACGAATCGTTACAGGAGGCATATGGCAGATGCCTTACGCTGCTAAACTATTCAACCTGGCCGTGCCCTGTAAACTGCTAAGCAGACAGGCAAAAGAGCTGCACCAATAGACTCTAAAGCACCCCGCTACTGAAAAACCAAGAGATCTCCAATTCAGGCTAGCAGCTGCTTCCTTCTGGCCCAGTATTTTCCCCAAGTAAATTGTAGCGAATGCAAGTATAAATCACATGATGATTCTGATGAGCATTTGCATAGGCTTTGCAACTGCAGATGCCAAGGCACTTTACACAGGTCAGTACGCATTACCGACAGCACAGTAAGCACACAAAGCGGCTTGCCCGTGCTCTAAAAAGGGAGTCGGGGCAGAGTTAGACGGAGAACCTCCATCTCCTGACTCTCAGGATTAAGAACATAGGCATGGCCAGCCCAAAAGTCCACCTAGCCTAGTCTCCTGTCTTCTGACAGCAGCCAAAGGCAGGTGCACCAGAGGGAACGAACAGAAAAGGGATCCGTCCCCTGTCACCCATTGCCAGCTTCTGACAAACAGAGGCTATGGACACTATCCCTGCCCATGCTGGCTATTAGTCATCCATGGACCTAGCTAGCTCTTTTCTGAACCCTGTTAAAGTCCTGCCCTTCACAACATCCTTGGGCAGGGAGTTCCACAGGTTGACTGTGTGTTATGCTCAGACCCCTAGAATCCTAAGAATGGAAGGGACCTCAAGTGGACATCTAGTCCAGTCCCCTGCACTCAAGGCTGGAGTGTTATCTAGACAGGTTTCTGTCTAACGCTCTTAAAAATCTCCAGTGATGGAGATTCCACGGCCTCCCTGAGCAATTTATTCCAGTGCTTCACCACCCTGACACTCAGGAAGCTTTTAGTGTCCAACCTAAATCTTCCTTGCTGCAATTTAAGCCCACTGCTTCTTGCCCTGTCCTCAGAAGCTACTTTCTGCTGGAACGTGTGCCCTGACAACGCAATGGCTGACTACGTAACAGCAACGTCCTGCCAATGTCATCGCATCCTTTGGTCTTTCCTACCTGGCCAATGCAGACAAGGCCAACCACTGTCATTGTTGAAAGTTATCTGGTGCCGCAGCATGGTAAGACAACATCCCTGCATGGGGAAGGCCTGGAATAGTGCGGGAACCTATTTATAGTGCGGGAACCTGTAGTATCTACCGCTGCTTCCTTGCCAAAGGGAAGCTTTTAAACAAACATTCACAGAGAGGATCACCCTGCTAGCTCTCTTTCACCTTTCGTACGCTCTCGCCACCAACACCACCAGAGGAGCCGGGAATCCTGGCAGCAGGGCAAATGAAGGCTGTTTCGGGCATACGTAAATAGTTCTGCTCGGCTACAGCCAACAAGCTGAAAAAGCACTCCATGTGCGGACACAAGAAGCGACTCAGCAGGCTTAGCGTGCTGGTTCCTGCCCCAACAAGGATCTTATTCCCCATAAACTGCTTGTCTCCCAGCGGATTACCCTGCTGGCCTGGAGGTTCAGGAACCATCACCCAAAAAGAGACGCACACTTTCCATCACGCTGGTTTCACTTGGACACGCGCCTGGAGAATCCAGCAGAGAAGCAGCTCAGGGGAAGCGACTCAGTCGGATTGTGAGTGCACGCAGCTTTGGCGACCAAACTGAACGCGGACAGATCCCCGGAAGGAAAATAGCACACGGTGGCCCAATGGGGAGCGGCTGGCGGGGGGGCTCTACAGAACGTGGGGTTTTATGGATGAACAAAAAGGGCTTCTTGCCAGCCTGGACACAGCAATAGGAAATACACTGTAGAGAGCATCCTGCCCTGGCCAGGCTGGGCTTGATGCGACTTGCTAGGACTTTCCTGACTCTCACCTCTCGGAATATAAAACCAAAGAAGTGGGCACAAGCACAGCAGGGAGCATGTGAAGCCCAGGAATTAGAGGAAACAAGTGAATGACCCAAGCCGAGGGCACCTCTTTCCACTGGCAGGAGACACGGACACAGCAGATGACAAGGTTTTCCATGTCACTCTGGTTTCCCTGCTCTCAACCTCCAGATGAAACCCGCTAGCCAACAACCGGACTGCCCACCCCAGGATGGACTGTCACCTGGCGGGACTTCTTCTAGCTCTAGAGTCAGACTGTAGGGATGTTAAATGCCGGTTAATTTAACAGTCAATTCAACTCATGAATTCTTATCGGTTACTCCGTTATTCTATAGTCCTTGGGGATGGGGCTGGCAGCCAGCACGCTCCAGCCCCACTCCCAAGGAGCCCCCCCGTCACATGCCAGACAGGGGCTTGTCCGTGAGGGGAGCCAGTTTATGAGGCTGGTCCACGAGGGGAGCACCCTGTCCAGAGGGAGGGCTGAGCTCCCAGACCCGGCACGAGCTGGAACTGAGCCGGGCTGCCTGTCCACCTGGCTCCTACTACACTTTAAATGCAGAGCTGCAGCGGGGGTAGGTCCCGGACCTGGCATGAGCCAGGCTGCTGGCCAGCCTGCTAAAAACTGTACTGGTGGGGGTGGAGGGGAGAATGCGGGTAGTCGATAGCATTGACCTAGAAGCTTTTGCTTATTGGTTAATCAGTTAATCGACTGCACTATTACATCCTTATCAGACTGACCTTCCATCCAGACAGCCCCCTTCTCCAGCGCTCAACTGGGCACAGATAGACAGACTAAGGACACCTTCTGTCCCAGCACAGACAGACGGACGACGGTTCCAGGGTGCCACCTCTCCACTAGCATGGGCTGACTGTTCCTGGGCGCCCGCTGCCCCAGTGCCCACAGACAGACAGACATTCCCCGGGCAACTCCCCAGTGCAGACAGACAGCCCCCGGGCCCCCCAGCTCCAACACAGGCAGACAGACAAACCGGCCCCTGGCACCCTACTCCCCAGCGCTCATGGACGGACAGACAGACATTCCCGGGCGCACACACCTCCACCCCAGTACAGACAGACAAACCGTCCCCCGGCGCCTTATGCCCCATCGCCCACGTACAGACAGACAGACGGTCCCCAGCACACCCCCTCCTGCCCCAGTACAGACTGACCGACCCTCCCCGGGCCCCCCCGCCCGGCCCCCCCGGCAGCCCTGCCCACCTGGTGGTGCGTCTCCTTCTCCACGTTGACCCCGTTCACCTCCACCACCCGGTCCCCAGCGCGCAGCGCCGCCGCCTCGGCCGGGGAGCCGGGCTCCACTTTGCGGATGAACTGGCCGCTCTTGCCCTTCTCGCCGTGCAGGTGGAAGCCGTAGCCGCTCTCCCCCTTGAGCATGTGGCACAGCCGGGGCTTCAGCTGGTCCTTGGCCATGGCTGGGGCCCTGCCGGGGCGAGCGCCCCTCGGGGAACCTGGGTGCCCGGCGCGCAGCGGCCGGAGGCGCCGGGCAGCGGGGTCCCGGCTGGATCAACAAGTGGCGGCAGCTGCCGGGCGCGCCCCCTGCCTGCGCTTCTCCCGGGGCGCCTGGAGAGCCGGGCCCCTTACGCGCAGCGCAGCGTAGAGACAGGAGCCGGGCTGCTGCTGCTGCCGCCGCCAAGCGGGGCCATCCTGCGTCCTGTGCGCCCTGCGCTGCGCCAAACTCCCCCCGTGCGCTCTGCGCCGCGGCGCACCCCCTCGCTGCAGCCCCGCCGCTGCCTGCCTGCCTGCTCCGGCCCGTGCCCGCCGCCGCTACTGGGGCTGCAGCGCCTCCTCCGCGCGGCTCTCCGTGACATTGCAGCCGGGGGAAGAGCTTGGAGGCCAGCTGTGGCCATTGCCCCTCCCCCGAATGCAACCCGGAACCTTCCAGAGCTGGCTGCTGCGGGAATGGGTGTGTGTCTCCTGATTATACACTCGCCCCCGAACAACATAACCCAGCCACAGCCCAGCACATGCAGCTGGCATTGGTGCTATTCCCCCTTCCTTCCCCCCCACACACACACGCATTGTGTAGGACATCTAGGAAGGTCTCACCCCAGGGCGTGTAACATGGAGGCAAGATATGGCCAGGGCCCGGCTGGTCACTGCGTCTTTGAAAGCCACTTTGTGGGGGATGGTTCCTTGCAGCCCTTTGCCAGGCATAGATGTGCCATCCAGAACCGGTTAAACCAGTCCAAGCGGGACGCCCAAATGCACGCCCAGGGAGGAAATCGAACATACGGGCAAGCACAGCGCAGTGAGTTCCCAGTGCAAAGAATGGGAGCACAAGTCCTCACACTGGTGGTAAATAAGAAAATAAAATAATGGGTTTGTAGGGTGATTCCCCATGGACGTTAGTGGGGGTGGTTGAATCAGGCCTTAAAAAAATCCTTTTGGCCAGATACTAAGAGGATCTCTTGGCCCCGGCTCATTTATTTGTCTTGTCACTGAGGTAGGACAGCTGACCTTATAGCACGCTGACGTCCTCTAAACATCTATTAATTTGAGGGCAGTTACCGCCCAATCACCTTGGAGGAACATAAGAACGGCCGTACTGGGTCAGACCAAAGGTCCATCTAGCGCAGTAGCCTGTCTGCTGACAGTGGCCAGCACCAGGTGCCCCAGAGAGGGTGGACCAAAGACAATGATCAGCGATTTGTCTTCTGCCATCCCTCTCCAGCCTCTGACAAACAGAGGCCAAGGACACCATTTTATCCCCTGGCTAATAGCCTTTTATGGACCTAACCTCCATGAATTTATCCAGCTTCTCTTTAAACTCTATTATAGTCCTAGCCTTCACCGCCTTCTCTGGCAAGGAGTTCCACAGGTTGACTACATGCTGTGTGAAGAACTTTCTTTTTATTACTTTTAAACCTGCTCCCCATTAACTTCATTTGGTGTCCTCTAGTTCTTCTATTTAGGGAACTAATAAATAACTTTTCTTTATCGGCCCTCTCCACACCACCCAGGAAGAGGCCTGGGATATCACACTGATGGGGTGTAGCAGGGGAAAGGTAGAGCGATGCCTAGAGGGGGGGAAGTTTCTCTCTAGGAATACATTACATTAGTATTCTGGCTCAAGGCTGCCAATGCAGATCCCTTATCTCACTTCAGATCTTGTGGTAACTTTCCAAGGAAATAATGTGGCAACGAATCGCATTCTGCTCAGCCCTGCGGTAGGTGCGTAATGGCCTGAGGTCAGGGGTGGGCAAGACAGCCTCTGCGGGCCAGATCCAGCCAGCCTCCATGGGCCAGATCCAGCCCGCCAAGCTGGTTGATCCGGTCGGCAGCCGCCCTGCCGCTCCCAGGCCAATGGAAACCCGGGGACAGGGGAGTACGTGAAATCTCCTTCCCCCGCCAGACGCACACAGCCCCAGAGGGAACCACTAGCTGGCCAAAACAGTTCCCTCTAGGCACCGTGTGCCCCTGGCAGGGTGGGGGCAGGAGGCGAGAGACTTCCCATGCTCCCATGCACCTAAGCCCTGATTGGCCTGGGGGCGAGGGAGCATGCAAAGTCTCCCTCCACCCACAGCACCTAGTGTGAACGACCAGCTGTTCAGCTGGCAGTTTTCTCTAGGCACCGAGTGGAAAGGGGGGGGATGACTTCCCAGGCCAATCAAGGTCTGTGGGCAGGGGAACCTGGGAAGTCTGGCCCCGCCCCTTCCACCTGAGGCCCCGCCCCTTCCAGGATGACCCACAACCACTTCAGAAATTTGTGAAGTGCCCCCCCCCTTCAAAAATTATTACCCGCCGCTGCCTTTGGCGAGGTTACCTGTTGCCAGCCGAAAGGAAACAAGGGCAGCTGGTTTCAGTTCCCAAGCCCAGGGATCAGCCCGTCATTGGTCTTTGTGGGAGAATTTTAAGCTGTGAAATGCATCAGACCTCTGGCAGTATGCCAGCTTGCCATCAGACCTGGCTGCTCTGTAATTAGCAGCAGCTATGCAAAACAACAGGTCTCTGCCTGCTTGCACAAAGCCATCGGGTGATGTGGAAGGAGGCCAGAGAGAGTCATAAGAACGGCCACCCTGGGTCTGTCCAAAGGTCCATCCAGCCCAGGCTCCTGATTTCCAGCAGTGGCCAAGGCCAGGTGTCCCAGAGGGAATGAACAGAACAGGGAATCATCACGTGATCCCTCCCCTATCGCCTATTCTCAGCTTCTGACAAAGAGACTTGGGACACCATTCCTGCCCATCCTGGCTAATAGCCATTGACGGACCTAACCTCCATGAACGTATCTAGCTCTATTTTGAACCCTCTTGTAGTCTTGGCCTTCACAACATCCTGTGGCAAGGAGTTCCACCGGTTGACTGTGCCTTGTGTGAAGAAATACTTTCTTTTCTTTGTTTTGCTGCCTATTAATTTTATTTGGTGAATCCTAGTTCCTGTGTAACAAGAAGGAGTGAATACACTTCCTTAGTTACTTTCTCCACACCAGTCACAATTTTATAGACCTCAGTCATATCCCCCTTAGATAGCTCTTTTCCAAGCTGAAAAGTCCCAATCTTATTAATCTCTCCTCAGACGGAAGCCGTTCCATACGCCCCAATCATTTTTGTTGCCCTTTTCTGAAGCTTCTCCAATTCCAATATATCTTTCTTTGAGATGAGGCAACCACATCTGTGTGGGGTATTCAAAATGTGGGGGCTCCTCCATTTGCTGTGTCACATGAGGGCTTCCCTGAGCCTCCCTCGGGCTTGATGATGTGTTGTCATCCAACAACCTGGCTAATACCAGAGCCACAGATTTTGAAACACACCTGCCAGTATGTAATCTTAACCCAGGTCGGGACGTCTCCTAGGAGTACACGTGCAGGAACCTGCCCTGTTTCTAGGCCGCTCCCCTTCCTTGTTTCTACATCAGGGATGACCTTGCCCAAAACACGAGGTACCTTCTTGCAGATCTCGCTTTACTGTTGGCTGCTGGTCCAGGCTGGGTGCAGGTAGCACAGGGAGGAAGAATTTCTTGTGAATTGAGGACTTGGGTCAGGCCCCAATTCAGGAAACTACTTGTTCATGTGCCTAACTCGATCCATATCTGCATGGCTCCACTGACTTCATTCGCTTAAGTTAAGCATCTGCCTAAATAACTTGCTAGATTAGGGCTGACCATTCCTTCCTCCTTTGCATTTAGGAATGGCCCAAGTGCTCACCTGTTCCCTGGCTGCCCCTTTTCTTCTGCCCTGGTAAACTCTCACCTGCAGGGGAGGATTCTACAGCCCACGAGGATTGTTGGGAACACAGGTTTGGTACAGCCTGCGCTGTGATGGGCGGGAAAGGTTCCCATCTTTCTCGAGGAGCTGGAAAAAAGCCTGAAAACATTCCTGCATCCATGACCATCTTAACACCGCATGGAAAGAATTACCTCCCCTCGCAAGCAGCTCTTGCAAAGTGCTTAGCGGTAATACAGGTTGAACCTCTCTAGTCCGGCACCCGGAGGACCTGACCGGTGCCAAACCAGAGAATTTGCTGGACTATGGGAGGTCAGTATTGTCTAGCAGCATTACCTACACTTCCCCTGCTTACTAGGGATGTGAAAGTGTAATCACATGCATCTGGCTCCTAGGAAGCTGCCTCCCCCCTCCGCCCACTGCATCTGTATCAGAGGCAGCAGCATGGCAGGACAGGTGGGAGCTAGTATGCCTGGAGAGCTGGCTTAAAAGTTAGCTCCCCACACACACCGGCTCCCGGGAAGCTGACCGCCACCCTGCATGTAACTGCTGGAATTTTCTGTGGTATCACGATGACTTATACACATTTTGACATCCCTTCTGCTTGCTGGGCTCTTAGAAGACATTTTGGGCTCAATTAGAACTAAAGACCAGCACAGGACACTGAGAGCCAGGATTGGTGGCAGGAAACAAACTTTATGGGACTGTGGGAAACTTGGCCACATCCACAGTAAGTGGACATCCGGCTCACTAAAACCATGCCGGACCACGGAGGTTGCTGAACCAAAGAGGTTCAACCTAAAGCTGGGTTTCAAACACGTTTTACATCCTCCCCCCCCCACACACACACCTACCCTCCGCATCTCCATAAAAAAACAAACCACACCCACCCACTGCAATTGCTACCTTTACTGAATTGAATATAACGGCACCACAATGAATGGGCCAGAGCCCAGCTGGAGTTCTGCATTTTAATTTCTAGGGGCTCGGATATGGATAAATATTTAAGTTCTGCATGAGGTGGGGAAGTTCACGGTAGATGTATGCTATTTGGCTCAGCAGAATTTGGAACCTGTTTTATTTGACATCTGCTTCAAAGCAAACAGGTTTATTTATAATTCATGTATCGCAATTCATTAGGCACTTACTTTTACCCATGTGCTAAACTCAGTTTGCACTGCGGTTTAGAATATTGCATAATGAATGCATCAGACATCCAGGATAAAAAGCCTGACACTTTCCAATATCAGAACTCTTGGACAGGCTTTCTACACGATATACAGCTTAGCCCATCGTAAGCGACTACTCCAGGGATCAGCAAAAATCAGTGTGTTCAGTGGTTCCTGAAAAAGGCAGCATAGGAATATATCTCTGAGAGGAGCTAAGGATGGTCTCTTAAGACAGAAGCTTGCTTGAAAAATGTTGACAGTGCAGTGACTGTCTGTTGCCTTCTTTTGATACTCGCTTTGGCAGAAATAAAAGTTCACATAACTCCCTCGCATCCCTGTCCTCCCAAAGAGGTGGAATCAAGAGGACTCAGATGTAGCTCTTCCTAGATTTGCTGTTGTCTTGGGCAAATCACGGAACCTTTCCAAAACTCATCGGTTGGTGAAGTGTAGAGGAAGCAGGTAATGTCTACTGTCTTGAAGTGTATTCTGTATATCTAAAGCCGCACTCTGTTTTTCTGCATAGGGGGTTGGAAATGCTGACAGAGGCAGGAAGCGCTGATATTCATAGAAATCAAAAGGTCCCAAGTGCCAAAATGTCCCTCAATTCAGTTCCTTCGCAGCCCCAAATCTTGGTGCCCCTACATCCTGTGTGTAAACTAGAGATATAAAATCCAATTGAATTGGCTAACTGGTTAAACATATTGTTAGCCAATTAAAGGAGGGGTTTAAGCATATTGTTTAATTGACTAACCAATAAAAGGGGTGTTGGCCGGTCAACCAGTTAAAGGGGATTACACATATTGTTTAACCAGTTGGCCAATTAAAGTTGGTTTGAGCATATTGTTTAACCAGTTAACCAATAAAAGGGGGTTGGCCGGTTGACCAATTAAAGTGGGTTACGCATATTGTTTAACCAGTTAACCAATTAAAGGGAGGTTAACCACTTAACCAATTAAAAGGCTGGCTGGATTGGCCCCAGTCTGTGGCCATTAGCACGAGATGGCACCTAGAGGAGATGGCACCTAGAGGAAACAGAGCATGCTCTCCTCGGAAGGGTCACGCCTCCACGGTCCTGAACCGACTCTCAACCTTGTCCAGAGCTCCGTCGCACGACCCCCTGGCTGCTGTTTTCTAGGAGTACTAGTAAACGAGGCCTCAGCCTTTGAACCCCACTCAGATCTGGGGTCAGTCGGAGAAGCTGCCCAGGAGCAACGTGGAACCCCATCTCTCTTGTTCCCGCCCCTCCGTCTGGGGCCGACGCGCTCGAGACCCCGTCAAGCATGCACACGCCTCCGTGGGGTTTCAGCAAGGGGAGGAAAAAGCCGTCACTTTAGTCCCGCTGCCGGAGAAACCTGCCTCAGGAGAAGGGAGCTCATCCCACGCGCAGCTTCGTTCCTGCGCGAGCGGGCTGCACGGCTGGGCGAAGCTGTGAACGTTTTCCCGGCTCGACCGGCGGTGGTAGAAGAACAAGTATGGTGCAGAACGACACCGGCTGCCCAAAGCTGCGAGCGCCTCCTGTGTCACAAGGCGAGCAGACGGGAACCCGCTCCGTCCTTGTGTGACGGCGGCAGCGGGGTTTGGGCCCTGCGCTAGGTGCTGTACAAACACAGCAACAGGCCCCACCCTGCAGAGCTGATGATCTAGATCAGGGGTGGCCAAAATACAGCCTGGGGGCTGGGTTTGGCCTGCCAAGCTGCCAGACCTGGCCCACCGCCCAGTGGAAGGGTTGGGCAGGCTCCCTGCCCGCCCTGCCCCCCCCATGCCACTCACAGCAGCCAGCTGTGCCATGTGCCCCCTCCCTCAGCACACTCTCACCACTGGCTGTGTGCAAAGTGCTCCTCCCCACCTGCCCCGCAGAGCGCAGAGAAGCACATGGCCCCTGCAGTTGGCTTCTGTGAGCGGTGTGTGGGGGTGGGGCAGGCAGACGGCCTGCCCAAGGGATCTGCTGGGCTGCTGGCTGGGAGCTGCCTAGGTAAACGCCCCCCAGCCAGAGCCTGCCCCGGCACCTCCACCCCTCCCACCCTATGTAACCCAAACCCTTTTCACCCTCGCTCCTGCACCCATAGCCCCTTCCAGATCCTGCACCCCAACCCCCTGCTAGGTCACAACCTTCTCCAAGCCCCTGCACCCCCCCCATACCTCACCTTCAGGTCAGAATCCTCTCCTGTACCCATATCCACTCCCAGACCCCACATCCCCTCCTGTTCCCCGATCCCCTACCCTGAGCTCCCTTCTGCATCAGCCTCCATCCCGGACCCCCCCCCCCCAATTAATACCCTGGAAGAGTGCAGCCCTTGAGCATTTATCAAAGCCTCAAACTGGGCCCCCCCCCATCAAAACTTATTGCCCCGCCCTGCGGCACACAACGGTCAAAGGCTGGGAGACAACAGCACCAGAAAGTGACGTGACTGATCCCAACCTCCACAGCAGGTTGGAGGCCAAGTTGGGACCAGAACTCCAGTCTCCCCACTCCTAGTCCAGCACCCCCACCCTGGGGCCCACCCCCTCTCAGCCCTTGGTGGGGTGGCAGAGAGGGATGGCGCTTCAGGAGCTAATGCTCCACCCTTAGGGTTTGTCACCAACCACTGCTCCAGCACGGCTGTGTGGGTGGGTGTGCGGGGGGGGGGGGGGGGCGGTTGTGTTGTTTTTAAGAGGAGGCAAGAAAGCAGGGTCCAGCTTGTGCCTTGCCCTTGAAGGCTCCGTGGTGATTTTTTTCCGAAACATGGAGGCCTGGCTGAAACGCCAGGATGGAGAATGCCCTTCCCCCGCTCCTCCAGCCACTCCCAGCGGGCACAAGATCCCTCTTCGCCGTGCAACGTCGCCCCGGCCTCTCAGACCGCTGGGCACCTGCTTTGCCAGCCGGGTCCACCCAGTCAGCACACAGAACAATCGCTCCCCACTGTGACCCGGCAGCGTGCCAAGAGACAGCCGACGCAGCACGCTGGCCCTCGGAGACGGCACGGCCAGGCCGGGAGCACTGCCTGGATGGGGAGTGCATGACTCCGGCCCCGTCGAGAAGCCAGCTAGTCGTAACTGAGGAACAGCATCTGTCTGGCATACAATAGACCTCAGTCTCCTCCTGCCCACCTGCCCTCAGCCCCTGACTTGCGCTGCTTCTGTCAGGGGGGTGAAGCACTGGAAGAAGTTACCTCAGGAGGGTGTGGAATCCCCATCCCTGGAGATATTCAAGAGCGGGTTGATCAGACACCTGGCAGGGATGGGCTAGACCAGCGGTTCCCAAACTTTTCGGCATCATGCCCCCTTTTTGATTTTTGAAAACCCCCTCCCCCCGCAAAAAATAGCAGCAAAACTTGTTGAGGAAAAAAAAAAAGGAACTGACCGGGGCCGAAAAACAAAAACAGTAGCAAAACTTGGGGGGGGATTGATGGAGGGGCCAGGATAGCCTCACGCTCCCACAGGAATTTCCCGCCTCCCAGTTTGGGAACTCAGTCTAGATGGTGCTGGGTCCTGCCGTGAGGGCAGGGGACTGGACCGGGTGCCCTCTCGAGGTCCCTTCCAGTTTTGTGATTCTCTTTCATTTATTGACTCCTAGAACTGGCATGGACCTCAAGAGGGCGTCCAGTCCAGCCCCTGCCCTCCTGGCAGGACCAGGTGTAGCCGCCTGCAGGCAGCACCAAACCTGGGACCTCTGGCGCGCGAGCGAGGACGTCCCTTCTTCCCAAATGGCTTCCACACAAACCACGGCAGGTTAAGACACTCGGTACAAAGAGCTGTGGTGAAACGGACGATCAGAGAGGGCTGGGGGTGGCTGAGCCACGGTGGGGATCTTCCGTGGCTGGGTGGATGAATTCCACTGGCCGCACAGCTCCAGGGAGCCGGCTTCAGCTCCAGATGGAGGTAAACAGGTAAGCAAGTGAGCTGGACTGAGCCCCACACAGCCCCACGGTGGAGGTGATTGGCAGCACCGATAGCATCGACTGCTGGGTGGTGGGGGACCGCCTGGCAGTGGGGTGTTACAGTCAAAGCTTCGGGGGTGGGGAGCAAGCCTCCCAGAGAGGTTAAGTGGCTTGCGTGGGATGTTGTTACATTTCATCTCCCCCAGCCCTGTTCTGACCTACCACCACAGTTCCCCTCGGGCCCCATCCAGCCGGCCTGCGAAGCAGAATCACAGCTCTGGAGTCCTGGTGTCTTCCCCATGCTGGGTCTCCTCCGTGCCTGCAGCCATGCGGCCTCAGGAAACCTGCCCTGCAGGTTGCGATGGGACGATCTCAGCGCAAAGGGAGGGCGGCCAAAACAAACCCAGCGCTCCAGGCAGGCGTGGGGAGACGAGCCCTTGTCTTCACCAGCCGCCTCCGGTTCTGCCAAGATCGTTTGCCTCGTATCTGTAACCCACCGTGCACTCCCACTGAACTGCCGGGGACATCTCTGGAGCAGAAAGCACTCTGCTGAGCGAGAGCAAACGCCATTTGCCTGGGAAATGAACTTTCCCGGGAGGTAATTAGGGGGGCACTGTCTCCTTTACTTTCTCCATGGAACTCGACTCACACCACACAGAGGAGGGGCATGGAAATTTCCACAGGCCGCCGAGACAGGCATTGAAAAAACGTCTCCGTGGTCGCCCTTAACTCAGAGGCGATGCAGTTTCCTTGGGGCCGATTGCCTGGCTGAGCCAATGCCAGACCCGGTGGGCTGGCTCGTGGCTCTCAGACACGCCAGGGTGTATCGCTTACAAGCCACCCGACTGCCTACCCTGGGAACTATGTGGGACTGAGAACACCACGTCGGGAGGGGAGCACACCGCGAGCAAATGCAAGGAACAGCCGCGGGAAGAATGACTCCGACGCTCCCAGGCCTTTCAAGACACCTTGCACAGTTAACGAAAGCAGCCTGGAGCATTCCCGGGAGGGTGGCAGCGACTCTCGCCTCATTTCATAGGTAAATGTCGGCCAGAAACAGACGCTGGAATAAAACCCAGGTAACCGGATTCCCAGGCTCCTGTTCCAACCTGCAGCTCACACCCCTGTAATAACTCAGCCAGGGGGAATTCCTGAAAGGGCACACCCGTTTGGCCTGGCTGCACGAAGCTCTCCCCACAGCAGTTGATGAATTGCAGGTAGAGGGGGCCTGTAGCGGCTTCCCGCTCGCCACAGCGCTACCTGCCGTCGAGTTGGGGAATTAGCACGGCTGGCAGGTGGCCGGATCCCTTTCAGGGCACTGCCCTCCGGCAACGTCCACTACAGCCTGAGCTTTCCCCCTTTCCGGGGGCAGTTTGTGAGACGCCGGTCGGCCTTCAGGAAGCGGCTCCTCCACCTCCAGCACCGGGAGAGACGTGCCTGCCTCCCTGTGTTACCGCGCCTTAAAACAGTCCAGGGGGCGAGTCTCTTCCCGGCCTTCCTTCAGGTCGGGCCAAGAGGTCATTGTTCACGCGCCCGGCCTTGCTTCAGGTCCGGGCCGCAGAGAAATAAGCCCACCATTTGTCTGTCTATTATCACACAGTTCGGGGCAGGGCAACCGTTCTAGTCCTGTCCCTTTACGAGCTCCCGCCCGATGCACGGACGGTCCCAAACGCACCGTAGGGAAGCCCGGGCTCTTGAGCAGGGCGGTCAACAAATACCACCAGCCCAACCCAGGCCCTAACTCCAGGCGGGGCGGCACATGGCGGCCAGGCCCTGACGCCAGGCGTGGCTGCACCCAAACCCCAGTTTGTAGAAGCTCCTCCTTCAGGAGCGGGCCCGGGAAGGCGCCGGCAGCAGCAGCGGTGAGGGGGAGACTGCCACCCGGTTATGGGGTGGCGGGGGGGGCGCAGGCCCACCCACCTCACTGCGCCCCGGCCCAGGGGCCCTGATGGCAGCAGTGCAGCTGCGACTGGCTCAGCAGGGCTCCGGCCCGTAACTTGCTGGCCGCGGGCGGCTCCCCGCCCGGCTACCCCCTGGGCCACTTCTCGTCTCCCCCTTCCCAGGTACATGTAGCTCCAGCAGGTTCGTCGGGGAGTCGAGGCCGGTGTCGTCCCATCAGGGTCCAGGCGGCCCAATCCAGGGGTCAAGGGGTTGGAGCTCGGCAGCGTCCCGTGGGCTCGTCCGGCCCCGGCGTTCCAGTACCCATCGGGGTTCCAGCCAGTCCCCCGGCTCGGGCCAGTCCTCTGGGTCCCTGGGAGGCTCTGCTGGCTGGCTTGGCCCGGCCTCTGTAGCCCTGGCTGGCCTGCTGAGCTACCGCTGGCCTGTGAGACGCATCGGCCGTGGCTCCGCTCGCACAAACCTCCAGCCCAGTGAACTGCAAGGGGAGGGGGCCCACTGGAGGGGCTGGCAGCAGCCATTTCCCTGGAGCAGGAGAGCTTGGGGCCGGACACGTGCATGGTGCGGTCCTGCTAGACGTCTCTGAGCCCGCTCTGGCACGGCTCTGCTCCGAGGCAGGGGCAGCGTCTTCCTCTGGGCAGACAGGCTGTGCACTTTGGGAAAGTTTCTCTGCCTCTGAGCCAGGCGGGGAGGCAGCAGCGGAGTCCCATGCTGGAGTCTGAGGAGCTAACCCTGCAATGGTCTGTGTGTTGCTGGTTGCATAAAAAGCCCAGACCTGGGAAAGGGAACCAAACTCCGGCTTTAGGCTTGCTTATCCCTGGGCCTGCTGTTGGGCCCTTTCCAGTTAGGGTTCATAGACTCATAGACTTTAAGGTCAGAAGGGACCATTATGATCATCTAGTCTGACCCCTGCACAGTGCAGGCCACAGAATCTCACCCACCCCTCCCAGAATAATCCTCTCACCTATATCTCAGATATTGAAGCCTTCAAATACTTTGAAGACCCCAAGATGCAGAGAATCCTCCAGCTGTGATCTGTACCCCATGCTACAGAGGAAGGCGAAAAACCTCCAGGGCCTCTGCCAATCTACCTGGAGGAAAATTCCTTCCCGACCCCAAATATGGTGATCAGCTAAACCCTGAGCATGTGGGCAAGACTCACCAGCCAGACACCCAGAAAGTTCTCTACAGTAACTCCTATCATCCCTCCATTGACCTATTTTGCACTGATAATGAATGGACAATTTGTTACCAAGATCCTGTTATCTCATCAAACCATCCCCTTCATAAACCCATCTAGTTTAATCTTGAAACCAGATAGATCCAGATAGGTTGACAGAGGGTTTCAGAAAAAATACTGAACAACAACAGAAACCACGCCAGGAAAAAGTTTGTTGTGCAAAAAAACCCCAAAAAACCCACAACCCAGAGAGTTGTTAAAAAAAAACCCACTCCACACCGTGTCTCCTTTAAACCGTGGTGAGGCTTTTTGGCCCTAACAGGCTGCGAGCGGCCACCTACCACCTTGCCTCCCTGTGTGGGGCCGGACAGCTCCCCTGCGGAACCGGTAAGCTCTAGGGTTGCCAGGCTACCTCCATACTGAGCTGGACAGCCGAGATTTTTGCCTCCTGGACGGGGAAAAAAAAAATCAGGAAGTACCGAACATTTTAGGTGTCTGGTTTTTGCTGAATTTTTTACCGGACAGGAGGCAAAAATACCGGATTGTCCGGGTCAATACTGGACACCTGGCAACCCTATTTCCAGCAGCCCTGCCGGAGTGAGTTTTAGAAAAGCAGGTCACGGTTTCATCCCCTCTCTTTTGCTGTCCTTGGCCAATGGATTTGTGTCTTGCTGGGCTGTGGATTGTGTCTGAGCAGGGAAAAGTTACCACACACTGCCATCTGCTGGGCCCCAAATCCAGTGTGGGACCGAATCCTGAACTCTGTGTAACAGCTCTTCAGCATCCATCTCAAAGGGGACGTCTACTCGGCAGGCTTAATTCAGAATAAGCTATTCCGGAAGAGTTCTTCCAAAATAGCTTATTTCGACATAGCACGTCTACACTGCAGGGAAACCTAAACTGAGTCTGAGGCAGGCTTCCCTAGTGTAGACACGCTATCTTGATGTAGAGCCCCAGGAGGCACTGGGGAGGAATAACCTCATAGAACAAGGCTTACAGGTTTCCGAATAAGCTGCCCATTATTTCGAAATTATTTCAAAATAACGGAATGGCTGTTTGGATGCTCGCATTGTTATTTCAAAAGAACGCCGGTTATCTTGAAATAACAGTGCAGTGTTACAAAGGAGGCCAGTACCATTGCGGGGAAACTGAGGCACCAAGGGGCAGTGACTTGCACCGGGTCTTCCAACAGCCGAACCAGGAGCAGGGCGTCAGTGACCCAGGATTCCTGGGTGGGTCATACTCCCATTCAAAGTGCAGTGACCCATACGGTCCCTGAATAGTGCTTGTGCAAGCCCTCCCCATTGAACTCCATAGGACGTCTTGCCTCATTGCTGTTCTGTGTGAAACAGGGGAGCAGAACAGAGCCCTTCCTTTACACACAGTTCTTCCTCAGGCAGAGTTCCCACCGACTCCAGGGTGGTTTGCCTGACTTAGGAACTGGTCCGGAATGGGGAAGAGAAGCCAAAAGGAGAGAAAGTCCAAGAGCAATACCGAGGAGGCCCAAGCCAAACACGAGCAAGAGAGGCAAGGAAAGCCACTAACTGAGCATCGTGGCATGTGAAATGTTGCTATTTAGTGGTACTGGAATTTCGTAGAATCACAGCATCCTAGAACTGGAAGGGATCTTGAGTCATCAAATGCAGTCCCCTGCCCTCACGGCAGGACTCAACACCATCTAGATCCTCCCTGACAGGCATCTGTCCAACCTGCTCTGAAATATCTCCACTGATGGAGATTCCACCACCTCCCTAGGCAATTTACTCCAGTGTTTCACCCCCCTGACAGGTAGGATGTTTTTCTTAATGTCCAACCTCAACCTCCCTGGCTGTAGTTTAAGCCCATTGCTTCTTGTCCTGTCCTCAGAGGCCCAGGAGAACAGTCGTCAGAGCCAGGACTCCTGGGATCTACTCCCATGGATGCTAGAAATTATTCTGACGCTTTCCTCTTGGCAAGCCGGACCCGCAGTACAAGCAAGAGCAGAATTTGGATCCATTTCAGCAGGTGCTTACAGTTCAGCATGTGCTTTGCTGATTTGGGGCCTACATGGGGTGCAGCTGGAGCAGAAACTGGGTCCTACCTCAGAGGCTGGGCCACTAGTGCTGGGAGAATGAATCCCCCGGGCAACAAGGGAAAAGGACAACCCCCCCCCCGGATGAACATGGGTGCAGAATTCCAGCTGCAGAGGGGAGCGCTGGAGCTCTCGGCGCCCGAACGCTCAGGGCGGGGAGCCAGCTGTCACCCAGCGAGAAAGTCGACATTCATCCCGGCTCCACTTTACAGCCCGTTTCTTTCCCCGACAAAAGAGGAAACGGAGCAGAGGCCCTGCTCCCCCCCCCCCCCCGAGCAAAGCCGCACGGAGCCAAGGGGACGGATTAAAGAAATGGCAGAGATACATACAAGAGGCTCAGGGCGGGTTTAAGCTGCAGATAACAGGGATCAGCCCAGATCATCTTGGATCCTTCTCGGTTTTCTCCTCCTTGGCCTGGATTCTCATTGCCGGTGAAATCTATCACTGGCGGGTGCTTCCGAACACCGCGAACTGGGGACAGCCAGGAAGCAGCAATGGGAGAAGCGTTAAATCATGTCCATGAACATCCCAGGCCTGATTCTGCCCTGCAAAGGGAAACAGCTCTGGGCTGCCACAACCAGCTTTGGGGGACACCCCAGACTACAGAGAACCTCCAATGGTACTGAAATTGCTCTCCTGTCACGTCCCCGGCTGCTGGCGTAAGAAGCATGGCCAGGGAATGAGGCAGCACCGGGGCTTCCCTGGTGCCTTCCAGCTGTCCTGTAGGCACTTTGGGGTCCCCGGTGTCCAGAGTAGCCAACCCAGGCACAGGGGAGTGCACAGCTGGCTTTGAAGACATCTCCCCGTGCTCTCCTATAAGTGCACTCCCTGGACCAGACTCTCCTAACCAGGTTCGGGATCTCTCTTACCGATGGCCCTTGCGGACTTCACCACAGCAGCCGCCAAGCTGGCAAGGAAAAGGAGCAGATGGAAGACACCTAAAAGTTTATGGAACCCTGTGGACCTGAACGTAGCAGAGAGCAGAACACCCTGGATGATGATGTCCACAGCCCTTGCTTTTCATAGTTTCATAAAACTTTACACCTTCCGCCTTCCCTTCAGGAAAGTCCTGTGGGATCGAATGGAACTGAAAACAGGGCTCTAAAAAGTCAACTCTAAAACCTTACAGAAGTCACTAGAGGAGTTGATCCTTTCTTGGGGCTATTTAAACCCACCCATAGGATTGATGGAGAGATTAGCGTGCCCAGGCATTGTTCATCTAGCCTCCAGAGTGCCTAGTTCTCATTTTGCTGAGCCGTTCTATAGGGCTACCCCATCCACGTCAATTTGTGACTTTCACCAGCTGACAACACCGAGGTAAAATCCCGGAAGAGCCCTGGGTTCCATCCCAAACAGGCAGAATATAGACCAGGAGGAGAGCGGACAGATGGGCATGACAATTGCTAGGGAAATGAAGAGATACTTGCGATCTGCGTGGGACCGCCTTGCTGCGCAAGTCATCTCAGTAGCTTTGGGGTGGTCCTAAACACAAAGACTGTCCTGTCTTTTGGCTTACTATGAACCTAAACACTCATTCATGCAGTAAAGTCCCAATACAATGATAGCATTCTGAGGGCCTCAGATAAAATTATTTCTGGATTTGTTCCATGGGAAAGTTTGTCCCCAGTTGGAACAAAATGCTGAAATGCCAAATTTCAAATGAACTCACTGGGGCTGGTGAAACAGAGAGCAGGTAGCTTCGGGAAGGGGAGGAGGATTATTTACAGCGGCACTCCCACAAAGGCCAGGGAGCTGGGAATGACAGGTGAGCTGGGTTCAAACCCAGCAGCAAATGCAATATCCAGAGACAATGCTGTGGCCAGTTGTCATGACTAGGAGCTGGTAAGGAGAGTCTGACTTACCTGGAGAGTGAGGAAAGGGTTAAGCAACTTTGGAGCTGCACCTGAGGGAGAGGACTTAAAGCATTCAGCCAATGAAATGCAGATAGGAATTTCAAACCAAGAGGGTTTTTTTTCTTCTTTTGTTTGAGATCAGAGCAGTTTTTTTCCCCCAGATATGTCAGGCTCTCCCAGAAATGCACTCCTTGAAATGTGTAAGTAGGGAAAAGTTTAGATAGTCCATCAGATTTTACTGTTTTCCTTGTTTGGAGGTTTGGGAGTCATGTCTGAGCTGGTTAATTGTTTTTCTCTTTTGTAACTACGGATAACAGCCCAGGGATTTCCCCTGAGTCTATTTCACTCTGTGGCTTTTAACATCCAGTCATTTACTATGCTTGCAACAGTAGTTTTGTTTTTAAAATAAAAGTATTTTCCTTTTTGTTTTGATTAACTGGCATTGGTTGATTTGTGTGTCCTTAAGCCTACATGCCTATGTTACCCAGGAGGAGCAGAGCTCCATTGTTCTCTGCAGATTCCCACTGTTTGTTTTCCCAACTCTAAACAGAATGGAGTTTGGGACAGGGGGGAGAGCTTTACCTTAGAGAGGGGATTCCCACAGTGATCTCTTCCCTGAAAAGGGTTTATTTTATTTTTATTTGTATTTCCACTTGGGTGGTGGCAGCGAATTTCTTTTAAGAAAAACTGAGATTGGACAAGTTTGTCTCTGGGAGTTACAGAGACAGGTTCTTACAGAGTTTATTCCACTATCTGGCCCCATATCTACACTTGAAGTTCCAGGTTGGGGAATTGAGCCGTGACACCAGTCAATACAAAGGGAAGGACGTTCTCCAAACCAGCCTTTACTGCTGCAATAACCCCCCTGGTTAGAGACGAGAATTTCTGGGCAGAGGGGGAGAAATTTGGCATTTCAGCTTTTTTGTTCCAACTGGGGACAAGCTTTCCCATGGAACAAATTCCAAAAATAATTCCATTTGAGGCCATCGGAACTTGATCGTTTTATTGGGACTTCGCTGCATTAATAGAACACGGTGTTTCGGTTCAGAGTAAGTCAAAACAAATAAAAAAATGATATGCCAAGCCAGAGGGGCCGACCTGTCACATTTCATCAAAATCAACCCGTTCCCATAAACTATTTCAATTCCAGCAAAACTGCACTTTTCAAAGCAAATGTTTAAACAGAGCAGTTTTCTGACGGGGCTCTCATTCAATCCCTGCACCCCGTGCTGGGTCATGAGAATCAAGCCCAGCTCTCTTAACCAGACAGGAGCGCCTTTGAACACGAACATGAACACGCCTCGCGCTGACAGGCAGAACCAAACCAGGGACCTCTGGAGCTTAGTGTGTGAGTCTCCACCACAGGAGCTAAAAGCCAGCTGGCTCTCAGCTCAGGCTGTAGCGCGGGGGTTGGCAACTTTTTCAAACCTAAGAGCCACACGAACGTTCTTCCCCCGTTTACAAGCGCGGATCAGCGGGCGCTGGGGCTCTCCAGCAATGGCAGCCGGGCACAGGCCGACCCATGAGGCGCCTGTGAGGAACAGGAACCCGGGGAAGGTCGCAGCCCCAGTGCACAGGCTCAATACGTGCGTGGTGAGCCGGGCTCAGCCCACAGGGTGGGAAGAAGCTCTGGGCAAAGCGGGCCCGCAGGAACTCCAGGGACTCAGGCTTGGCTTCACTTCATTTGCGTCAGAAGCTCTAACACGTGTGAGGAGAATCATCCCGGCAGCTGGTGCTGGAAGACTGGAGCCCCCACCTGCCATGGTAGCTGCCTCCCACCCAGGCGCGACGCCTCAGGCCCCCCAATCCTTCCCTCACTGCCAGAGCAAACAGCTCACCCCAAACCCCACCAGGGCGCCCCAACTCCCACTGGGATGACCCACCCCCAGCTCCCGAAGTGGATTGGGGCCTGCCGCATGTAAAGAGCCAGTCCCCTTCCCCAAACGAGAGGGCGAGGGTATTGGCTAGGAGCGTTGAGAGAGATGTACTTAAGGCCAGGCTGCAGTTTCTTCGCGGCTGTTCTAGTAATCTCCACCACCGCCCACAGTGGAGCTGGCGACTGGGTTGCTGCTACAGTAAAACTCCAATAGTCCGGCACTCCTGATAGTCCGGCATCAAAATGGCAAGAGCCTAGTGAGTGAGCTTCGGCAAAAAATGAGTCGCAAGGTAACAGTGGCAGCAGCTGAACTGAGCAAAAAGGGTAAAAAAGGCTTTAAAAAATGAAAACATTACAGAATACTATATACAGTATGTACAATAAAAAGGGTTAAGAACACTTTATATACAGTATATAATGTATACAGTGAATATATATACATATATATACACACCAGCTTATAGTACCTCCTGATAGTCCGGCATATCTGATAATCCAGCACCACCTAGGTCCCATAAATTCCGGATTATCCGAAGTCTACTGTACTTTGGCTCAGGGAGGAGGGGATGTTTAAAACCATGCACATACGCCCGCCGATTGAAACGGAGGCCCGAAGAAGGGCTCTGAGCCTGGAAGGGGGAGCCACCCACGGAAGGGGGGCCAATAAGGGTCTCCTTTGTTGCTCCCCAATTAACACACCCACTCGAAGCGCCTTCCTTCCGTCACCCCCCGACTTCGCTCCACGCTCGGTGCTCACGAGAGCCTGGGGAGAGACACGCGGCAGCGCCAGAGTTTCAAAGCAGCCAGTGCCCAACGGGAGCCGTTCAAGGACCCGAGCAGGCGGCCAGACTTCCTGGGTTGCCCAGAAGCGCTTCAGACACCCGCCGCCAGAAGCCCCCGTTGCTCTCCCGGGGCGGTTGGGAATTTCCCATCGCTCCTGGGGGAAAGGAGGGAGCGGAGCACTTCTGAGACTCTTGCCCGTACGTTCAGTTTCCTTCCTAACAGAGATGCTGACGCGGCGCGTGAGGGGGCCTAACCATTCCACGCACCGTTCAGCCGCCAGCCCCCCGACGACACTGAGCCGCCATAGAAACGCGGCAACGTAACCCAGTCAGGCAAGGCATGGACAGAGAAAACCCTGCCAACCCCTCTCCATCCCCACAGGAGCGGCCCCTCAGCCTCCTCCCCACGTCCTGGCCGGCAAGAGGCGTTTCAGCATTCTGATTTGAGGCTCGGCAGGATACGCTCCATTAGAACAGCGGCGCTGAGGCTGGGGGGCATGACCCCTCAGGGGGTCACAAGGTTATTACGGGGGGGTTGCGAGCCGTCAGCCTGCCCTCCCCGACCCCACCTCACCTCCAACATGGATAACAGCGCTCAGTACAAAAAAGGGGCTTGCATTGATAATAGGGATGTAAAATCCTGCTGAACCAGTTAACCGCTTATCTGGCTCCCCACCCGCAGTGTGGCAAGGGGGGCCTGGCCAGACTGGAGCAGCCCCCTACCCGCAGCCCGAGTGAGGGGCTATTCCAGCCCAGCTGGGCCCGCCGCGCCACAGGCTGCTCCGACCAGGCAGCGCCAAGCCCACCACGAGCAGGGACTGCTTGGGCTGTGCCGATGTCCCACGCTGCAGGCACGGGGCTGCTGAGGCCAGGCTGGGGCGCCCGTTACCTCCCTAACCCATAACGGGGTCACACTCAGAGGCCTGCTGTGTGGAAGGGGTCCCCAGTACAAGCGTGGGAGAACCACTGCTCTAGAGCTTCCTTTGCCGGCTTGCACAGCACTGCTGGGAGTCGAGGCTGCTGGTATCTTAGCAGTGGCCCGGCCACGCTGGAAATAGCAGCAGGAGAGCTCCCTCTGCAGCTCCGCTTTGCCTTTCTGGGCCTCCTACCTGTTACCTCCACGGGCTCTTAGCTCCCCTAAGAGAACTGAGTCCCCTAGGGCCCTGTCAGCCCTGGCTGCCTCAGAGCCACACAGCACAGCAGTCATGCCTGCCCTCATGGACTCTTGCCGACGTCTCTCAGCCCTGACCTAGCCAAGCCGCCAGTCATGGCGAGAGGATGATGCAAGATCCGTGGCGGGAGGCTGCCGCTAAGGAGCCCAGTTAGCATAACTGCTAGAGCAGGGGATGGGGAACCTAAGGCCCGGGGCCGGATTTGGCCCATGGGTTGCCTGGATCCGGTCCCCGAGGCTCAGGGCTCCTCCCCAGCACTGGTGCTCCGGCCCTGCAGCCCCACCCCAACCTGCTGCGGCACCCGCAGCTTGCTCCTGCACCCTACCACCACTCTCCCAGACCCATGAACCCTCACACCCCAAACCTAGATACAGCCCCCGAGGCTTGGGGCTCCCCTCCTAGCCCCCTCCTGCGCTCTCCCTCACGCTCGGCCCCCACCCCTGAAGCCTGCTTCCCAGCAGTCCCCTCCCACACAGGGAACCCCTCATTTTTGGCCCCACCCCAGAGCCTACAGGGGCCCACACAACCTACTAGCCTGGACCCCCCCAGGCTCTGGTGTGCGAGGGGAATGTGGGGAGTGCCTCCTTCTCAGTCAGGGGCCACCTCAGTGAGGGGTTTGTTTTTCTGGGGGAGGGTTGTTTTTCTCACTTCTGAGTGGCCCCCGGCTGATTTTTCTGTGAGTCAGCCGCCCCTGACCCCAAAAAGGGGTCCCCACCCCGTGCCATGGACACACTGCGACAAGGGGTGACCCTGGGACTCACCCAGGCCTGTCACCCCAAATACCATCGGAGCCCTGCCGGGAAGAGCCCTCGAGACACCCGGGCAGGGCGTGGGCAGAGTCCGAGAAGAGGAAATTCCTTGGGGAGTTTTCTTCCTCCTACTGTGCTTGCCAGGCTCTGCAGACATTGTTTGCCTGTGGCCAGGGCCCCTTCGGGAACGCGGGCTGGGTCCTTTGATTCTTATCCCGGGGCCCTGCCCACCGCTGATGCCAAGGGCCCCTCGGTGATCTGAGCTGCCCTCCGGGCGGAGGTTGAGGGGGGCAGGACGGCTGGGAAAGGGAAACGGCTCCACCTCAGGCTGAGTCAGGGTGGGCCTGCTTCCTGGCTCAGCCCGGAGCACTCCTGGGGCTCCGGGAGCGGAACAAACAGCGTCTCGGCTGGCGAGTGGACCAGGCCGATAAACGGGGTGAATGGCCACACGCTCCTGCCAGCCCTTCCAGGGAACCTCGCCGCTCTGTCACGTGCGGCCACAGAGCCCACTGGGGCAGGCTCGGACCTCGCCATGGGGCAGCCGTGTCAGGAGCGGGCTCGGCCCAGGCCCCAGATCCAAATTTCACTTCTCTAAAACGGGCAGAACCAAAGCCCGGCACGTGAACGCGCTCACCCACGCTTCGGAAGCCAGCTCCGCCATGGGACCATCTCCCCATGCAGGACCAGTTCAAACCCGAGCTCCAGTGCATCGGGAATTCCTCCAGACCCCTTGTTTGGGTGGACAACCATTTCTAGGCCAAAGCAAGGCCAATCGGCAAGTGACAGGCCCAAGCAGATGGGAGTTAGCCATGGCTCAGCCTTTGATACGCCCATCAAACAGGAACCCTCCCAGATCAGACACACACCATGGTGTGAACTCTCCACCTTGCCAGGAGAAAGGAGATAAATACCCCCCACAGCAGGGCTCCCTGCAAGCCGGGCGCTTGTGTGGCCTCTCAGGAGATTCCAGTGCTGCCCAGCTGATAACAGAGTACCCCCAGGTTTTTGTTTCTACTGGTGGTGCACATTCACACATGCCTCGGTGCACATAAAAATTATTCTGCACAGGGATGGAAAAATTCTGCATGTGGATGGAAAAGATTAGAGGGCATGTTTCCAAGCAGGTTCTAATTGGCTCTAACTGGCCCTCCCGTAAGCTGCGCCGTTCGCCGCCTGCGGTCTCAGAAACACATGACACCCCTGAGGGCCAGCCAATGGAGCTGAAAGATCAAGGGGCAAGGGCACCCTTGTCCCCGAAGAGCAGGATGATTTCTGGGCTTGCTGGATGGGTCTCCCCAGGAGCAGTACGTGGCTGCCTCGGTCCGGGCAGGGAGACCCAGTATTTCCAGATTACCTAAGGCATTTAGGCACCTAATTCTGATCGATTCCAATGGGAGTTGGGTTCCCGCATCCCTTTGAAAGTCTGGGCCCGGGTACTTAGATACAATCCTGATGATGCTATCGGAAGCCTTTAGGTAGCTAGACAGAGGGGCATTGGGCCAATAGACAAACAAAATCTCCTCTCCGAATTCAATTGAGAGGAGCCAGGCAGCATGCAGATGGGGGCTACTGCGAAGGGAGGACTAAGGCATTCGGACAGAATTCCTGCCGATCCTCCGACAACAGAGCCCAGATGGTCCAGGGGCGGGTGCACTCGCAATGCAGACAGGGATCCTGACCCGCCGCTGCCCTGCGTTAGGTGCTCTCGTTCACACCAGTGTAAAGTGGGTGCAAACTGCCACCTGATCAGAATGACATTTGCTTCCCACTTCACACCAGGGTCCAGGACTGCACCAGGAAGAGGCGTGTGAAAGGGAGGTCACACACACACACACACACACACACACACTCCCATCAGTGGGAGCACACAGCTCCTCCGGGGCAGGGCAGGGCTAGAGAACTCCTCCCAACACAAAGAGTTGGGGGGCAGGGAGCCAGCTTCTCTGCTGTGTTGGAGAGGGCACAGAAGATGCCCCTCTAAAAGTGGCTAAATATTACTCCCGTGCACCCTTAAGGCAATGGAGAACCAAACGCAGGCAGGGCAATACGGGTCTGACACCTAGTGCTGTCCTTACACAAACGCAGAAAATGCAGCTGCATAGGGCACCTGAAAATTTGGGGCACCGCTGGGTCTTAATGCCCACCCTCCCACCTCCTCCCATCCGTGTTCCGTGACTCCGCTTCCTCCGGAGAGGGTCTAGTTAACTTAACAGTGAAGATGCTGGCTAGAGCTACTAGAAAAACACAAACCTGGGAAACAGCCGTCCAAGTGGCAATGAAGCCATTTGTCAACCCCAGCTACGTACGGTCTGTGTCTGGATTTACTGTGCTACTCCACAGGACCTTAGTTGAAACTGGGCTTTAAAACTATTTCCCGAGTGTGTTGCTGAAGATTATAAAGTCACATCTCTTGAAAATCATTCTCCCCTCCAGGCTGCCTCAGGGGCCCCAGTGCAAGACTACGGACGGCCCGGCTGACACCTATGAAGGCAGGAATCATCCGGCTCCTCTGCTGCAGTCCATAGACAGACAGACTAGACTAGACACCTGTGTTAAAGGCATCTCCCCCAGACGCCCGGCTCCTGTTTTCTGACCCATTCACCTGGCTGCAAAACTGAGGACCAGGACCCCCATCCCTGCCTACTGACTCCGTCGAAGGAGTCGCTTCTGCTAGTTGGGCTCCTCCAACTCTCCCACGGAAGTTCTTCAGCAGATTAACGACACATCGTTAACAATGCCAGTGACGAATGTGGAAATAACGTCCTCTCGGCCTGACCACCAAGTTCAGGGTCTATGCGAGCTGTGTGTGTATATATATGGAGATGGAGATATACCATCTCACAGATCTGGAAGGGACCTTGAGAGGTCATCAGGTCCCATCCCCTGCCCTCGTGGCAAGCCCAAGTACCATCCCTGACAGATTCACCCCAGACCCCTAAACGGCCCCCTCAAGGTTTGAACTCACAACCCTGGGTTTAGCAGCTAGCGTCCGCACCGTCCCGCTCTGGGGATGCGAGATGTGGGCGCTGTGCCGCCCAGACTGGGCCGAGCTGGAGGCTTCCCACACAAAATGCCCCCGTCGTGGATCGGGCACCAAGCGAAAGGACATTTCGGATGCAGATGTTTCCCGTCGCGCTGCTTTGCAGACTAGCGGGGCAGGAGGTGTCTCGCGCTTTCTGGACATGTCGCCAGATGTTCCGGCAAACGCCGTCCTCCAGGTGGCTTCTGGGATAAAGCTCCATCAACCGAAGGTGGAGACAGCCCAGAGGCAGACTCTCCCTCCCTCCGTGATGCTGGATTTCTGGCCCATCAAGCCCTTGTGGCCAAAGAGGAAGGGACCCAAAATTGCAAACAATCACTGTAGCTGATTTGACTACAGGTCTGCCTGTCCTCCTGTTTTCCCTCTTGAGACTCCTAGAATAGGAAGGGACCTCAAGAGTCATCGAGTCGGGTACCCTGCCCTCACGGCAGGACCCAGCACCGTCTAGATCAGGGCGACTCAACTTTGGAAACCCCGGGGCCCACAATGATACTCAGTACATGTGAAGGGCTGCAACTTAAGGGCAGTTGCATGCACATGCAAATAGTTATGCAAATATATGCAAATAGCTTTCCACACTGACAGACATGAATACAAAAATTAAGCCAGCGAGAGCCACTCAGCACCTCTCAGACTCTGCCCACAAGGCTAAGCAATCAGCACTTACCACAATGCCCCGGCACTTCCTCCCTGGGGGCTAGAAACGCCAACACCCTGCACCCGCCTGTTCCAGCCAGCCCGTCTGCTTGTATCTTTCAATGCTCACCCTGCTTGGGAGACACCTCGCCGTTGTGGAGTGTGTTCCCAGGGGAGGCCACGTTCAAAGGATGCCACCTGTGGGCCGCATGTTGAGTCCTGCGTAAACCCAAACCGCCCTGTGGGCCCCAAACCAACGGGCCACATGTGGCCCATGGGCTGTGTGTTGAGTAGCCCTGATCTACATCATCCCTGATAGATGCCTGTCCAACTTGTTCTGAAATATCTCCAGTCATAACTTATCCAGTCCAATTTATACCGAGATATGAAGCCTTCCAAAAACAACAGGGAACTAAAAGGCCAAACCTGGCCCTCATTCCAGTGTGTCCAATTCTCTATGGTATATTTACATCTCTCTTAGGTGACTCCCTCATGGGGGCATGTGACCTCACAGTGAGGACTCCCCCCACACACAGGAAAGAGCGGTGACCAACACACACTGTTCTCTGGTAGCATTCCCAGGCCTGGCCACCAGATGGCGCCCCACGTCCTTCCCAGGTCTGTCCCTGGGTGTTCTGGCTGTTCTTTTCACACCCACTAGACTAGAAGCTTGTATTTGCACTTGACTGGTGCTTGACTCACAAGTCTCCCTGCATCCCGCTGAGCGCCACTGTCCATATGATGGGGGCAGGGTCCTACCTGTATGTTGTAGTGCTTTCCCCGCCTGCTGTCGGTAGCCTGTGAAGTTGCGGGCAGCCAGCAACGCAAAGAATAGAAGTTAGTGACTTTCCACCCCGCTTGTAATTTTTTATAATTTTTCTACTTTTTTCATTGTATCCCTCAGTTATATAATGGTCATGCCAATTCCCTTTCAGAATATGATCTGAAGAAGTGAGTCACCCCACGAAAGCTCGTCACCTAATAAACCATCTTGTTAGCTTTGAAAGTGCTACATGACTGCTTTTTTTTGTTTAACCACGATCAGACTCACACGGCTAGCTCTCTGTTACTATCCACCCCGCTGTCTGACTAAGATTCATCATGAGGATTTTACCCATGAAAGCTCACGATCGAGTATATATGCTAGTCTCTAAAGGTGTCCCAGGACTGCTTGTTATTATTAATCAGGTTTGTTGTGGGGGTAGCCACTCACTGGTGTTATACCCCCTAGACTACAGTCAGATCAGGAACACAAGACCTCGGGAGGGCATCAAGTCTAGCATCTAGCCCAATGCCCTGTCTGCCAACAGTGACCAACACCAGAAGCCCCAGAGGGAGTTTAGAGAACGGAGAATCACCAGGTGACCCATCCCCTGTCACCCATTCCCAGCCTCTGACAAACGGAAGCTAGACACACCATCCCTGCCCATCCTGGCTAATCGCCATTGATGGACCTATCCTCCGTGAATTTATCTAGTTCTTTTTTGAATCCTGTTAGGGCACATCTAGACTACAGGGTTTTGTCGACAGAAGTTTTGTCGACAGATACTGTCGACAAAGCTTCTGTCGACAAAGAGCGTCTAGACTACATTCAGTTCTGTCGTCAAAGCAAGCTGCTTTGTCGACAAAACCCTGTAGTCTAGACACAACCCTACATGCAATAACACCTTCTGTCGACAGAACTCTGTCGACAGAAGGCGTTATGCCTCGTAGAATGAGGTTTACCAGCGTCGACAAAACCGCTGAGTTCTGTCGACGTTATGTCAACAGAACTCAGCGGTAGTGTAAACGCAGGTATAGTTTTGCCGACAAAAGTCCACTTCTGTCGACAAAACTCTGTAGTCTAGACACACCCCTACACAGCAGGACTAAAGGCAAAATAAGCGACGCAACTTGAGCTACGTCAATTGCGTGGCTGCAGTCGAACGAGCTTATTTCGGCTTGTGGTGCTGTCTACACAGCAAGGAAATCCAAGGTAGAGCCCTCCTCCTCCGACTTCCCTTTCTCCTCGTACCATGAGGGCTACAGGCGTCGGAGTAAGCAGTCCTCCAGTTCGCCATTATTTTGGCATTATGTCAACGACTGTTTGTAGTATAGATACGGACTACGTTACTCCAGAATCACGCCAGTTCTTCCGAAATAACACCGCTGTGTAGACATAGCCTTACAGTCCTGGTCGTGGCCTGGCAGGGCACGTCACCATCCCTCTCCCAGGTCAGCTCTCTGGCCTCGCATTGGCCTGTTTTCATCCACAACTCAGCCCTCCAGCTAATTGGACATGAGTCCAATTATCCCAACAAGATTCTCCTGCCTCCTCCTGAACCCATTCTCTGCACTCAGAGCTACTCTCAAAAGTCCTTGTGCTGGGGTTGTTATGCCCCTTCCCCGGTGCTGGTAGCAGATTCCCCCTGTGACGTAGTGGGGGGCTGTCTGCTCTGTGACCCGGGGGCCCCCTGCGCTGGGATGGGAGATTCCCACTGACTCTCCCAAATGTGGATTAACCAGACACCCAGGCTCAGCCTCCCAGGGAGAGACAAAGGAAGGAAGGCAGAGACCAGCACCTGGCTGGGGGGCAGGGCTGGAAGAGAGTTTTTTAGTTTTTCTGTCAGGTATCATGGAGGAAGCAGCCTAAGCAAGGGGCTGGGATTTAGGGGCCCAGTCTCCCCCATCTCAAGGGGGGCTGAGGCATCCTAGGCCTGCCCTGTAACCAGATTACATCTAGGCTGTGCTGTATCCTGGAGGAGCAATAAACTCCCTCTCTTCTACTGGCTGGTGGAGTCTGTTCGTGCCATTTCGGGGGTGCAGGAGTTGGGAGAACCCCGACGCCATCACACCCCCTCTCCACATTTCAGCTCTGGGTTCCAGCACAGGCACCTGGGGGTCAGTAGCGGCCTCTCCTCTGGTCCCTAGGCCTCTCCCTGGCTCCTCCCAGCTCCTCCCCACAAACACCAAACCGCAGGGCAGTCTCGCTGCATCTTGCCCCTTTTCCAGGGCCCACCGCAAGACCACCTCCGTCGTCAGGGCTCTCTTCCGGCTGCCTTTACCAAGGCCTTCCCCAAGAAGAGGAAGGCCTATTTCCCTCTCCTGTGTGCTCTCCTCACTGCATTCCCTCCCCCTTTCTATATAATTCCTCCCCCCGAGCTTCAATTCCCACAAAGTGTTTCTCTGTGGCCTCACCGCTGATTTGCAAATATCCACTGGAGCTCTGCTCAGGACAGCTCTGGCTGAATTCGAACCCTGGTTCTCCCTGACTTGTCCACAGCTGAGATGCAAGATGCAACCCAGTCAAGATCAGCTGGAGGTTAATTGCTATGCCACAGGTAAGGCTGAGCCCAGCTCCCCTTAAAGGACTCAAGCCCCTGTCCTCAAAGGTATTTCAGCGTCCGTGGACATTAGGAGCTTAAATACCCCAGAGGATGTGGCAGGGATACAGGGGCGGAGCAAGTCTGGGATCCCATTGTGGGTACTGTGCAAACATCAACGTGCGCAGGCCTGGCCCTGACAAACACACAACGTAAGCAGCCAGGACAGCCCCGAGGAGTGGGAGGAAAGAGAGATCTCATGCATGCCGCGGTGCCTGACAGAAGTCCCGACACTAGGGAGACGTCCCCTCCTGGAATCCTGTTTCCTTTTTCATAAGCCTCGCTACATCCTGAAAGACCGGCAAGTCCACCTGGTTTGGTTCAAGCGGGCTAAGGCAGGTTATTACCAAGGAATATATCCCCTTCCCCAAACCCCTAGATCACAGAGGGTGAAATTCCGTTGTGTTCCTAGGATGGGGGTCAGCTAATGCCTGTCAAACCATCCTGTCTGCAGGTTTATAGCTGATATTTCTGCCCTGGTCAATGGCTAGGTTACAAGTGCTTCCTTCAAACTCACAAGGGGCTAGAATGTAACCCTCCAATTCCTCCTCTAATCACAGAGCTTTTCAGCAGCCTCTTTGCCTGTCCTCCTATGCAACCCTGACCTTTTCATTTTGCACCTCATTTTATCACTTAACGCCATCAAGAACAGTCCTCTGCCTCTATAGCCACTCCAGGCTCCAATTGACATGGTTAATAGGTACAAACCTAGTCCTCGCAAAGCCAACAGTCTAATGGATTATTTTAGACATTATGTCACAGTCTCAGGTGCTAACAGACTCTAGAAACTTTGCAGATTTGAGCATTTGGGAGAAAAAAAACAGTCAGCTGAGTAGTGGAAGAGCCAAGAGCTGGGTGATGGGAAAATAATCTTTCCCTTGGTAAGTTTCATCCAGGGAGGGTCTCGGTGATTTATAAGCTAACACAGCAACCCATTGTGCAGCATTTTTCACTTTCCAAACAGGTATATATAGCTTTCTGCCAGGAATTCTGGGTGATGTACAGCGTTTCCTGTAAGTTGGGGGCTTGTACGGCCACTCGGGAGAGATCAAATGCTGCCCAGCTAATTAGCAGAGCACCCACAGCTAGGATTTTGTGTCTACTGGTGGTGCACATTCACACAGTCCTCGGTGCACATACCAATTTATTCCGCACCTGGAGGGAACAGATCAGAGGGAACATTGGTGGTGTAGCTACAGCATGATCCTGTTCTAAATGCTGACCGTAGAATGACCACTAGAGGACTTTGAAGGAGGTGACTCCCCCGTAGCGAAAATCTATTACATTTTGCCTAAAACAGAAAAAAAATGTTGAAGTATTTAAAGTTATATCAAATATAATTTTTAAGATTGATATTTCAGGGCTCGCCGAACCGTGGCGAGCCCAGCTCGCAAGCCGCGCTGTCCGGCGATCTACGCATGCGCCGATTGTTCTGCGCATGCGCAGATCGCCCAAACCTGGCTCTTCCAGGTTGCAATCTACTTGCCACGGGCGAGTAGAGCCCTGGATATTATTATGGTGGGAGGGGCCCACGAAGGCAAAGTGCCTCGGGCCCATGAAAGTCATAATGTGGCCCTGGTCGTAGGCACATATACAGCTGGGGTCCTGGGGTTTGTGCTGCAGCAGACGCCACCCATTTTCAGGCACATCTTCCACAACGGTAAGCCAGCTTCCCTTTCCCCTGTCTGCTGACGCTTGCTTTGCTTGTCAGCGGAGCACCACTAGGGCTGCTGGGGAGAACATTTTCTCAGGCAGGGGCGGGGAACCTTTTGTGGGTCGGGGGCCACTGACCCACAGAAAAACCAGTCGGGGGCCGCACACAAGTGAGAAGCGGGAAAAAACCCTCCCTGTGGCCCCCGAGTGAGAAGCAGAAAGACAGGCCCCACACACCAGAGCCTAGAGGGACCCAAGCTAGTAGATTCTGTGCGCCAGCGCAGGCTCCCCAGTGCTGGCGGGGGGGCTGAGCCACAAGGGCCGGATCCAGGCAAGCTGAGGGCCGCATCCGGCCCCCGGCCTGAGGTTCCCCACCCCGGCTCTAAGGCCATATCTACACTAGGAAATTATTTTGAAATTACAAACTTCAGCTAAAGAACTGATTTAACAAATTCGAATTTGTGTGTCCCCGCTATGGGGCAGCGTCGAATGCCGTCCAAGGCAGGCTCTGTGAATGCGGATGCGCTACCTCGGCCTCAGAGCCCCAGGATGCATTCTGAGGAGCTGCGGGAGGCCTCCCGAGGCCAATTAGTTCAAATTAGCGGCACCGGAGCATCCACACTAATGTGATTTTGGACTCATAGGACACTAGAACTGGAAGGGACCTCGAGAGGGCATCAAGTCCAGTCCCCTGCCTTCACGGCAGGACCAAGCACCATCTAGAGTAGACCATCCCTGACAGGTGTCTGTCTGACCTACTCTTAAATATCCCCCGTGATAGAGATGCCACAACATCCCTAGGCAATGTATTCCAGTGCTTAACCACCCTGACAGGAAGTTTTTCCTAATATCCAACCTAAACCTCCCCTGCTGCAATTTAATTGCTCCATGTCCTATCATCACAGGTCCAGGAGAATAATTTTTCTCCCTCCTCCTTGTAACAATCTTTTAGACACTTGAAAACTGTTATCCTGTTCCCTCTCAGTCTTCTCTTTTCTAAGTCTTTCCGTCTTGCCTCCTAGCTCCTGTTTTCTAGACCACTAATCATTTTTGTCGTTCTTCTCTGGACCTTCTCCAATTTCTCCACCTCTTTCTTGAAATGTGGTGCCCAGAACTGGACATAACACTCCAGCTAAGGCCTAATCAGCGCAGAGTAGAGCGGAAGAATGACGTCTCGTGTCTTGCTCACCACCCTCCTGTTCACGCCTCCCAGAATCACGTTTGCTTTTTATTTTTTGCAACAGCGTCTGGTAGGTTTTTGCTGCTGCTCACAGCCACCTGGGAGGCCGCCCCATCTCTTCGCTGATATTTGCATCTGTGGAGGCGTTCTGCGTCCTTCTGCGCTTGCCACCCCCAGCTCAGACTCGGGGGAGTGAATGTTTCTAGACAAGAAATTAAGGTCAAGTCTTGTTCCTAATGCAAAGGCTTCGGAGCCAAGAAATCTGGGTGTTATTGCTGCCTCTGCTCCTGACCCATTGTGTGCTTGTGGGAATGTCACTTCTACCAGTCACATTTTTGCGCACGTTTGCTGCTGGGGGGAGGGGGAGGTCAGGAGTTC
Organism: Pelodiscus sinensis; assembly: GCF_049634645.1. Taxonomy (NCBI): domain Eukaryota; kingdom Metazoa; phylum Chordata; order Testudines; family Trionychidae; genus Pelodiscus; species Pelodiscus sinensis. The sequence goes on along the minus strand of NC_134726.1, from coordinate 37,806,844 downwards.
TGGGATGTTCAGTCTGAGAAGCCCTGGGACTGCTGATCTGCAGCAGTTCTTGCAGGTCTTCAGCACACTCTTGCTCCATTTTTATCTATAGCCCATGGGCCATATGCTGCTCTCTGTTACACCCCCAAGGAGCTCAGGCATGTGACCGGGCAGGAGCTACAAACGGATTCTGCCGTCAGATCTTTCAAGCCACCAAATGCTGCCAGTCTCATAAGTGGGCACTTGCGACCAGCTTCGCTGTAGATCAGTATTAGGGGTTTTTACGCCTCCTGGTGTTCAGAGACCTCATTGGCTCATCGAGGTGACTTGCGGGAACGCCACGCAGCCCTCTCGCCTGGTATTAAAAGAGCGTCGCTGCTATTTCATGAGGATAAAGCAAGAACGTATCTGGGGCAAAATCATTTCGCAGGAAGCCGGACAGAGGCTGACTCTCTGCAGATGCTCTGCGAGGTTAGAGAAGTGCAGGGTGGGCGAGTGAGAACTCCTGGCTGTGGTCACATTTCTCCTACTAACACTCTCTGAGCCTCAGTTTCCCCCTCTGTAGAAGGAATATAATACCTCCCTTCAGGGCCTCCCCAAGGAGGGACCTGGGTCCTGGGGCAATTCCCCCTCCCCCCCGCAGGCTACATCCATGCTGCAGTTATTTTGGAATAAGCTATTCTGGAATAGTTATTCTGAAATAGCTTATTTTGAAATAGCTTATTTTGAAATAGCACATCTACACTGCAGAGAAGCCTCAGAATGAGTCCGAGGCAGGCTCCCCTAATGTAGACGTGCTATCTCGATTTAGAGCCCCAGAAGGAATAACTTAGAATGGCCCTGGTGAGGGGCTATTTCGCAATAGCAGCAGTGGAGCGTCTACACACGCCTTGTTTTGAAACAGCTATTTCGGAAGAGGCGTGATTCCTCATAGAATGTGGTTTACAGAAGTCGGAAGAAGCTGCCCGTTATTTCGATATAATTTCGAAATAACGGAATGTCTGTGTTGATGCTCACATAGTTATTTCAGAATAACGGCCGTTTTTCCGAAATAGCTTTGCGGTGTAGACACTCCCTCAGTGCCCTACAGGCAGGGTTGGGGACAAGCCCCCAACAGGCCCCACCTCTTCCCCAACCCCACCTCCTCCCACAAGCAATGAGGCCTAGAAAATTACAGGGGACCTTCTCCACTCATCAGGCAGCAGGAGCTGGAGTGGCCTGGCAGCCTGCCCCACTTCACCCTGTGCCGCCCTCCCGGCCCGCTGCACCCCGCTTCTCCACAGCAGTGGCAAGAGCAGCGCCCTGGGGCTGGAGTGCTCTGCTCCCCACCTGGAAGAAGCCTCATGCGGACAGCTGGGAGAAGGCCACTAGTCAACTCCTGCTCCTGCCAGCACACCAGGCTCCCAGCCCCAAGTAATCCTGTGGGGCAGCTGCCATGGGGACTAAGGTTGCCAGACAAAACATCCCAAACATGGCAGGGAAAAAATTTGGTTGAGCAAAAAAAAAAGCAGGGGGAGGGGGGGAGAAGGAACCAAACTTGTTGAGAAAAAAAAAAGTTGCTGCGCCTTTAAATTCCCACGCTCCCTGCTCTCCCTACCCCCTCCAGATGCAGCAAGGGGGAAATGTCCCACCAGCCTTCCGTCTGAGAAAAACAGAAAATACCGGACATTTTACATGTCCAGTATTTTCTGATTTTCTTTACCGGACAGAAGATGCAATTACCGGACTGTCCGGGTGAAAACGGGACACCTGGCAACCCTAACGGGGACCCCCACAAGTGCAGCACCTGGGGTGGCTGCCCCACACTGTCCTATGGATGGGGCAGCTCTATCTACCTATCTACGTTGAGACGTATGTGTTGATTGCTTGCTGTACAACGCTGTGAGTTCAGGCCATGGAAACACACATGGGGAAAAGCCAAAGGAGCCGCCCCCCTTCCCATGGGATGAGAACGTAATGGCTGGGCTGGTGTTTGGGCTCGGTCGGAGCCCCAACCAGAACCTTTACTACTAACCTTTTGGAAAACCTGGATTCCGAACCCAGCCCCAACCCGAGGGTCCTGGAACAAGCTCAAAACTGAGAAGTTTTTCTCCGCTCCCAGCTCGGATGCAGAAACAATCAGTCCAGAGGAGGGGGGGGGGGCACAAAACTGTGTACAGCGGAGGTGCTGAGAGTCATGTAAGTGAACTGTCTATGGTGGGTTGGCAGTCCCTTCCCAGTAGCTGTAATTCCAGCACCTGCGAGTCAGTCTCACGCCAGCTAGTGGGAGTCTCATGAGAACCGCTCATCTGGCTCGACTGATCTAGGGAGCCCGTGACCTCTTTGTTAAAGAACAAACATCTGTCCAGGATGGTCTAGATATGTATGAATCCTGCCTCAGCACAATGAGATGAACTAGGTGACCCCATGCGGTGCCTTTCACTGATACAGGTCTCTGATTTGGGATCAAAAACCTGCCAAGAACAAACGATGAGATTTCAACACCTTTGAATGCAAACCGAAACCGTGACCATCCTTCCGGCTACGTCTAGACAGCAGGCTTCTTTTGGAAGAAGCTTTTCCGGAAGAGATCTTCCGGAAAAGCTTATTTCAAAAGAGAGCGTCTACACAGGAAAAATACAACGAAAAAGTGACGTGCTTTTTCGAAAGAGAGAGTCCACATTGATTGGACGCTATCTTGCATTTAAGTTGTGATTAGGCTGGACAGAGTGTGATATTTTCTGGAGACCTCTTCTTTTGAAAGAACTCCCTCTTCTGCATCCACACTCGCCTTTTTTCCGAAAAAGCTTTTTCGGAAAAAGACTTCTTCCTCGTCGAATGAGGTTGACTGCTGTCGGAAAAAACCCTCTATTCTTTTGACTTTCTGTCGAAAGAACTCAATGTCAGTGTGGATGTAAGTATTGTTTTTCCGGAAAAACACTGCAGTATAGACGCATCCTCAGTCTTGAATCTAAAAGCTCCCAACCCCAGCTTCATCCCAAAATCTCAGCCCTGGTTTAAATGAATCAAGGTCCAAGCCCAAAATTAAACATTAAAAAAAAAGTAGGCACGTACAGCATCTTTGCTCAACCAAATCCAGTAAAGATTTTTCTATACTTAACTATTACTTGAGTGGATTCTTGGCATGAATATATAATGGGTCATAAAATAGAGTCACCGAAAAGATGTGGAGGGAAACATTCCAAAGAGCTGAAATATGATAGCTGAAAAATCAGAGAGAAATCAAACTGCTAACTTCTCTCTCCCAAGTCTACCCCAGTTCAGGTCTTGATAACAATGTGTAACACAAAGAAGCAAATATTTCCTTTGATTCATTGTAATTTTAATGAGTGCAGATTCCTAGAAAGCAAACAGTACATATTGCTGTGATATTGCTAAGAAGCTATTACAGAGATCTAAAAAATAAACAAAATAAATATCTTCTCTTTTTCTCCATGGTTATAGCACTAAGTCAACTTGGAAACAACAGAGATTTATCACTGTGTTTGCACAGTTGGTAGAAAACCACAGAGATTTTTTTTAATGGCAAGTGTCTATATGTTTTCATAGAAATCAGAGTATCAGGAGAACCGGCTTGGAGTATCTTCCCTGTCCATTGCAGGAAAGAGTTTCAAGTCAGGCAACCACTGTTCTTCGAGTGTGTCTGACAGGAGAGCTGAGCAGAAGAGGAGCTATATCTTAACCTCAGAAAGGCTGCAGAAAGAAAAAGAAATGACAGTTTGATTAGGTCTGACAGATATGTCTCCGTTGTGCAGATCAGGGCAAATCATTTCCCCTCGCCATATTTCAATTTGCACCACTGCAATAAGGGGATACAAATATTTCATCTTCATACAGTGCTTAGAGATCCTGCAAGGAATGGCAGTATATAGAGGCAAAATATCAGCCTCAATGGAAGTTCAATTATTGATTGAAATGGGACCAGATTTCGACTTCACTTTTATTGTGGACTAGCTTGCTTCCGCTATAAATTAGTGCATATGCAAACCAAAGCCCCGGAACCAAACACTCCCAAATATTAGGGTGTTCTAAACTTGAACCCGTTGTTGGTGGCTAGGATCAATGTGTAAGACAGATACACACAAATCTCCCCCTCCAGCTGAAACATATTCCCAGAATAGAAGCAGAATACAACCTCCATTCACAAATGTAAATTTCTCTTACAGCCAATGTCAGAGAAACGGAAGCGCGGGTGTAGTGAAAGGCTGACTTGAAAGTTTGTACTTTTCATGCTTGTAATTTTAAACTTCTTAATCAAACCGAGAGGATAAAAAAAAAAGTTCCTGACATTATTTTTAGGGAAAGATGGAGGATACACTGACAAAGCAACACAGGAATGAATTCTACGCCCTCCAAATTCTCACAGACGTCAGAGGGAGTCCCCAGAGAAGACAAGAGTTAGCTCACACCATACATGGGAGGGAAAGGTATTTAATATTTGTAAACAACACACGCACAGAGCGCATGCAGACACATTGATTATTGTTTTGGTATTACTGTAATCCGAGTTAAAGGCTGGGCTTTCGGGGGTCTTCCAGGAGAGGGATTGAATGAAGGGTAGAAATTTAGATCCACGTTCTCAGCTGGTGTAAACAGCTGTGGCTCCTTTTAAGTCCGTGGATCTACTCTGCTTTACGTTCGCTGAGCTCCTGGCCCTTCACATGGGGTGGGTGCTGCCCTTGGGAAATCAATGAGAGATGTGCCCTTGAAATAGGTTTAGGGGGGTTGCTGTTTTAGTCTGTATCTTCAAAACCAAGGAGGAGTCCTGCGGCAATTTAAAACTAGATTTATTTGGGCATTAGCTTTTGAGGGACAAACACATTTGACAAAGTGGTTTGTACCCATGAAAGCTGATGTCCAAATAAATTGGTTAGTCTTTTAAAGTGCTACAGGACACCGCCTTGCTTTTTGCAGAATTTATCTAGTTAATTTCTCTGCTTTTAAAATGAAGTACAACCATCATGATAAACAGCATTATGAACCAGCTGTTTCCAAGTTTGGCAAACTAAAGTTCAGACCCCCCCCCCCCCAGGACATACGTCGTGTCATGCAAAGCGAGACCTGGGATTATTGTTCAAAGGCAACAAAGATCTTAGTCAACTAGTTAATTAATGTCTATGATCAGAAGTGTAAGGTCAGTTATCAAAGGGAAATATTGGCTAGAGATGAAAATTGTTTGAGCGATGAGTATAAGCACCTTATTTTACTTTACTGCTTGACTACAACTTCTGAGCAGAAAATCAAATATTTAAGCAATAGGAGATAGATGTGCTTTGACCTTTGGCCTTAGCTTTAGTGACAGCACCAAAAACATCACCCCTGGGGTGTTGGATTAAAGGGCCAGAGCCTTGAGAAAGAATGGGACAAGTGTTAACTGAGTGTATGTGTGCATTTCCTACTCACACACACATACACCCAGATAGGACAGCTGCACTGAGCCTGCTAATTACATGTCTTCCATCTTGAAGACCCCAGTAAGGGTTGTGAAGAACCAGAACTTGTCACCTTACTTTCTGGCTGCCAAACATCTTGGCAATAATAGAGCATCATTTCATAGCCCTGAATTCTCAGTGCTGCATAGAAATCTTTATATCTACAGCTAGAGTTTTATATGCTTCCTTCCAAGCAGTCTTGACCTCCGGAATGTCCTTTCCCCACACACCCAATCAGAGGACCATGCAAGCCAGAAGCAAGCAGCCACCTTCAAACAGATTCCCACTGCTCCCCAAAATCCATTGTTCAGCTCGGAGCTGAGACACACACAAATATTCCCATCAGTTTCCGGTGGAATCGCTCGTTTGAGAATTTTCTGGCACCTCCAAAGCTCTGCTGTGTTCCCTGAATACACCGATTCCCCTCTCCTATAGATTTACATCAAACAGGCCAACTGCCACTTGCTTCTGCCTGGTCAAGGAAACTCTCGCTACGCTCTCAGCTTTAAACCAGTTGGAATACAGTAATCCCCTTCCAGGGTCTGATCCCTGCCCCTCCGAAATCAATGCAAACGATGTCCCTGGGTTTTGGATCAGGCCCTTAGAATATGGCCTCTCTCCAAGGAGAGGAACGGACATTGACCGGGAAACATAGTTGATACTGACCCTGGAACTGCTATTGTGCAGGTGTATAAATAAACTCCCTGGTGTATTATACTAGGAAGAAGGGCTCTGCTGAATACCCTGCAGTGGGACCCGCTGGCAACCCAACGTTACCATCACTGGAGGGGACAAGAGTTGGCTGAGCAGGCGATAAAGCCCCTCTGTGCCCATCTGGGACTGAGATGAAAGCGGATGCCTGCAGAGTGGCAGGAAAGGGATCAGATGCCACCGCTCCCTTCCTTCACTGGGGCTCTGTCTGATCTGGAGTCCGAAGCTTTCCTTCGCCTCCCCTCTCTGGGACAGTGGGGCCACTCACCCCAACCCCTAGATCAAAGCCTGGCACTTGGGAAACTCCGCTCCAAGGGCCCCAAAGCCACGTGTGGGGTGTGTGTGTGTGTCTCTCTCTCTCCCTGATCTAGTTCTAAGAGCAGAAGAATGGCCAGCCACACTGAGCCAGACCAAAAGCCCCCTCCCCCCCCCCGTCTGCTAACAGTGGCCAGGTGCCCCAGAGGGAGTGAAAAGAACAGGGAATCATCCAGTGATCCCTCCCCTGTCACCCATTTCCAGTTTCTGCCAAACAGAGGCTAGGGACACCCTCCCTACTCATCTTGGTTCATAGCCATTGATGGACCTATCCTTCATGAATGTATCTAGCTCTTTTTTGAACCCTGTTAAGGTCCTGGTCTGCACAACATCCTCTAGCAAGGAGTTCCACAGGTTGACTGTGCCCTGCGAGAAGAAAAAACTTCCTTTGGTTTGTTTTAAACCTGCTAGGTATTAATTACATTTGGTGCCCCTTAGCTCTTGAGTTATGAGAACAAGTAGATCACTTTTTCTTATTCACTTTCTCCACACCTGTCATGATTTTATCAGCCTGGATCCTATCCCCCCCCCCCCCCTTCCTCTCCTCTTTTCTAAACTTAAAAGCCCCAGTCTTTTGAATCTCTCATCCCAGGGCAGCGGTTCCAACATCCTGATCCTTTTTGCTGCCCTCTCCCGAACCTTTTCCAACGCCAAGATCTATTTTGGGATGAGCCGGGCACCCCTGCGAGCAGGAGTCACGGTGTGGGAGTCCCATGGAGGGCTACTGAGACAATAAGCTAGACTCTGTCTTATTCTCTGTGCCTTCTGGAGCGATCCCCCATTCCGCGGGCTCCTTCGGCAGGTGCCGCTGCCCCTCTCAAGCCTTCTACTTACTCGCTGAGATTTACCTGAAGTCCCTGAGTCGTTCCTCGCTGCCCCGCTGCTGCGGCCGGGTCCGGTCTCTGCTCCAGGGAGCCGGTGGCTGCGGGAGGCGGCTGGCGTCTGTTCCCAGGGCGGGCTGGCGCGGAGCGAGCCTGCGGCGGGCGAGGAAGTCCTGCAGGGCCAGGCGTGCCAGCGCCAGGGGGTCGCCTCTGGCGGGGGTCGGCGGGGCTCGGCTCCACGGCCCGGCCGCTCGGGGGTCTTGCCGCTGCCGCTCGCCGCGCTCCTCCCGGCGCCAGAGGTACGGGGAGCGCCGGACGCCCATGAGCAGCCCCGAGGCGCGCCCCACCGTGTGGTAGCGGGGGCTGGCCACGTGTTTGTACCAGGCGCCCACCGGGTCCAGCAGCAGCACCAGCCCCAGCAAGCCCAGGGCTCGCCAGGCGCCTCCGGACGCGAGCCGCACGCTCATCCCTCGCTGCACTGCCCCGGGACGGGGCGACCGCCTGGCGCCGGGGCTCGCGGAGCAGCCGGGGGCTCGCCTGGGCAGAGCGGCTGGGACTTGGGAGGCTCTGATGCTGGGGGGGTCTCTGGTCCCCCCTTGTATACAGCCACCGAGGGGGCGGGGCCGCCACGCCGGAGGCCCCGCCCCCCAGCCGCGGGATGCACGTGGAAATTGACTAGCCCTCCCGCTGGCTCCCCGCCGCCCTTCCGTGGGCTCCCCCCCTCCAGCTGAAAGTGACTCACTGAAGCATCCCACAGCCACCTTGGGGGGGGGGGGCTGCCTGCGAGGTGACAGCAGAAGGGAAGGGGTAAGAAATCCAACCCCCATGCCCATCCAGGGGGACTTGCCGGGCACACTCAGGAAGCCTAGGGAGCCCATGACTCAGGGTAAGTAGGGCCCAAAGGCAGGACTAAGGTCTGTGAGGGTGGGCAAAATGAGTGCTGAGCCGCCGGGCGAGCCAAATGGGCCTTCCGGGAGCTGGTGTAGATGAAATTCCTGCTTTCACCATCCATCTTCTGCAGAAAGGACGGGGGCTGGCAATTATACCGGGATGACTCCCCCTACACGCACTTTTCCCTCTATGGGGATAGATAGATAGATAGGGTGTATGGGTTTAGATAGACAGATAGATAGATTAGATGAGGTGTATGGGGATAGATAGATAGATCTGTGCTATGATTAGCTATTGCTCACTTTTACATCACCTCTTAAACAATTAAGACTGCCTGTCTCCCGATTTAAGCAACTACCTTACTAAATTACAACTTCTGATTTCCCTTTGCCCTGGGGAGTGGCGCAGAGAGGGCATAAAAGAAAGTAATATTTGTTTGTTTGGAAAGTCTATTACTTTGCATTCATTCCACCTTGTAGAATCGTTAAAATCGTAAGACTGGAAGAATCCTCAAGGCCTTTTAGTCCAGTTCTCTGCACTCATGGCAGGACTAAATATTATCTAGACCACCCCTGACACATTTGTCCAACCCGCTCTTAAACGTCTCCAGTGATGGGGATTTCACAGCCTCCCTGGCAATTTATTCCTGTGCTTCACCACCCTGACAGGAAGTTTTTCCTAATGTCCAATCTCAACCTCCCTTGCTGCAGTGTAAGCCCATTGTTGCCAGTGTCCTGACCCAGAAAAAACGGGCAGAGATGACCTTTTTTTGCCCACCAGTGCCACTTCTGAAAAAGCTGGAGGGTGGGGCACAGCCTCACAAAACCTCACTGTCACCTCTGAAGGCTGAAGGTGCTGTCACTCCAGCACGTGTGACACAGGTATGTCCTTTCCTCAGCTCCCTAAATGAAGACTCAGAGGGAAGGAGCACCATGCATCATCATTGAACTCCTCCATGACTATGGGTCAGACTGGCCTGGCCTTATGGGTGGATGATGCGGGCGACCAGCCAGAGAGCTGTGGTCCGAGTGGGATCCCCTGGGGAAGAGGTGCCGAAGGGCCATGCCCACCCAGAATGAGGGCAGGGACGAAGGTGGCTGTGAGGCAGGAACTAGGCAGCATGACAACGGCAGATCTGCTGCCATTCCCCCTGCTGCCGCTCTGCCTGCTAAGCAACCGGCCACTGCTGGGGGAGTGGGACTTAAAGGGCACCAAAGAAAGTTCACTTTGAGCACTGTTGAAACAGGCCGTCCCTGAGAGCAGATCCTCAAGTGATGTAAATCGGGGTAAGTCTGCAAGGGAGCTACGTTGGTTTACCCTGCTGGAGGCTCTGGGCTTAGGCTTCTCAGTTCCTATTTCAGTTGTGTGAGCAGCTACTTGGAAACAAATTCAGACCCAGCTTTTGTGAGACAAAATGATTTTTCATGCCTATTTGGCGGGCTGTGTTTTACTATAAGAGGAATGTGTCACCCAGCTACATTGCAAAAAACGCAGCCTCACGAGGAGCAGGTTTTCTGCTCCAAAAACATCCAGCATTTGGATGAAAGGAGAGACTCCATTCTCTGCCAATACTATTTAGCCTGTCTGTCACTTTCCATCCCATAGAAGGTCCGACAGTCACCGATACTTGTCTTGATTCACTCTGATTCAGTGCTGTCCAGAGCCCTGCGAACATGTTGCTTTTAACCAGCAATAGTGATTAGCGAGGTACATAATTACTGCTGAGAACTGGATCCAAGGCTGCATGTTCCTTACACAGTCACATGTAGGGCTTTGTTGTGTGCCTTGTTTATTCAGATGGAATTAACCAGTCCCTATACGAGTTCCGAAGCATTTACATCAGAGCGGGTCCAGAAACATATGTCACTTTAGTGATGGCTTCTCTTGCTGGAGTTTGTCCTTTCTGGTAACAAGCCGTTCCCGCTTCCTACAGACGAGAGCGAAAACTCCAGAGACAGCCAGGCTGTGGCCTGGGAAAGGATGGTAAGGAATTGGGTGAAAAAGCATAGAGTGGGAATGACATGGTGATCTGTAAGGGTATGTCTACACTTGCACCCTAGTTCAAACTAGGGATGCAAATGCAGGCATTCGAAATAGTCAATGAAGCGGGGATTTAAATATCCCGCGCTTCATTAGCATGATCTCACCAGCACATTACTTCGAATGCCAGCTGTTTCGAAAGTGAGGAATAACATTAGTTTGAACCAAGGGGTTTGGTTCAAACTAATGCGTCCTAGTGCGCACTTCTTGGTTCGAATCAACTGTGATTCGAACTAGCGCGCTGGCGAGATCATGCTAATGAAGCTCAGGATATTTAAACCCCGCTTCACTGACTATTTTGAATGCCTGCGTTTGCATCCCTAGCTCGAACTAGGGTGCAAGGGGTGACATACCCTAAGAGCAGCTGCACTGCATACCTTCCTAAACGCGTGTTCTGCAAGGTTACGAGTCTGGGACAAAGTGTTCCTTGCCTGTGAGAAGGGAATTGGGGTCTTTTCCTGAGTAGAGAGCAAAACAATTACATGAGTACATAAGATAAATCCGTTTTTAACGAATCAGAGTGTGAGATCCAAGTTCACTCCTGGGGTAACTTCATGGAAGCCAGTGAAGTTGCTCTCAGGATGAATCTGGACCAGGGTCAGGCAATAAGTCAGATGAAGTTCACAGGTACGGATTCTTGAACCTCCTATTGGCTGCGGATTGTTGTTCCTAGCCAATGGGAGCTGCGAGGTGTGTCATGGACTGGAATACTGCTCCCCGCAGCTCCTATTGGCCGTGATCCATGGTGAATGGGAGCTTCAAGTGGCTGTACCTGCAGAGGCGCAGGGAAGTAAAGTGCCTGTGACCTGCCAAGGTCTAACCCTGGTGAACCATGTCTGGTCCATGGGCCGGTTATTGCCCACCCGTGATCTGAACCGTAATCTTTAAACAAGGTCACTGATGAGGGTGCTATTTCTGGATTTTTAGCCCTTTGAACATTACGAATGGTTCCCAAACTGTCATTTTTAATAGCGCCATTACTTGAATGACATCAATAAGCTACACGATCACACCTCGTCCATCACTGATTACCCAATACAGACACACTCGGACATGCATTATCAATTTTATTTCACCCAATAAAGAAGTCATTATGATTCCTTCTTCCTGCTACAGCTGCATGGAGTCTGAAAAACCCAGGCTACAAAATAATTCACATTTGGAAAAGACGGATGCTCATTTCTAACTTTGCCCTAACCTCCAGCGTAGCCAGGGACTCCGCAGTTTATTTTGTGTAGTGATGGTAAAAGGACACAAGTTAAGAATGCCTGCCTCTCTCTCAGCATTTTTCATTCAAAAGCCTCAAAGGGTTTCACAATCTTTAATGAATTCATCATTCAGGGAGTGTTGCTGTCCCTGTTTTACAGCTAGGTAACTGAGGCTAAATGACTTGCTCAAGGTCACATAGGAAGTCTGTGCCAGAACAGTCACTTGAACCTGTGTGTCCCAGTCCTGTGCTAATGGCCCAGTCACCGGATGACAGTGTATAACCTTATTCCTATTGAGTCACACCTGCCTCTGACAAATACATGAGGGTCTGCATTTTCCTTACACGTTGGCAGCATTTGCATAGCTTGTCATGCCAATAAAGTCTCCCTTCACGTCTGTTGGAGCACAGACAAGCTTTGGATCACAGAACTGAAGTGAGTTCTGTGAAAGCACGAAAGCTTGTATGTTTGGTGTCACCGAAGGAACGGGGGAGTCACCGGGCCCTGCACGCCCCCCATCTGCAGTCAGACGTGACTCTCGGGCGGCAGGTAGAACAGAAGGTTTACTAGTCCACAGGGACCAGCACAGAACAGACTTGAAGCAGTCAGTACCATCCATTTTTGGGAGGGAGGGGGCACAGACCCAGGGTTCTGGCCCTGCCCCTGCCTCCTCAAGCCAGCTGAGACTGACTCACTGCCAGCTCCTGGTCTCAGGCCCCAGACAGGGCTCCTCCAGCCTTTGTCTTGCTTCTCTGCAGAAGATGTCCCCTGGTTACACCTGCTCCCAGGCTCAAGTTACGAAGGGCATCAGCCATTGTGTATGTGGGGGAGGCTAGCACACTGAAACTCCCATCCCCATCTAGGTATCGGTGCAGTGTCCAGGGAAACTGAGGCACACACAAGAGAGTAGAAAATGCATGCAACATAACAATCCCCATTTCATCACAGCTGGAAATGAGCAACAAGGGATGGATCACTTACTGATTCCCTGTTCTCTTCATTCCCTCTGGGGCACCTGGCATTGGCCAATGTGGGCAGACAGGACACTGGGCGGGATGGACCTTTGGTCAGACCCCGTGTGGCCATTCTTACGTTCTTTTACCAACAGAAGTTGACCCAAAAAGGATATTCCCACAGCAGCCTTGTTTCTCTAACGTAGACATGTAGGCAAAATGATTATAAGCCATATTGACAGGTTGGGGGGGGGGGCTCTCTCCTAGGAAGCAGAGACTCTGAAAAAGATTTGGCGGGGGGGTAATCAGCTGAAAATGAGCTACCAGTGAATTTATGTGCCCAAAAGAGCTAATATGACCCTTAGGTGCATAAAATGGGGAATCTCAAGGAGGTTATTTTACCTCTGTATTTGGTACTGTGGTAACTGCTACGGAAATGCTCAAACCATTTATAGTGTCGACAGTCCAAGGAGGAGGTTGATCAGCTGGAGAGGGTTCAGAAAAGAACCAAAAGAATGATGAAGGCATTAGAAAACCTGCCTTACAGTGCCAGACTGAAAGAACCCAAATCTATAGCTTAACCAAGAGGTTACCTAGTGACGTGACCACAGTCTGTACAAATTCAGATGGGGAATAAGGCATATATTGTTAAGTAAAGGTGATTAATCATTGGAACAATTAACCAAGAGTCCTGGTGGATTCTCCATCGCTGTCAGTTTTTAAATCAAGATTGGATATTTTTCTAAAAGATCAGCTCTAGGAATTATGTTGGGGGAGTTCTATCACTGAGGTTATACAGTGCAGACAAGATAATCACTGGGTCCCTTCTGGTCTTGTAATCTACAGATCTCTAAGATTTGCTTTCAAGATTCTGTGCTTCTCCTGCAATAGCTGACAAAATCACAGCTATCTAAGTAGGGCCAGGAATAACACTTTCTGATCTGGTTTTGCATGTTCCTCATGTCAATACCTAACCAGCACAAAATTCAGGTCTTCCCTGATAAGCAAAAAATCAGTGGGTGAAAACCTGGTCCTACTAAAGACAACTGAAGTTTTTCAGTTGACTTCAGTTATTCATCTTTGAATGATATGGGGGGAATTCACAACATAACTCAATGTTGGCCGAATTCTGCTCCCACTGCTAAAACTCCTCTCCTTTTGGCTTCCTGGGAGCAAAATTAGTCCATCATTGAGTGTTTTTGAAAAATCCCATCCATACTTCTTATGCTAGAAGATCTGAATAAAGAAATGCAATTGACTACAATAATGCAACTACCAACAATGCAAATAGCAGGACACAATTTGCTCAGGGAATGTCTACACTGCAGTTTTTCTGGAAATAAATCTGTTTTTCTGGAAAAACATCCATTTTTCTGGAAAAACTACACTTACGTCCACACTGCAACTGCATTCTTTCGACAGAAAGTTGAAAGAATGCAGGGGTTTTTCCGACAGCGGTAAACCTCTTTCTACGAGGAAGAAGCCTTTTTCTGAAAGAGCTCTTTCAGAAAAAGGCATGTGTGGACAGAGAAGAGGGGTTTTTTTTTTTAAGAAAGAAGAGGCCTCCAGGAAAAAGCACAGGTGCCTTGGTGGCCACTCCATAAATGTGAGATAGCGTCCAATGAATGTGGACGCTCTCTTTCAAAAAAGCACATCGCTTTTTCGTTGTGCTTTTGCTGTGTGGACGCTCTCTTTCGAAAGAAGTTTTTCTGGACGATCTCTTTCAGAAAAGCTTCTTCCAAAAAGAAGCTTGCAGTCTAGACATAGCCTCAGATACATTGATGTAAAAGCCAGCTTAACATTATTGACTTTGTGGGGGTTATTTTGAATGCACATGGGTGAAAATGAGCAGATTTTGGCCCAACAATTGTCATGCTGAAAGGAATGAAATCAGAGAAATATATTCTATCACTCTATCAGAGAGATCGGATTTAAACTTTCTGAGCAGAAAACTTTCTGCCCATATTTATTATAATGACTCTGGAATTTACTGGGAAGATTAACAACTCATCCAAGCAGGAAAGAAAAGCCATCAGAGAAAAGCCAGACAGACTGGAGTGATGAAATCGTTATTATGGTTTGATTGTTAATGCTCATTTCCATCCTGGGCACTTTGGTTTGTGCTGTCTACTGGTTAAGTGTTCAGGCGACTGCTACCGTGCAGGCTCCATGGCAGCTCTTCCTGTGAGTACAATGTGCTGATGCAGATGCAAATGTCTTGGCTAAGGCCTTGTGTATTTTTTGAGGAACCTATTTTTTAATCAGTCCTAACAGGGTTACACTTTGCCCTTCTTTAGTGCTTCACACACAAGGATCACAAAGCCCTTTGCACGTTTCACAACAGCCTTGTTAGCTACTGTTATCCCCATTTTCCAGGCAGAGAAACTAAGGGCTAGAGGGGTTAAGTGACTTGTTCGAAGTCACACAAGCTAGTGGCACAGCTGGTAAAGAACCAGGAGTTCTTCCCCTAGGACTAGGGCTGCTCTAATTAGGGATGTGAATGGGTAACAGTTTAATTGGTGATGGTTATTGGAGCAGCCCCCCCCCATCAGCTGCTGTTTCCAGCCCCATGTGAAGCTGTTGACTCCCAGCCCATGCCCTGCCCACCCCTGTTTAATAAGACAACCGATTAAACTTAATGATTAACTAATTAAACAGGGTTTACATCCTTAGCTCTAATATCACATCACGCTACTTTCTGACATGAGCTACATTCATCTATCGGTGAAAGGGGAGTGCAAATCGCACACTGGGTGTAAGTTCATAAGAAAATCAGTGTCAGTGCCAAAGTACAATAAGGAGCACCAATATGGAAGTTCTCAACTGCGCACAAGAGGCAAACATTAATTGAAGTCACTAGTGTTACACCAGCAATGAGTTTAATCCATTTTGTACGCACACAAACACATCTTACCAATAAACACCATTTTGTGTCTCTTAAAAAGGGTTCTCTGCTTCCCGCAAGCTGAAAGAAAGAAAGAAAGAAAGAAAGAAAGAAAGAAAGAAAGAAAGAAAGAAAGAAAGAAAGAAAGAAAGAAAGAAAGAAAGAAAGAAAGAGAAGTGTACGCATCCTTTTATAATAGAACCATAGAGATGTAGGGCTGAAAGGGAACATGAGAGGTCATCTAGTCTAGCCCCCTATGCAGAGGCAGGACTAAGAATAACTAAACTATCCATGACAGAAGTCCAGCCAAATTGTCATTAAAAACCTCCAACAATAGGGATTCCACAGATTCCCTTGGAAGCCTAGTTCAGAGCTTAACTATCCTTCCAGTTAGAAAGTTGTTCCTAACAGGTAACCTACATCTCCTTTACTGCAGATTCAGCCCATTGCTTCTTGTTCTGCCTTCAATGGACATGGAGAACAAATGACCACTGCCCTCTTTATAATGGCTCGTTATGTATTTGAAGACAGACACCTCGTCTTCATTCGGTCTTTTCTCAAGACTACACATGCCCAGTTTATTGAACCTTTCCTCGTAGGTCAAATTTTATAAACCGTTTATCGTTTTTGTTGCTCTTCTCTGGACTCTCTCCAATTTGTCTTTATCTTTCTTACAGTGGGACACCCAGAACTGGGCACAGCACTCCAGCGGCGGCCCCATCAGTGCTGAGAAAAATAGGACTATTACTGCTGTGTCTTACCCTGTTATACACTGCCAACATATTCAAGGATTTCTTTCTTTCTTTCTTTCTTTCTTTCTTTCTTTCTTTCTTTCTTTCTTTCTTTCTTTCTTTCTTTCTTTCTTTCTTTCTTTCTTTCTTTCTTTCTTTCTTTCTTTCACTACATCACATCATTGACTCCACCTGTGACCTACTATAACCTCCAGACCCTTTTCAGCAGTGCTACACCAGGCCAAATATTTCCCATTCTATAGCTGTGCATTTAATTTTTCCTTCCTAACTATAGCACTTTCCACTTGCCTTTACGAAATATTTTTACTGAGCGAATCCCGTGGTTTGTTAGTTCCTCTGCACTACAGAATGGTGGCTTTTAAGATCTGGTGAATGAAACCTCCATGTAGGTAGCGGTCACTAATGACCGCTTGTCATAGAAAAAATGAGATGGAAAAAGAATGGATGTGAATGCCCATTATTTATTATTACACGTGCTCAGGCTGCTCCTAAAACCCAACTCCACAGTGCTAGGTGCTGTACTAAGAGAGACTACAAGGCAGTTCTTGCTTAATTTCTAAATTAACTCTCTGTTTGCCATCATCTACCCCATGTGCCGGCAGTACACTCATTCTGCAGCTATCCAGCCCTGGAGACCTCTTTCGACCTCACAAGAGCAGATGTGTCAGGCATGATTAGTATGTAGATGGAAGACGTGTGAAATCCCAGATGCTGCAGGACATGGTAGTGATTCAGTAGGTATAATTTCTGAGTCAGTATCCAGCATAGCATTGGAGATTGAGATACACAGACAAGGATATGAATGGCTGGTCACGAAAGATTCCATGGTCTATGTTGCTAAGTAAGTTGGCCAAGGTCCAAATGGGGAACGCTCTGGCTCTCTTAATTCTACCTCCGTCCTGAAATTTTCATTTGGACACAGTGTTTTTCACGTCCTCCCCTAGATTTAAACAGCTGCTGTTTCACAACTGATTGCATTTTTTAGTGGTAGAAAACATTATTCCTATCGATGCGGTTTGCGAAGTGCTTTGGAATCATGATCATTAAGCACCCAACTCTGGTACATTCCCACGCGCTTCGCCCATGTGTGAGTTTTCGGGGTGAATCAGAATGAGTGCTTTTTGCTAATGGAAACAATATGAGCCACTTCTCAGTGATTGGAACCCAAACTGGCTAACCCAACCCCTTAGGCACCCCGGTGACAGGCATCTCAGATAGGTAGTCCTAGGTATAAAAACATTTGCCATTTTCTCGCATCTAGCATGTGTCCTCGTGTAATAAACTCAGATTACTCAGTGGTTCCTTTCATCTGTGATTCAGAACATGCTGATTAAATGCTATTTCCTTGTTCCTCTGAAAAAGGAGCTAAAGCTGATACAAACAAATTATGATTTCAAACTTTGAGGCAAGGAGCACCTTGATTTCATTGTAAAGTCTCCTATGCATGTTGTTGCCTCCAGAGAGAAAGAGGGAGAAGGGATAGGCGTTGTGGGGTGTTTTAATTTCTCTTATTAAAGTATATTCGGTTAATCATTAAACTCTTAACACATGTCTAATTCATCACTATCTTTATAAAAAAGTCAGATGTCGCTTTGAGAGATTTTTCCTTCAGGTCCATGAGCATGGAAGTTGAACAGCAAGCCGCAGAGTCTCCAAAGGATAATAAACCCTCCCAAATTACTCTCCTAATGGAACAAAGAGTATTACAAATGTCACACACAATACAGCAAAAGCATTGGAAACCTTTACGTGAAACAATAGCTCCATTAGCACTTAGGTAAAAAAAACCACCCAGTCTCATAGGACCTTTGCGTGGTTTTATATAGCCTGCTATTCAAAGCCAAATGAACCTGTTTGCTTGATGAGACACTCTGGAGCTGATCTCAGACCACAGCACGTGGCAACATTAAGAATGTACATTCTTACGCTATCCTTCATTGGAAGATTTCAAAGCCCTTAACACACAGGAACTCAGCCCCCCTACACTCATATGAGAAAGTGTCACTAACCCCATTTTGCAGATAAGAAAATTGAGGCTCAGAGTGGGACCAAAGCGAGTCGGTCACTGGAGGGGGTACTGAGCCCTGGTCAAGACTCAATCTTAGACTTTAACCACCAGACCACACTAATAGGTCTCCCCTATCCCACTGTTTATGGGACAGACCTTCGTCTCTCAAACTAAGGGGATGATTTTGGAACTCTTACTTGCATCAGTACTCCCCTCTTAACTTACCTGGCTGCAATAGGACTACTTACGGGCATATACAAATTGTCTCACTAGATCACACCCATGATCCATTTAGTCTGCTACCTTACCTTCGACAGCAGCAGCCGGCATACGATTAACGGCGCCCTTAAATATCTCAGGGACTGATGCAATGTCATCAGAGTGTCATGCTGACGCGGCAACTCAGTGCCAAAGAACCATGATGCAAACATCATGTGAGGGACTTGACTTTTGTCCTACAGAAACAAACACAAAACAACAAAGGTGAAAAATGCAGGTGAAAGAGCAGCAGAAGACGATGATGTCAGATGGGTATCTCTAATGCAAGCAAACTTTTCAGCCCCCTCTGTTCTGTGATTCAGCCTTTCTCCTGGAAACAATTTAGAATAATAATGAAAGTGAGTTAACACCTACCCGTATGGAGTGCAGAGTAAATATGGTTCTGGCATGATGCATGTTTTCTGTAATGAAGGACAGCTAAGAAGTGAACCCTGTGTTTTGACCGCTCTAAGAGCCCTTAACTAAAGCCCACACAGCTCTGAACTGTTTGCTTATTTAGCTGCAAGGCTTAATTAGTTGAGGTCAAATCCTATACTTAGCTCTGTGCATGCAACTTAATTAATTTCAGTAAGTTTAAGAAAAGTAACTGATGACCGAGGCCCTGGCTCTAAGGCTGTAGTCCTGTAACTGGAGCTGCACAGGGAGACCATGTTCTCTACATTGCATGTGTCTGCCACACTGAACTGAGTACAGATTGAACAATAATATTTGTACAGGTTCAACCTCTCTAGTCCAGCACCCTCGGGACCTGACCATTGCTGAACCAGAGAATTTGCCGGACCACGGGAGGTCAATATTGTCTGGCAGCATCACCAACACTTCCCCTGCTTGCTGGGCTCTTAGAAGACATTCAGGGGTCAATGAGAGCTAAAGAACAGCACAGAACACTGAGAGCCAGGATGGCTATACACAAACATTATGGGACTGCAGGAAAGTTAGCCACCCCCATGATAAGTGCACATGCGGCGAACTCAAGTCATGCTGGACCACGGATGTTGCCGGACCAGAGTGCCAATTAGAGAGGTTCAACCTGTAACACTCTTTGAGATCCTTAAATGAAAGGTACCTCATTAGTCTCACATGGTAAAAACCATTACAAAAACGGAATTCGGTACACCCAACTGTAACATAGTAGCAGGGCCCAGGGTCATCTCTTCCTTTCGATGCACGTAATTTCTAGTGATATTTAACAAGAGTCATTTGTGGAGACCAACAGAAATATCTAATGGAAATGAACAAAATCAAGTCCATTCAGAGGCAGCAAGGTCTGGTGGACCTGATGGGGAGCCAGGAGCCGTGTTTTATTCCCAGGTTTATCAGAGACTTGTTCTGTGATCTCAGACATTTTACCTCACTAGGCCTCAGTATTTCTTTGTGTAGAATAGGGATACAACGTTTGTCTCCATTTGTAAAGCACTTTGAAATATACTGATGGGAAGTATTCTGTGCTAAGGACTACACTGGGCTCGGTTGTAACGACACAGTTAACGTTGGGTGATGGGTGTTTCATATCTGTTATTACTAAGGCTGTCACTCTTTAATTACCTTATCACAAGAATGACTGTTTGACATGTGAAATCATGTGCCATCCTGAAATCCCGTGGAAATGCAGGTACAAAGCAGAGAGGGAGCTCTTGATACAGAACTGTCTTGAGTTTGCCTGTTATAAGTAAGCTCCTGCAAAAAGTGCTCCTGGGATCTCGGGATCTTGATTTAACATCTCACTTGAAATACGGTACCTCTGGCAACACAACTCCCACTAACAGCACTATGAGGAGCTGTTCCGTAAACATACGAACGGCCAGACTGGGTCAGACCAAAGGTCCATCCAGCCCAGTGTCCTGTCTGCTGACAGTGGCCAATATCAGATGTCCCAGAGGGAGGGAACACAACAGGTAATCGTCACATGATCCCTCCCCTAACATCTACTTCCAGAGAAACAGAGGCGAGGGACACCATTCCTACTCATCCTGGCAAATAGCCATTGATGGACCTAATCTACATGAATCTATCTAGCTCTTTTTTGAGCCCTGTTAAAGTTCTAGCCTACACCGCATCCTGCAAGGAGTTCCACAGGTTGATTGTGCACTGAGTGAAGAAAAACTTCCTTTGGTTTGTTTTAAACCTGCTGCCTATTCATTTCATTTAGTGATCCGTATTGACTCAAAGGGAGGAACAACACCAAGGCTACGTCTACATTGGCATGGTTTTCCGGAAATGCTTTTAACGGAAAAGTTTTCCGTTTTCGGAAAAGCGCGTCTAGATTGGCAGGATGCTTTTCCGCAAAAGCACTTTTTGCAGAAAAGCATCCGTGGCCAATCTAGACGCGCTTTTCCGCAAAAAAGCCCCGATCGCCATTTTCGCAATCGGGGCTTTTTTGCAGAAAACAGAACTATGCTGTCTACACTGGCTCTTTCGGGCAAAAGTCTTTCGGAAAAAGACTTTTGCTCGAACAGGAGCAGCATAGTTTTTCCGGAAAAGCACTGATGATTTTACATGAGATCGTCAGTGCTTTTCCGGAAATTCAAGCGGCCAGTGTAGACACAGCCCAAGGGTATGTCTACACTGCCACCCTAGTTCAAACTAGGGTGGCTAATGTAGGCATTCGAACTTGCAAATGAAGCCCGGGATATTTGCATGTTCCCGGGCCAAGTGGAGCTCCCAAGATACTCAACAATGTGCATCACTGTGATGAAACATCTTCTGCTTGGATTCTGTCGAAGCCCACAACATTGTTGTCTGGCTGTGCAGAGGCCTTGCACAATCGGGAATCGGTTAAGAAGGGCCCACTGAAGATGTGGCAGATTGAAGCCGGGCACGGGAGCAGAAGGGTCTGTGATGGGAAACTGGATGGTCCTGGAACAGAGAGTCCCAGTCGAGGGCCGGTTAGGAAGAAACCTTGCGGGGCCAGGAGCCCAGCTGGACTGGCTGCAGGGGAGCCAGCGACTGGGAGTCTTGCCGTGGAAGTCTGGCTGGGCTGGTGTGCCAGCGGGCTTTGGCAGCAAGGCAGCAGGCTACTGTGGTGAGGCTGGGAGCCCTGGTGGGGGCTAGCAGGGCAGCAAAGCTAGCAATGGGGGAGGAGCCAGCAGGGAGACCAGCAGCCGAGGAGCTGGTAGCTCAGCTGGGCAGAGCCAGGCTAGGGGGGCCGGTGGCTGGAGAACCAGAAATGACCTCCCCAGTATGACAAAATTCTTCATTTGGGACTGGTTAGGTCCCCAGGGTGCCTGACCAGGGAGGTCCAACCTGTCTATCCATTGCACACGTACTGTGTCTATTTGAACTTAATGCAAGATGCAACTTTCACGTTTTCTCTTTGACAATATTTTGGTGCTAAACTATACATATTGGATCTGTTGCTCTTTTAAACACAACAGATTTGTTCTGTTCTCCGGCCACCGCTATTAATTATTTCAAAGAACATTTCTGATGAAAATATTTGCAAAAAGTGTCCTTTTGGTCTGATATTAGGTAGGGTTCGGGTAATAAACATGGAAATAAACCAGTGGCAACATCTTTGCCTTTGGAGACACATATTTCCTGTTAGCCAAGGCATAAGACTAAATACCAGCTGAATTATTTGCACTGCACACTGGGCCTAGTTAAATATGCATAACTGTATTTCTTCATGTTGATGCTGCACATCTAGTGCCAACATCCAGATTTGATTTGTAATTAGTAGGGGAGTAAGAATGACTTTGCTAGGTTATCAGTGAAGAGTGAGTCAATCCACTGAGAGGACATTTTAAAAACCTCTTAGCTTTTGCACTATGAAAGAAATGTAATCTAAAACAGGACTCATGTCGCAGCGATACAATTTTTCATAATCCTAATGACTCTGAAGTGGGCTTCAGAGAGAACTTTACATATCAGCTACCTGTAATTTCATTTTCCAGCTTGCTCTGGATATGGACTTCAACTGAACAATAATTAGCTCGTGGTGGTGATTATTACTAGTAATTGACTATTGTGGAACAGAGACAGATCTATGTCTTCAACAGACGTAGAACGTTCACAGCGCTGGCATGCAGCTTTGGAAGTCACCCATACAATATGTACATTTGTAGCAATAATCTATAGTGCACATGGGCAGCCGGTATGCTAGGTGGGGGTGGGCCTTTCCAAACCACCCCGCCCACACTCCGTTCCCAAAATGCCTATTGTAGGCATTCTGGGGGCAAAGTGTTGCTGCCCCCAGCACCTGCCCTCCCTATGCTCTGTGGCCGAGGAGGCTGGGGTGCGTGCACCCGCCTACCCTCCTCCCCTTCCCATGGTGGGGGGTGCGCACGTGTGGGGTGTGCTGCCCCGCCCCCCGGTGTTGAGGGGCAAGGTCTTGGCAGAAGGGGCAGGCCTGGGGCAGGGCTTGCCTCCCCCAGCCTACCTTCACCCCCTACCTGGGATAGTGCATCGTGCAGAGAGAGCTGCTCAGATCTTCTGTCCAGCAGTGTAACACGGAAATAACTATTAACAACAGAAATGTGTGTGTGTGGGGGCGGGGGGAGATTTTGTTACACTGAAGACTGCACTGACAGCTTGCCAGAAGTCTGGGCTGGGTTTATTTGACATCAATGTGTACATACAGTTGAAATAATAAGCAAAGCACGCAGCAAAACCTCTCTCTCTCTCTTTCTCTCTCTCTCTCTCTCTCTCTCACTCACTCATCTATACACAGATGACTGTGAAAGGTCTGATGCAGCTACAAGTCAACATGCCAGTGCTCACTCGACTGACTTCAGGGGAATTACACCTGATTTACACCAGTGCATGAGAGTGGAGATCAGGCTCCCTAGTATTCTTTGTTTGACTTCACAAGCAGTAAAACCCTGGGATCCAATTCTTCTCCCATAGTAAGGGAGAGTTACGCAGGTATTGCAGGAAGGGAAGTGGGCCACTGCAGTCAATCAGGTTTGCCATCCACCTTATGGTTATAGGTAGAGGGTGGCTGCATTTGGCCTTCAGGCTGCTCTTAAGGGCTCCCTAATTTTACATGCTCTTCCTTCTAGATCAACTCCTTGGTTTCACTAGTAAAAATCCAGAAGAGCTTGGTGAGCTTGGGAAATGGGAACTGATGAACAAGAAGAAGGTCTCTACATTCTAGGTATGTGAACCTGGTTACCTGGGAAGCACAATCCTTCATGGGTGATGCTTACCAGGTAATAGTTAGCTGTTACCCAGAAAGCCCAACTAGGGTTACCATATGATTTCAAAAAAATACCGAACACACTTGATCTCAGATGGGGGTGGCTCAAAGGGGAGCAGAGCTGGCTGAGAGGAGGTCGGAGGGAGCGAGGCTGGCCAGGGGAGATCGGGGGAAGGAACCAGCTGGTGGGAAGCAGGGCTGGCTGGGAAGGGGTTTGGAGGAGCGGGGCTGGTCGGGGGGGAACCGGCCGGCAGGGAGCGGGGCTGGCCGGGGGGGGGGGGGGGAAGCGGCGGAGGGAAGGGCCTGGCTCGGGTGTACACAGATCCCGGGGTGCTGCCTGTCCGCACACAGTCCCAGCGGGGCGCACGGGCGAGTCCAGACCCAGGGATTCCATCCCACCCCAGATCTGCCCCCAGTATGTCCAGTATTTTTTCAATTTGCTTCCCGGACAGAAAGCTCAAATACCGGAGTGTCCGGTTCAAAACTGGACACCTGGCAACCCTGAGCCCAGACCGGGGCAGGAAGCGGCAGCTGGGAGTGGGGGGCTGCCACTTTTGGCCCCGCACGAGGCTGCTGACTCCCATCCCACACGAATTTGGAGCCGGCAGCCCACTGCGGGCTCAGAAGCAGCCAGGCTGGAGCCCCGCAGCACAGGGGCTGCTCCCAGGACCCCCATCTGCCCTCATTTAATCAGTTAAACTTAACATTTAACCAGTTAACTAATTAAATGGGATTTTACATCCCTGCTGCATTCAATGCCTTGTTAAATCTGAGAACATTATGGCCTTAAAAAGCACCCCCTCCTTTCAGGCCTTGAGCATTTTAAAGATTAGCCCAGAAGCAGAAAATGTCATAATCGGTCTCTTGCAAAAAATGTTGCCAGCAAGGTGCCCTGATGACGTGACCCAACATACTGGTAAACAGTGGCATATTTCCCCTCAGCAGCACTGGCCCTGCTCTGCAAAATACCTGAAAGAGACAACTCACAGGGGTAAGGTATACTTTATATATGAGCAAAGTCAGTAGACTCAGGCCCAAACCTTCCCAGAGCCAGCATTCAAAGGCCTGGTCTACATGTAAAAGTTAGAAAGATCCAGCTACTGTTATGCTTATAAAAAGCACACAGGATCTTTTTTAGGGGAAGAGGCAATACACCGCGTTTATTGAAAAAACAACACAGAAAGCAGCATAGGCAGTCACACACACACACATCCTACAGATGGTGTGATTGTTACCATGACCTGAGAGTTACCATGGCTTGATAGTTACCAGTCGGTCATAGCTCCAGTCAATCTGGTGGCCAGGTAGGATCGGGTCCACCTGAGGGACTCAAGTTTCTGCTGTGTCATTGGCCCAGGGTTTAGGTCTGCCAGCTCTGATCTTGGAGTTGGTCTTAAAGGACTTCCTCTTGGCCCTCAGTTTATATAGTGAAACTTTGCGTCCCTTTTAACTGTTCTTTAAACGATTATTTTACTCAAATTTTACTAACCAATCCTAACACATTGCTACAGAATTATCTAACCAATCATTCTCCTCCACCTTCATTGATTTACACCTAGAAACATTAATTATACAGTAGAGGCAGGCAATTAAAAACCAGACAGAGACCATACAGGTTAAACTTCTCTAACAGGTGCCCTCGGGGCCTCACTGGTTCCGAACCAGAAAATATTTTGGACCACGGAAAGTCAATATGTCTAGCAGCATTACAAACACTTCCACTGCTTCCTGGGCTGTTTGAGGATATTTAGGGATAAATTAGAGCTAAATAACAGCACAGAACACTGAGAGCTAGGACTGATGGCTGAAGACAAACTTTATGGGCCCACAGGAAACTTGGCCACACCCATGAAAAGGGACACCTGGATGATGGATGTTTCCAGATCAGAGAGTTCTGGCCTAGAGAGGTTGAACCTCTATCAACAATAGGGGGAAAGGGGAACCATAGTGATAGAATAAAGGAATGAGGATTTCACAACCCCAACTATTGATAAGTAGTTTCTTGCCAGACAAAATGCTGTCAAACTAAGTTTTCTTCATCTTGAGCTCTACTTCTTTATCTGGTGGTACTGGGTGTCATTAGGACTGGGTCTCCTTCTTAACAGCCTGATATTACCCTTAACAGCCTTATAGGAAACTACTTTCATGCAATGTAGATGGAATGTGAATATGTGACTCTCTGCTTTTCAGCTAATAGCTGCTGCTCTTTCAGTCTGGATGCAGATGAAGGCTGTAGGCTTTAGGCCTTCCAATATGGCTGCTGAAAAAGGCCTTATCCTTACACTACAGCACTCAGGGATGTGAAAAATACACACTCCCAAAAGCAGTATCTATGCCTGCCTATCCCTGATGTAGGCATGGCTGAGTCAATGGAAGAAGTGTTCTCTCTACTGCTGCTCAGCAAGGTGGATTACCTACCCAAATCCCTTCCATTGCTGTAGAAAGGAACAATACTACACCAGCATGCCACTGTAGTGCCCATAGCACAGGCATGGCCAAAGAGCTCCAGATGAATTCAACAGGCATCAGTTCCAACTGACATACCTTTGAGACAAGAGCTAAAAAGTGCACCTAGTGGGTCTGCCCAATTGCTTTGTCACAATGAGCTCGACAATGAGCAACATCATTTTCAAGCCTAATTATGAAGGTATATTTATTATCCCACTCTTGGCCGTATCACTGGCATACTTGCGTAATTTCATAGATGAGTGACACTTCAGGCAGTCCATTACTGTCAGCAGCCTCCATCTCATTTCACGCTAATTGCTCTCCAAAATTGGTAGGATGCCGTTTTGATGGGAAAACATTTTCAACAGTAGCACTAATTTCAGGGGGAAATTTCATACAGCAATTACAGCCAACATCCTCAGCCATTCCTCATTATCTCCCCCAACCCCGGCACACTTTAGTGCTGATTACCAAAAAGGCATAAAGTATCTACTCCTAATTCTGAAGTAGTATAAATGGGTCTCTTTAAGCATCTTCAAAGAGAAGGTAAAGGTTGCCACATATGCCTAATGTCCCAAGTCACTGAAATACTTCGTTTTTTTTCTGATGGTGAAAAGACTTAACTAATTTATACTCCCCTCCCTGCCCCCAGATGTTAGTCAATGTTTTCATTGTCGAACTAAAGAGGGACAACAGGTGAATTCTTCTTTAGCTTAAGTGGCTGGGTCCTGTGTTTTTGGAGCAGGAGGGTTGCAATTCTAACCAGGCTGCTGTTTCCAGCAAGAAGAATGATGCCTACTGAGGCCTACTTAGCTTTGAATTTCTGAAAATATTGAATACATTCATTTAATACATTTTTGCTCCCCTTGCTTCTTTTGCCTCTGTGCAAAATATGCTTCCAAGGAAAGGCTCTGTTTTCCTTGTGTTCTTGCCAGTACATAAACCAAACCCAGCAGGGCACAATATATTTTCTGTGTTTGCCCAAATAGTCATGCAAGGACATCCCATCTCAATGTAACAATATTCATATCTTTACACTTTGATGTCATATTTTCATGTGACAATACATTATTGTGCACAACCGCAGCAAGCAACATCTACCTGCTTCATGGCATCACAGGGCCTGGAAACATCTGAATTGTCTTGTGATTGCAGGTGCAAGAGTGACCCCAGGAAAATTGGGACCATCTCGCCAATTCCATGAGAGATGGCAATCCTTGCATTAATGGGACTTAGGCACTGGATGTCAAGTGGAGTGGAGAAGTAGATCTTTGGTAATATCATTTAGCCGGAGTGAGTCTGATGTAAGAGTTTGGTCAGATGGCTCATCTGAAGATGGCAATGTGAGAGTGTAGCACAGACCTTTGCTTTTTTGATACTTAGAAAGATGCAGGGACAGAATGATGGGGTCTAAAGAAATCTGCTCTAGTCTTCAACAAATGGAAGGATAAATCAGACCAAGATGGGTCGTTTGAAGGAGATTTAGGAGAAAAAAGGGATGATCCTGAAAGATTGGAAAAAAGCGCCATTAACTCTCACTTTATACAAACTCCAAAGAGCTTTCAGATTAACATTGCAGCTCAATGTTAAATCCACTGTCTGTATCACTAGAGAACCCTCTTCATCCGAGCTGGGACAGTTCTCATTTCACTGAGGCCCATAGACCTTTAAAACATATGCTCAGCCCCCTGGGGGAGGAACACAAGCACACATTTCCCTACTAAAGAAACACATTGATAGTTAATTATGGCTCACACACCAGCTTACCTACTACAACCTTAAAACAAAACACAGGACTATGTAGCACTTTAAAGACTAACAAGATGGTTTAATAGGTGATGAGCTTTCGTGGGCCAGACCCAGGAAAACAATTAATTAAAACAAACTATCTACCACTATTAAAACAAAACCCGACCTTCATCAAATGTTCTGCTTCTGTCTCACTCTTTGGAGTATGTACCTAAACAATCTTTTAATGGCGCATCACACTACATAGTTCTTAGGATCTGTAACATTGGTGCTATTGTAAACAACATGTTTCTACTTTTTTTATATAAAATGTTTTTAACACTTTTTAAAATTCAAAGTATGGGCATCCTGTAGTTTCCAGACTGACCCCTTCAGGAGTCTGATTTGCTTTGTGTGCTCCAATTTTGCCTCACTTTAAAACCACTTGCTTATAAAATGAGACTTAAAAATGCAATAGTGCCACAGCATACCATTACTGAAAAATTGCTGACGTTCTCATTTTTACCATGTAATTATAAAATAAATCAACTGGAAAATAAATATTGCACTTACATTTCATTGTGTAGTATATGGATCAGTATAAGCAGTAATTGTATGAAATTTTACTCCTGATTTTGCTAGTGCTTTTAATGTAATCTGTTGTAAAACTAGGCAAATATCCAGATTAGCAGATGTACCCCTAGAAGACTTCTGCATATCTCCAGGTTCAAAGCCACTATAGTAGATTATACATGCTAGCCAGGATAATATACAGTATTGTGTCAGATTGAGAGGTAGGATTGCTGATCTCTTTGTCCATTGTGGGCTAAACATGTCTGTCAACTTGTGCTGCTCTTTCACATCACAATACAATCAAAACTTGTTTCAAAACATTATCACAGTATGTTAACTGGTCATCAGGCTGTAATTTGGCGCGGATGCTTTCAAAACCGCCATCACAGGTTGTGAAAAAGATCATTGTGTCATAGACTATATGTTGTATCTATCACCACTAGACTCTTGAAATACAGGGTTTCAGGTATTTCCTCGGCTCCCCAAGGCTGCCTTGGAACATCTCTGGATTTTTGGTAGTGTTGGGAATTGGGGTGGATGCTAAACTGTGAAAACTGCATGGGCTAGAATAAGTGGGCAAGGACAGAGAGTCCAGGAAGGCCACAGGCTGAATACTCCCCTTTGGAAGTATGGCCTGATTCACTTCACACAGAAGACTGGTCATTTTTCTGATTACATGTATTCAATGTCAGCATTTTCTTTTCTTTCCAAAGGCAGTGAGAATCCTCAAGGCTGGGCGGGGCGCGGGGCGGATTCATCTGGAGATATTTTACTTGCTCATTGTAGGCAGGGGGCAAAGCGAGTGCCCAGGCTCCCAAATGCTAAGGGTTGAGGTCAGTTTTTAGGTGCCAGCCCCACAGCGCACAAGGCCCTGCCCGTGACTGTTGCTGCGACAGGGCTCACAGGCAAGGCACGAGAAGCTCTCCTGGTGCCACTTGGCCACTCCCAGGCCCTGAGGCGGGGTCACCAAAACCGGGGGTCCCATCCCCAGGTGGCCATTGCAGTGAGGGAGATTTTGCACCTCTTCTTGGTACATATTAGATTCTGGCCCTGAGGCCCCCAAAGATTGGAGAGAAACTTCCCAGTGGGGAGGACTCCAGTTGAATGGAGTCAGTTCAGTCAGCCAGGGATAGAGGGGCCCTGACAGCGGGGACACTCTATGGTCGTTCTCTATGGTTAGGAGCAAGACAGCGAGTGATGGGTAGAGAGGCGTTGGAATGGAGGGAGGCGCTCTAGGCTGCGTCTCGATGGTCGGAACGCCGGAGGAGCATTGTGCCGCGAGATCAAGGAGAGGCGACGCTCTAGCCCTGTCTCCTTCGGGGTTAGCGCGGGGACTCTATGGTTGGGCGAGGCCGGCGCTGAGCGCGGCGCGATGGGAAGGGTGGCAGGCGGCGCTCTGGGCCGCAATCCCGCGTCTCTATGGTCGGCGGAGCGCCCGGCTGGGGCGGCGCTCTAGGCCGGCCGGGTCTCTATGCTCCGGGCCAGTTGCTAGGCTGAGCCCGCCTAGGCCGCGGCGTGTCCCGGGCGCCATGGCCGCCTCCCCGTCGCCGGCGGCCGGCCCGGCGGAGCGGCTCTGCGTGCTGTGCTGCGGGGAGCTGGAGGTGCTGGCGCTGGGCCGCTGCGAGCACCCGATCTGCTACCGCTGCTCGGTGCGGATGCGGGCGCTGTGCGGGGTGCGGTACTGCGCGGTGTGCCGGGAGGAGCTGGCGCAGGTGAGCGGGGGGGGGGCGGAAGTGGGGCAGGTGAGCGGGAGACCTGGCCTGGATGAGAAGGGGGGGGGCTTGACGCGGTGCCCAGGCTCGGGGGGGGGGGCTTGACGCGGTGCCCTGGCTCGGGGGGGGGCGGGGGGGGCTTGACACGGTGCCCAGGCTCGGGGGGGGGGCTTGACGCGGTGCCCAGGCTCGGGGGGGGCTTGACGCGGTGCCCAGGCTCGGGGGGGGGGGGGTGGGGGGGGCTTGACGCGGTGCCCAGGCTCGGGGGGGGCGGGGGGGTTTCCAGCCCTAGACCCCCAGGGCCGGCAGAGCCCTCAGGAGCCATCAAGTCCAGCCCCCTGCCCGAGGCAGGACCCGCCCGACTCCACCAGCCCCGCCAGGGCTCTGCCCAGCACAGACCTCACACCCCTGGGGATGGAGATTCCACCCCCTCCCTCGGGACCCAGCCCAGCGCTTCCCCACCCGCCTCGGAGAATGGATTTTCCTCATCTCCAACCTAGACCTCCCCCCCTGCAACCTGAGCCCATTGCTCCTCGTTCTGCCCCCACTGAGACCAGCCTCTCGCCAGCCTCTCTGGAACCCCCAGCAGGGAGCTGAAGGCTGCTCTCAACTTCAGGCTTAAATTTGACACTTTACACTTAAGTTTGAATAAAGACTCTAATTATCTGACCCATTACAAAGATAGCTTCCCCAATTATCACCTCTAATATCATTAGCTCACAGACATTTACCTTCCCCCCCCCCCCCATCCCCCTTCTGTTCTGAAATTTGATTTGTCCTTTTCATATGTGTTCATTTTTTTTTAATTGTATCCTTTGGTATATATGGTTGTGACAATTTTCTTCCACTATTTGATCTGAGGAGGTGGGTCTGGCCCAGGAAAGCTCATCACCTATTAAACCATCTTGTTAGTCTTTAAAGTGCTACACAGTCCTGTTTTTTGTCTCAAATCCCCCCTCACTCTTCTCTTCTGCCGACTTAACAAACCCAAATCCCTCAGCCTCTCCTCGTAGGTCATGTGCTCCAGCCCCCGAATCATTTTGGTCGCCCTCCGCTGGACCCTTTCCAATGCGTCCACATCCTTTCTGTAGTGGGGGGCCCAGAATTGGACACAGTCATCCAGATGTGGCCTCACCAGTGCCAAATAAAGGGAATAATCACTTTGCTAGATCTGGCAATGCTCCTCCTAATGCACCCAATATGCCATTCGCCTTCTTGGTGCTCTGTTGATTCAGATCCAGCTTCTCATCCACTGTAATCCTCAGGTCTTTTCTGCTGAACTGCTACCTGTCTAAAGGGCTCGACAAATCACTGAATCTACTTGCACATGGCGAGTAGATTTCAGCCAGTTGCCCCGTTCACCGGCGGCGCGTGCATGTGCAATGCGGGTCTTGCGCATGCGCAGTGTGGGGCTGGCAAGTAGGTTTCGCCACATCTGGCTGGTGTGTCTCTCTCCCACCCTGCCTAACTGCAGGCAGAAGCTCAAACAGCTGTAATTAAATAGCTGCTTTGGTTTAATGATGTTTGGGGTTCGTGGAGTCAGTCACATATCATCACGTAGTCTAGTCCAGTGGCGTGCAAAGTACCAGCTCACCAAATATCAGGCATTGAGTCACCTGGAGGTACGGCAGGCATCTCAAACTCATGGCCTTTGTGCCACTGCCAGCAAGTGAGTCCCTGTGGCCCTGGGGGAGGGTGTCCATACCCTATTCCTAATCCCAGTCCCTGCTCCATGCCCAACCCATCTCTTCCCGACCCTGCTCTGCCCTCTCCCCCCATAGCATTCCTTCCCGTGAGTCCCCCCTCTCCTGAGGGTGGCAGCAGGGGTCAGCCGCCCCTACAGTGAGCAGGCTGGTGGGAACCGTGGGACGCGGAGCAATGCAGACGTCTCTGCTCAGCTCCGCTGCTTTCTCCCAGGCCAGGTTGGTCACCCCACTTCATCATTCTGCACACACCTCCTCCAAGCCTGCCAGCAGAGCCATGGAGCTAGCAGTTAGAAGCTGCTCTAGCGTAGCTGTGCTGCCCATGGGGGGGTCCCCAAGGTTTTTTATATCTCCTGGGGGCAGCAGGCAGAGACTTGGGGGGGAGAGGAGGGGAATGCACCGAGACTCCCCACTCCAAGCCCTGCCAGAGGGGGGTGCCTTCTGGGCCGCTAGGAGGATTTGAGGACTGGTACTGTGGCCCCTAAGATAAACTGAATGTGAGACTCCTGCTGGAAGGTGACCTCGTAATCAGTGGGTGTGTTAAGCCAAGCTATCTGCTTGTCCTGGTACCGCAGACTGTGCTGTGCCTCTGAAGGGGCCTGTCTCCTGGTGGTGGGGGGGCTGGTAGAACTGCTTTCATACCTCTGCCTAAGAGCTAAACCTGCTGCTGACTGCTTCTGGGGTGCAGTGCAGTCTCCAGTGCCAGGACAAACAGGAAACCTGCCTTAGCACCTTTGCTACGCCACTGACCTGAAGCTGCTCTTGGTGCCCCTATTCCTTGTCCCAGCCATAAGCCCACCCTGAACTCATCATTCCCAGCCCTATCCCAGAGCCAGCACTTGAGTTTGTAAACCACTGGTCCAGTCTCTGCTTGAAGTAAGCACTGTGGATATATACAGCTGTGTGCGTGCGCGCGCATCTGGAATATGGGACTCACCCTTTGAAATATTCATATTCTGCACTTCCAATCGCAGCAGGGGTGGGAAGAAATGCTCCTGGGCTGCAAGGTGCACAGCACTGCACAGTCAGTCGGGTACTAGCAAGGACGTAGTGTCTTCCTCTTAACTGTCAAGTGTTCTCTGCCGTTGCTGGCAGGCTCAGCAGCCTAGATAGATCAATGGGCTGATCTTGTATGGAGAATCCTATCGGAGCTAAATATGGCAACATGTTCCCGTGGTGAAGGACTAAGTATTATTTATCATTCCAGAGACCATCTGTTTGTTCTACTTCGTGTTTGAAGCTGTCACAACTATAAAAGCTAATTCATGTAATAAGGAGCAAAGATTGCCTTGTATATAGAGGGTGGAGACCCAACAGAGACCCAGACACCCTCCCTGTTTGCATGGTAACACCCTAGATATGATTCACACACAAGCCGATTTAGCTTGAGGAAGGGAGGTTTCTCATTCTATCTCACTTACAAACCCACCAATTTGGGGATTAAGTTGTCAGGACTCTCAGGGTTGTAGAAACCCTCACCATAAAGTTTACTACTCTGGCAGCTTATTAAAGCAAACTTTAATGGAAAAGAGGGTTGGGGCAGTCACCTGTAGTCAAAGTGCTGCCACTGTTCTGGACGTGGGGTCTGTGGGCTGCTGAAATGGTGAAAGAGTTAATTTGGGCTGGAGGTCAGATTATGGTGGTGATGAAGCCTAGAATAGTTTACAGCGACATGAGCTCTGTAGGTGGAAAGACATCCTTTCCATTTCTTTCACCTAGAACCGTGGTCACCAACCAGTAGATCTCAGGGGCTCTAAGAGTAGCTCTTGAGCCCTCTCTGAACTATGCGCCTGCGCAGTGCATTTACATTAGATTTCCTCATTTGAGGAGCAGCTACTCACCGAGCAACAACACAGGTGAATAGCTGTGAGGAATGGTGGGAGCTGGGAGGTCGGGAGGACTGAAATACCCCAGCAAGCTGACTGTGGCTTTCAGCTGAAAGAGGCTGCCCCATGCTCCAGCTGATCGGTGGCTTCTCCTCTGTGCCTGCCCACGTGGAGCTTGGTGCACCCTGGCTGAGCGCCATGGCCAGCTGGTCAGGCAGCCAGTTCTCTTCCCTCCAGACCAGCTGCCCTGTGCTCAGCCCAGAGAGGCTGCATCTAGCTCCAGCTGTGCTGGAGCAAGCTTCCCAGGCTGAGCACAGGATCACAGACGCCCATCTGATGGACTGTATACGACTAGCAATCTCAGACTACAACCCAGACTTCAAGACACTGGCAGATACTGTTCAGTCACAGGTGTCACACTGAGACTTTGTTATTGGAAGAAAAAATACATAATTCTCAATACTTGATTTTAGATTTACAGAATAGCAGAGAACAAAATGTATAATTGTAAATGCTTCATT
Organism: Pelodiscus sinensis; assembly: GCF_049634645.1. Lineage (NCBI taxonomy): Eukaryota > Metazoa > Chordata > Testudines > Trionychidae > Pelodiscus > Pelodiscus sinensis. Next base: position 37,772,923 of record NC_134726.1, on the reverse strand, counting down.
TGACATTTAAATAGCATGAATTAAAAACAGACCATTTATTTCATAACTATAAACGTGATTTTAATTTTATATATTGTATAATTTAAAAATAAACTGTTTAACAGAGTGTATAAGGGCTGGGGATAGCAAGTGATGGACAGGAGACTAGAGAGGGCAGGGCTTCAAGGAAGGGGCAGGGCGGTGGATCTTCGCCTGTTCTGAGACTTAAAAAGTGATCTTGGGTGTAAAAAGGTTGGAGACCACTGACCTAGAAAAAGATTTGTAGCTTCACTCCTGGGTATAGTGCTTGGCTTAGAGCTCTGCTTCTAGTGATGCAGCTGCTGTTCAGCTGCAAAGAGAAAGGTATGGAAAAGCAAGGTATTGAGAGATTATTTCTCTGCTTTGATTTTCTCTCTCTCTCTATAAAAAAGTTTTTCCTGCAGGGCAACAGAATGACGTTGTCACGCTCTCTGGCTGTGAAACCCACCAGAGAAAGCAGGGTACACAAGTGTAGGGAGCACAGAGCGCAACTCACTAGTTATTTTAAATAGTTAAGTAAACCGGTCCCTGTTCTCTAGTGTTGTTTTAAGGAACCAGTGATAAGACTGTCTGTCACCTCACTGGATTCTTGCTCCCATCTGAAGCTTGGGGGAAGGTGTTTTACATGCTTTGTCTAGACTTGCTCAAGTCCTGCATTACAGAACATCCTGATGGTGGCCTGTCTACTTTTTCAGCTGCTTCAAGTAGGAGGATTCTGCAGTACTTTATTTCAAAAAGGAAAAACCTTATCTGAACTTTATTTAATGTGCTTTTGTATGCTGGAATTTACCCCTTTACAAATCAGTATTGCAAAATCCTATTGCAGCACGGGAGAGCAAGTCAACCACATCCAGTAATCTAATTACATAATCTGCAATATCTCTTTAGAATTTGGGAGGGGAACAGGAATGTAAAAAGATGACAAAGAAGCTTATTTTTGAAACGTAAGAGAACTTTCTCTAATTCTTCAGAGAAAATGAGATGATTTCTGGGTCAGTGCAAATGTCATATAGCTAATATTTCAGCATGTGCAATATCCTTTTATTATTATTTCAAATGTACATATTGAGACAATGAAACGTTAGATTTTCTGACCAGTGAATTTAGGCAGAGTGACTTTGGAGCAGTTTCTGAGTGTTAGCTTTCTCCTGCCAAGCAAACCTCTTCTGAATTTCTGCCTCTCTTCTCAGCCAGCTTTTGACTTAGTTGTGGTGATAAAAGGTAGGGGGACCATATTGAACTATTGAATTTAGTTCAATAGTTGGCGCTGAAGAGGCTGATCTTCTCCAGTGGCAGAAACTCTTTGACACTAATTAATGCATGCTTATAGACTAACTGAAGTGTTAGAGCATAAGCTTTCATGGGCAAAGACCCACTTTGTCAGATGCATCTGACGAAGTGGGTCTTTGCCCACGAAAGCTTATGCTCTAACACTTCAGTTAGTCTATAAGGTTCCACAAGACTCCTCGCCGCTTTCGCAGATTCAGACTAACACGGCTACCCCTCTGATACTTAATGCATGCTGTGTTCTTCGCTGGCAGGGTTCCTTGCTGCTTTCCCAGTTCTGCATTTTTGCAGACATAATTCTCTTTCCAGTCAATTATCTGCCCTTCCTGTCTGCAGTTCACCTTTTCGCTCATATTTACTCCATTATTTTGTTACTTGTCACTTGATGTTCGATTGAGCATATTTTCCATCTATTTTTCTCAGTGTCAGTATCAGCAGGCCCATCTCTTTGCATATTAGAATATAATTTTGGGTGACTGGAAGTGTCAGGAACTGATCAGCTGTTGATCTCTGGGTCGGAGGTTTGAATATAGCCAGGGTTCCTAGTGAACCTCTGATGACTGGCGACTGATGTGGAATGAGTCTGAAGGATCTCAGTCCAGTTCCCAAAGAAAAATGTTCACAGAATTAAGAACTGTCATTAACCCTTTTCATTGGCAGTCCCAGTAGACAAGTCAATAAGATAAACGGAGGAGACTCTACATCCTTCTTATCCTGAAAGGTAGCTTGTCTGGGTCAGAGCTGAGGAGCCCTGTTGGGGTAGGGCAGGAAGCTTGCCCTAGTGCTTCCTGTGCTATAAATAAGATTTCAGTTTCCAGAGTTCCAGGTGCTTTTCAAGAATGTTAAATTCTCAATGAAAAATTCTCAGCCTTCAAACTGTGTCTTATCGTTTATGCAGCGCTGAGGTGGGGGGAGAGACAAGCCATTTAAGGAATAAGAATTAACACCCAAGTGGAATGATTGAAGCGGTATTTTAAAAATGAATTGTGAGGTCTAGGAAATACAGTCCGACCCATTGTTTTATCATTGCCAAATGAAGAGCTCCTCCCTAATAAACTGTTTGGATTGGCGGCTTTTCGGTCACTCTAATCATTTGAGTGACATGAAGCTCTCCTGTCCACGTGCGTAATAGACCGAGAGTTTGTGGAAGCCAGACATCCTATTGTTTGTTTTTTCCTCAGGACTATATTTAAATAAGTTTACAAATTGATAGGACATTCTATTGTAAATCCCTATGTAGGGATATTGATAGGGTGCTGATAGAAATTAGTATTGATAAGAGGTTAACATTTATCTAGACTACATTCATCTTCTGCAGTTTTGTCTTGTACTCTGATGGTTGAAGATCTTGTCTTAATCCCCATGGAGGGCAGGGTGCAGGCTGAGGAAATGCATCTTGGTATAAATATGTTGAGTCAAGCATATGGGGTCTTACCCACATGTTGGAAGGGCACAAAGAGCTACACGAAACAGGAAAGTGAGTAAAGGTTGATGGTTCTACATTCACTTAGGAATGGTCACAACGCTAGAACATGAAATTAAACTAAGCAGGTGCACGAGAAATGATGATTTGATGTTAAACTTCCATATTTCAGAACATAACATTTAAATGAAGTTGGTATAGGAAAGATGAGTGTTGGACAGAGAAACTTAGAGGCAGTAAAAGATACTGTTGCTGGTGAAGGTACTTGAGCAAATGGATAAAAGCTTTGTCTCAATCCGAGGTAATTTCTGCACATGTGGATGATCCGCTGGGTCTGCGTCAAAGCCTAGGATAGAAGTGAGTTCTCTGAGTAGCCTGTACCTATTCCCACTCCTGGGATGCGCTGGCAATGCAGCTTGGATGGTGGCGCGCTCTTGCATCCCTTCCCTTCTTGCTCTCAAACATTCTGTGGGCAAGGTTATAAAAGGGGAAGGGGGTGTATGCTGTCCCAGCAGCCTAAGTTCCTTCTAACTGTAGACTAACCGGCTGACTAAGACTTGTGTGCCTACCTGTCTGATGCTGTAGTATGTTTTCTTTTGGTCTTCATCCAGATTTCACGGTCCATGACACATTTTGCTTGGCTGTGAATTTGGTAGGGCCCTATTCATAGACTAGGTCTGTTAGTAGCATAATGTTTGTGTGAGATTGGGAAAAGCAGCTAAGAAAGTCAATGTGGCTACATCTCTTCTGGTGATGCACTAATTAATGCAGAGCGAAGTGGCAGAAGTAATGGTCATAGACCCAATGTAGTGTTGGAGGTAGATGAAAGAAGATAAATGCCAGTGTAGTGTATAATGGGGTGGGAAAACAGGCCATGCTTGTTTGAGTCACATGCACATTTCGGGCTATGTAATCATGGGGAAGACTGGTTGGGTTAAATAAAATTACTTTGGAAGAAGCCATGGACTCTAAATGATCATAACACACACCCTGCATTGTAGACTCAAAATGATCATAATCCTCCACCCACAGCCCTCATTTCATGAACTATAGGAGTCTTAGCATCAACACAAAACAAGTAGAGCTTATCTACTGTAACCTGTCTGAATTGGTGCAGGTGATTCTAACTGTTGCGTTACTAGTGTGATTTCTTTGTGTTTGTCTCTTGGCTGGCTGTTTAGGAGTGAAGAGAATATGCTTCCTCTTTATTAGACTGCTAGTTTCTTTGTAAACAGTACTTAGACAAGATGCATCTGAATTTGCTAATCCTCTTTTTTTCATTTTTCCCTCCCTTATTGATTCTTGATAGCTTGTTTTCTTAATGAGACCCTGGCTTATATCACCTATCTCTTCTATCTAGGATTCTATATACGCCTACCAGTAGTTGTAACAAGTTTAGCTTATAACAGTGATCAAATGTAGGCCAAAATAACATATAGTTTCATATATGCTTTCTCTGATCTTTCCTGTTTGTTGTCTGCAGGTGGTCTTTGGAAGGAAGCTTGCATCCTTTTCAACAATACCAATTAACCAGCTGCAACATGAGAAGAAATATGACATCTATTTTGCTGATGGAAAAGTTTTTGCACTGTATAGGTAAACATAGCATTCCTTTCTCCATCCTAGCATTATCCTCTTTTCCCTTCCTTTTTTCCTTGGGGCATCTGAGCAGTGGGTGTTGATACAGGAAGAACATCTAAGAAAGAACCTTGAATATAGCTGTAGTTTCACCTTAGCCCAAGGGTTCTCAAACTTTGTGATACCGTGACCCCCCGTCTAAGTTGCTCGTGACCCCCTGGGGGGTCGGGACCCACAGTTTGAGAACCCCTGCCTTAGCCTAACAATTCTGGTGTTTTCAGTTGTTTTTGGATATATTGAGTTTGTTTAGAAAGATGAGGTAGACAGGTTAGAAAAAGTGGCCCAGGAAAGTGTGTAACAGGACATCTCTAAAATAATATCTTGTCCTCGGCATGTAACAGGAAATGAATGCTATCCTGAGGTAAAACAGTACAGACTGATGTTGTGGAAATGTCACTGCGATGTGTATCTTTTGTGTCATGTAGAGAGTGGAGAAAATTGGACATGTGTATCCGGAGGTTTGCAAAAGACCCGAGGCTGCAAAATGGACACACCCTTAAGTCTGAAGTCCTAGGTTTTCAGCTGCTTAATACAGAAGCTGGGATTTGTCATTAAAAGTCACCTTTCCCTCTTTCCCACATGTGGCCATGAGAAAAATGCTAAGAGTGACCTCTTTTCCTTGTAATGCTGCTAGATGTGTTAGGAAGAACAAAATCATGTGATCTACTATTAATCTTGTTTATTATGGTAGTGCTTAACCAGCCGAGAATGAGTCATCATGGTGTTTGTACAATGACTTGAGCAGAGTAGTAGATAGGGACTTTGTCTTGACAAGCTAAGTAGACAACATAGACACAGGCAAGGGAAAGGGGTGTAACACAAGCAGAATGAGCAATAGGATGGCAGCACACGTCCTGTTAGTTCCCTGCTTGTTTAGGTTGTGTGTGTAGATTCGATTAGGAGGAATCCACTAAATGGAAAGAACAGTGAGGGGAGTCAGGATGTGGAGGGGTAAAGGACTAGGGAGTAAAGGCAGCCAGTGCTTTGTGACAGGTTCGGTTGCTGGGACCTCCTTGGGACTGTCACATGATTTGCTGAAGTACTACTGAGCCTGCCTTTCTGCACTCGTGGGCACCCCTCAAGTCTGTCCTACTGAGCCAGACTCTCAGACTTCCTCCAGAAGTGAGACAGATTGGAGTCACAGACCTTTGCAGTAAAATCCCACCCTGAGATCAGCTCAGCTCTGGGAAGGCTCAGCTAAAGGGATTCACTTCAGCACCCAGATATACAGTCTCAGTGGAACCTGAACCCCAGATAAATCCATCTCACTCTGTGAGGTTTTATGTAAGATAAGCTCATGTTTTCCCTTTTCTCAGGGTAAAGAGAAATATGCACAGACTCCTTCCCCCCCCCAGTAACAATGACTTACACTGGTTTATTAATATACACAAGTGATTTTTAATAAGTATAAAAGCTAGGATTTAAGCAGTCATAAGAGATAGCAGACAGAAACAATGTAGATTACTAAATAAAATGGACCACACAAACTAAGCTTAATCCAGTCAAGAAATTGGTTACTTGTAGTATCTCACCCTTAGAGGTGTTCTAATAAGCTTCTTTCATAGAGTGGAAAGCCTCCATCTGTGGGCTCCCTCCTCAGTGACCTACCTAGATAAACTCACCCACCCTAAAATAGGTTTGCTTAAGGCGGGAATCCTTTTGTGTTCAGTGTAAACTCTCTCACTTTCAGTGGAAAAGCACAGCATCCAAGATGGGTCCCAGCATCTGGTGACATGTGATATCTCACATGAAAAGCAGTCATGTAACACTTTAAAGACTAACACGGCTACCTCTCTGTTACATCTCACATGAAGTATTTCACGTAAAGCATATTCCAGTTGTGCCATATTCATAAGCATTCATATTTTCATAAAGCCTAGAGAATGTCCCATCACAGCCTTTCCTTGGAGACTAGTACAACCCATTCAGCCTTGTTCGATCCACGAACGGGACTGTGGAGGCTCATTGATATTCTTTTATGGCTTGGCAATGACTGGATTGTAGTGGGTTTGCTGGCCTTCGGATCGAGAATGGAAAATGGAAGCATGCTGTGGGATTTTGCTATACTAACTGTATGAGGCGTTTTCAGTTGGGTGAAATTTGGTTAACCAAGTTTCCACTGTATGAAGTGTTCCCAAAAGCATGTTGCTTGCTGCCTCCTATTATTAGTAAATGGCTAGAGGATAAGGAGGAAATACATTCCGATTAATTAAATAAGTTTTCTCTGAGGAGATGCATTTTGTAATGATGTGTCTAGTTGGAAATGTCACAGTTTTGAAAGCCGACCCCAATGATTTGTCTCAGAGGTTTCTGGAAGCCAGGAATAGTTGCAGAATGACAGTCAGGGGCTAACTCATTACGCTCTTCCCTAATAACCAGGTCTGTGCTTCTGCTGTCACCGTGGAGAATGGTGCTTTATTGTTTCCTCTTTCACTTTCCCTCTTGCTCCCATATTGAATTAGCTGTAGCTGCGGTCAGTGTTATATGCTGTCAGATACAGTATTACATAAAGTTGTTGCCTCGCAGAGATTTAATGTGACTGGGTTTGACCACATCACAAATTAAGCTGCAAACTCCTTACAGTTACAGTTGGAGAATGTTGGGAACCCACTTTTGTGTGTGAATCCTCGAACACTTGCAGCCTGTTCGCAGGCCATGCGCTCTAATATTTGTATCAATTTTTAAGCAGTACGTTTGCTGCTCCCCTCCTGATATTCAAGCTTCCGTGCAGTTTGCTACACTTCTGCTCTTGGATTGAGGGAGGGTAGTTTTGGAATAAGCTTAACTCTACTCTCCTTGAGTTAGCGATTGCTCAGACAGCTATGAAAAAAGTAACACTCTGTTGCTGACAGGCCCTCCGACTGGAGCGGGGAGAACGGACGACTGTCCTGGGGCCCAGCAAGTCAAAAGGACCCAGCACTTCAGCTGCGGCTGCTGCGGCAGTGGTGGTGCCAGGAGTCCCAGGCTCTGTAAATCACTTCCAGAGCATCATGCTCTGGGTGGTTCTAAGGGCTGTGTGGGGAGGAGGCTGAATCATGCCCAAGGCAGCACTGGGCCTTGTCCCTTCTGAGTGCGCTGAAGCGCCCCCCCTCCCCTTTTGCCCAGGGGCCCCGGTGTGGCTGTTGGCTCCCCTGGTTGCTAATAAAACCTTTTTCTTTTCACTGTAGCAGTTGAAGTGCAGGTTTTTGGGAGAGCATTTGAAGTAACCTAGATAAACCTTCCTTGAATCTCTTTGTCCTTTAGGCAGCTACTGCAGCATGAATGCCCTCTGTGTGCAGATACGCGGCCGTTCAGCACCATTGTGGATTTGGAACAGCACATGAGAAAACAGCATGAGCTCTTCTGCTGTAAACTGTGTGTTAAACACCTGAAGGTGAGCCACAAAAAACGTGCTTTAGGGCTGGGAAAGAGTGACTTCAGTGCATGGGAACCTGTGTTAATTGTATGTTTGTAGAACACTGATGGGAAAGAGGAGGGCAGAATGGAATAGATGAGATGGTGGAGAAATGGAATCAATTACCTAGTTGAAGTTCCTTCCATCCTACCAGTTCTGTTTGCGTGACTTGCAGCATTGTATAACCCCCACCTCTCATAAATACACACACACACGAGACAGACACACACACACACGAGACACACACACACACACACACACACACACACACAGGCAGTCCCCGGGTTACATACAAGATAGGGACTGTAGGTTTGTTCTTAAGTTGAATCTGTATGTAAGTCGGAACTGGCGTCAGCCGCTGCTGAAACTGATTAGTTTCAACCGCGGCTGAATCTGGATGCCAGTTCTGACTTACATACAGATTCAACTTAAGAAACCCAGGCGTCCCCAAGTCAGCTGCTGCTGAAACTGATCAGCGGCTGATTCCAGGAAGCCTGGGGCAGAGCAACTCTGCCTCGGGCTTCCTGTAGTCAGCGCTGGTCAGTTTCAGCAGCAGCTGAATCAGGACGCCTGGGGCAGAGCAGCTGGGGTGCTGCCGGGTTGGTCCGGAGTGGCGCTGTGGGACCAACCTGGCAGCCCCCAGCTGCTCTACCCCAGGGGTAGGCAAGAAAAGCCTGGTCTGCTGTGGGGGGGGGGGGCACTAGCTGCACCCCCACCCCCCTCCAGCAGACCAGGGGGACAGGAGCAAAGCTGCTGAGCACGCCCGCAGGGGGACAGCCCAAGCGCGCCCGGGCTGTCCCGCTGCGGGCGTGCTCCACGGCTTTGCTCCTGTCCCCCTGGTCTGCTGGGGGGGGTCCAGCAAAGCCGCTGGACCCCCCCAGCAGACCAGGGACACCAGAGCAAAGCCGACGCCTGGGCGGCTTTGCTCGTTTGCCTGGGAGCAAAGCCGCCCAGGCGGCGGCTTTGCTCTGGTGACCCTGGTCTGCTGGGGGGGTCCAGTGGCTTTGCTGGACCCCCCCAGCAGACCAGAGGGACAGGAGCAAAGCTGCCCAGGCGGCGGGAGTCCCGCTGCCTGGGCGGCTTTGCTCTGGGGCAAACGAGCAAAGCTGCCCAGGCAGCGGGACTCCCGCCGCCTGGGCGGCTTTGCTCGGGTGTCCCTGGTCTGCTGGGGGGGTCCAGTGGCTTTGCTGGACCCCCCCCCCCCCAGCAGGCCAGGGAGACCGGGAGAAGCTTTTCTCGCCCCGGAGGACACGGGTGGCGACCCGCCGCCCGTGAGCTCTGGGGCGAGAAAAGCCCCGTTCGTAAGTGCGGATGAGACATAAGTCGGATCCACGTAAGTCAGGGACTGCCTGTATATAGGTAGTAGGTATAGCCCAGCCATCTCAAAAAACCTCGATGTTTGCTCCACCCCATGTGTGGTTAATGCCATGGGTCTCCAAAGTGCTATAAAGTGGTGGTGACATCGGGGGTGAACCCTACTTACCTGTGGCTCAGATCTGCTGTATTTAAATTGCTCACCTACACAGCGATCCGTGACTGTTAAAACCTGTTTTTCAACACTACATCCGTTGGAAAGTTGAGTTGCCTCTCGCCTTGACAGTTTACTAGGGGGCCTTAAAAGTGCGTATTTTGCTATCTTTTTCCCTTCGTGGACTCAGTTTTTAATGGCCATCGTTCTGTGGCCTGCGATGGGCAGGAGGTCTGACTAGATGATCGTAATGATAACCTTTCGGTCTTGAAGTCTGAGTCTGGGGACAGCTAGACAGTCAATGTTTTATGCCATCTGAAAGATTAAATTTGAGTGTTCCGAGTATAAAGCTGCCCTCTAGCTGCAGTGGTTCAGCTGTGGCTGAAAGAATGCTTGTTACCTCTAACCTCCAATATGCCTGCTACTTGCCAGCAGTAGGTTAATGTGAGGGATGGGATTCCTTCCAACCATGAAGACAATATATTTGGCAATCCTCACAGTTTTTGTGTGGTTGGTTGTTTGTTTTACTTTCACTGAAATGGAGTAGGAAATAACAGGTCGGCCATGGGCACTTAAGTGGACTGCATGAGAGAGAATCGGCCTGTAGCTGGGTATTGCTAAAGTAAGGCTGTGATTTAATCACAGGGGTTGCAGAAGTCACATAATCCATGACTTCTGGTTATGGCATTTGGGAGGTGCATGGTGCTTCCGTCAGCAGGGAGCTATGGGGTATCTCCATCGCCTAAGCAGCCCCTGCCGCTCCTGGCAGCCATAGGTGGTGAGGGGCACTCCGCAGCTCCCAGGCACCCCTACAGCTCCTGGCCACCATGGGCAGTGGAGGGCACCCGAGCTGCCCTGCTGCAGGTGTTGTGAAAACCCGCAGAGATCCCCATTTTGTCACAGATATTTTTAGTAAGTCACAGATAGGTCACAGTTTCCGTGAGTTTTTCTTCATTGCCTGTGACCTGTCTGTGACTTTTAGTAAAAGTATCCATGACACAGTCTTAGCCTTATTGATAAGAAACCAGCACAGTAATAGTAGTTGTATAGTGCTTCATGCTTTCCCAGACCCTGGAGGTTTTTCTCCTTCCTCTGTAGCATGGGGTACAGATCACAGCTGGAGGATTCTCTGCATCTTGTGGTCTTCAAAGTATTTGAAGGCTTCAATATCTGAGATCTAGGTGGGAGGATTATTCTAGGAGCGGGTGGGTGAGATTCTGTGGCCTGCATTGTGCAGGGGGTCAGGCTAGATGATCATAATGGTCCCTGCTGACCTTAAAGTCTATGAGTCTATGAGCATTTCATATTTGGAGAACTACATCTAGACAGCATCTGTGGAAAAGAAGGTCCTAGTTCCAATGAGAACTGAAGCTGCTCTTGTCTATTGATGATAATGAAGCCAGAGTAATCCTGGCCCAAGATGAGTTTCATACTCTTGGTCTAGACAAGATTTACATGGGATATCCGCTACTAGATTTTGGAGAGTATTTGGCAATGTACATTTTTTGGTTCACTTTGGTCCTACAACTGACAGGTAACTGCTTTTGCTGTTGTATATATCTTGGATTCTGTTATTTCCACTCCAGCTCATCCGACGAAGTGCGTTTTACCCATGAAAGCTCATGACCTATATATTTTTGTTAGTCTCTAAGGTGTTTTTAAAGTTAGACTAACTACCTCTCTGAGACTCAATGCCTAATGTCTTTTGTGTATATGTGTGCTTTGTTGGTATCCTCAGTTTTATAAGCGCTCTTCCCAGAGAGAAAAATTCCATTCCAGTAGCGAAGATGTTGGTTAGTGGTGCACCAGTGGAGGACTGAGCAAGTGTTTGTATATAGGCATCGCATCCAATAGCTCTATGAAGAATGTTACCAAATGCATAACAGCCGACTCATTTCATTTTACATTTTTTCCAGTCTTGGGTAGGCAGAATGCTAGGTATTTTCAGAAAATGGCTTTGATTTAAAGACTGTTCCCACAGAGTTGTAATCCAAACTTTGCTGCATTATTAGCACATGAAACAAAATTTACTAGGAGCAAAAGTGAAACTTGCAGGTCTGTTTTCATTGTTCCAGAAGGGTGAAATTAGATTTAAGTTGGAGAGGGACTTGCATTCTTACTCTCATTCACGGGACCATTCAACCACAGATTGTTCATAGCTCGAAAGTGGGACATTGCTTTGACTAGTAACGTAGGCCAATGTCATCAAGATTGGTAGAACCTGATTTACTCCATCATAAAACGGCGCAGCTCTCTGTTGACATGAGGTAAATTCTTTCTTTAAGATCTTTACGTCTGAACGTAAGTGGTATTCCCGCAAAGACCTCGCTCGACATCGAATACACGGGGACCCAGACGACACATCTCATCGCGGGCATCCTCTTTGTAAATTCTGCGATGAGCGTTACTTAGACAACGATGAGTTACTGAAACACTTGAGACGTGATCACTATTTCTGCCACTTTTGTGATTCAGATGGTGCTCAGGAATATTACAGGTTTGTGCAAGTGGCTGACATGGGTGTCTTTGAATTCGGTTTAAGATTTAAATCTTGATGGAAAGGTGGTTGCATCTGCTTTGAGTCCCTGAGAGTCAGCTGTGCACAGGCACCCAACCCAAGAATGAGCAGATTGCGTTTGATCGTTGTTTGACTTTGCATTGAGAGTGGAACCCTGGGACTGACAGACAGCTTTTTGCCTGCTCAGCTGCTTGTCTCTTGAAGCTAACAGAGACCTGCTGTGCTGAAAATGGGATGTATGTGTTGCTTGTCACGCTATCTGTGCAGACAGAGCCATTGAAATCTAAAAGCTGTGTAAACCTCTATAGATGAATGAGAGATACCATGTGCTATGTAGTGAATTGGCCTTAAAAATAGTGGCAAGAGGCAAACCCCCTGACCTCAGCAGTATTTCTCAGTGGCAGACTGGCTATGCTGAGCTGCTTTACATTTAATAAAGGAAAGGAGGTTTGTAAAGAAATATTTAATAGGCACAGCAGCTGCTCTGGTTTTGTGTTTACAATCAATGTATTTATGACTTTTCCCTCACTTTCGGTTTAAGTGAATTTGGTAGTGCTTCATTGTCACGAGGGAAGGCCAAGGGTTTGGCTGAGCCATATTTGGGAAATTTTAGTGTTTGACATTAAATCTGTCCTCTTTTTGGCTGTATGTTAACACAGGAAGGTGAATGGCAACAGTTCACACGTATGAGATCTTGATTCGTACAGCCCTTCATCTATTTATATCCAGTTCATTCTTTTAAGATTTCTTCACAGTTGAAGGCTAAACACAAAAACATTAGATCCTGGAGTGCAGTTCTGTGGCAATTTCTGCAGCTCTGCTACATAAGCCCACAGTAGCCAATGGGCTAAGGTTTATTTGGGGAAAAGATCTGAATAAAGTTCCTTTCATGAAGGGGCTTTTCTGCAGGCCTAATGTGACATGGTCAATGAGGCATCCTGCCGTGAATTTGGTTTACTTTCTCCAGGACCTACATTAAACTGTTGTCACGACACACAGAGAAATATGTTCAGAAGGCTGCTATTCTGGAGTTTGCAACAGGGCGTGACAACACTCAAAGGGTTTTAAAGAATGAACAGCTTTTAAATTGACTGCATCCTTGAGCTAACCAGTGCCTGCCCTCTTCCCAGCGATTACGAATACCTTCGCGAACACTTCCGGGAGAAGCATTTCCTTTGCGAAGAGGGACAGTGCAATACAGAGCAGTTCACACATGCTTTCCGCACAGAAATAGATTACAAGGCCCACAAAACAGCCTGCCACAGCAAGAACAGGGCTGAGGCCAGACAGAACCGGCAGATAGATCTTCAGTTCAACTATGCCCCTAGGCACCAACGGAGGAATGAGGGTAAGTCGGACTGGAAAGAGTAAGTTGCCAGAAATACCTTCTGATTCCTTAAGGCTTTGAAAGTTCTCAGAAACACAGTGGGGCAGTTAGCCACATGAGGACTGAAAACTCTCATGTCCCATTTTAAAATAAGGCGATTATTTTCATAGCTGACTTTCTGATCTTGCTTGGGATACAGATAATATGGATTGAGAGTGATAACCTGGGTACCTAGAGGGAGACATCTGGTACTGAGTGCATGGAGATACCTGGATATTTTTTACTTTCTTGGAAATTGCTGCATATCAAGATAGAAATTTGCCCTGAACTTGAATCACAATCCCATACTATATAGATTCCATATACAGCTAAATGCCTTTTAGTGTGATAATGGTGAAGGCTAGGTGGTTCTATAAAAATCATGGCTGCTGACTGCATGTCAGGAAAGGTCCGTGGCTTTCAGAATCATCTGTGGAGCTAGGGTGTTGTGTTATGTTAAATTAGAAAAATAATTGAGAATGATGGGACATGTCTCCTGATCAGGTGTCGTAGGTGGAGAGGACTATGAAGAAATCGACAGATATAACAGGCAAGGCCGAGGCGGGAGATCAGGACTCCGAGGAGGGCAGCAAAACAGAAGAGGGAGCTGGAGATATAAGAGGTGAGTAGCACAGTGTGCCCGAGAACCTACTGTTGAAGGTGAAATAGTTTCTCTCTTAAATGATCATAGAATCGTAGAACACTAGAACTGGAAGGGACCTCGAGAGATCTTCAGGTCCAGTCCTCTGCCCTCATGGAAGGACCAAACACTGTCAAGCTCATCCCTGATTAGGTATCTGTCCAGCCTGCTCTTAAATATCTCCAGTGATGGAGATTCCACAACCTCCCTGGGCAATTTATTCCAGTGTTTAACCACCCTGGCAGTTAGGAAGTTTTTCCTAATGTCCAACCTTAAACCTCCCTTGCTGTAGTTTAAGCCCATTGCTTCTTGTCCTATCCTGAGAGGCCAAGGAAACAATTTTCCCTCGTCCTCCCTCTGACACCCCATTAGATACCTGAAAACCGCTATCATGTCCTCTCTCCACCTTCTCTTTTCCAAACTAAACAAGCCTAGTTATTTCAATCTTCCCTCATAGCTCATGTTTTCTAGACCTTTAATAAGTTGTGTTGCTCTTCTCTGGACCTTCTCCAATTTCTCCACATCGTTCTTGAAATGTGGTGCCCAGAACTGGACACAATACTCCAACTGAGGCCTAAACAGTGCAGAGTAGAGCTGAAGAATGACTTCTTGTGTCTTGCTCACAATAATATATTCTTACAAAGAGTTACAAAGTTTGCAAACAATACCAAGCTAGGAGGGGTTGCAAGTGCTTTGGAAGAGAGGATCAAAGTTCAAAATGATCTGGAGAAATGGTCTGAAGTAAATAGGATGACATTCAGAAAAGGACAAATGCAAACTACTGCATTTTGGAAGCACAATCAGTTGCACGATACAAAGTGGGAAATGACTGCCTAGGAAGAAGTGGAAAGGGATCTAGGGGTTTTAGTGGATCACACCTAAATAGCAGTTAACAGAGTGATGCTGTGCAAAAAAAAAAAAGTGAACATAATTCTGGGATGTATCAACAGGAGTGTCATGAGCAAGACACAAGAAGTCATTCCTCTGTTCCACACCATGCTATGCCTCAGCTGGAGTGTGGTGTCAAGAAAACATGACTTATGAGGAAAGAGGGGAAAATTGATTTTGTTTAGTCTGGAGAAGAGAAGACTGGGGGGGAGGCGGGGCGGGTATAAGTTTTCAAGTATCTAAAAGGTTGTTACAAGGAGGAGGAGGAAAAATTGTTCTCCTTAACCTGTGAGGCTAGGACAAGAAGCAATGGACTTAAATTGCAGCAAAGGAGGTTTTGTTTGGATATCAGGAAAAATTCCTAATTGTCAGGGTAGAGAAGCACTGGAATAAATTGCCCAGGTTGGTTCTGGAATCTCCATCATGGGAAGTTTAGTCTAATCTGTTCTTAAACCTCTGTCAGGAATGGTCTGGTTATTACTTAGTCTTGCCTCGAGGACTGGGGACCGGATAAGAGGATCTATTGAGGTTCCTTTTCCAGTCCCAGCTCTGGAATGGTGTATTGGTGGGTGGGTGGGGGCAAGTGAGAACTGCAGTACCAACTTCTTAGATAAGGTTGTGATTAGTCTTCCTTAGAAATCTGGACTCCGCATGCCCACAGTGAAACAAAACTATTTTATGAGAAATTTCCACTCTCTGCACTTGTCAAAGGAGTTGAACATTGTAATCTTATAGCTCTCCTAAACTCTCCAACAGGTGGGTTAGTGCAACTGGGAATTTTCTGGCCTTAAGATCATTGCGTTCATTCTGAACTTGTCTTAAGGATTTTCTGAAGAAACTGACATGCCTTTTAATAACCTTTTAGGTACATGGTAATAGCTTACAAGTACCTAAAAACGTGTCACAAGGAGGAGGGAAAAGATATTCTCCTTAGTCTGTGAGGCTAGGACAAGAAGCTTAAACTGCAGCAAGAGAGAATTAGGTTGGACATTAGAAAAACTTCCTAACTGTCAGGGTGGCGAAACGCTGGAATAAATTGCCTAGGGAGGTTGTGGAATCTCCATCACTGGAAATATTTAAGAGCAGGTTAGACAGACGCCTATCAGGGATGATCTGCGTGGTTTTTGGTCCTGCTGCAAGGGCAGGGGACTGGACTTGATGACCTCTCAAAGTCCTTTCCAGTTCTAAGATTCTTTACAGGTGTAGCAGACCTCTTTAGGTTTGGCCAGTCATTAAATTCCTGTTTTGAGGGCCATACTTTTTTTTATTGAACTAACAGATCTCTGGTTGGTCAGACTGAGTGCTTTGGAAAAAGAAGAGGGTTAAGTATCGAAATTAAACTGCACTTTATCTCCTTTCATCTACACGATATCTAAGAGCTTATACCTACCAATTCTACGTCTATTTTTTTCTGTCTTGTTGGGCCATCTGTGGTGCCTTTGTTACTGGTAACTTCACTGGAACAATCCATCTCCAAGCACCGTATATGTTGGTGTGTTGCATGTGGATCTTGCATGTGTTGGAAGTTCACGATGAACCATATTACCCAAAGTTTCCTACGTTGGAAATGAATGGGGGAGCGCAGTGGTCCCATCCATCTCTGATATTGTCATCCTGGTTTCTGCTGTGCTCCGATACTGGCTATCGCCCTCTGTAGAATTGAAAAGTGAATGGTTCCTGGTTTACTACAGCGGAACCTGGGTGTGATTGGATGAATGACGATGAGGGTCAGTTGCAACCTTTCCCAGCAGGTGGCAGCAGCAGGCAGTTGACAGAAAGTGGTCTGAATGTGACATTTGAAGGTGAAGGGTGGTGTGAGACAAAAATGCTTTCAGGCCCACTCGTTCTGTCTAGTTTACCAAAACCCTGTCCTGTCCGACAGGGAAGAAGAAGACCGAGATGTTGCAGCAGCAGTTAGGGCATCAATGGCAGCAAAACGGCAAGAAGAAAAGAAACAAGTAGAGGATAAAGAAGATGTCAGTCGAGGTAAAAAAGAAGAATCAAAGGACTCAGAAGTGTCCAACACTAAGCGAGTGCCAAAGCCTTCAAATGAAGCCACAGGTTAGTTACATGTGTGTTTTGCGGGCTGGAGAGAGTTCCAAATGTCATGGGTAAAAGGTGTGACTGGTTATGGCCCACACGGCAAACCACTGATTTTGGCCATTAGAGACCTACCCAGCTAGCCTACCTTGAAACACGTCCATGTGTAATTCCTTGCTTTGGGATTCCAGCCTTGTGTTCAAGTATTTCTGCCCAGATCCATTTTAAATAGGAACAACCAAAATATATGTGACTTGCTGTACAGCCTAATTAGGGATGTTAAATTTAAATTAATCGGCTAATTCAGCCATGGCCAACCCGAGGTTTATGATCCGCATGCAGCTCCTCCTACCTCTCCCTCCCTCCCCTCTCCCCCGGGGGCTCGTAAGCAGTCTCCCCAAAAACGGCCCTCTCCTCCCGGCTCCCTGTGCCGACCTGGGCAGGGGAGCCATCCAGCATGGCCATAAAAGATGTAGACTTAAAGATGGTGTCAGGAGCCTGCTGTGGTCAAAAAGCCTCAAAACACGTTTAAATGCGTTTTCTTAAAGGGGCAGAGGCTTTTTTTTTTTTTTTTTTTTCCCCTCGACAACTTTGCCCCAGCTCTTTGCACTGGATCCACTGCTATCTTGGCTCTGTGCCCAGAATGGTTTGGCCACCCCTGGGCTAATTGGATAGTGGGTGCAATTTACGTCGACTATTCAATTAGTCCACTAGGGCACCTCCGCCTTTGAAATGTAGCAACAGTCCCAGGGCTGTTGCTACACTTGAAAGGTGAAAGCGCTGCAGGGAGCACAGGGCTAGTAAGGGACTCAAGCAATCCCCCACTAGCCCCGTGCTCCCTGTGGCGTTTCAATGCAGCAGCGCCGCATGCAGCCCGGCGTTAGCAGGGGAGTCCCCAGCTGGCCCCAGTCTGCACGTGGCGTTTCAAAGTGGCAGTGCCATGTGGAGCCCAGGGTCTGGCCCCGGGCTCCATGCGGTGCTGCTGCTTTGAAGAATCACCTGTTTCCTCTCCTCCCCCCGGCTGCCTCTTTCTGACTAGTTGTTCACATCCCTAAGCCGAATAGAATCAAATCAAAGTTTGCAACATCCTGCCGTGGCGTCCAAATCACTAGAATCAGACAGCGAAGGCCTCCCATGTGGTACTTTTCAAGTGAGGCCATTTTGGACTAAGTACTGGTGTGTTAATGTCATTTTGTAACAGGCGTTAAACGTTCCTGTTGCATGAATTAAAATAAATATTATAAAACCAACTGAAGTAAGACTATGAATGGAAAGGCCTTGAAAGCAGGTGCAACTGATCCTTGTGGAGATTTGAGCCTTCCCTACTATGGAAAATGTTCAAGGGCTCGTGAACTGCAGGATCATAAAATACATGGAAGATTTATATGGCATTTAACATAATTATTTTGAAGTCAAGAATCAAACCTGTCCTAAACAACCCAGTGGCTTCCTGTCACTGTTCTTGACTATAGCTAACATGCTGTGATATAAACTTGGGGCATGGTGACACAGTAGCACATGTACTGATCAGAATGGAAAAGTGCAGTTTGACAGTAGTGTCAAGTGCTTGTGCGTTTTTCTGGATTAAAGTATCCCAGTGAAGAGCAGCATAAAGTGCCAAATTAGAACTAGTCTGGGTGCACTGACGCAGGTTAGTGGCTTCCAGGGCTGAGTTAAAAGCTTTTCTTTGGTCTTTCTCTCAAAGTTCCCAAAGAAGCAGCTGCTAATGGTGCTTTAAGCCAAGATGACTTTCCAGCGATTGGTTCAGCCGCAGGACCTCTGCTGCGGTAAGTTTGGGCAAGATCATAGCAAAATGAAGGCTGGGTCATGGGCTCACCTGGGGTCTGAGTTCTGCAGAGAAGCTGAAGTTAAATTATTTCTGAGAAATTACACCGCTGACCCCAGATTCTGGCTATGCATTCTACCCACATGGCCTCAGTGGCATAGGCTGTCGCTCCCTCAGGCTTGCTTGATCTATTCTAAAGGTTGCTTCAGACAAGTTTCTTATCTCCAGTCGAGAGCCAGCATGTAGAGAGGGGAGCGTGACGGAATAACTTCCCTTGAAGCCGTGGTGGGTCTAACAGGGCTACCAGGTGACCCTTGCAAAGCTGGTGGCTACCGGAGTGCCCCTCTAATGCCCACGATTGCTTCTGCTGTGTACGAAATGCGAGCCTGATAAGGCAGCATCCACGTCCGGGCCTAGAAGTCCCACGTCCGGGCCTAGAAGTCCCACTAGGCTTGCAATGTGACATCTCTGCGGGAGGGCTTTTGTAACATGCAACTTGCTTGTAAGCACACCTGCATTTGAATTTTATCTCCAATTGCCTGAGAGTCTCAATGCCTCCTCTAAGCGGTGGTATTTTTGAGGGGAAACTGCACTTAGATGTTGAGCTCTTTCTGCCCGGTGGCTTGGTGCCTCCTCTGTCCTGGCTCGGTGACTGCTGCACACGGTGTTGTTTTCCCGTCCCTCAGGTTGGCTCAGCCAGCAGCTGTCAAGCTGAAGGAAGAAGACTTCCCGAGCCTTTCCTCTGCCGCACCCACCCTCGCTTCTGGGGCGTCTTTAACGTACACGGTTGCGGCCAAGAAAACAGCCTTTCAAGAGGAGGATTTTCCAGCTCTGGTGTCCAGAATGAGGCCTAATGCTAAAACGGTGACGAACCTCACGTCTGCATGGAGCAATGGCTCCAATAAAACCGCAGTGAAAGCTGTCCCTTCCCTCAGCTCCGGTTCAAGCCAGCTAGCCAAAAAACCAGCTCCCTCGAAGAGCAGTAAAGGGAGCAGGAAGAGCAGTAAACTCTCCCCCTCCGATGACGAAGACGGTGGCAGTGGCTTGACAACCCAGGAGATCAGAAATACGCCGACGATGTTTGACGTCTCCTCCTTGCTGGCAGCTTCCACCTTACAGACTTTCACTAAAGTGAGCAAGAAAAAGAAGATGGGCGTCGAGAAGCAACGAGCGTCATCCCCTCAGCTGGAGGAGACCTTGTCTCCCACAGCAACTTCGGAACAACTGGCGGAAGCTGAGCAGACTCCATGTGTGCCTGCAAATCTGCAGCTGCCTGACGCAACCACAGATGTCGTGAACGGGCACTTGGAAAAACCAGTAGCAATCTGTAGTGCATCCAAAGAGCCCCCTGGCCTTAAAAAGCCACCAGTGACTAACCAGTGTCCGTTATCTCAGGAAGACTTCCCAGCACTCGGGAATTTGGGACCATCTAGATTGCCACCACCAGGTAACCCCTGCAGAAAGTCAGTCCCATTCTGACTGTACCTCAGAGAAACGGGGTGTGTGAAACGTGCCAGAGAGAGGAGGGGTTTTGATGGGTATTACTCTTCAAATGGGGCCAGTTTCCTGTAGTTCACTGAGCGAGAGAGTAAAGTAGCAACATTTAGCCCAACGAAACCCCATTGAGCAGTTTGAACTCCCCCCGCCCCATTAAAACGCCATTGAAATGTTGGGACCTGTCTCGTTCCACAGCAGAGCCGTTGGGGGCTGTAGATGAGCAGCCAGCCTCTAAACCTGTAGTGGGCAACCTGGGGGCCACAAGAGGCCCATCGGGGTTTTACGTGTAGCCTGCAACACGGTTCGTTTGCTGTTGCCCACATGCAGGGTTGCTGGATTCCGCTGGTTTCTGTCCACGTCACTTTTTTCCTGTCGCTATTACCAAAGTGACGCAGAGGTAAAGCAAGGGCAAGTGAAGTGAGGGGCGTGCTGATTCCCCACGACGCTATCTGAGAGCCGGGCGTTCCCTCTGTGTCCCATCAAAGTGCAACCAGTCAGTCGACGCGCCCTGCAAATGCAGGGGACGCGGGTGCAGAGAGCAAAACTACCCTCGCCCGGGACACCGGCTTGATTACAATTGGGCGGCCCATTGAGATGCAAGGGGACAACTGATGCGGCCCCTTCACTAGCCTCGGTTGCCCATCGCTGCTCTAAACACCACTGCTTGTCTGATGAGTCACACCAGGCGTGTGTGTGCACTTGGGTGTGCCAAGGGCTAGTTAGGGAGCTCTCGTGCAAAGGGACAGACTGTCTTTCTGCTGTGTGAGACCAGTCCCTGGCAGCATGATCAGTGCGTGTCTACACATGATAAAGGTTTTTCGCCATGGGTGACAGATGATGTCATCGCACTATCTAGCCACGAAAGCAAAAGTGGCCAGAGACGGGGGTAGGCGAGTGTAGTGAACCCGGGGCGCAGCCTGGCAATAAATAATAAATCCACGTAGGCTTGGTCTGTTGTTTACTCTGGATTTACACTGGTCGAATGCCCTTGCTTTTCGTGCTGCTATGAGGGGTGTAACTAGTAACACAACACCCCTCAAATTGGGTAGTTTACTGTCGTCTGTGTGCGTAGCTAACAGGGCATTTCACTCGTAACCACCCTCCTGCCTCCAGAGTGGAACGCTCGTGCTGCGAGCTCTGCGAGAGCAGAAGGATGACCCAAAGGGCAGGGAAGAATCAGAGAGCCTATTGCCCTAGTTCGGGGGGTCTCCTACACCCGTCGCAGCACGGTGCCGTTGCATCTCGTGAAGGTGGCAACACCCCAGAAGATGGCAGCGTAGCGCTCTGTGAGGGGGGACGCCAGATGGCAGCCGGCTGAGGAATTAGGCTGCGTGGTTCAGGGCTAGGAAAGCTGCCACCTGGCCAGTCTGTCCCTTCTGTAACAGCGTGTTTTCCACCGGTCCGGGCCGATACTGCCCTTTCTGCTGGGAGCAGTAAATCAATAGCGAGGGCTTTGGCTTTGTGTCCGAACAGCCAGTTCGTAGCAATTCTTGGGGTGTCCTGCATCCGTGGCTTGTAAAGCAGCAGATCAATCCCTTCAGATGCACTGGTGCCTGCTGCTTGGGAATGCATCCTCTCTGCGGGCTTGTGGGGGGGGGAGAACGGGGGAGGGGGGGCTGTGTAGCATAGACTGTGCACTAACTTCCTCCCCTTTCTGTGCTATTTTAATCCAGGGTTTAACTCCGTGGCACTATTGAAGAATCCCCCTCCGCCCCCAGGGCTGCCAGCGCCTGTTAGTAAACCACCTCCGGGTTTTACTGTTGTTCCATCCACCAGTGTCTCTGACCCTGTCACTGCATCGCCCAATGAGTAAGTAAAACGCGTTGAGAATTGATGGTACTTTGCACAGTCTGCCTCTCAATCCCTCCAGCTAGGGCTTCTGAATATTGCCTGCTGCTTTGGGGCGATGGGCTGGCCCAGGCCAGCAGGAGATGACAGCAAGGACCCAATTCAGATCTCTCGTGTAGCGCCTGGGAGTCAGGTTCAGGGTGCTGGGTAGAGGGGGGGTGACAGTTACTGAATCCGATCAAATCTGAACAGGAGCAGCATGTTTCAACAACTGAGACGCCCTCACATTTCTCCTTAACCCGCCACCGAGCAATCCTCAAACCCTTGCCTCGCGCCCAGGGAAGCCTGGCTTGCTGCCAGAGAAAGCTGTCCCCTTCTGGGGTTGCACAAACGTGACAATTCCCTGCATAACACACCCACACCCCTTCTTTGTAAAAACCAAGCTGCCTTTGAAAGTGGGCTTTTCCTTGCCGGGGTTTGCGGAGGTTCCAGCTGACGGACAGGGTGGACAGTAGGTTGGATCAGGTTTCCGATCTACTCTCCTTTCTCCATTCTGCTTCCATATTGGTGTGTCAGAATCCTCCTTGCTGGAGCAAGAAGTATGGTCGTGAATTTGCCTCCCCTGTAGGAGCTGAAATATGCTGCTGCCTTGTACTGGATTGCTGGTTCTCACCTGCTCCTAGACTGAAAGATTTGTCTGAAGACCAGACCCAGCTTTTGGGAGGGGAATTGATAAAATACTCATAGCCTGTCAATGCCACTCTTGCTTGTGATCTTTCCAAAGTGGGTCTCTTTGGCCATGTCTGCAGTGGGATGGGAGGCGAGGCAGGTGTTTGTGTCCCTTTGAGGTTGCTAACGTGATAACCATCATCCGCATGCAGATGTCTCCTCTTGTATATAGCTCCTCTTTGCTCCCAGTGTGCACCAGGCCTGTGTGCCTTGTACCAGTAGGCACAGGTTCAGACACGTGTTTCAGAGCAGGCCAGTTTGGATCCAGAATAGACTAAACTTTCATTTGAAGTGTTCTCCCCATCCAGGAAGATCTGAGCAAGAATTGTAATCCTTAGGGGATACCCTTCCAGCATCTCCTTGTCTCATGTTGCTAAGGGGAGGACCCCGTGTAATTGGGTGACGCGATAGCACACCCCATGGGGAGAGATTGCCAAGGGTCATTGGAACCAATCTAACACGTGTTTCAGTCTTTCTATTGCACAGGGTGTTAATTTGCCTCCTTTCCAAATGCAGGCCAAAACCCTGTCGAGGAGCTTATTTGGTGCCTGACAATTTCCAGCAGAGGAACATTCAGTTAATACAGTCTATAAAGGAATTTCTTCAAAGCGATGAATCCAGATTCAATAAATTTAAAACTCATTCTGGACAGTTCAGACAGGTAAGTGGTGGAAACGCTTGGATGTATTTGAAGTCCTACTCGGTAGTCCGCTCACTGAGCATTGTGGCAAAAGATGAACAGTGAAGTTGAGTGGTTAGAGCAGGGGTGGGCAAATTTGGCCCCGCGGGCCTGATCTTGCCAAGCATTCCTCTCCGGCCTGCCCAGCTGTTTAGTAGATGTGCGGACTTCCAGCTCTCCCGCCCCCCCCTCCCCCAAACCTTGTTCCGTCCTGCAGCTGAGCTATTCCCAGGATTCTCCTGCTAGCTGTGCAGAGTGGGGGGAGGAGGGGAGTGCTGAAGTCAGGGTGCCCCCCACCCTGTACACACAGTCTGTGACACACACACCTACTTACTGCCACACTCAATGTGTCACACAGTCTGTTTCACACACACTGTCCCTCTTTCACCTTCGCACGGTTTCTGCAGCCTCCTGCCTGAGGCCCTGCCCCTTCTGGGGGACCCAGAGCTGGTCCGAGATCATGTGCCAGAATTTGTGAAGTCCCTCCCTGCCCCCATGAAAATTATTGCCCACCCCTGGCTTAGAGGTATAGAGGGATGAATTTCACCCCGGTCAGCCGCCTCTCTTCATTGCTAATCGTCCTGATTCTCTCTGACCTGAAGGGGCTCATTTCTGCGGCGCAGTATTACCAAAGCTGCCGAGAACTACTTGGAGAGAACTTCATGAAAATCTTTAATGAGTTGTTGGTGCTGTTGCCAGACGCAGCTAAGCAGCAAGAGCTGCTTTCTGCTCACAATGACTTCAAAGTCAAGGAGAAACAAGGCCCCATCAAACCCAAAAAGAACAAGAAGAATGTCTGGCAAATGGACTCTTCTGAGCTGGACTGCAGCATCTGTCCGACCTGTCAGCAAGTGCTGATGCCGCAGGACCTAGCCTCCCACAAAGCTTTGCATATTGAGGATGAAGAATTCCCTTCCTTACAAGCAATCAGCAGAATCATCAGTTAGCTCCCACGAAGACCAATAAACCAGGCTCACTCTTAAATGTGCACTTTTTGGAACAAGGTTTGACAGTGTCGTGCGGCCAGCTGTGCAGGCCAGTTGGGTAGTCGTATGCGGGTTAGCATGGGAGGCTGTTCAGTGCAGCCCGGCTTGAAAGTGCTGTATGAAGAGATCATTGGACTAGCACCTGTATCTAATTAACACCCACAATGTTAGCTTCCCGAACACCTCATTAGAAACAGGCTAATGCTGCAGGTCTGTCAGGCAAACGGCCACTTTCTACCATGCAAGACACTACAGCGAACCAGTGGAAATGTATCCTTGCTATTGGCGGTAACAGCGCTATAGTTCATATTCTGGTTATAGCTGATACGCTCTCTTTTTGGCCACAAAGAGTGAGGGAGGTAACTGGGGCAGAGTAAGGGAGAGAGATGGAAGCTGCTACTTTGGTGAATAAGACCATTAAAACGTATGCTACAAACACCTGGCTATTTATAAGCAAAGAATATTCCTAGTTGAAAGCTGAAATAATGATTCTACTTGAATTGGACTGATCCTTCTCTGATTAGTTAAACCTGCGAGTTGAAGTTGCCTCTGACCTTCTATGTAATTGTGTTCTTCGAAGAAACTTCCTTTGCAGTATGGCATGGAGACCAGTAGTGTTCAAAGCTTTATGCTTTGCAAAGGGCATTTTGTTCCCCATCATTTTACTTAACTGCCAGGTTTGATTTCTTGGGTGCGTTAATGGCGTTAGCGCCAAACAAACAGCGTAGTGGGACATGAAATGCTGCTGGTCGCTGACCAGTCTGTTGTTCTGCAGTGCCTTTAAGTGCATGTATCTGTTTACAGTGGTCTGCACTGCCGAGGATAAGCTGTTCAGAATTGTAGGAGTGTGTTACTTCCTAGGACTCCCTGGGTGACAACGGTCTGGAGGTTGCATCCATCAGTCCCAACTCTAGGGTCTGGGGAGGGTCTGTTAATCATCTGAAGCAGCTTTAATACCAAGGGCGTGTCAAACTTTCCTGCCGTGCATGTTCCAAGCTGTAGCTTGGGGTCATGGTAGACCCCATTTCATTTTTAACACACAAGAATAGAAATTAATTTGAATTTCTTTAAGACCCTGCTTTTATTTAAGCAGCACTTTTATGAAACTGAGTCTGAGCTGTTGAAGCATTAGTCTTGGCTACAGAAATGAATGATCTTTTCCTTCTCATTTATTATTGATTTTGCTTGATGCCAGAGGGCACTATCTGTGCTTTATTTCTTTTCAAATAACTCAGGGTATCTTTGAATACCTGATCTTGTACCATTCTTCACAGGGCCAGGCTATATCCCCTGAAACAAGGGAGGAAAAATGATTTTTCTAAGGGGTATATCTTGTTGCATGATTGTGTATATTATGCATGTATACATAGCAAAGGGTAATGTTTTCAAATGATTATTCCTAAGTTTCAAATCTCTATTTCCCATGCAATAGAATTTGGCATTTTTACATTGGTCATGCTATCACAATTAAAAAGTACTTCTACTGTGAAAGCACTTACATGCTTATCTGTTCTGATGTTAACTGCCCATGATACTTGTAAGCGATTGACCTGTGTATGTAAACTGCCTTCTCCATGCCTCTTCATTTGGTTTGTGACATTCAGAGGTGATGAAATGCGTATTCTTTGAAGGAGCATCTTCTGTCTTTCCTTTATTTTCAGTTAGTTTCTTCTGTGTTAGCAAACAGTTACATAGTCCCCACTTAGGGGCGAGAGAACTTGAAGCGCTACTGCAAGTTTCCTTGGAGTGACCCATGGATCTGCTGATGCAGGTTCATTGTTTCCATGTGCTCACATGATTAAATAAAGTATTATTGGAGTTTTTGGGCCAAGTCTACTCATTTTTAAATCTTTATTGAAAATAAGTTGCAGTTGGTACACGGACACCGAAAATACATAATCACACATTGTTCTTTCAAAAGATCAATACAAAAATTGTAAACATTTTTATTTACTCCCAGACATAGTCCACTCTATACTACAATGCACGTAAGATTACTGACAACTGCAACTCTTTGAAGCGGTCTGCTTGTAAAGAGGTATCTGCAAAAAATTAAATTCGCAAACCACATTTGGTATCAGTTCAATAATAAAAACGATTAAAGAATCTGAGGTTAAATGCATATTGCAACAAAATACAGGCAGCTAAATTTGGGCTTCAAGTTGGTGCATTAAAAGGCCATCTTTTAAGCCTTGTGGTAAGGGGTTTTGTGACACGGAAGGCTCCAAGAAGCACTGTTTGTTAAAGTACCATGAATACAGATATACCGGACATGGGCTAACGGGCTTCCCACACACACGCTGTAGAAAAAAGGCCAAAAAGTGAGTTTGCAAAATGTAAGGTAGCTCTACAGAAAAGAAATATCGACGCCGCAGAAATGACTGAGTGATCAGTGCTGCCCTGCTACGGAGGGGGATGACTACAGTTCATCTACACGCTGCAGCTGCAGGTGGGATCCAGGCAAACTTTAAAAACTAAACCATACTCTGCACGCACTAACATTTTGATCTGTGGTGGGAGACGAGGGAGGGTGAATTACAGGGAATGCAGACCCGAGGAAAAACAGGAAAAGTACATGCTAGACTAGTGAGTGCTAAGTAGTAACAAGAACTAATCTTCAACAGAGCTGCAAAGTAGGGTAAGGACTAACTGGAGAGGCCAGGGAAAAGGCCTACTTCAAAGCATCTGTGCAAAAAACAAACCCTAATTCCATGGTGGTGACATTGCTAGCATAGGGACCAAGCTGTACACTATTGCAAAGACATGTTATGGACAAAGAAAAAAACTCAACTTCTCTACTATACCGCAGCTGATCATGTCGTCTTGCCTCACTGGGAATAATGAAAACGTAGGAAGTGATGCTTTTTCCTCAGTGCGACATTGCCAACATACTTTCAACCCTACAATGTTGAACATGCAAAACCAACAATGACGCTGGCACAAAAGCATGCTGTTTGCTTGTTAACCTCGGTCTAGAGATGCATCTTTGTTGCTGTACCAAGCTATCCTGTATCAGAGCAATTTATATACAACAACCCTACAGCAAGGCATATGTGAGAGATATTATATATATATATACTTTAAATTCTATTTATACCCAGATTTTATACTAACTATGCAGAAGCTTTCAGCAAACTAGCCTGAGAGTAGTATACACTGGCCCTCTGTATGGTAAATTGTCTACGGGGCTCTTAGAGATCTCTAGGGAACACTATGAAATATATATTTAAACAGCCCGCAAAAACAGCATATGGGGAGCGAGTAGCAGGACACTCAAATTCACAACAAAATTCAGGCATGCTTATAAGAGTTGGTCTGGATCGTTCCAAGAAAAGCAGCTAATATCTACTGAACCGCAGTGAATTTACAACAAAGTCGGGGAGAGTCAATACTATTCTGCAAGACGTGCATGAAAAGGTGATCTGAAGTAATACGTGAACCCTCCTCCCCCCCCAAATAATGTACTACAATTGTTACACTGACATTTAGTAATTTGCTAGCCATAGTCCATAAGAATATATTTAATTACATCTGTAGCTGTGTACACTAGTCTACTTCACAATTCACTGACACTGAAGATGTGCGACCCACAACAGTTAATACACAGCACTAGCGACACTTCAAATGGCCACAGGGAACACCTTGGAATCTTGCAAACTGCTTGGAAACAGGATTTCATGCAAGTGGTAGGCACGTATCTTTACTGGCTGCAGTGAGGTCAGATGTCTTTACGCTACCTTTAAGCCTATTGAGTAATTCAGAAGGTTCTTTAAGGACTAATCATCTATGTTACTACCCAGTAAAATAAAGTGAAACAGGAACATCAACCTGCTGGCAAACATGCCAGAACATTTCTTTCCTTAGAAGTTTTGTAAATACTGTTTCCAAGGCAGGTGTGACTTGCGCGATCCAGCACGTTAATTACACTTCTCTTATGGGAGTGGCTGAAATTCATCATGGTTGCCTAGAAGGGGTAGCTAGGTGTGCAATGACTACCCCATGCTTCCCTAATGTGGAAGGCAGATCCGCTTTGAGGCTAGAACGTGGCACTTGCTTTTAGTCTCTTAAGCACCGATACAGCAGGGAGTGGAACCCTTGGGGGACAGGGAAAGGTTTCAGGCTGCAGTAGACAGAGCAGGCCTTTCAGCTGAGTGAATACGGCTGTAGTCCCTCACTGAGTAGGTTAGAGCGTTGTACGCCTCTGATTCTAAGCCTGCCGCCACTCAAATTTCCTTGGGGCTCAAGCCACCACCCCAAACCTTGAACAGCAGCCCGCTTCCTCGAGGGGGCCGCAGTAAAAGTGCGATTAGACCTAGTGACTGTTTGAGCCAAGATTGGAAAACAAAGTGGGGTGCTCAGGAGAGCAATGGTGAAGTTCACGCCTGTAGGTCTTAAGCCACAGCCACATTTTGCTTTGCCTCTCTTCCCCAAGCAATACTTCATGGTTGCTGCCCTCCAGGCCAGTGACTACCTGGAGTTCTAGAGCTGTATTTGTTTTTTGCATTGACTACTCTTGCTGTAAGAGACCTTGGAGGAAATCCATTGTGTGTTCCATTTGGGGAAGGGGGAAAAGAGAGAAAATGCAATGTAGGCCTCAGGTGCTTACATTCATATTGTAATATTTAGCACATGCACACCACTAGTCAGACAGTTCTAGCAGTCAGACAGAACTTAGTTCTTTACAGTTACAAGGAAACTCCGGAACAGGTAAATAGTTAGAAAAAATACAGTGTACTGAACAAACATCATCTCACATGTACAATCAATTTAAGTAAACATTTAAATTGATTATCATTTTGCTAAAATATTAACACAAGTATGTTTTGTGCTGCTAATTTTTCAGTGTTCCCTCTAAGGAAAATATTGCTACAGTTCGACTGTACCCTGTATGAAAATAATTTGATTATTTTTTCCAGCAAGACTGATTTGATTTTTTCCAGCAAGAGAAGCACGATGGTCATGCAATTAATTTAGGTGTATAATGTACTGGGATTCCGATGTTCTTCGTCCTCTTACTGTGAGGATTTCTCAGGGCTTGCCTGTCAACCGCAGCCTTCCCTAAGTTTGCCTGTTACACCTCCCTGCTTCAGGCCGGCAGGAGGCACGTGGCTTAAAGCAGAGAAACAGTCTGTGCTTTGTCCTCAGCTCCTTCACTATTTGGCAGTGGGACTGACTGATGCAAAAATGTGTGCAGGCATCTGGAGTGTAGGTTGGGTGCAACTTCATCTCCAAGCAGCCTCAAACATGACTGAAGCAGAACAGGGAAAAGTTATAGTTTGGTCAATGTGATGTGAAAAACCTGCTGAGTTTATTATTCTAGACACTGGCAGCTCAGCTGGCATCTTTCAGGTGCCAGGACTGCAACTCCCTGGTAATGAACATTTTAATTCTTTCTGAATCGTCAGGAGTTCAAGAAACTCCGTGGTGTCAGTGACAGAAACTGCTTCTGGCGACGTGTCACTGTTCATTAACGTGTTGATTTGCCCTAAGAACAGCTGTTGAAATGAGCCGCATTAGTGATGACAAACTGTTGTTTTACTACAAGAAAAGTGGGGGAAAGTCATTTTAACTAGTAGCTAAATCTGAGATCAGAAATCAACACACACACACTGTGCAAACAAGAAATACGCTTTTAAACTGGCTCTTGCTATAAAAAAAATTAACCAAGTAAAATTGATCCTTGGTACCAATGGATAATCTCAAATACAGAGCAATGCTTCCATCCTGGCAGGAGGAGAATCAATGTTTATCTCATCCAGATGTGTCTGCTATCCTTGTAGATTGTCCTCAGAGACAAAATGCAACGAAGCCACCACTACTGGTCAGCTGACTAACCTGGGACTATAATCTGGGTCAGGATATTTCTGGGGGAGACTGTCTACTGGGTTTTGTATGTTTTACATTCATTCGAGTCAAATAAGACAATTTACAGCTGATCACTAAAATTCGGGCATTTGCCCCATCACATTTTATATGCTCTCCTATTAATTGAAGAGAGGGGTCAGGGTTAATGTTTATTCTTCATTTACTGTGCTCACATGCGATCAACCTGAATGGCTTTTCAGTCTTGCTTTATAACAGCTGAATGGTTACATATTTCTAGTGGCTGCAGTATAATATATTCACACCTGAGCTTATTTGCTTCTGTTAATGGCAGATGGTGGCACTTTTAATATAAAAAAAACAGGCTCTGCTTTCCAATTGATTAGATTTTAAAGTTGAGTCACTGTTTTAACACACCCACACCGCTTGTGTTGGCAACTTTGAAATATGGAGTAAATAATTGTTCCATCTCACTGTTAGGAACCCACTGTAAATTGGCAAACTCTTCAGTTTGACACACATTACCTAAGCGTCAAACTGTAACATACCATATTTTCCACCGAGAAGTGGCCTTTCCAATTAGCAGACAATCATTTGCAGAATTGTTTTCCCCCAAAGACCCAAGCCGAGAACGGTCATTTTAATATCCTCCATAGTCACAATGTAGAAGCAGATAAGAGATTGGATTATTCAATGTTTTTTAAATAAAGCAAAAACATGTGTAACCCCTAACCTGAAGTGTGTAACATCTGTTCAGCTTCTTATTACAGTAAATACACAGAACTTAAAAACAGCACAGAGATTATTGGGTTTTTTTCTTTTTAAATTTGGCACTTTCCATAGACTCCAGCACAAGAAAGCTCTGTCGTGGCTTCTTGCAGGGGGAAGGTCTGAGAGCGGGTTTGCCCTCTGGGTTTATAAAGCAGAGAACAATTCTGTGTTAGCTCTGGAAGAACAAGATAACTATCAACTCATCAGCTATTGTGTTTTCTACTGGGAGAATTAAAGTCTACTTTCCTGGGCACTCAACAAAATTCAGTGCTAACGTTTGGCATTCAAAGAAGTCACGGCGAATTGTGGTGTTTTGCCCGTGTGTCGCTTTGTGTAGTAACAACCTTCCTTCTGTTTGACACTTAGAGGGAACACTGCTTTTATAAAAAACCCTTAGACAGGTAAGACAAGAACCAATACGACTGTACAGAATTCACTGCACAACTAGCTAATAGTAAGTAACCCAGCACTGACTCGCCACATTAAGGAAATGGTACTTAATACACTTGCAATCAACCAGATAACTGTACTGCACCATAAGGAGACTTTGTCTATTTGTACATGACCTTGCTGGGCCCTCCGTCCTTTAGTAAGTTGGTATCTGGTAACCTTTGGGGCTGGTGTCTATGGTCTCAGTAAATGGTGGGCTCTGATAGGTTTCCGTGTTCTCAATGCCGCTGCCGGTGGGGTAGCCTGGGTAGCCCGTATTGGGGTCAGGGGCAAACTGATCCGTGGCAAAGAGAGACATGTCAGTCCCCAGGTGGTATCTCTGCATGGCCATCACCGTCAGGGCAACCTGGAATGAGCACAAGGGAGGAGAGCGAGTTAGTAAAGGCATCCGCCAGTCACAACAGCCTGTTCCCAGTTTTACGTTTCCACCCTCGTCTGCCAGGGGCCCGCCTGCCTTCTCCCATCTCGTGGTCCCCTTACGCATCAGCCCCATCCTACCATGCAACAGCCAAACACCTACAGACCTAGCGACCTGGCCTCTATACCCAGAGGGTCAGCTGCCCTAGGTCAGCAGTTCCCAATTGCCAGTCGGTGGACCTCTGGCTGCTGGGCTGCAGAGGCGCTAGGGGCCAGGGTGGGGGTCCACCGCTCCTGCCGCAGCCGTTGGGAGAGGCGTGTCCTGTCTCACCTCAGCCAATCAGCGCCGGGCAGGGGCCGAGTCTCTTCCCAGACACGGGCGAGCGCTTTGCTGCGCGGCAGGAGGGTGGCACAGAGCCCGGCACGGCAGTCTTAGAGCAGCTGGGCTAGGTGGGGGGAGGGGGCAGGCACTGGGAGTGGGGCTAGTCGTGGGGGGCTCTGAGGGCAGGGCTGGCATTGGGAGGGCTCCAGGGACAGGACTAATATTGTGGACTGGGGGCGGGCACGGGGAGGTTGGGAGTGTTGGGTGCAATGGGGCTTTGGACACAGGAGGCTGGTACTGGGGTGGGAGCTGCTGGGGGGGGGGCTCTAAGGGCTGGCCCAGGCATTTGGGATGGGGGGCTGGCACAGGGGGGGCTCTGAGGGTGGGAGGCTGGCATTGGATGAAGGGCACGTGGGTCAGAGGCTGGGGCTGGGGGGTAGTGGATGGGTGGGGACTCCAGGGGTTAGTGCTGGTTCTGGAGGCTGGGGCTTGCTTTTGGTGGACTGGTAAGATTTGCACATTCATCATTTGACTAATGAATATGCAAATATGCAAATAAAATGTTACCAGGCCATCAAATGTTTGTGAACAGGTTTGCCGGTCCCCGGTATAAAAAAGATCGGGATCCACTGCTCTAGGTCACCTATGTAACAATCCGCAAAACTAACATTTATGCAGCCTTCACGCCTGGCCTCAATATGCAGTAAAAAGGCTGGGGCTGTTAAGGGCCAGATTCTGCTCTGGATTCCTGCGACGAATCCCTGCAGCCTTCCCTGGGCTCGTAGCGCCGTCACCGCCGGCAGAATTTGGGCCATTGGACTGAGTCAAATCTTGGCAGGTCCCACAAACCCAGCAAGTAGGTCAATTCTGCAGAGGAATAACAACTAATGCGATTTAGGGCTTTAATTCGGAATCCTGTGTAGACGCGGGCAGTTACTTCGGGCTAGTCAATTTCTAAAATGGCAACCGGCCGGGAACATGCTACTGAAGCGCGGGAGATTTAAATCCCGCGCTTCATTTGCAATTTCGGTCGCCCTCATTAGCCTCCCTAGATCGAACTAGGGGGCTAGTGTAGACGGACCCTAACAGAATTACCTAACCCCACCACCTTGGTTGATTTACACCTAGCAAAATTAATTCTCCAGCAGACAGAAACAGTTACAAACCAGCCAGAGATCACACAGACCAACAATAGGAAAGTGTGAGGACAATGATCAGAGCACGAGGATCCCACAACCGTTTCTTGCCAGACAAAAAGCTGTTAATTAAGTTTTCTTTACCCAGCTTGAGCTCTGTTTCTGTATCTGGTGACAGTGGGGGCCATTAAGACAAAGTCGCCTTCTCCAGCCTAGGGTGACGCTATTTTAATGCAATTTAGATGGAATGTGAGTAGATGACTCCAGGCTTTCCAGCGAATGGCTGCTCTTCAGTCTGGCTGCAGAGGAAGGCCTACCAATTTGGCATCGTGGTTACAGAAAAACCATATTGTTACCGTCCCCTCCTTAATGACGCTTTTCCCAAAGCTGTCAGTCATTACTATTTCAGGAGTCCAATACCCAGACTAGCTGAGCTTGGTCTTGCCTCTTGGGCGTTACTAACAAGGGCCTCATTTGACTTTGCATGCCAGCTTCCTGTAGCCGTCGAACAATTCTCTCCACCCAGCAAGCC
Source organism: Pelodiscus sinensis (assembly GCF_049634645.1). Lineage (NCBI taxonomy): Eukaryota > Metazoa > Chordata > Testudines > Trionychidae > Pelodiscus > Pelodiscus sinensis. The sequence goes on along the minus strand of NC_134726.1, from coordinate 37,739,387 downwards.
AGAGCGATTATACGCACTAATAAAGCCAACTGGATTCCAATGATCACCACAGTGGGTGAACCATTCTATTTAGCGCACCTTTTGCAGAAGGTGACCAGCCTAATAGTGTTTCCCACCAGGAGTGATGTCCTGCATCCGCAATAGCTTTTAGTACATGAGTAATTTCTGCATTATTATGCTGCACTTCAACACGTATTTGTTCTCCTGGCAGTGCAATATACTGTAAGGCTGTGTCTAGACTGGCAAGTTTTTCCGCAAAATCATCTGCTTTTGCGGAAAAACTTGCCAGCTGTCTACACTGGTCACTTGAATTTCCGGAAAAGCACTGACGATCTCATGTAAGATTGTCAGTGCTTTTGCGGAAATACTATGCTGCTCCCGTTCGGGCAAAAGTCTTTTTCCGAAAGACTTTTGTGCAAAAGGGCCAGTGTAGACAGCACAGGAGTGTTTTCCGCAAAAAAGCCCCGATTGCAAAAATGGCGATCGGGGCTTTTTTGCGGAAAAGCGCGTCTAGATTGGCCACGGACGCTTTTCCGCAAAAAGTGCTTTTGCGGAAAAGCATCCTGTCAATCTAGAAGCGCTTTTCCGAAAATGCTTTTAACGGAAAACTTTTCCGTTAAAAGCATTTTCAGAAAATCATGCCAGTGCAGACGTAGCCATAATGTGAATGTAACATAGGATGGATTAACGATTTTCTTATCACAGTCATATTCATACCTAAGGTTACAGGTGTTACATTGTGATACAGTTGTGGTTTCCTGCGGGCTTGCAGGATCTTTAGCCACTGGAAGAGCCCCACACAGTAATATTCTTATTCTCTATGTATTGACAATTCCCCAGCAATTGGGTACGGGTGGGTGTGTAAATTAACGGGGTTGCACCTTGAGCCCTAGGAATTGGGTAAAGAAAGGTGTGTGTCCCTAAAGCGTGGAAGAGAGAGAGAAATTTGTGTGGGTAACAACAGCACCCTAAGGGATGGGTCTGAGATCAGCTTTCTGTACACGCTGCTTGTCTCAGTCAGGCAGTTATGAATTTGGCTGGCATATTTGGCCCATCCCCTGGGGAAAGGACAGTTCAACACGACTGGCGTGCTGCAGAGGAGAGTCGCGCGGATAGAGGACTCGCCCGAAAGAGACAAGCTACGCAGCTCATCCCTGCCTGCGGGGCTGTGATCTCGGCAGGTCTCGCAAGCAAAGCCGCGTTCGGCTGGACAGCGTGTGGCCTGCAATGCAGCCTGGCTCTGGCGTAAAACTGAGGGGCACTTTGGGGGCGACTGGAAATCGCCAGGCAAGTTCCGTTCCGCGCGTCCTGCCGCCGTGTGCCAGGATGCCTCCACTCCCTGCGCGGAGGGCGGCTGTTCTTTCCGGGGGCCTAGGAGGTGAGAACTGGGCCTGCACTGGTTGTTCATAGCGTGTTTCCTTCCTTTCACTTCTGCTAATCCCTGATTTTGTGCGGTGACAGTAAGTGCCCTTTGCTTCACTTTCATTTCCCTCGCCCCTCAGGGGGAGAGATGACAAACCAAGCCCAGGCCCATACACAGGAATTTCTGGGGGGAAGGTGTTTTTTTTGTAAATGTGGATTCCAAGATGCAAACACCCCGCCCCCCTCCAATGCTTCCCCAAGTGTGCTCCGGCCGGCCCCTCTGTCTGAGCCACCCTCCCGCCTGCATCGGCCAGCCGGGGGAAGGCTGGGGGTAATCCCCCTCCCCCAGGAGCGAGTCCCAGCCCTGCCCTCCGTCTCACTCCTGGGGGAGAGGGGGGAAAATCAGTCTCAGCCTTCCCCCAGCTGGCTGGAGCATGGGGGAGGGAGGGAGGCTCAGGCAGTGCACTGCTCCTGCCGACACCTTGGGGGACTATGGGGTGGGGGGGTGTTTGCACCCTTTGCTCACAGCTCCCCTCCCCCCCACGTACGGGCCTTTAGGCAGCCTCAGTCACTAGCTGGCAGAAAGGGGAGAATTTCTGTCCATCTGGAGGGGAGGGTTCAACTACAGGAAGTCCCCGGGTTACATCAATCCGACTTACGTCGGATCCCTAGTTACGGGGGGGGGGGCAGCTAGTGCAGGGTGCCTCCCCCACTGTCGCCGCCTCCGGTGGCGCGGGGGGTGCTTCCCCCCAGCAGACCAGGGGGACGCGGAGCGGCTTTTCACGCTGCGGAGGACGCGGGCAGCGGGACCGCCGAGACGCGCCGCCAGACAGGCGGTTCAGCCGGCGCTGCCCCGAGCGCCGCAGGGGAAGCACCCCCCCGCGCCGCGGGAGGCAGCGACAGTGGGGGAGGCGCCCCGCCCCGCCAGCTTTGGGTCCATTGGCCCCACGGATGCCCCTGGGCAGCTCCAACACCCCCCGCTGTCAGCTGGAATAAAGGACTGAGGGAAGTGAGGTGTGGGAGAATAGAACTGAGCTCTGGAGAAATGTTTGGCTAGAGTTTCCCCTACAATATGTACCAGTTCCGACTTACATACAGATTCAACTTAAGAACAAACCTACAGTCCCTATCTTGTACGTAACCCGGGGACTGCCTGTACTAGGTGAGGGAGGGATTTTCCAAAGCCCCCAGGGAGGTCTTGCTCTGCTCCACCGCACCCGTCGGTAAATGATTAACGGTAAAGTCTGGCGCTGCTGTAGCGAGAGAGTCCGACTAGAAGGCTGCACCTCTCCGGGATGCAGCAGGTCGGGCTAGTCGCCCAGAGGGATTTCTGGGGGGCTGGGGGTTTGGTTCTTTAAATCAAACCCCACACCGAGCTCTCGCTGTGGACGCAGAGAGGATGGCGTTTCCTGGCTTGCTCGCTAGTTCCAGTGGGAGGTGGGGCCCGGTGTTCCCCGGAAGCAGGGCCCGGGTCGGCCGGGGGAAGTTTGGAATTCCCCTGCCTAAAGTTAACCATGCCAGTGCCCACACGTTTCATCGGTGTTTAGAGGTTTCGCTAGAGTCGAGCAGCAGTTATTTCTTTCCTATAAACTCTCTCCGTGCAGCAGGGCCCCGGTTCCCCAAATCACATTTCCCAATTCCCCTTTCTGGTGCTCTGCTGCGCTCAGATCAGATTTCGTTTCCCTCTTTCTTTTCCCTTGTGAGCTTCGCTGCTTCTCGCCTTTGGGCCCTTTGCGCTGCGCATGCTTTGGTCCTAGGTGGGGCTGAGCATTCACAGAGCCGTCCCAAGCCCGGTGACAAATCGCTACGGCCCTGCCCCAGGCCTGGAACGCTGGGGTGAGCGTGACACAGCTGGCACTTGGGCCTGGGAGGATGGAGGCGAGCAGAGCTCCCACCTCACCACCCCGAGCGGGCAGGATGGGCACCGGCCGCCTTAGCGTTTGGCGACACTTGGAAAAGAGACACCTCCTTCGCCATCTGCGCCGCCCCCGTGGCAGGAGCTGCTGCAGACACAGAGCTGGCATCTTCCCCCACCTGGTGAAACCCTGCCAGTCTTAACGACAGCTTCAAATGCTGCCACCGGAGGACTAGAAATCCGGCTTTTCCCAGAGTCACGGCAGCGTTTTGATTCATCAGGGCCCGGAAATTCCCAGTAACGAGGAGAAATAGCAATGGGAGAGCTGGGACGGTGAGCGCAGGTCTGGTGACATTCTCTGGGGCTTCGTGGGGAGGTTTCTAGTGACCAGGCTGTTTCATCCTCTTGCACTCTGGCACGACTGATTTTGGGGGGCCCCAGACCGTAAGCCAGAGGGGATATCCAATCTGTCCCTGAGACAACGAGGCCAGCTGCTCTCTGGACATTTGTTTTGCTCCCAAATTGTTCTTTTAGTTAAAAAAATCCTAAATATATTCCCTGCTGAAGCTCAGGTAGGAAAGAGAATCAGAGCCATGATTTCCCGCCGCACCCAGGAACGCTCGAGTGAAATGAGACACACGCTCTGCACTCGGTAAATCGGTAGGAGCCCGGCACTCGGGGGGCTGAGGGCTCAGATCCATTTCCACTGAGGCCCTGGGCGTCCTGCCATTCACGCCACTGGGGGCAGGCGCCATCACTGACTTCACACCAAGGAGGAGGAGCAGCATCGCCGTGGTAACCACGTACCACTGCAGTGAGCATCGTGCTGCAGTCACAGGCCGGCAGAGCCCTCAGGAGCCATCGAGTCCGGCCCCCTGCCCAAGGCAGGACCGACCCCGACTCAACCATCCCAGCCAGGGCTTTGTCAAGCCAGGACTTCAACACCTCTAGGGATGGAGATTCCCCCCTCTCCCTAGGGAACCCAGCCCAGCGCTTCCCCACCCGCCTAGGGAAATCGTTTTTCCTACTCTCCAACCTAGACCTCCCCCACTGCGACTTGAGCCCATTGCTCCTCGTTCTGCCCCCACTGAGAACAGCCTCTGTCCATCCTCTCTGGACCCCCCCTGCAGGGAGTTGCAGGCTGCTCTCAAATCCCCCCTCACTCTTCTCTTCTGCAGACTAAACAGACCCAAATCCCTCTGCTCTCCTCGCAGGTCATGTGCTCCAGCCCCCGTATCATTTTCGTCGCCCTCCGCTGGACCCGCTCCAATGCGCCCACGTCCTTTCTGTGACGGGGGCCCCAAACTGGACAAAGGCTCCAGAGGTGGCCTCATCGATACTGAACAGAGGGGAATATCCACTTCCCTCGATCTGCCAGCCGTGCTCCTACTGCTGCAGCCCAATACGCCAATAGTCGAGGACGGGCGGGACACGGGCTGCCCCACTGGGCCCCTCAGGCGCAGAGAAGCCCCACGCTGTGTTCAGCGGCTGGTTGCGCACCGGGGCTCTGCTCCAGACGCTGGGGGAGCTTCGTGTGCTGCCCCCGCTCCCTAGCTAATTCTCTTAGCTCCCACTGGATGGTTTCTGGCCAATGGGAGCTGAGCTATTTTGCTGGGGGTGGGAGCAGGGTGCAAAGCCTCCCTCCCCAGCACCTGGAGCAGAGCAGGGAGCTGCCAGCTGTTTTGAGCAGCCTGCGGCTGCAGCAGGCAGGGAGCCTGCCTCAGGGTCCTGCAGGGCTGCCGGCTGGGAGCTGTTTAGATAAGTACCTGTTTAGACCATGGCCTGCCTCTGGCACCTCTGCCTCTCCCTCCCCCCAACTCCCTGCCCCAAGTCATCACTCAAACCCTCTGCACCCCACTGTCCCAGTTCACAACTCCTTCCCAGACCCTGCACTCTCTCCTGTAACCATACCCCTTCCTGGGCTCTGCACCCCAAGCCCCTGCCCCAGGTCACAACCCCCTCCTCCACCCAAACTCCCTCTCAGACCCCACACCCTCTCCTGCACCCCAGTCCCCTACTCCGAGCTCCCTTCTGCACCCATCCGCCATCCCAGGCCCATCCATCCCCGTGACCACTTACCAAAATCTTGGAGCGTCCCCCCCACCCCATCAAAAATTATTGCCCATCCCTGCAATAGTCCCTTCTGGATATTCCCTCTGGGGGACGGACAGACGGACACGGACACACGCACACAGAGTCTGTGATCAGCCAAGCATCGGGAACCTGAACTCACCCAGGAGATGATAGAGAAGAACGAGAAGGCGATGGCTGCCCTGGCAGCATCTGCTCCTTGAGACACCCCTATTCCAGGCTTCGTCTGCTGCCACTGGTTGGCCAGGAAGCAGAAAGCGACGAACCACAGGAAGGACCAAAAGCCTGCAAGGGAAGGAAGGTCGTTAATGAAGTCGACTGGCTGTGCCCAGAGAGAAGCTCAGACCTTCTGACCCTCGGAAAGCCAGGCCGTAGGACTGGGAGGGTCCTCCTAGGTCGGTGGATCGAATCCCCTGCTATTGCAGACAACTCCCACGTCTCATCCCCTGCCTAAAATTACTGAGCGTCAGCTTAAAGCGAGATAGGTTTCCAACGGGCCCCCCGAGAACGGAGGCTCCCCGACTCACCAGCCCCGCTGGACAATCCTGGGCCGCTCTGCGGGGGTATCTCCCGCACCTTTCATCTCAAAGTCCCTCCAAGAGTTTTAAACACAGCTAGAGCCAGAGCTTAGAAATCCCCACCTTGACAAGAAGCCCTGTTGCGCTCAGCTCTCAGCTCTCACCCCTCGGGGCCGCAGCCTCGGGCTGTCACGCGGACATTCGCTCATGCTCAGAGATGGCTGCGCCCACCTCTCTAATGCAGCCACCTCTGGGTGGAAAGCTGCAGCTGATTGCCCTTAGTGGAAATGGCGGCAGGTGCCCAGACTGAGGTGGAATGCTGCCAAGTCAGGGAGGTCTACACCCTTACTCTCGACACCGAGGGGGCAGGACCTTGCTTCCGTCTGCTGCATACGGAAGAAGCAAAACCCGGAAAAGGAGCTGTTCTTGTGGACTGATCTGCCAACCCGTCCGCGTGCCAGGGGAACCACATGGCCCGGCTTCACTCTACTCCAGGTTTCCTCTTCTCTGCCGCTGTCATGTAAACGGGCTGCCGTGCCTTGGCCCGACGGAGGCTACCTCTAGATGACAAAGAAAAGTCGGGAAAAGTCTCTTTTTCCACTTTTCTTTCAAAAGCGGCTTTTCCGACATGTGGCGCGTCTACACGGCGCCAAATTTCGGAACAACCTGCTCTTTTGAGCCACCCCTGCTGCCTCGTAATACAAGGTTTACAGGGATGGCAAAAGAATGCGTCCACTTTCCTGAAATTGTTTTAGGAAAAGCGGGACGCGTTCCTTGGGTGCAGCATCGCTTTTCCGGGATGCTGTATCCTGGAAAAGCGCTGCAGTCTAGATGCAGTGGGAGAGAGGGAACATGTAGCGGGTAATCATTACCTACCGAAATCCAAAACTCCAGATCCCCCGGGTAGTCACTTGACAGCAGCAGTGGTCTTGGAGGAAACCAACCCCTATCGCTGTCACACTCTTCACTACATTTCCAGGCCCCCCAGCGATTCTGTGTTCTGCATTGATGCTTTCAGGGAAAATCCTGACAGTCCATGGTATTTCTCATCCCCACCCCCGACACCTGACAATTTCAAAGCATTGGAGTACGATGGGAATGTGAGCACTGGGAATTGTGAGTCAGCGCCGTCAGGCAGGAGTTTGAGAAACCTTGGATCTTAGAAAGGAACACAGCAACTCGCTGTAAGGGTATGGATTTTAAACCGGGGGGAGGGGAGGACAAGCTAGCTACAAAGTCACTCCGGGACTGTGGGGAGAAATGAAACTTGTTTTGTTCCTGTTTTGCTTTGCCAGAGGCTCTGAAGTACAATACAAAACCGTGTTTTTCTTGGCGCAGAGATTTGTGTGTGTGCACACGCACGAGTCTTTCAGCTCCTGAGATTGTGTTCAATGTACTTTGAGGGAAAAACACAACCATGTATCCTACTGCAGCACAATAACTAAACCCAAATCTTTGGGTCTCCTCGGTGAGCAAAGTCTGTGGGCCTTATTACTCAAAGAAAGGAAATTCCCAGGTAAACACAGAAACATTTTCCTGTTCTTCGTTGTGCTCGGGGCCACAGATCTAACAATTTTTTCTAGCTCTTTCAGGGTTCAAAAAAGAACTGGATAAATTCATGGAGGCAAGGTCCATCAATGGCTATTAGCCAAAACAAAAAACAGGACTATGTAGCACTTTAAAGACTAACAAGATGGTTTATTAGGTGATGAGCTTTCGTGGGCCAGACCCACTTCCTCAGATCAAATAGTGGAAGAAAATAGTCACAACCATATATACCAAAGGATACAATTTTAAAAAATGAACACATGTGAAAAGGACAAATCAAATTTCAGAACAGAAGGAGGATGGGGGGGAGGTAAATGTTTGTGAGCTAATGATATTAGAGGTGATAATTGGGGAAGCTATCTTTGTAATGGGTCAGATAATTAGAGTCTTTGTTCAAACCTAAGTGTAAAGTGTCGAATTTGAGCATGAATGACAGTTCAGAGGATTCTCTTTCAAGTGTAGTCTTAAAAGGCCTTTGAAGCAGGATGCAGGTAATCAAGTCATTGAGATAATGTCCTTTCTGGTTGAAATGGCAAGAAACTGTTTTTTCTTTGTGATCCTGCCTAATATCTGTTTTGTGGGCACTGATCCTTTGGCGAAGTGTCTGAGACGTTTGTCCAATGTACATGGCAGACGGCTTTTGGCACATGATAGCATAAATTATATTTCTGGATGCGCAGGAATGTGTTCTTGATCTTATAACTCACTTGGTTAGGTCCAATAATGGTATCAGCAGAGTGAATATGTGGACAAAGCTGGCAATGGGGTTTGTTGCAAGGGAAAGTACCAGGGTTGGTATTAGTGTGGTATGTCCTGTGGTTGTTGGTAAGAATCATCTTGAGGTTAGGTGGTTGTCTAGAGGAGACTATGGGTCTGTATAGCCAGGATGGGCAGGGATGGTGTCTCTGGCCTCTGTTGGTCAGGGACTGGGAATGGGTGACAGGGGAGGGTCACGTGACAATTCCCTGTTCCGTTCATTCCCTCTGGGGCACCTGGCATTAGCCACGGTTGGCAGACAGGACCCTGGGCTAGGGATATTAGGAAGCGAGTAAATAGCTAATCGTGTAGTCGATAGAAATTCTATCAACTGCACGATTAGTCGATAAGGGAGGGAGCTGGGAGTTACCCCCCCGCTACAGCTCTGCAGTTGAAATGTAGCAGGCAGCCTGGTTCCTATTACATTTAAACTGCAGTGTGGGGCGGGGGGAGGGTAGTAGGATCATCCTTGAACTTCAGACAATGAACACTAGGTGTACCATATCTCCTCCCCCGTCCCTGGGCAGCGAGGCTGGGGGAGCACTCCCGCGAGACCAATGGCATTGGCCAAGAGTGGATAACCACGGCGCACAACCTGGTGAATCTACGTACTGATGGCCGTGGGGCTGCTCAGCAGTTCTCACTGCAAGCAACAGGCCTTTTCTGGCAGGCTGCTGGTACTCCTGAGGGCTGGACTTCGATGCGTAACGGAAAGACGGCCACTTCCTGACTTCACTCGGGGCCGGGAGGAGAATTCAACGTCCAGCCGTGGGGCTCATCGGAGAAAGCATCCAGCTTCAGACGCCAATCTGACCGCAGACTGTTACCGCGGGAGGGGGTGGAATCTGCATCCCCAGAGGTGCTGAAGTCCCGGCTGGACAAAGCCCTGGCTGGGATGATGGAGTTGGGTTGGTCCTGCTTTGGGCAGGGGGCTGGACTCGACCTCCTGAGGTCTCTGCCGGCCCTGGGATTCTAGGATTGTAGCTATGGGGCTGTTTCAATAAGGGAAACCAGTGATACCCCTGCAGGACTCAGGCTGGGCAGCGCTGAAGGAGCTGAGGCGCCACGGCCGTGCGCTCTCACCTCGTGGGAGGGAGAAGGGCTGACACGCGTACGCTGCCCCCGGAAGCCCGCCTGGCTGCACAAGGGGCCATTTCGCTGGTTCGACTTGGCAGTCAGGCGCACGGACCTGCAGGATCAGTTCACTGGTGACGCCTGCTGGGGTCCCTCAGAGTGACAATCACGTCACCCACACACGCAGCTGGGACCGCGGCCAGCTGCTGTGGGCAAAGGGGTGGCAAGGCCCGGCAGCCTGCTGCAGAAGCTGGGACCGGTAACGCGGACAGGAGGGCGCAGTGGGGCCGACGACCTGATGCCTTCTCCTTGGAGTGGCAGGAACGCTCCCTCCCTCTAGTCCTCTCCCCTGAGTGACAGCCAGTCCCCTGGCAGTGACAGCCAGTACACGGCACCTGCGGACGTCTTAAGCATTTCCCAGTGCTCTGCTGGGGAAAGTCTATGCCGGGGTGGGCAATAATTTTTGATGGGGGGGGCACGCCAAGATTTTGGAAAGTGGTGGAGGGCCGTTCTCTTCCAAGGTACTAATGGACGGGGTGCGGGATCTGGGATGGAGGTTGGGTGCAGAAGGGAGTTTGCAGTGTACGACTGGGGTGCAGGAGGGAGACTGGAGTCTGGAATGGAGTTTGGGTGAAGCAGGCGGTTGTGACCTAGGGCAGGGGACAGGAGTGCAGGGGTTTGGGATGTGACCTAGGGTAGGAGGGGATTTGGTGCCAGATATGGGGGAAGTCTGGGTGCAAGAGGTGTGCAGAGGGTCTGAGTGTGTTGAGTGGGGGGGTGCAGTGGGTTGGGGAAGGGAGAGGCTGGGTTGCCCGAGGCAGGCTCTGGCCAGGAGACTTACCAGCCTGCCTCCAGAGCTAAAGGCTTGCAGAGCTTAAAATGTTTCCCAGACAGCCTGTTTGCCCGGCCATATGCTTCAGTGAATAATCGAGCAGAGCAGAGGGGGCGTGGTTCTTCTTGGCTGCCTGTTATTCAAACAGGCAGCTCCCATTGGCCGGTTTTGGCCAGAAACCAGCCAATGGGATTGTGCTGTGGGTGGGGGCAACTCCTGAAGCTCTACTCCCTCCCCTCCAGTTCTGAAACAGAAATGGGGCCCGGCAGCCACGCTTCTGAGTTGTGTGCAGGGCAAGCAGGGAGCCTGCTGGGGCTCCCCACTGCCTCCGCGGGCCGGATCCAGTGCTTGGTGGGCCGGATTCGGCCCACGAGCCGTATTTTGCCCAGGCCTGGTCTATGCTCTGATATTCCTTGTCTGTTTTCAGTATTTATCTTTTATTATCTGCTCCCCAACCTATGATCTGCAGCTGGCCCTGCTCCCTGACAGAAAACGAATTCCCATTCGGTATACGCGTGCTCGCCCGTAGAACCAGCATAAGTCTGCGGCCTGCTCTTTCCTGCATCCCCTGCCATGCCAAGCCCTGGGAAGGTAAGCAGGGGGAAAAGAGCTGATTTTATTTACTTGTTGATCTCCCCCCTGGGAGTTTGCCCCCAGGATCCGGCTCCAGGGTGCGGAGGAGGAACGGAGCTCGGAGATTGCTCTGGAAATACTTCCGGTGGCTGACGATTTCCCTGCATCAGAGCCCAGATGCATCATCTCCCCTCCCGGCTCTCTCAGGGAAGGAGCTGATTTGGGGGTGAAGGCTGGGCGCCCCAGATGCTCTAGCTCTCCCTACTGCACGGGAGCCAGCCATGTGGGGCCAGCAGGTCAGTTTCCGCTGGAGCAGACATGGCCAGACGCAGCTCCTGGTTTGCCTGGATCCGGCCCCCGAGGCTCAGCATTGGGGAACCCCCCCCCCCCCGCAGAGCTGGAGAACACAAAATCTACTAGCATGGGGCCCCCCAGACTCTGGTGTTTGAGGGGAATGTGGAGAGGGTCTTTCTCCTTCTCAGACGGGGCTTCTCACTTGGGTGTGTCCCCCAACTGATTTTGCTGTGGGTCAGCGGCCCCCCGACCCGAAAAAAGTTCTCCACCCCTGCCCTGGAGGGTCAGCCTGGGATAGGAGCAAGGACCCCCTGGTAGGCCTGTGTCTGAGGAGAACTGAAGCCAGGTCTACACGAGGGGGCAAAGTCGAACTAAGGTACGGAACTCCAGCTATGTGACTAAGTGACGCACCTAAGTTCGACTGACTGTGAGTGGAGGTTGATGGGAGAAACTCTCTCGTGGATTTCCCCTACTCCTCGCGAGTACAGGAGTGCAATCAGCGCTCGATTTAGTGTGTCCTTACTAGACCCGCTAAATCGACCCCCGGGAGATTGAGCTCCACAGCGTCAATCTCCCGGTAAGCAGAGACAAGGCCTGTGCCAAAGCCCCCTGACTTCAGTCTCCTTGCCCCCCCTTCCATAAACCAGAGGGATGTGGAGGCAGCAGAGAGAACAGAGCGCTGCTGGTTGGTGCAGGCTTTCGGGGCTAGGCACGGAGATCGTCCACCTGGTGTCGCTGTCCCTCAGGAGATAGAATCATAGGACTGGAAGGGACCTCGAGAGGTCATCGAGTCCCGCCCCCCGCCCTCAAGGCAGATGGGGTCATGGCGGCTGTTTGTCCCTGGCGTGAGTTCCTGGCCAGCCCGGCCACTTCCCTGCCTGGCCTAGCTCACTAGCCGGGCCTCAGCAAATGCCTTCAAGGGGAAAGTGGAGCTGAGGGGACAATCTCCTCCCAGGGCAGATGCAGCCCTGGGACAGCTGGGAACTAGACTCGGTATGTAACAGTGCAGTCGATTAACCACTTAACCTATAAGAAAAGCTTAGAGGTCAATGCTATAGACCACACGCATTTTCCCCTCCCCCCAACCAGCATATTTTTTAGCAGGCTGGCCAGCAGCCCAGCTCCGTTCTGGCTCACGTTGGGTCCGGGAGCTCAGACATGCCCTCCCTCCCCCAGACAGGGGCTGCTGCCAGCCCGCACTGCTGCCTCTGTATCAGAGGCAGCAGCCCAGGGTGACAAGCAGCCGGTCCGCAAGGGGAGCTGGTTTTTAAACTGGCTCCCCTCATGGACTCGCTCTCGCCTGGGACCCTGCGCTGCTGCCAGCCCTGCGCCCAGGGACTATCGAATAGTCGACTAACCAATGAGAATTCATGGAATTACTCAGTTATTCAATTAAGTGATATTTAACATCCTTAAATTAGACGGACATATGACCAAGCCGTGCGGTTAGTCAGAAATCTGAAATGAGGTTGGCAACTTCCCTCCAAAAAGCTCAGCAGCAGGAGGCTACGGGTGGGTGGGGGGGGGTGTGTGTGGAGGGGAGCTAAAATTTAGGGCATGAGGACACCGATGAACCTGGAAGAGGCCAGATATTCCTCTGCTGCTCTCACTGGCAGGACCGGTGCTGCCCCCACAGCTGCAAGCAGGCCGGAGAACTGGCGGCCCGTGGGGTCTGGGGGCCGCCGCGAGATGGAGAAAAGGAAGGCGCTAAGACGAACTGTGAAAAATCCCTGGATAATTATAGTTTGGGGATCTGCAGACACCAGAGTGCAAACACCGGGGAGGAGCTGTTACCACCATAATTACAGCCTGGTTTCACACAGGCTCACTTCGGAGGGAGCAGCTGTAAGAGAAAAGCAGCAAATACGGAACTGTACAGCCTCCGGGTCTTTTCTGCTTGTGGTGCCCCAATACAATACTACGCCCACTTGTCAGAGGGCCTTGGGGGTCCAAATTCTCTGCCCCTTTCTGCCCAAGTACAGGAAAAGCTTGGTATGTCTGCACTGCCCACTGCACCGCGCCTCCCAGTGTGGGTCCCTGGGCTTGCTCTCCAACAGCTGCGTAGGCGTTGCGGCTTCGGTGGGAACGTGGGCTCGGAGACCCCATGAGGGAGGGACCCCGAGCCCGGATTACAGTGGGTGCCCCAACACCTAACCCTGCAGCCCGAATCCTGGGAGATTAATGCAGCTAACCTAGCTCAGCCGTGGGTCTTTTATTGCAGTGTAGAGGTACCCTCTGCGAGCTATGAATGCCCGCTGCACAGATCCAGGCCTTCCCAGGGATACCAGGAGCGATGCATACCGACCCAGCCCCATGCTGGGACAAGCATTTCAGTTCTACCCGAGACTGAGTGTCTCGTCTTCATCCCAGTGTGAGAAGCCTCATGGACAATGTTCCCCCTCATTTTTTCCATACCTGTGCAGAATACATTTTGTTGCATGCGCCGAGGCATGTGTGGATGTGCACCACCAGTAGACACACATGCTGCCCAATCTGGGCACTCTGCTAATCAGCTGGGTGGCATCTGAATTTCCCCTGGGCAACTGCCCAAGCACTCAGCTTAGAGGGAACACTGCTCGTGGGTTAATACTGTCCTGGCTACTAACCCTCCCTAATGACCATCATAGACTGTAAACTAATTCCTTTTGAGATGCAGGAGCAATCACAGTTTGTGTCCATGTGCCTACAAACATACATATATCTGCATGCACACATAGGCACGCGCACAAAGCTACAGTCTTGGCTGACTTCCATCAGTGTCGCTTCCTTGACAGAGCTGAGAACATAGCTAATAATCAGAGCTGGCCAGCGGACGACACCTCCATTTCATGTCAACTTTGGCGATTGGTTTTGTTCTGCACTGTGTGGAATGGAAACTAAGCCTGAGGAAGGTTGTCCTGAAGCGGAATCATGTCGAGCTGTCAGACCACAAAGGTCAGGCATGCGCTCATCTCCCAGAAGGTGGACAAGGTTCAGAAAAGGGAAGCACAAATGATGAGCGGTTTGGAACGGGTCCCATATGAAGAGAGATTCAAAAGACTGGGACTTGTCAGCTTCAAAAAGAGGAGACTAAGGGGGGCTGTGATAGAGGACTATAAAATCATGACTGGTGTGGAGAAAGTGAATGAGGAAAAGTTACTTACTTATTCCCACAATATAAGAACTAGGCGTCACCAAATGAAATTGGTGACCCCTAGTTTAAACAAACAAACAAACAAATGGAAGTTTTTCTTTACTCAGAGCACAGTCAACCTGTGGAACTCCTTGCCAGAGGATGTGGGGAAGACCAGGACTTTAACATAGTTCAAAAAAGAGCTAGATAGATTCATGGAGGTTAGGTCCATCAATAGCTATTGGCCAGGATGGGTAGGAATGGTGTCCCTAGCCTCTGTTTGTCTGGAAATGAGTGACAGGAAAGAGATCACGTGAGGATTATCTGTTGGGTTCCCTCCTTCTGGGGCATCTGGTATTGGCCACTGTCAGCAGACAGGACGCTGAGCTAGACAGACCTTTGGTCTGACCCAGTCTGGCCGTTCTTATGTTCAATTTCTTTCCACACCCTGAAGGAAGTGTGTGGAATGAAGCTAACCTTTGCTGAGCTAGTGCTAACCTTTTGGGGTGCAGTGTATTAACCCCCCAACTGTGCGTGTGTTATTGTGACACAGTATGGACCTTCTCAGGAGAGCCAGGGCAATGCTAGTGTACATCCTCTGGTATCTGCTATGTCTGAGGGAAACAGGATGAAGTTTTATAAAGACAAATGCAAAGTACTCCACTTAGGAAGGAACAATCAGTTTCACACAATGGGAAGTGACTGTCTAGGAAGGAGTACTGCAGAAATGGATCTAGGGGTCATAGTGGACCACATGCTAAATAGGAGTCAAAAGTGTGACGCTGTTGCAAAAAAAGCATCATTCTGGGAAGCATTAACAGGAGTGCTGTGAGCAAGACACGAGAAGTCATTATTCTGCTTTACTGTGTGCCGATTAGGCCTCAATTGGAGTACTGTGTCCAGTTCAGGGCACCGCATAATACAGGAAAGATGTGGAGAAATTGAAGAAGGTCCAGAGAAGAGCAACAAGAATGATTAAAGGTCTAGAGAACATAAGCTATGAAGAAAGACTGAAAGAACTGGGCTTGTTTAGTTTGGAAAGGAGAAGACCGAGAGGAGAGATGAGAGCGGTTTTCAAGTATCTAAAAGGGTGTTACCAGGAGGAGAGAGAAAAATTGTTCTCCTTGGCCTCTGAGGCCAGGACAAGAAGCAATGGGCTTAAACTGCAGCAAGGGAGATTTCGGTTGGACATTAGGAAAAACTTCCTACCTGTCAGGGTGGTTAAACACTGGAATAAGTTGTCTGGGGAGGTTGTAGAATCTCCATCTCTGGAGATATTGAAGAGTAGGTTGGATAAATGTCTATCAGGGATGGTCGACAGTATTGGGTCCTGCCGTGAGGGCAGGGGACTGGACTCGATAACTCTCGAGGTCCCTTCCAGTCCTAGTGTTCTAAGATTCTGTGATTAACCCTCTGAAACCACTCCACCATGGAGACGCACAGTCGAGTTCAATCCGGATTCTCCACAGCCCGACCCGCAGGGCTCCAATCCATAGTGGGGTTGGATGGAGTGAGCCTGTCAGAATCCATGCTAAGGAGAAGAGGTAACTGGTGAGCTGATTAGCAGGCACGTAGGTTCTTCCTGTTTTTACGATGGCTTCTCCATCCTTTTTCCCTTAAGAATAGAGCCGGTTTGCACAGGAAGTGCCGCGTGTGGGACTCTGTCGCAATTACACGTGTTAACCTGTCTCCGGAGCCAGCAGGTGTGTCTGGACAGCCTGTCATGCTGGGAAAGGCACAGTGAAAGCAGGGATCTGCAGCCTGGGACAGAGGGGAGAGAGATGCGGGTCTCCATCCAAGACGGCAACAGCTGAGGTGCGGGAGTTCTTGTGGGTCCACTGTGGGGGAAATGCAGGTACAGCTGCTCTGGACCGTGACAGATTAGTCCGGAGAGGTTTGAAACACAAAACTGAATTTGAAGAGCTGGCTCGGTGCGTCGTACAGCGCGGCTCGGCGGCCGCCGCGGGCAGGTTGGATGCGCGAGGCCTGTCAGAGCGCAAGTGGAGAGGGGAGTCTTTGATCTGTGGGACTACAGCGGCTCTGCTTACAAGAAGCACTGAGTCTCTGCTGCGAGAGACCGTTTTGTACAGATGCTGGTTATGAAAGCACCTAGCTGCCTGCCCTTTATCTGTGAGCGTCAGGGGAGAGGTGGGGGAGGGGAGGAATGGGGTGCACGGGCGCGGTCCTACTCGGAAAAAATGTTTTGGGCAGCAATCAGGTCAGAAAAGCAGAGCCAGGAAATCGGCAAACATGGTGTAACAGGGGAGTGGCCCACCTCAGGCGAGCGCCCCCGTCTGCCGTCGAAAGCCTCCTCAGCAACTCGGCCCTCCGGGTGATTTACTCTTGGTGAATCTCAACCCCTTCCAAGGCACACCTCCACCAGGAACCCATCCTGGTGCCTTCTGCAGAGTCTTTCTCGGTCTGTTGCCTCATTCCGGATGACAGCGCCTCCAGAGCTTCCCCTCCTGGAGAAAATGGCTTTGCCCTGACCTCAGGGGTTTATATTCCAGTCCACAGTGTCTCAGCAGCTCTCCCCGGGGAGCTGTTCACTGTACTGCTGCTCCCTCAGCCAGCCAGTGGCCCTTGGTCTTCTCTCCTTCAGGGCTCCATTGCAACTGAACTGCTCCTGAGCGTTGCAGCTCCTTTTATAGGCCTCCCTAGCCTCTGATTGGCTGGTTTCTTCTGTCGCTATTCTAGCCTCCTGGCAGACTTCTCTATGGCCTTTTCTGGGCTCAGGGCCTTGCCCACCCTGTCACACATGGTAAAAAAAAAATCTAGAGCCAAGTTTTTTAAGTTTCACTTCTGGGTATCCTTACACACACCTGTGTGTGTTTACATACCCACATTAGCAGAGGGGCAGACAGACAATCAAACCCATTGATGACATGGTTTTGCATGTGTTATTTGCATGTGCTGTCGGTTACACAGTTTCCATCTATCCCTGTAAAGGCCGTGCCCAGGCGTTTGCATAAGCGTGTGCAAGCGGAGGTAGAGTTCAGACCTCTTTGAAAATGCATCCCCCTCGCGGCTTTTTAAGGCTGTGGTAGTTCTAGCCCTATTTGACTGATAATGAATTGGGGATCCTACTCTATGGCAGCACTGAAGAGAAAGTGCCTAGGGACCAAGACGATGGGCTCAACAGAAAGATGCCTAAGACACACATAAATGGGCACCCTTTCCTGCATCATATTATACCTCTAATCCTAGTGTCCACACGGGCATATAGGGTTTGAGGACCTGCCATGTAAGATCACAGAAGAGTCTCCCAAGAGAAGGGGGTTAAATCCCCATCACTTAGGATAGAGCTTCACAAATTTTATTCATGAGGTGGCTCCACTTTAATCATCTCATGGACAACTCTCTTCCCCTTGATGATCTCATAGATCATCTCATCTCCCATTGGTCACCTCATGGATCACCTAATCTCCCATTGGTCAATTCATCTCTCCTTGGTCACCTTATGGATCACATCATCTCTTGTTGGTCACCTCATGGATCACCTCATCTCCCATTGGTCACTTCCTCTCTCCTTGGTCACCTCATGGATCACCTCAACTCCCATTGGTCACCTCATGGATCACCTCAACTCCCATTGGTGATCTTATGGACCCTTCCTCTCCCAGGGGCCACCTCACCTCCCTTCCCTTCTCACCAGTGGTCTCATGGATCACTTCACCTGTCACGGCTGACTGAAAGACACCCCTCAGAATAGCTGCTTACAAGGAAAAAAAAATCACATGGGATAACTGTATTCCTGGGTTTCCTTTAATGTGAATTAGCAGCTGAAAATGGAAGGACGAGCCAAAACCAAGCTCTCTTTGATCTAGGTTATCATTAAGCCCCACATCCCACAATGCTGTGCACTCTTGCTTTGTAGGCTGACACCATAGCCCTGGCTTGGGGAAGTTCAGCTGAAGTTTTGCCCAAGGTGGGACTGAAGAGCCTGGCTCTTAATGTGGAATTCTTTCATTTACACTGGACCATGTGACAAGCAGCCCCAGATTCTGCTCTCCCTTACGTCAGCTAAACCCAGCACAGCTTCTCCGCTGGCTCTAGCGAAGTGACTCTGGATTCACACCTGTATAAGTGAGAGCCAAGCTTAGCCCGATGGACTGCTGTTCCACAGTCTCCCACTCCTTGCCAACTGTCTGGGCATTGATTTGTCCTGATTCTCTCGGCCCCGGTGAGTATTACTGTTTGCTTGTGCATGATAAATGCAGGTGTCAGGCAGGATAAAGCACACCGGTGCTTCTGGATGGTTTCAAGTCTCTCACCGATACGTGACGCTGTGTCTCTCACAAGCCCTAGGTCTACTTGATCTGCATTTGAGGGCTTTGTTTAGAAGGCATAAAGTAGCTTATTTTCTGTTGTAGGTGTTTCTGGGGGCAAAGATCACTCTCCAGGAAAAGTTAAGCTCTTTGCAAGTCGTAGACAGAAAACACAAAGGGCCAAATGGGGTAATTTACAGTCACTGTCACCTATGAGCTACATCCCAAAGCCTTCAGCTGCTTAGCAAACTGCCATTTTGAATGATTCCTTTGCACTGGATGCAACAAGCATACATCCATGTAAAAACTTAGAGCCAGACCAAGGCTCTTCCGCAAGAGTAGGCTTGGAAGGATACGATTTTTATCCATAATTACGTGGGTAAACGTCAATTTCACCGTACACACACACACACACACCACCCAACAAAGACCATTTCCATCAACGATAATCCAAATGTACAAATAGGTACAGTCCGAAAAATGCCCCTTGAGAACCAATTAAAGTTGGCCTTTGTACAGTCTGACATGTCGTGTCATAACAGCTACAAAGCCTTAGCTTTGGAACCTGAACATCTACCGTCATTTTCTGATCCCCGCCCCTCCCTGGCAGCCCCATAATTTCCAAAATGGAAACATTCAATTGATTAAAAATGGAAAGAAATGCATAAAAATAAACACCGATATTATCTGTTGAAATGATACAATTTCACTCTGCCAAGCCTAGCGACGAGTGATTCCCTTGGAAAGGAGTGAGAACTGCGTGCGTGAAGGCTGCAGGATCACCCTCTTGGGGGCTGGAAACCCAACTTTTACACAGGTTACTAAAGAAATCAGTGGAATTACACTGAAGACAACCAGGCTACATCTACACTGGCATGATTTTCCGGAAATGCTTTTAACGGAAAAGTTTTCCGTTAAAAGCATTTTCGGAAAAGCACGTCTAGATTGGCAGGATGCTTTTCCGCAAAAGCACTTTTTGCGGAAAAGTGTCTGTGGCCAATCTAGACGCGCTTTCCCGCAAAAAAGCCCTGATCGCCATTTTCGCGATCGGGGCTTTTTTGCAGAAAACAAATCTCTGCTGTCTACACTGGCCCTTTTGCGCAAAAGTTTTCCAGAAAAATACTTTTGCCCGAATGGGAGCAGCATAGTAATTACGCAAAAGCACTGACAATCTTACATGAGATCGCCAGTGCTTTTGCGGAAATTCAAGCAGCCAGTGTAGACAGCTGGCAAGTTTTTCTGCAAAAGCAGATGATTTTGCGGAAAAACTTGACAGTCTAGACACAGCCCCAGTGTAAGAGAAGGGCGAATAAGGCCTTGAATCCGAAGAGCATTTTACACACACCTTGCACAGCGTAAATGGCTATACGAGCTAAAAGACAGTGGAGGGTCAGGCCTTGACATGAAGACTTCCAAAGTAGCCTAAGGTGTTTATTTGGATGCTCAATTCCCACCTAAACGAACAGACCCTAGGCATCTAAACCCCTTAGGAGACATTGGAACTCTGAGCATTGCACACTAGTATTCTGATGTAACAGAAACAGAGTCTTTACGGGTTATTTCCTGCTACCTGGGTACAGAATTCCTGGAGTGTTCTGCCTGGCACTTTTCATTCTTAACATGGTGATGTGATGATGAGCTCGCAGGCGCTTTCATTAGGGATCAGACAGATGCAAGCCCCTGGTGCTGGAAAAAAAATCGCCTTCGGACTTTTAAAACGAGAGGGCTGGAAATCCAGAACCTCAGGCCAAATAGAGCTCAGTGGATCCAGCTACTGCCAAAGGACCCAGCAGCAGTAAACAGCAAGGATCCTGCTCCTGGCATCAGACGGTTATATCAGCATCTCAGCTTGTATTAAAATAAATTAAATGTGTCTCACCCTCATGAAGGAAGGGGGGGGGGAGGAAATGAGGAGGAAATGCCTGAGTCTGCAGAGAGCCTGAAATCAACGTTCCCTCTATTGTTTCCATCCATGTGCAGATTTGTGTGGAATGAATTTTGTTTTGTGCACCGAGGCACATCTAAATATGCACCACCAGGAGAAACAAACCTAGCTGTGGGTGCTCTGCTCATCAGCGAGGCAGCATTGGAACCTCTCTTGTGCGGCCCCACAAGCACACCTCTTCCAGGGAACCCAGCCTGAAACAACAGCTCGGAGAGGAGTGAACTTCCCATAGTGTCTCCACAGGGAATTAACACCCAGATCCACTGCTCCAAGAGGCCTCACCAATCTTACCCAGCAGAGGGCTGGGAAGGGCAGGGGCAAAATGCAGTGGGTGTAGCCCTGTCACCCAAGCAGACAGACTTTGCCTGCTGGGCTAATGGCAAGGATCCTTTTGCTCCCACCTCTACCGCTTCAGAAGATAAGGGGCGCTGTTGTCCCTGCCGGAAGGAGCAAACGGGACCTCCCCCACATTCGATGTTGTGCCTAGTGCCTCAGATCACCCTAATCCGGCTCCCGTCCGCCTCCGCTGCCAGCCTAGCCCAGCCAACGGCGTACCTGAGAACCCCAGGTCCAGCAGGACCACCCGTTTGCGGTCCTTCACGCTGCTGATCTGCTGGAAGTAGAGGTCGACGATGAAGAAGAAGATGCAGGCGAAGAAGGCGATGATGCCGATGGCGATGCCGTAGTTGCAGGCGTTCTCGTTCTGGTTGAAGATGCACTTGAGCTCCGCTTCGCGGCCGTCGTTGACGTAGCCCTCGTTGACGATGGAGCCGAACACCACGATGGAGAAGACCTGGGCAAGGGAGGGACACACAACCGGCCGCTGTTTACATGGAACTCAGCGTTCCCTCAGCGAGGGAATTGGATTCTGCCTTCCATTGGACTCCATGGTAACGTGTCCCCCCTGAAAGTGATCCCTACGCTGCGGTGGCTTATAAACAGTGGCCTGCAGAAGGGCTCTCCCTTCCTCCATCAGTGATTTCTACTTTGCCCTGCTGTGGGTCAGCTTACATGCATGGAGGGGGACGCTAGTTTTCATCCAGACCGGGCAGAGAGAGAACAGAACACCCGGGGCCAGGCACAGCCTTTCCGCCTGCCTCACTGCCAGCTGTCAGGCAGCGCTCAACAAACCGCCTGGAGTCACTCGGGAAGGGAGAGAAACGAAGTTACTGAGAATAATTGAGTGGCTGAGCACGCGGCTCCTGAAAGAGACGCACTGGAAGGAGAGGGCAGCAGACAGGGAAAGCCAGGCTGACGCTCAGCTGCTACCTGAGAGGGGAGTCGTGGTCACACCCTCAGTCAAGGACAGGTCCGTGTTTTGCTCAGCACTGCGGGGGCTGCAGGCAGCCAGGGGATAAATCTGTATCTGGAGACCCAGCTTGCAACCAGCTGAAGGACAAAAGTGAGGCAGCTTTGCTGGCCTCCCTCTGGACCAGAGCTGGGCAAGATGCGTCCCTGGGGCCGGATCTGGCCCACCTAACACTTTGATCCAGCCCACAGACGGCACGTGGCCGCTTTCTATTTACATCCTGCTGCCCATGCCACCGAATTTCCAGGCGGTGGCTCAGGCAGCAGGAGCCTATTTAAATGGCTCCCGACTCTGGGTTGCGGCACTACCCAGGCAGAGGCTGGAGCCATGAGCTCTTTAAATAGATGCAGCAACCCCAGGCGGCTGCCAGGCAATGTGGAGGCAGTGGGGCCAGGAGCTGCGAGCCCTTTGCAGTGTTTTTACTTCAAAGCCTCTGGCCCCAGACAACTTTGGGGGAAGGCTAGTCCCCAGGCTCCGCCTCTTCCACCCAGGCCCCTCCCCTTCTACCTCAAGCCCCGCCCCTTCTGGGTGGAGCCAGCCCATGACCACATATCAAAATTCATTAAGTCTCCCCTTCCCCGCAAAAATTATTGGCCACCCGTGCTCTGGTCCCGAATGGATGCCGGCTTGCCTAGCGGGACTGGCAGGCCTGGCTCGGGTGAGGCCGGGAACAGGATACCAGGGGTGTGACAGAACAGGACAGATGTCAGACAGCAGAGCAGCAGGAGGGGAGGGCAGAGAGCTTGCTTTGTGCCCCTGCTCTGCTCTATACGGGCACTACTCCTGTGCGTTGACCTTCCCTGAAGAATTATTTTGGAAAAGCCGTTTTAAATAATAAATGGTTTAAATAGTAAATGTGCGGAATAAATTTTGGTATGTGCACCATAGCCAGTAGTGATGTGCACCACCCACAAAAACACATGCTACCGGCAGTGGGCCATGCTGTTACTCAGCTGGGTGGCACTGCTCAGGCACTCAGCTTACAGGGAATGCTGGTTGGGTCTCTGCAATATGAAGGGGTACACAGCTCGACAGGTCTGGGGGCGGGCTACTTTCAGGCATGGCTCCCTTTGAACGTGCCGGATTGACATCAGTGCTGCTCACTGAGCATTAGCGTCTGCATTTCCGGGCACTGTACCTTCCTCCCAGAGCAGCAGCAGGTAGGTTCTGCCAGATAATCAATGGCTCCTCCAGGAGTCACCTGCTGGGAGACAACTAGGGCCTGAGGGAGTAGAGCAGAAACCCCGGCCCGGCGTAAATCCCTGCGTGTTCCCCAGGCCACCTTCCCGGCCTGGCAAGCAGGAAAGCATCACGGCCTAAGTCTGTAGCAAGGCCTGGGCGTGAACACCATGCCTGCTACATCTTAGACTGACACTGTGACAAGGTGTAGCCCCGGGGCCCACTCCACTACCTCGCCAGCCTTTGCCTAGGCAGCACTGCACCGGGGTTTCGATTTCGGTGCCGACAGCGGGGAGCAAAGCAAAGCCTGCCGGTGCCCGCCGTGCAAGCTGTGCCGCTCCGATCCCGTCGTGCCAGTGCCAAGGCCTGGTGTGTTTCAATGCCCCGCCAGCTCAGGAGGCGGCGCCAGGAAGCAGGGACAGAGAGCTTAACAGAGAGCAAAGGCCACGCCAGGCGCCAGGTCTGCGAAGGCTCAAGTGCCCTAGTTCTCAGGGGGATCTAATGATGGGGTAGCTCGTGGCCTGGTGACAAAGCACGTGACAGGCAAAGAGAATGACCACACACGTGGCCGTGACCGGATCGTGCCCCTTTGACCGTTTCACCTGCCCCGTACCCCCAGCTGGCCCAAGTCTGAGCTGACCCTCCAAACTTGGGAGCAGCTGCCAAATCGGCCCACCTCCCCCAAACCCAAGACGCCGCGCTCATCATCAGAGCCTCCGAGCACCTGCCAGCCCTGGACCAAGCCCCGGACAGACATCTGTGAAGGGGGCTCGTTGGCGATCGTAGGACCGTGTCCCACGGCCACATCTGGCTCTGTCCCACTGACTCGCAACAACCCCTGGGAACGTGGGAAACTGAGGCACAGAGCAGTGCAATCACAGAATACCAGAACGGGAAGGGACCTCGAGAGGCCGCCAAGTCCAGTCACCTGCCCTCACGGCAGGACCAAGCACCGTCAGTGGCAGAGCTCAGAACCCAGGAGTCCTCATTCCCAGACTTCTGACCCAACCACCCGCAGCACAGAGAACAGCCAGGGAGGTGCCTGACCCTGCAGCTTCTGCTCCAGCTAGAAACCAGCAGGTTCTCCTCTGCCACTGATCCTTCTCTCGGCGCTTTCTCTGCTCGCATATTCAGTCCAATCTCCTCTCCCCGGCCCCACCTTGACTCTGAGCGCCAGCCCTACGGTCCGTCGCAGCCTGCCTCCTTCGCTTTCACTCGCACACACTGCGCAGCCAGCAATCGCTGCGGCGTGCTCCCTTGTCACACCGGGACGGGAACGCCACCACACAAACCAGAAAGATACTGCCTGAGATGAACCCCGCCCTCCACAATCAGCATTCTCCCACAGCTGCGCTCTCAGCAGTTGTAAAAATCTGTTCATAAATAATGGAAAGTTGTTGTTTGCCTTCGGAAAGACGAGCCGCATTTACAAGGCAGCCCCGACAAAAACAACGGGAGCCTGGGCAGCATGAATAATTGAGGACAGCTGATTTCACGGGATTATTTTGTTGGCAGGTCAGCGAAAGCACAGTCTGCCTAGCATCCCACTTCACCGTCTTGCTCAGTCCTTCCAGGAATAACGGCCTGGATTTCGTCTTGGTGCTATTAACTCTCGAATCGTAGCTGCTGGGGTTTTTGTGTGTTACCCACTGGCTGCTGACAATGAGACATGCTTGCCCAGTGTATGATGTGTGCATCGTGTCAACAAGCTGCCGTGGACTTCTAATGGCATCGTCATGCCGCCCTGGTATGTGGGCAGTGAAATGACGACCTTGAGAAATGCAACTATCACACTGCAACACAACATGCTGGACTGTGAAGGGAGCTCTGGTCAAATCCAGCCCAACAGGCAGGATCCAGCCTCTACAGAGAGATTCCCAATGGGCCCTGGTCTGGGATCGTAGAAGCCACCGGGTAAAATTTTCAGACATACCAAAGTGACTTAAGAGCCTGAGGCTTACACTGCTAAGTGCCTACGTCACCGCTGAAGATTTAGGTTCCTAAGACACTTAGCCCTGGTCTACACTAGGGGTTATTTCAAAATAATAAGCGGAGCCTCCACACGACCAAGCCCATTGTTTCGAACTAGCGGGTTGGTTATTTCGAAATCTGCACTCCTGCTTTCCTCGGGGAATAAGCTTCTTTCAAAAATCGGTATTTCGGGAGTTGTTATTTCAGATGTCGTCACTTCTAAATAATTTCCTCGTGTAGACAGGCCTTTAGGTGCATCTGGAAATTTTGCCCAAGATCATTTACAAATATTCACCGATTTACTGGAAGTTCCAGTGGCAACGTGCTGAGTGGGAAATAAAGACAGCTCCCGGCAGCCTCTCGGACCCAGGCATCACACCATCCGGCACAAAAGCATGTCTGGATATCTCACCGAGCGCCAACGGGACAGTGAGAGATGATGAATGTGTCACTATCCCAGGGGGCAGGGAGCCAAGAGAAGTAAATCCCATTTTTTAAATCCTTCCAGTTTCAACCATCTCTCAGGAGGAGATTTGGGATTTTTTAAAAATATGAGTTTTCATCTCAAATTGTCCCATTTCTGATAAGCAGAAACTAATAACAACGCACAGCTACTCTCACCATTTGGCTAATGAGTCCTGACCAGCATGGCCTCCTAATTACACAGCTTGAATTCCTCAAAGGCCACTACAGGGGGACAGCTGATTAGTCCCTCATCTTTATGATTAGTAATTGCGTTGCGGTAGCACTTCTCCATCTACTGTCAGACCTGGATAACTGAGCACCTCACAACCCCTCATGCCCCCCCGGGAAGGAGGTATGATTCCCATGATACAGATGGGAAAGATTAAGACTCAGAAGTATTTAAGGCACCAAAGTGCCGCTGCAATTGGTAGAAGGTAGGCACTCTGAGGAGCTGGGCCAAAGTGATTTGTACACCTGGAAATCTCTGGTGGAGCAAACAGTCCCCAGAAGAATTCAGCCCCCCCCCCCCGGCTAGGCACACTCCATTCAGACAGAGTCCCTCACAGTTAAGAGAGGAAATAATTCGCCCAGTGCCACCCAGCAATCAAGTCAGGAACGGAACCCAGATCTCCTGGCTTTTCGTACAGCACCCTACCCACTAGCCCACGCTGCCACTCCCCTTGCAAGGGCTAAATTCACTCCCTGAGGAACGCCACAGAGGACAGGGCTGTGACCCTCCCGGGAGAGCCCTCACCTCTTGCCGCATCTGGCTTTAAGCATGGGGCGTGGAGGGGCTGGAGATACTGGGGGAAAGGTCCTGTGTTGTGCTCTAAAAACCACTCGCTTTCCATCGGGGGCGCCTGGTCCTGTGGCCTCTGGGAAGCAGTGCCGTGGAGCCACAGGTCTTCCCCCCAGCGTCCCCCGTCAATCAGGAGCGATGCCCCAAACTCTGGCTGCATGAGCAAAGCTGCTTGGGGTGACCTGTGAGCAACCAGGAGTGAGCTGACAAGCCCCGCTGAGGGAACGCCGCTCGCCACTGCCCCTCGACTTCTCCCTGGGGCTTTAGTGAGGCACAGTTATTCGCTGCTCCCTGTTGTGAAACGCTGCCATGGACTCCTAGACTGTGTCCACACCCCACCCCAGAGGCCAGGCCCAGCCTTAGGGCAAGGCGAGCAAGGCTGTTGCCTTGGGCCCCGCACCGTCAGGTCCCTGCACCGCCCGGCACCCGGCCGCCTGCCTCTAAGGTTGCCAGATGCTTTCACAAAAAATCCAGAACATGGCAGGAAAAAAATTGGTTGAGAAAAAGAAAAAAAAAAGGGGGGGGGTTGCTGCACTTTTAAAAATCCCCGTGCTCCTTGCTCCCCCACCCCAGTCAGATGCAGAAAGGGAAGAATGTCCCCGCCAGCCTTCCGTCCAAGAAAAACAGAAAATACCGGACATGTATTTTCTCTTGTTTTTTTGTTGTTTTTTTTTTTTTAAACCAGACGGGCCATGAATACCGGACTCTCTAGGCGAAAACCGGACACCTGGCAACTCTACTCACTGCCCTGGCGGTGCAGCCAACCACAACATGCCACCGTGGGCCCCGCACACTCTTTGGTCGGGCCTGCCAGAGGTGGCAGCATGTCAGTGGTGGGTGAAGTCCCAGCCATTACGAAGGTTTGTGGAGCTTCACCAGTGACCAGGAAAATCCAGAGCTCCTCTACGTAGAAACTAAGAATCTCAGTCATCGGGGGCAGGGGGACGGCGATGCTTTCGTGCCAGGGCCTGAGGGCGCTGCATTGTCGCTCTCTCTTGGGGGGGCAGCTGCTGGTGCAAACTCCTTTCTAAATCTTTGATACCTGAGCTCGAACACTCCAGAAAAGGCAGCCAAGTCAATGCTGGGACCCAGAGGGGACCCAAATGCAGCAAGGAAATGCAGAGCGTTGATGGAGACGTTCCACCCCAAGTGGCCCTCTCACTGCAACCGAGTCCCGAGACGGACCAACCCTGCCGATCTCACACCCGCCGGGGGAAACCCACCCCCCCACGCCGCGAGCCAGCCCGAGGCTCCAGCCCCCTCGCCTGGATTACAGAGAAGGGAACCCTTGTGCCTGTCCTGGCACGCAACAGCATCGCACAATGAACCCATGTCAGGAGGGAGTGGGAGCAAGACAAAGCACCACCGCCCCCCTCCCCGCCCCTGGTGCCCACAGATCCTCTGAGCCAGGAACCATCGATACTCCGGTCGCAGCTGAGCCCCGCATCTTTCCTTAGCTTTGATTCAGTTCTCAGGAACGTTTTATTCTAGCTGCGAACGATGGCACCAGAGCAGCCATCAGGATCCCAGTGTTCTCCTCCCAGCAAGGCCATGCTCCGTGCCTCAGTTTCCCCAGCTGTAAAATGGGAGCTAAAGCATCTTTGTACAGCCCTGTGAAAGCTGCAGATGAAAAGGGCTCCGCGTCACTACTGCCGAAGCTCAATCCAGCTACCTTTGCCAACAGCATGTCTTGCAAGCACCAGTGACGCAGGCTGAGGAAGAGGCCAGCTCAGGAGGAGACGGGGGGAGGGGGGGGGGTCAAGGGGACCGTTTGTAGGCAGCTCTGGGACCGGAAGGGCCCTGGGATAAATTAAGAGTCGCCCCACGAGTTGCTCCAGTTAGCAACAGCCTCCCGAGATCTGTCACTGGCCGGCGCAGCCCAGAACAGCCACAGCGAGAGACCCCTCCTTCCTACTCCTGACGCAGCCCCCACCTCAGCATGACTCCTGGGCCAGGACTCGTGGGGCGGGGGAAGCACAGAGCCTACGGCAGTGTTGGGGAAGCCTCCCCCAGCCCTTTCAACACAGTTCCAACCTCGACCGTCCAGTCCAGAGGCCCGCAGGGGTCAAGTTTGTGGCCAGGATCCAGTCCCTACACTGTACCTGGCTGTCCAGACCCCCCTCATCCTCCCATGTGCCAGGCAAGAGGGGAACCTCTTGTTCATCTTGGCCTCTGAGGATAGGACAAGAAGTAATGGGCTTAAACTACAGCAAGGGAGGTTTAGGCTGGACATTAGGAAAAACTTCCTGCCTGTCAGGGTGGTTAAACACTGGAATAAATTGCCCAAGGAGGTTGTGGAATCCCCATCTCTGGAGATATTTAAGAGCAGGTTAGATAAATGTCTATCAGGGATGGTCTAGACAGTGCTGGGTCCTGCCATGAGGGCAGGGGACTGGACTCGATGACCTCTCGAGGTCCCTTCCAGTCCTAGTGTTCTATGATTCGCACACGAAGGGCCTGATTCTGGCTTGTCTGCCTGTCTCAGGGTTGAGGAAGGAGGCCCAGATTACCAGGGTTGCCAGGTGTCCAGCATTGACTCGGAAAGTCCAGAATTTTCGCCTCCTGTCCAGTAAAAAAATTCAGAAAATACCAGACACCTAAAATGTTCAGAATGTTCTGATTTTCTTCCCTGCCAGGAGGCGAAAATAGGGCCAAAAAGCCTCAAAGGCATTTCTTAAAGGGGACATGCTAGTTTGTTTGGGTTTTTTTGCTTAATAACTCTCAGGTCCTTTTTTTTTTTTTTTTGTGCAACAACTTTGGTCTCCCCCTTTTCCCCCCCCTCAACAGAATTTTTTCCCCGGTGTTTTTTTTGGGGGGGTTGGTATTTTTGGTTAAACCATCTGGCAACCCTACAGATTACATTATATCAGTGGAGGGAGACAAATTTGTCTGCAGGGATTAAGTTTAAAGTTAAATTCTGTCTACAAAGATATGATTTCCCCTCTCCCCCCCATGTCCTTGTGAGCCCTAGGCATGCACGTAAGGGCGGGATTTAGATCTGGTACATTTACCGTCATTAAACGACACATTCGTTGCTCAGATGCCCCTCTGCAGAGTCTCAGGACTCTCCTACGAAGGTTAAAACGTGCCTGCAGAAGCTGTGAGTCTGGGGCCGTCTCTGTGCATTTTCTGAGACCTCAAAGAATTAGTCCAGATTATACTAGAAAGGCCTCGCCTATTTCATGGAGAAAACTGCCTCTCCATTGCTGGGTGAATTACATGAACACCCCCAAAGAAGCCGAGGTGAGTAGGACTGTGTATTTTGGGTCCGTTCCCATGACTGGGAAACAGCTGATGTCACGTGTCAGTCTTGCAAAGAAATACAGCTGTGTCGCGGGTGAATGGAGCCCTGGCCCGTCCTGCCAACCAGCGCTGGCTCATTGCTTCCTTGCGTTCTCCTATCGGTCTGCCTCTCAGCCCATTGCCTCCTGCCTTACACTTAGATTGGAAGCGCTCTGGGGCAGGGACTCTCTTTTTCTTCTCTGTTCGTACAGCGCCTAGCACTGGCCCATAATCAGGGCGCCTGGCTGCTGCCATAATACAAATAATACATTGCAAGCACCGTAAATCACTACAGAAAACGGGTCCGGGATGCTTGAGCCCACAGTGGGGTTTCTTTGCGTCATACCCTAAACTCCCCCCTTGCTGAGGTCCTGACCCAGCAGGGAGCTGAGCTCTTCTTGTAAGGGCTGAGCGCCTTCCATCACATTCCGTCCACACCTGATAGGAGATAGGCAGCAAGACTGGGCCAGTCTCGGGATGCCACAGCCCAGTTCTCTGATGGGCCCCAATCCTGCAACGTGCTGAGCATTTCAGGTCGAAACTGACCCCTTGCCTAGGGCTAACACAATGGGCAGCAGTCCGAAGCCTCATTTCTGTGCCACTTAAATCCGGATCTTAGTGGCGCATTGTGCCTGCACTCTGCACAGAGGTGAATTTCTCTATTGGAGAGGTGACGATTCCTCCCGAACTCCGACCCTTGAAGGATCAGGCCCCAGGTTACGTCCTGGTTCCTCTTTATTGTTGCCATTTCTAGAGGCCTTCCCACAAAGACATGTAGGCAAGATGTGAAGGCTCCGAGATATTTTATCGGCTGCTAGATCTTTCAGCAGGGCTCAGACAAAAAGGCCAAGATCTGATTCCAAACTCCGGCCCAGAAGAGGTTGTTAGACATGCCCTTAAACATATTGCGGTTGGCTAACAGGCTAATCAGCTCGTGAACAGTGCACACTGATGAGCACATGACCCATTTTTGCTAACATTTATATTTAGTTACATGCCAAGTTTTGTTGGCCTAAACTGACGGTCCATTCAGAGTTCCTAATCTAGTAATGCCATCGGAGCACATGTCAAGCAGACTTCATTTCCAGCTAGGGCTGGGAAGAAAAAAAGAGAATGCAGGAGCCGTTTAAGCTCAGACACAACGGAACTTCTGTAGAATTCAATTACCAAGAAGTTACATTTCAGTTATGTAAAGTTCCGCGTGCCAGCTACAAAACAAGGAAGTACGGAATTAACACAGAAAAGTCAGAGGTCCTAAACCAAACAGTCAGGAAGATCAGAAAAAAATCCAGACGTTAACATTATACTTAGCATGCATGGTGGGTTTAGTTGCTCAGCTAAGGTACAGCTAGGAACAGAACTCACAATGTTTGAGTTGCAATACAATGTCATACATGGAAGACCATCCTTGGAATCACCCCAGCTTTGCTTTAAAAAGTAGGGAACCTTGTGAGTCAGGTGTCCTTGGAGACAATGGGAGACAATTAACATAGGAGATGCCAGTGGTCCTGCCAAGACCACCAGAAGGATCCAGCGAGGGACTGTTCTGGGCGGCATGCCCCCTGCAAGGGTCTTTGTGGGATTTGCCACGATGACAATAATGACCCCAAACGACCGGTCTAATGTGCTCACCTTCCCTAGCACTCTTTGAATAACCGAAGTTTACTCGGGTGAGTAAAGGTTCACAGGATCCAGCCCCAGCCATGCGCAACAATTTTGTTCTCAAAATAAATAAAACCCCAAAAGAACAATCCACCATCCAGGCAAAATGACAAACCTTCTAGTCCTGTTCTCCCACGGCTCATCACGGTCTGCATGTCACTCCCCAGGAAGGAAGATCTGCATTGCAAATCCCAGCAGATCTTCTAAGCAGAGTGGCAGGAATAAGACAGGCACTGCATTCTCCTTGTTTTGCTGCCCAGCTGTTCTACTACCAGGCATGGGTTTTTTTCCCCCCTACTAGGCACATCTTGTACCAGGAGCACCAGCTGTGGCCCCTGTCTCCTGACAAACCAACCCTGAGATAAGAATAAAGGGAGAAACGGCGCTTTCTGCCATCCAAACCCTCATCTGCTTTCTTTAAAACTGGAAAACCAGCTCAGAGATCCTTTCACTAGGCCACAGTTCAGCAAACACTGTAGCACATGCCGGTCTGCTTTGCTGCATGGGGAAGGTTTGCTGTAATAGGGCCTAGGCAATCTACCATTAGAAGAGGCATTTCTTAGAAACTAGAGAGACGGTTGCAAATGCTACTTCACCTTGGTTAAGCAACTGGTTTTGGCCTGTCTCCTGTCTGGTTGCTTAAGACACGTTTCACTGGCAACAGTGTAAGAGAACTGCAGGGGAAAAAAATCCTCCAAAATCTGCAAAGGACAGGCTTTCTATTACAGAAGCTCACAGCATAAACTAGAAAATAACTTTTATTAAGAAAGTAAAAACAAATGGCACCAACTATGTAAGGGTAGCTGCCACTAAGAAAAAAAAAATCACAGGGCAGATCTTTCCCTGGTATAAATCAACATGCTCCAAAGAAGTTGATGGAGCCATGCTCCGATATCCCCATCATTAGTGATTTTTAAGGACAGATTGGACAAACGCCTGTGCTGGATGGTCTTACTTGGGCCTGCCTCCACGCAGGGGGCTGGACTTCAAGATAGCTCGGGGTCCCTTCCAGCCCCCGATTCACACCAGATGAGCATCTCTTCCTCCCTCCTCCCCCCACACACTATTTTTTAAAAATATCCAATTCTTTATCTGTTTACTAATCATCCGATCTCCTGCAGCGAGATCCGCTCTGGCAGGTCCGGAAGCCCACATGAAGCCTGGCCATTTAAAGCATGAAAATCCAGCCATCCCATGATCCCATGCAGCAAGATCAGGGCCTTATATTATAAACAATTAAAGAGTTTCAGAAACTGCATTTTGTTGTTCCCCATTTACCAATTTCTGTTTGCAAGTCTCGCAGGAGGCCAGTTGGTTTCATTTTCCACTTGCGATCCATTTCACTTTCTGGTTCACACAGGCAGAATTTAATTTTTATTTTTGTTATCATTACAATGGATGATATTTATGTATAAGCTTTCTAAAGATTTTATATCCATTTACGTTTTCACAGCTGCCAGAAATTATGCAGACTCACCGAACGGGGTGGACTTACAGAGTGATTATTGAAGGGCAGTAGACACTGACACTCAAAAGGTTAAAGCTTTAGAACTGTTAAAACACAAACTCTCAGTATCATATGTCAAAATACACAAAGTAGACTGCCTGAAATTCAAGTAAGTTCCAGGTAGTGTTTTTTTTACTTTGCCTGTCTATGCATTTGATTATTATGGCTGGAAATATTTTTTCACTGGTTTGTGTGTGCACAGTGCAACTGATATTTATCAAGCTTTACTGACAACAACCTAATCCTAAAGCTACAATAGTGCATGTGACTAGGGTGTTTCCAGCCTTAGTAAGGGGAAAAACTCTTTTCTGAAATTCAAGAGACTTTGTCAAAAAAAAATTTTTGCAGTAGGCTTTTTAAAAACTTATTTTAAACATCAGCCATAAATGTATGCCTCCAATAAACTGAAGATGATCCATCCATTTTTAAATGTGTATACTACCGGTAATACGAAGACAGATGTAAAAGAAAGGAGTTGGTGACTACATGAACGCCCGTTTACTACCAAGTTCATTTCACTCCATAAAAAACAAGTGTGATCCTATCTTGACTCACAAGCTGCATCGGCCATAAGTGAAGGGACAAATGAGGAACGGTTTCGTGGGGCTTTCCAATTGCAAAAGCCAGAAAGTACTGCATATGCCTGGGGACTTCTGTTCTTCAGAAATTAACGCCACCGTGTATTTAAAGAAATCATCTGAATCCTATTTGGAACTTCACTGGGGATTTCTGAGCTGGTCGATATTAATCAGCAAGGCCCTTAAATGTCAGATGAAAGGTTTGATCCTTGTGCAACTCTGTGCTGCTAGAATCCCACTGAAGGAGTTAGCTCTAGCCTGCTCCAAGTGAAACCAACAATGAGACACCCATGGATTTCACTGGTGGAGGATCACAGCCTGAAGTAGGACACACACACATAACACCTAGGTCTTGGATGGTTCCGCTGCACCCAAGAAGGCTTCCATTGACTTCAATTGAACTACTCCAATGAGAGAAGCGAGCAGAATTGGGCTTGAATATTAGCTGAACAGCAAAATGACTCTCCTGTTCTCTCTGTGTCCCCCACCCAAAAATATTCAGTAAGTCAGACTGCATCAGGTAGCTGACCCTTCAATGACAGGTCAATTTCACACTGCAAGAGATTGGGCTAGGAACAGAAAGGGACTGAATCATTGAGTTGTCCAATTAGGTTAACTGGATGCTTAAAAATATACAGGAACACATGTTTTAAGGGATATAAGGAGAAAGAAAATCACCCTCGGGTAAACAAAACAAACTCCTCTCTTCCTCCTACTTAGACAACAAGTCTTCTGAGGCAGGGACAGTCTGTTTGCTCTGGGTTTGTACAGCACTTAGCTGAGTTCCTGGTCCATATTGGAAGTCCTAGCTGCTGGCAAATAAATATTCACAATATTGTTTTATGCCAAGATAGCTGCCTGTCATACCCCAATTTGGAGTCTGACTGCAGCTAAAGCTGCTGAAATGATCTTGCAGTGCAAGAACTGCCAGTTGGCTTCTCAGTGTAACCCTTCTCCCAATGCTCAACGTGTGGGTTTACAACCTCCGGAAACAATGTTTTGCAAATGCGAGGTACTTGCTTGTGCTGTCTGGAGGCTGGAAGATGCAATACTGGAATGTTATGGGATTGGATGGCTGCCTACACCCACGAAGACAGGCCCAACAAACGCACCAGGATTGCTCGTCAAGGCACGCGAGGCCACGAGGAAAGTCGTGCGTTCACACAGAGACTCTTGTTGACTGAAACACAGCGCTAAGCCAGTTGAAGCTGATGCAAAGTGCGCTGCAGGGGGCCGCTGCGAGCAAGATCCAAGTGAGTTCCAGCTGTGGCCCCAAGCCTGCATCTGTGTCGGTGCAGGGCTCCGGAATCAGACAAACACGGGGCCTGCGGCATGTTTCAAAGAATTCATGTGGACATTCAGGCCTTCACCCTAACCCTGCTGACATGAGTGGAAAGATGCCCCTCTGACTGTATGGGCTTTGGATCAGGCCCCTTGATCCTGCAAACAACTTATGCTTCAGGCCCATACATGGAGGGGGGTGTGTGCAAAGGGTGCGAACGCCCCACCTTGGAGCCTCAAGTAAGCATGCTCTGGCCAGCCGGGGGAAGTTGGGGCTGATTCCTCTCCCGCAAGAGCGAGGCTGGAGGTAGGGCTGGGTCTCCCTCTGGGACGGGGAGAATCAGCCCCCAGCCTTCCCCCGGCCGGTTGGAGTATTGGGGAGGGAGGCTCAGGCATCACACGGCTCCCGCTTTCCCCCAGCTGGCCAGAGCACGCATATTTGGGGGACCACGGTGGGGGGGTTTTGCACCCTCGCTGTCCACATTTAAAAAAAAAAAAGCACCCCCCCTCACCCCAAAGAAACTCCTGCATACGGGCCTGTGCGTGTGCTTAAATGTAAGCACACAAACAGACTAAAAGAACATGGGGCTACTTACAGGCATAGAAGTGATCGGATGTGGGAGAACGGGCAATTTCAGGCCCTTTATTCTCACTTTGGGACCAGTCCCTTGTGGTTTTAAATTCCCCAAAGATTCCTTCTTGACCACTCATCCACTAAGCATGCGTGGGAACTTTTCCTGAGCTGGTTTTTAATGCCATCGTGTGGATTCTGTTCCTGTTTCACAGAGGCACCCATCTTCCATGCTTCATAAGCCGCACGTCACGGCCACGCACTGCGTCCATCCGAAGAAAAGAACCACAACTGGATTTGACATTTTGGGCCCAGTTTTGTGCACACTGTATCCCATTCAGATGCTCTCTCCAACAGGGCCGGCGTGAGACGTGGGCAGTCAGCTCCCGCACATGTGGCCCCGCACTTTATGTTTGGCCCTGCCCTAGGCACTATTCTCATGTACTGGAGATGGAGGCCATTTATTTTATTACATATTTAAACACCCACGATTAAAAATTCAAATTATATTAAAAATACCTATGGACCTACATTAGTTTTGTAGGGGTAAGACGTGCCTGAGGACATACACAATATAGGTCGAAATACGTACGTCCATTTTAAACCCAGCGCGATCGCAAAGTCCATCCCGCGCGCGCTGCAGTATAAAATACAGAGATACACTCAGGCCTCACGCACAGCGGGCTAACGGCCGTATTGACAATTTGGAGTGGGGTTCATGACGTTTTGCCATTTAAAAAAAGAACATATTTTTTTGCACCACCAGATATCTTACTATATCTATCTCTAGCTAGTGGAACATAGCCTATTTGTGTGTGTGTGTGTGTGTGTGTGTGTGTGTGTGTGTGTGTGTGTGTGTGTGTACACAAAAATAGGTGTGTGTGTGTGTGTGTGTGTGTGTACACACAAAAATAGGTCACACTCCTGCTCCATATATCTGAACTAGGCCCCGCAAATAATCGTGCCCGTCCTGTTCTCAAAGCACGGGCGAATGAGTTATAGGCCTGACCCAGCAAAGCCCTCAAGCACCTGACTTCAACAGTTTTATTCTTGTACTTAAAGATAAGCGTACACTTAAATGCTTTGCTGGATCAGGGCCCAGGACAGGGGCAACTGGTAGTAAAGCCTCGAGAATGAAGAATAAAGCTGGGGAGAGGGGGCAGTGAAAGGTAGAAAGAAGGAGGTTTTTAATTGGCCACTGCACTTAAAATAGCTTTGACAGTGCATTTCCTGCCCTGAAAAGGTGACACAGTGACTGCTCTGGAGTCTGAAGGCCTCAAGCCACAGAACAAGTTGGAAATCCTCAGAACAGTCAGGGGAACAGCAATGCAAACTTCCCCCGCACACCTCTGCATCTCATCCTGAACCTAAAGGAACCCTCTCTGCCTCTAACTGGGAAAAGGAGTCCACCGCCCCGCTCAATCCCTGGCCTTTCTGCGAAGGCTGCCTGCTCAGGGGGTTGGCCAGGGGACCCGCATGAGCACCCCGTTAGTGGTGATTTTTGTGATGTGGGCTTTTGGCTCAGGTCTTGTGGGAGAAGGCATGAAGCTCCCAACTCACCAAAGAGCTGTCAGCACAGACCTGCAGGTCTCAGCACATAAAACCCGAGGCTAACCAGGCGCGTTATGGGTGGAGCGTGGGCCTTAACCCTTGCATCTGTCGGCCTAATCTACGGAGGCAAAGCTCCTTACATAGCGTTCCATGTCACTGCCCACAGAACACCAAAGATCAAAGCCACCCTAAAGCAGGCACCCGGAAAACGGATTCAGTCTTACGCTTTCGGCGCAGCCACAGGAATTGAAAATAAAATTAAAATAAACCCCAGCCAGCCAGCCAGCCAACCCTTCTATCATTTTGCATTAAGGACAGGGATCTCGGTAGGGCTGGATGGTGAAGTCTAGAAGAAAAATGTCTCCTGGCCACCTATTTCCACCGGATTTTCCTGCTCCCCCTCCCATCTGTTTGAGCATCAGAAAAGACAAGAGACCGCGAAAAATGACCCCTCTCCAGTGGCAAAATAAAGCCCTGAAAATGCCCTCCCTTTTTGGAGGAAGCAAAGACTTCCACCCCCCCAGGGGGGCAGAGGTGGTCTTTCCACTCTGCAAATAATCACCATAATGCAGCCCCCCCTCCCAGCAGTTGGGGCTATGGCTCCTGTCATTTGGACGGAATGACAGCCCCCACTGGGCAGAGAAAATGGTTTAGCCCCCCCCCCTTCCCCCCAGTGCTGCGCCCATTCCCTCTCCCTCTTGCATGGCCGAAATAAAACAAGCCACCCGCCCCAAATGCAAACCACCCCGCAGCCGCGCGCCCCCAGGTATGTCTGGCGAATGCTCCCCCCTCCCCCGTTGCATGGCAAGGCTGGAGGGGGCAAGGAAGGGGAGCAGCCCCCCCCCAGCAGGGACCGCCCCGAGCCATGCCCGCTGCAAACGCCGCCGCGCTGCCTTACCCAGGACACTATCCGGAGAATGGCCTGAGGCTGCTTGAGGAAATCCACCGGGTCAATGGCCCCCCCGGCCCGGCCCGCGCCGAAGGACGCTCCTTCCATCTTCCCCAGGCGGGCTGCGGCGTCGCCTCTCGGGCTCCGGGCTGTGCAGCAGCAGCAGCGCCCCAGCGGGCGCGCGCCGGCAGGGAGTGGGGGAGGCTCGCGCCGCTGCCTGCCCGCCCGGGTGCCCGCGTCTCGCGCACAAGCCCCCTGGCGCGGCTGGTGCAGCCGGAGCCCGCCTCGCTGCCGCTGACCCCCTGTTCCTGGCCGCGTGGGCTCGTCTGGTTTCGTCTGTGTGTTAGGGAGTGGGCGGTACCATGGAGGAAGGGCGGGGGGGGGAGGGAAGAGGCGAAAAGGCTGGGTGAGCATACAGGTGCATCCTCCTTGCACCCGGATCGCTTTCGATTTTTGTTCACACCTTGTCTTGCCTGAGTACGCCGGCTCCGGCATTGCGCTTTGCATAGGAGGCTGTTTGGTGTTCTGGGTGCTTCAGGCTGCATGCCCTGCAAATAGCCTGCTGCTTTTCTGCCTCCCCTTACTGCAGGGGGGCTACGCCCCCCCCTTGAAAGGGCAGTTAGGCTAGTTTAGGAGATGCACGGGGGGGGGGGGGGGCGAGGCAGAGGGGCAAAAAAGTAACCTTGCAGGTAGGGAAAAGCAGCACCCCCCACCCCCACACACTCAGCCCATCCCCTTGCAAATATGCTTCCTGGTTTCTTGAACGCTCCCCCCACCTTCTCCCCCTCTCCCCCACAGGGGCCCAGTCCTACACAACTGCAGCTCCAGCCCAAGCATCTGTCCTCCCTCTCTCAGGCAGCTCAGACAGGAGAGCCTCCCACAGAGCTACCCCTGACTAGACAGCCGCCTGACCCCAGTTGCAGCGGGTGGCCGGCGGAAAAGAAGGGAAGACAGGAATCTAAGGAGCAAGGATGTAGCCTATGCTGGGAGAAGGTATTCCTCATCCTCCCACCCCTGCCATTAAGTGAAAGACCCCATCCAAAGAGGCGGGACCCTTGTTTTATATCTAAGGGGAGCAGATGCAAAGCAAAAGGTGGTGGTGTCAGCCCTGGAGTAGTGACGGGTGCATTTGCTGGCTTTTGACCAGTAGAACCCTGTGTCTTTGCTAGAGGCATGGGAGCTAGTCACTAGACTACCGTGTACCTGTTATTTGGCCTAAAAATAGGAAGTGAAAGGCAGTTGGACTGTAGCTTGTGCTTTCTTCCTGCAGGAATTGAGAAACAACATCCTGCCACCCACAGATTCTGTTAGGCTGGAGGGAGCAACCTCTTCTCCTTCCCTCAGCTACTCCCCTCCATGAAAGGAGGAAGAAGAAAAAAGCAATCGGGTACAGGCCCTGTGGAGGGGAACCCCCATTGATTCCAAAGGGAGTTTCTCCCAGGAAGCGCCACATCCTTATTTAGTTTTCCTTTCACGGTGATGATGACGATTTCGGTTCCATAGATACCGATGCCATGACAACTCTGACATCATCACTTGGCTTGGGCCAGAAGCAGCAAAAGTAACCAAGAGGAGTCCACCTGCATTTTTGACCTGAATACATTTGTGGTCAGGAACCCTAGGGTTCTGTGGCTGACTCATCTTCTGATCCTGGGCAACCCACATCACCTCTCTGTGCCTCAGTTTCCCAGCCAGTGAAATGTGGGTAATACTACTGATCTACCCACAACATGCAGGTATATGAGAAATGCTTTGAGACCCTTGTGTACAAAATACCATAATAGTGCAAAGCATTACCTGTGTTCTATGCCAGCCCCACCTATCCAACCTGGGCCTTTGTATTAATCCACACCCTTTTCCTGGCAGATGGAGTCAGAAAAAGCTAACTTTTAAATACCATTCTGATGCCATTCACTTTTCTCAATTACAGGTGAGTCATCGTCTTTCCAGATCTATTTCTGACACTCAGCAGGAAGAGCAGGATTCAGCCTTTCATTCCTCAATGTCACCGGCACAATGAAAATCACATTTTACTATGTAAAAAATAAACGGCTATTAAGGGAATGTTGGGAGAGCACCTATCACTTCTGCTTTAGCTGGATGTGTCACTCCACTCGTACAGAAATAGTCAGCAAAGTGCCTAGAGGGGTGAGGATTATAATCCCAACCCAGAGCCTGCAGACTGGCCAGGCAGGATCGTTATTTTCAATGTCACCACAGGTGGGGATACTCAAATGGGTGCAAGGGATTTAGGAACACACTGCTTTCCATGGGAGTTGTGTGCTCCTAAATCACTTGAGTGCTTTTGGAAATCCCAATCTCAACCCTATGCATTCAGTGACATGTATGAATGTAGGGTCTGATGCTGCTTCACTTAAGAGTCATAATAATAATAATGGAGATTGCCTATCTCCTAGAACTGGAAGGGACCTTGAAAGGTCATCAAGTCCAGTCCCCTGCCTTTATAGCAGGACCAAGTACCATCCCTGATGAATTTTTGCCCCAAATCCCTAAATGGTCTCTATAAGGATAGAACTCACAACCCTAGGTTTAGCAGGCCAAGGCTCAAACCACTGAGCTATCCCTCCCCCCTAACTCCCATTAACTTCAGTGGGGAAAGGATCCGGTACCCAGAAACCTCAAAAGGCAAAGATCCAGGACAAGTGCCAAAGGGAGAAGGTGGAAGACGGCTCAGGAAGATCTGTCAGACACTCCGGAGCCTTTTGCTTCTAGGACACTAGGCCGATTGGTTGTGGTCAAAGATTGCATCTGACTTCAGTGGGAAGGGACGACACTCAGTGCTTTACAGGCCAAGCCCTGTGTGACTTGATCTGTTGAGTTTCAATACATTTCTTGCTCTAGCACTGACTACAATATACCACCGAAAAGCCACACTCCACCACTCCCACACAGTAGCCCTGTTTGCAAAATAAAACCCTTTATTGTTTGACGTGCATATCCAGTAATGCATACAACACATGCACACAGAGTCAAAGATGAAGACAGACCTAAACACACATTTTAATTGACACATCAGTCACTCAGAGAGTGTATTAGCAGTCCCACAATTAAGGCTGCATCTGCCGTGAAAGCGGTTGATAAGAGCCAGGCAGATGGCAAGCTATACTGTACACACAGCGTTATCTGGAAACATGGTAGTCTTGTTGTTTCACAGCATTTCTCCCTTTGTCCTTTCTCTTACTGCAGAATTTACTGGGTGCAATGAGAAAACAAGGAAATTCATAATAAAAAATCCACACTTGGAGTGCCAATGAAGGTCGCTGACCTATAGCTAACGCCATGCACACAAGCATTCAGAACAGAGGAATGAACAGTTAAGGCCTCAGCAAATAAACTCCAAGCAGAAATCTCCTACTACATGCACCTCACAATGATTCCTAACATTCTGATTGCTTTTTTGACTGCTGCTGCACATGGAGTGGAGGCTTTCAGAGAACGATCCACAGTGACTCCAAGACCTCTCTCATGAGTGGTTATAGCTAATTTAGACCCAGCATTTGAGACGTCTAGAGGGGATTTACCCAGGAAGGTGTAGAGGAAACCCTGTTGAAGGTGGATCAGGAAGCAGCCCAGCGAAAGAGAAAAAGGGCTTAGAGATTGTGCAGACATGGCTGCTGATTTTAAAGTCCCAGGGCTGGAACCAGGAGTAGTGGGCAGGCCTGGGTTCTTCTACCAGTCACTAAGTGGCACAGGATTATGGGAGATGGCAACCAGACAGCTGGTGTGAAGGGACTTTGATACCCTGGAAAGGGTGTGTGTGTGGATTGTATAGTTACCTAGGGGGAGGGCTGAGTTAGAAAGAGAAAGCCTGCAGAGTCACAGAGAGAGAGAGGCTGTGAAGTGAACACATGATACAAGGGAGTGTCAGACCTGAGGAAATCCGATTCCTCAGATGCAGCCACGAGGAAGCACCACACCAGTGAGTATGCCTTGTGACAATGTGTTTATATGACATATTGTACACATGGGGGTGGGGGTGTTGCAAGCTACCCTTTTTATACACTGTGCAAAGTAGCCATTCCTTTATCTTAGATCAGATACTCCCTACGTTTTCACACTTTCCACTGAGTAAATGAAAATCAATGCATTTAGTTAGCCATTAATGAGAGACTACTCAAGTGAATGCTGACTAGGTTTATATTTGCATTCAGTGCTGGGTCGATAGTTTAAGAGGCATTTTCACGGATGTAGGTGAGAGGTAAGGAAGGTTGCCGTTTTTGTTTGCAGCTAGATGAGGGAGCGGTGCTTGCAGAATCGGAAGGTGTGCTGGAAGATTGAGATTTTCATCTGGAGGTTGCTTTCTGGTGATGTAACTTTCCTTATTTTACTATTTTACATTTGTTAACAATTTGTATGTTCACACAATGTAGCTCTTATTTACGAATGTACACTTACGATCCACTACCCTCAGTATAGTGATGCGAGCAGTCACAAATGGGTGAGATCAATACTAGAATAGCTTTTAATATGACCGAAGACTGTCCCCCAAATGGCATTCTGCCCTGATAATTATCTTTGTCTACTATATATTTAAGAGAATTTGTCTGTCTGTCCATCTGTTCAAGAAGTCCTCCTAAACAGTCAGAGCTAGAGCCACAAAATGCGGCACACAGCTTCCTGTTGTCCTAACTTAAAGAAAGGTCAGGGTTTGGTTGTGCCAGAAAAAGGAGATGTGCCTGGAATAGGATTGCTTCTCATTAAACCATACAGAAAAGAGACAGGACCCCCAGGCAGGTGAAAGAGGCTGGCTGGGCGCAACTCCCCTTCCCCAATCTGGGTAGGGTTACCAGGGGTCCGGTTTTGAACCAGACAGTCAGTCCAGTATTTGAGCTTTCTGTTCAGGAAACAAATTGAGAAAATATCAATGAGAAAATATCAACGTCCGGTATTTTCTGAATAAGACGCACTGTAGATTGTGATGTAACGTCAAGTGTGTCCAGGATTTTTGTTGAAACCACCTGGCAACCCGAAATCTGGGACTGCCCAGCCTCGACCCTGCCACTCCTCGGGTGCCCCTTAGGGAGGATGGGAGGTGTCATAAATAGGAGCTTCTAAGGAGACTCTGACTTACCTGAAGAGAGAGGAAAGGATTAAGCAACTGGAGATGCACCTAGGGAGGGGGTTTGGGCAGTCAGCCAATAAAAATGCAGATAGGAATTTCAAACCGGGAAAAAGGGGGGTTTCTTTCTCTCTTCTTTGTTTGAGATCAGGGTACGTCTACACTAGCCTCCTAGTTCGAACTAGGGAGGCTAATGAGGGCGACCGAAATTGCTAAGGAAGCGGAGGATTTAAATATCCCGCTCTTGATTAGCATATTCCTGGCCGGTTGCCATTTTGGAAACTGACTAGCCTGAAGTAATTGCCTGCATCTACACACGGTAGAGAAGTGCGATTCCGAGATAAAACCCTTAGTTCAAATTAACTGTTAAACCTCATTCCACAAGGAGTAACTGTTAATTCGAACTAAGGGGTTTATCTAGGAATCG
Organism: Pelodiscus sinensis; assembly: GCF_049634645.1. Taxonomy (NCBI): domain Eukaryota; kingdom Metazoa; phylum Chordata; order Testudines; family Trionychidae; genus Pelodiscus; species Pelodiscus sinensis. Next base: position 37,696,608 of record NC_134726.1, on the reverse strand, counting down.
CACTTCTCTGCCGGGTATAGACGCTGGCAGTTACTTTGGGCTAGTCAGTTTCCAAAATGGCGATCAGCCGGGAATATGCTAATCAAGCGCAGGATATTTAAATCCCGCGCTTCATTAGCAATTTCGGTCACCCTCATTAGCCTCCCTAGTTCGAACTAGGGGACTAGTGTAGACTTACCCTCAGAGCAGTTTCTCCCAGGTATGGAGGGAGATGGGAGACAGGCTCTCTCTCCACAAAACGGACTTCTTGAAATGTGTAAATAGGGAAGGGTTTATTGTTTTCCTTGTTTGAGGGTTTGGCAATCATGTCTGAGATGGCTAATTGTTTTTCTCTTTTGTAACTCAGGATTTTTCCTTGAGTCTATATCACTTCACAGCTATCTAACATCTAGTCATTTGCAATGCTTGCAACAGTAGCTTTGTTCTGATAATAAAAGAGTTTTCCTTTTTGTTTTGATTAACCGGTATTGGTTGATTGTTGTGTCCTTAGGGTTACGTGCCTAGTTACCCGGGCAGAGTCCATTGTTCTCTGCGGATTCCCTGTGTTTGTTTTCCTAACTCCAAGAAAAATGGAGGTTGGTGCAGGGGGGAGAGCTTTGCCTCATACAGGGGATTCCCAAGTGATCTCTTCCCTGGAAAAGGGTTTATTTTATATTTTCTCTTAGTCGCTTGGGTGGTGGCAGCAAGAAAATCAGTCTTTTGTCTTTTTGGATCTCAGGAGGACGGAGATCGAACAAGTTTGTCTCTGGGAGTCAGAGAGGCAGGTTTTGCAGAGTTTATTCTACTAGCTGTTCCCCCATCTCTGCACTCAGAGTGTCAGGTTTGGGAATTGAGCTGTGATGGGGGGCTGAAGCTTCCCCCCAAAAAAATTTGTTTGGGAACATTGCTGGCTATTCCCCTTCATCAGGGAGTGAGGGGAAAATGCACAGTTTGCTGCATTCCTCACTCTGGCTGGGGAATGCAGGGGGCAGATGAACTTGGACCTGCCCCAGCTGGGGCACATACACCCTTCCCCCAGCTGTGTCTGCTGGAACTGCAGCGGCCATGGGGAGGGACTTCTCACCTGGCCCATGCTGCTGCGGTGAGAGGGCTGGGGTATTGGGGTTGTCCTCTCTCCCTGGAGCAGCCTGCATGCTGAACCCCCCATCCCCAGCCTCACTCCAGCGCCATGATCCAAGTGAAGCCTGGACATTGCCATTTTTATTTCCCCCAAAACAAAAAAAATAATGTAATCAATGACCCGAGCAACACAGGGTAAATCTTCTAGTCTAGTAGGGTGTGTCTAGACTACAGGGCTTTGTCGACAAAAGTGGACGCGGCAGAACTCAACAGTTTTGTCGACAGCTATAAACCTCATTCTACGAGGAATAACGCCTTTGTTGACAGAGTTCTGTTGACAAAAGGGAAGTGTGGACGCAGGGGAGAAGTTATGTCGACAGGAAAGGCCTCCAGGAAGAAGCCTGGCGGACACTCCGGTCACTGCTTTCCACTCTATTGTTCCTGCCTGCAGCCATCTTTAAAAGTCACAGGCACCGAGGCTCAGCACTCTGGCAGCAAGCCAGCTCCACAGCAGACCCCGACCGCGCTGCTCTGTTTTTGGTGAGCCTAGTAGGAGCCATGTTGCAGGGGCAAGCCCCCCAAGACCCCCCTGGCCCTTCCAGGGACACGTCCCCCCGGGAAGCCAGGGGTACCAAACGCCGGGCATCCTCCTGGTCTGGGTCTGAGCTCAAAGCCCTCTTGGGGCTCTGGGCTGAGGAGGAGCCCCTCCAGGCCATGCAGTCCAGCAAGAGGAGGAATGCGGACATTTATGCCCGAATGGCAGAAGGCCAGACTACAAAAGGTCACCAGCCCCGCACACTGGAGCAGGTCAGGGCAAAGGTGAAGGAGCTGCGGCTGAGGTATGTTAGAGCCCGTGAGCGCAGCTCCCGCTGTGGGGAAGCACCGTATTATGAGGAGATGGACCAGATCCTGGGGGCAGAGGAACCCCTGCCTCCCGAGCGGCTAGTGGAATCTGGCCCTGGTCAGCAGCGGCTGCAACAACAGCCAGGAGCTCCAGGAGGAGGAAGAGAAGGAGGAAGACAGCACCTGGAGCACCCAGGAGCCAGGCACCGACGCTCAGGGGGCCTCGCAGACCCCTCGGACACCGGGGAGTGGTGTGAGGGTCCCCCACAACACGGAGCAGGGCAGGCGGAAGCAAAGGGGATGGTGCAGTGCTGTGACATGTCATGCTGATCAGAGCTGGGGGGGAAGTGAGGCACACCCGGGGCCGCCCTCAGGGAAAGCCATCCTACCCCTGCACCTGCACAGCTGCTAGGCACCACGTGCTCCTGCAGGCAGTGATGCCAGGTGCAGGCATGGGTCGGGGATGCTGGGATTGCCTCACAGCTGCAGGCCTCTCAGCACTCTGCGGGAACCCCAACCGTGGCCTGACACTTGTCTGAGCTGCTCGGCCATGGGGTGTGTGTGAGGGGGGGTAGGACGGTGGCCTGCACACCTTCTGGGCTCCAGGGAGGCTGTGGTTGCTGGCCAGGCCACACTATGCCTTACTGAGACCCACACGAGCAGCCTCTGACCCTAGGACAGGCACTGCCAGATGAGGAGGAGGGCATGCCCTCTCAGGGGAAGGGGGAGCATGCATGGCTGACGACTTTTCCCTCTTGTCCTCCACAGCCGGACCAGCTGACCAGGAGGGGGGCGCCACACCTGCCCCACCACCCAGACGGCTGCAGAGAACCCGTTGGCACAGGCGTACCTATTTAGACCTGGTGCTCCAGCACATCGCAGTCCTGCAACGGATGCAGGACTCAATGGACAGGAGGCTGGAGGCAGAGGCCGAGTGGCGCTGCCACTTGCTGGATGAATTCACAATCCGGGAGGCCATGGCCTTCCCTGGTCCTGTTGGGACCCCATGGAGATGGTGGACTCAGGTCCCCCTATCCTGGCCATCAAGTGCCCTGGGATGGTGGCCCAGCTCACCCGTAGTATACACTCTGGCCATTAGGCTGTACTGCCCTCACAGTAGGGACTGTAATATTGACTCTGACCATTAGGCCACACTGCCCTGACAGTAAGGGTTCCATGACTGACTTTGGCCCACCACCCTGCTACCAAGAGCTGTATTAAGGACCATGGCCACAGAGTTGCACCGCCCCCAGATACAGGGCACCCCCTCAAACTTAACCATGAGGCTCCGACACCCTAAAGGGTGACAGGATATATGAGCCCCATGACAGGGTGATAGTGAATCACAAGCTAAATATGAGCCAACAGTGTGACATTGTTGCAAAAAAAGCCAACATTATTCTGGACTGCATTAACAGGAGTGTTGTGAGCAAGACACGAGAAGTCATTCTCCCCCTCTGCTCTGTGCTGATTAGGCCTCAATTGGAGTCTTGTGTCCATTTCTGGGCATCACATATCAGGAAAAATGTGGAGAAACTGGAGAAAGTTAGAGGCGAGCTAAATGATGAAAGGTCCAGAAAACATGACCTATAAGGGAAACTGAAAAAACTGGGAGGCTACCTCTATACTGGCATGATTTTCCGGAAATGCTTTTAATGGAAAAGTTTTCTGTTAAAAGCATTTTTGGAAAAGTGCGTCTAGATTGGCAGGATGCTTTTCCGCAAAAGCACTTTTGGCAGAAAAGCATCCGTGGCCAATCCAGACGCGCTTTTCCGCAAAAAAGCCCCGATCGCCATTTTTGCGATCGGGGCTTTTTTGCGGAAAACAAATCTCTGCTGTCTACACTGGCCCTTTTGTGCAAAAGTTTTTCGGAAAAAGACTCTTGCCCGAACGGGAGCAGCATAGTATTTCCGCAAAAGCACTGACAATCTTACATGAGATTGTCAGTGCTCTTGCGGAAATTCAAGCGGCCAGTGTAGACAGCTGTGAAGTTTTTCCGCAAAAGCAGATGATTTTGCGGAAAAACTTGCCAGTCTAGACGCAGTCGGACTGTTTAATCTAGAGAAGAAAAGGGACATTATTTTTTATGTACTTGAAAACTGTTACAAGGAGCAGGGAAAAAATGTTTGTAACTTTCAGGACAGGACAAGAAGCAATGGGCTTAAATTGCAGCAAGGGAGGGTTAGGTTGGACATTAGGAAAAACTTCCTGTCCGGGTGGTTAAACACTGGAACAAATTGCCTAGGGAGGTGTGGAACCTCCATCACTGGAGATTTGTCTAATCTATCCTTAAAATCACTGGTCAGGGATGGCCTAGCCCTAGATAATAGTCTTGCCAAGAATGCAGTGGAGTGGACCAGATGACCTCTTGAGTTCTATGATTGGTGCATTAACATCCTGATACATTTTCATGCAAGAGCCGAACACCTGGACTGACTGCTTTGAAACTAAGATATGGGAAGGAAATGTCAACATTAACCCCAGAGACTTGACTAATTAATCTTTCAGTTGGCCTGATACAGATTCTCATGGCTGCAATAAACTAGGTTTAGAGCATGAGATAAACATATCCAGCAGCAGCTGTTGTACACAGGGGTGAAATTCTTTGAGAGAGGAAAAGACATTGGCGCATGCATGGTCAGGTGTGATGTGGGTGTAAACTAGACCACGTGTTCCAAAGAGCGTGGCGCTGTGAATCGTTCACTCATTTCTTAGTGGGTATTAGAAATTCAGAAGGCTACATCTATATAATACAAGATATTGATTATGTACTTATGGCAGGCCTCCCAAAGCCCTTATTCACTGCTGTGTCTGGGGGCTTGCATACACTTGTTTCTGCCATGCATCGTTATCCATCATTTACTTGCGGATCAATGAAGAATTGCGCTTGTTCCTTTTTTTTACTGATGGGTGCCAAAAACAGGCTCATGCCCGTTGGGGTGAATTCTGAAGCCAGTGGGAGTTATACCACGAAAGGCTGCTCTTTTACGCTAGAAAATTAATAACCCAGCTATGTTGGTTAGGGGGTAAAAAAGCCGCCTGTTTACAAATGCAAGTATAGGGAACAAGCAGGAAGCACTTGAAATGCTAGTAAAGAAACACACCTATGGCATAGTTCAGGGCTAGTCAACTTTGGAAGCCCCGGGAGCCAGAATGATACTCACAGCACATGCTAAGAGCTGCAACTTAAGTGTGATTGCATATGCATGCAAATATATATGCAAATATATGCAAATAGCTTTTCACACTGACGGGCATGAATACAAAAATTAAGGCAAGACTACACAACACACAGCCCCCATTTAAGTCAATTCTGCTGATATTAATAAAATGCAATATTTACCCGATTTCTACCCATATGACAGCACTTTGAATGAGCAATGACAGTCCAGGAATTGAACTACTAAAATGGGTATCAACAGAAGACGATTATATTGACTACTTTTTTGGTTTGGCTCCCACCTGCGGGCCGCAAACAAACAGGCCGTGGGCCACATTTGGCCCGTGGACCGCATGTTGAGTAGCCCTGACATAGCTGATATCGCAGAGACATGGTGGCATTATACGCATGATTGGAATACTGGTATGGAAGGGTACAGCTTGCTCAGGAAATCTAGGCAAGGGAAAAAGGGAGGAAGTGTCGCCTTATGTATTAAAAATGTACATATCTGGACTGAGGTTGAGAGGGACGTAGGAGACAGACGTGTGGAGCGTCTCTGGGTTAGAGTAAAAGGAGTAAAAAAACAAGGGTGATGTCGAGCTAGGGGCTCATTACAGACCACCTAACCAGGAAGAAGAGGTGGATGGGGCTTGTCAGGGCTGATCCCGAGTGCAGAAGGTGGGTGTCCGCAAAGACCTTCAATACCTTGGACATCTAGACTCTGCTTATAACCCTCCCTCCCCCAGAGTCACAATATACTGGCTCTGAGAAATAAACAAAATGGCTGCCACCACCAAGTGAAACAATCCCCTTTCTTCATGAACCCGGGAAGAAAGCACTTAGACTTCCTTCCACACAGGGCCCTCACACTCCTAACATGAATGGAGATGCCTATCTCCTAGAACTGGAAGGGACATTCAAAGGTCATCAAGTCCAGTCCCCTGCCTTCACAGCAGGACCAAGTATCATCCCTGACAGATTTTGCCCTAGATGGCCTCCGCAAGGATTGAGCTCATAACTCTGGGTTTAACAGGCCAATGCCCAAACCACTAAGCTATCCCTCCTCTGCCACAAGATAGCTTGAAAAAACAAAGAGAACAACAAGCTGCAGTCTCTAGTAGCTGACCTCTCAGTCTAAGGCGAGTAGATACACACAGACAGCCCGACCTCCTGTACTTCCCAGGACACAAGAATCAAATCATCACCTAAAAAAAGTGATTTTTATGAGCAACACAAAAGATCTACTTGATAAAGCAAACTTGGTTGCTGGATGTTACACAGCAACTAAGTAAATCAAATTAAAACACAGAGAAAATCTCTGGGGACAACTCTTAAAAGGTGAATGGGGGAGGGGAGGCATAGAGTCACACAGAGCACTTCAAACCAAACCACAAAAATACCCTGATCACAACTAGATACACTTTTCCCCTTTATTTTACTCATGATCCCTTATGGGTTCAGTCTATTTCCATGCCCCAAATTCCTTGGAGGCATGGTAATCCCGCCTGGGTTTAAATCAGTCTGTCTCTCTCAATTCCTGCTTTAACTCTGCCACACAAAGAAAACAGGCAAGGTACCTTATACAATTCAAATTTCAGCACTCTATCCCCATTGGTTCTTCTGGCTTCCTGCCAACACCCTTGCTAGCTACTTGAGTTTAACCCCTTATTCACCGGGTGCTGGCCAGCACTCCTCCTATCCATCACAAGGCTTTTTTAAACAACTCATAAACTCATCCAAAATACAGGACTTGGTGGTAATGGGAAACTTCAATGGTGCAGACATTTGTTGGGAAAACCAAGAGCAGGGCACAGATTCTCCAAGTGGAGAAAGCTACCGGGGGGAGGCTGTTCTAGATTTGATTTTATCACACGGGGAGGAACTGGTTGAGAATTTGGAAGTGGAAGGCAGCCTGGGGGAACGTGACCATGAAAGGACAGAGTGCATGATTCTACGGTATGGTAGAAGGGAGAACAGCAAAGTAGAGACAGTGGATTCAGGAAGGCTGACTTTAGCAAACTCCGGGAGTTGGTAGGTAGGGCCCCATGGGAAGCAAGACCAAGGGGAAAAGCAGTTCAAGAGAACTGACAATTGTGCATGTAATAATGTCTCTTTGAACAAGAGCCAACTACCCCACTGTAGGGATGTGACTAGTTAACTGGTTAGCCAGTTAACCGGTAAGCAACACTCTTAACGGGTGATGCTTACTCGTTCCTGTTAACCGTTAACAAGTGGGAGTCGGAATAGCTCCCTGCCTGCTACGTGCAGGAGGCTGCTCCAGCCTCGCGGGTGGGAAGGACCACTGCGGACAGGGTCTGCTTATCCTGAGCAGCCTCTGTCCATGGTGAGCCCAAGCATCCTGCAGACAGGGGCTGCTCTTGTGTCCGGCCCAGGGAAGCTGTAGCCAGGATATATCTAGACTTTAGTAAAGCATTTGATACAGATTCCCATGACCTTCTTATTAATAAACTATAGGAAATACAACCTAAGTGGATGCATCACTGGCTGGGTCATCATCCTCAGAAAGTAGTTATCAATAGTCATGCTGGAAGGGCAGAACAAGTGGAGTTCTGCAGGGGTCTGTTCTGGTACCGGTTTTGTTTAATATTTTCATCAATTATTTAGATAATGGAGCAGAGAGTACACATAAAGTTTGTAGATGATACCAAGCTGAGAGGTTGCAAATGCTTTGGAGAATAGGGCCATAATTCAAAATGTTCTGGACAAACTGGAGAAATGGACTGAGGTAAACAGGATACATTTTAATAAGGGCAAATACAATGTACTCCACCTAGGGAGGAACAATCCATTTCACACATACAAAATGGAAAGCGACTGTCTAGGAAGGAGTACAGCAAAAAGGGATCTAGAGGTCAGAGGGGACCAAAAGCTAAATATGAGTCAACAAAGTGACGCTGTTGCAAAGAAAGCAAACATGATTCTGGGATGCACGAACAGGAGGGTTGTAAGCAAGAAATGAGAAGTCATTCTTCCGCTCTACTCAGCACAAATTAGGCCTCAGTTGGAATATTGTATCTGGTTCTGGGCATCACATTTCAGGAAAGATGTGGAGAAAATGGAGAAGGTCCAGGAAAGAGCAACAAAAATTATTAAAGGTCTAGAGAACATAACCTATGAGGGAAGATTGAAAGAACAGGGTTTGTTTAGTCTGGAAAAGAGAAGAGTGAGAGGGGATATAATAGCTTTCGGGTGACTTCTTTGTTTCGGTCTTCACCGAGAAGTCTGGAGGTGTGCCTAACGTAGTGAATACAAGCAGAGAGAGGGTAAGTTTAGAAGATAGGATACACAAAGAACAAGTTAAAAATCACTTAGGAAAGTTAGATGTCAGCAAGTCACCAGGTCCTGATGAAATGCATCCCAGGATACTCAAGGAGCTGATAGAGGAGGTATCTGAGCCTTTAGCTATGATCTTTGAAAAATCATGGCAGACAGGGGAGATTCCAGAAGACTGGAAAAGGGCAAATATTGTGCCCATCTATAAAAAGGGGAATAAGAACAACCCAGGAAATTATAGACCGGTCAGTTTAACGTCTGTCCCAGGGAAGATAATGGAGCAGGTAATTAAGGAAATCGTATGCAAACACTTGGAAAGTAATAAAGTGATAGGGAATAGCCAGCATGGGTTTGTGAAGAACAAGTCATGTCAAACTAATCTGATAGCTTTCTTTGATAAGATAACGAGCCTTGTGGATAAGGGAGAAGCGGTGGATGTCATATACCTAGACTTTAGAAAGGCATTTGATACGGTCTCGCATGATATTCTTATTGATAAACTAGGCAAATATAACTTAGATAGGGCCACGATAAGGTGGGTGCATAATTGGCTGGATAACCGTAGTCAGAGAGTTGTTGTTAACGGTTCTAAATCCTGCTGGAAAGGGATAACAAGTGGAGTTCCTCAAGGGTCTGTTTTGGGACCCGTACTGTTCAATATCTTCATCAATGATGTAGATATTGGGATAGAGAGTACTCTTATTAAGTTTGCAGATGATACCAAACTGGGTGGGGTTGCAACTTCTTTGGAGGATAGGGACATAATTCAAAATGACCTTAGCAAGTTAGAGAAATGGTCAGAGGTAAACAGGATGAGGTTTAATAAAGAGAAATGCAAAGTGCTCCACTTAGGAAGGAACAATCAGTTCCATACATACAAGATGGGAAGCGACTGTCTAGGAAGGAGCATGGCAGAAAGGGATCTAGGGGTCATAGTGGACCACAAGTTGAATATGAGTCAACAGTGTGATGCTGTTGCAAAAAAAGCAAATATGATTCTAGGTTGTATCAACAGGTGTGTTGTAAGCAAAACTCGTGAAGTCATTCTGCCGCTCTACTCTGCACTAGTTAGGCCTCAGCTGGAGTACTGTGTCCAGTTCTGGGCGCCACATTTCAAGAAAGATGTGGAGAAATTGGAAAAGGTACAGAGAAGAGCGACAAGAATGATTAAAGGTCTAGAGAACATGACCTATGAAGCCAGGCTTCATGAACTGGGCTTGTTTAGTTTGGAAAAAAGAAGATTAAGGGGGGACATGATAGCGGTTTTCAAATATCTAAAAGGGTGTCACAAGGAGGAAGGCGAAAATTTGTTCCTCTTGGTTTCTGAGGACAGGACAAGGAGTAATGGGCTTAAAGTGCAGCAGGGGAGGTTTAGATTGGACATTAGGAAAAAATTCCTAACTGTCAGGGTGGTCAAATATTGGAATAAATTGCCAAGGGAGGTGGTGGAATCTCCCTCTCTGGAGATATTTAAGAACAGGTTAGATAGACATCTGTCAGGGATGGTGTAGACGGAGCTTGATCCTGCCTTGACGGCGGGGGGCTGGACTCGATGACCTCTCGAGGTCCCTTCCAGTCCTATTATTCTATGATTCTATGATTCTATGATTCTATCTAAAAGGGTGTTACAAGGAGGGGGGGGAATTATTTTCCTTAATCTCTGATGATCGGACAAGAAGCAATGGGCTTAAACTGCAGCAAGGGAGGGTTAGGTTGGACATTAGGAAACACTTCCTACCTGTCAGGGTGGTGAAGCACTGGAATAAATTGACTGGGGGGTTGTAGAATCTCCATCACTGGAGATATTTAAGAGCACGTTAGATAGACGTCTGTCAGGGATGATCTAGACCAGGGGTGGGGAACCTATTTTCGGTCGGGGGCCACTGATCCACAGAAAAATCAGTCAGGGGCCGCCCACAGGTGAGAAGGAAACAAACAAACAAACCCTCTCTGACGTGGACTCTGACTAAGGAGCAGAAAGACACTCCCCACATTCCCCTCACACACCAGAGCCTAGGGGGGCCCAGGCTAGTACATTTTGTGTGCTCCACCCCCCACCCAGTGGGGGGAGGAGGCTGGAGCACCAGCATGGGCTCCCCAATGCTGGTGGGGAGCCCTGAGCCCTGGGGGCCAGATCCAGGCATGCTGGGGGCCACATTTGTCCCCATAGGCCTGAGGTTCCTCACCCCTGATCAAGACGGTGCTTTGTCCAGCCATGAGGGCAGGGGACTGGCCTTGATGACCTCTCGAGGTCCCTTCCACTTCTAGTGTTCTGGGATTCACACTGCTACGCGTACACTGGTCCCTGGCTTAAACTACTTTGCTTTTGAAGGAGTATTCACATTGGGCAGCGCTGCTGACCAGAAGCGTGTTGCTCGCTGAAAAAGTATCCCAGGGTACCAAGTGCAGTGGTTAAGCTCTGTGCATTCTGGAAAGAAGTTTGTGGCAGATTGTGAGATCACTCAGAGGAATGAGAAACAGGACTACGTAGCACTTTAAAGAGTCACAAGATGGTTTAGTAGGTGATGAGCTTTCGTGGGCCAGACCCACTTCCTCAGATCAAAGAGTGGAAGAAAATTGTCACAACCATCACATTTTCTTCCACTATTTGATCTGAGGAAGTGGGTCTGGCCCACGAAAGCTCATCACCATCTTGTTAGTCTTTAAAGTGCTACACAGTCCTGTTTTTTGTTCCAGCTGCACCAGACTAACACAGCTACATCTCTATCACAATTCTACATCAGAGGAATGGTGGGACTTGGTTTAAACTCACTTGATGCCTCCTGCAGTACGCCAGAAACCATCCTCTGGAGATGTGCAGAGATCGTCGTGATGGGAGCCCGAGAAAAAACAAACTAGGAGGAGGTTTGGGCATGAGCACAGCTGCCACACTGAACTTCTCGGCTGTGTCTACACTGGGCCACTTATTCCGGAAAATCAGCCACTTTTCCAGAATAAGCTGCGAGCTGTCTACACTGGCCCCTTGAATTTCCGGAAAAGCACTGACGATCTACTGTAAGAAATCAGCTGCTTTTCCGGAAAAACTATGCTGCTCCCGCTCGGGCAAAAGTCCTTTTTCTGGAAAACTGTTCCGGAAAAGGGCCAGTGTAGACAGCACAGTAGTGTTTTCTGCAAAAAAACCCCGATCGTGAAAATGACGATTGGGGCTTTTTTCCGGAAAAGCGCGTCTACATTGGCCACAGATGCTTTTCCAGAAAAAGTGCTTTTCCGGAAAAGCATCCTGCCAATGTAGACGTTCTTTTTCCGGAAATACTTATAACGGAAAACTGTTCCGTTTTAAGCATTTCTGGAAATTCATGCCAGTGTAGACATAGCCCTTCTGTATATTAATAGACTCCACTTCATTTCTGGAATGTGGGATGTTTCTCCAGTTGAAGTCAATAGCCAAACTCCCATTGACTTCCATGGTCAGGTACATGACAACACCCGAATCTCCTTTCATGCTGCTTTTCAGGCTATGTCTATGATACAGATACACTGCAGGTCTCCTGTGTAGCCACTCTTTGATGGCAGGGGAGAGCTGTCCTGGACCTGGTCTATACTAGGGCGTTATATTGAAATAATGCCCCGTTAGGTCGAATTTATAAGTGGAGCATTCACACTACCAAGCATTTGTGTGGATTCTCCGGTGCTGCTATTTCACAATAGCTACTCCCCAGAGTCATTCAAACTAATGACTCCCCAGTGCTTCCTGGGGCTTTAAGTCGAGGTACTGCGTCCACATTAACGGAGCCTGCCTGGGACTCATTTTGAGGCTTCCTTGTAATGTGGACACACTATTTGATGTTGCTAAATGAGGAGGTAAGTCGATTTTAGTAAATTCAAAATAATTTGGGAGTGGCATAATTAAACCACTCCCAAAGAGCGATGTTGCTAGTGAAGGCTAGGCTAGCACTTCTGCCGATGAAATGTCTGTTAGTTGGAGGAGGGGGTGCTGTTTTTTCATATCCCTGGCTGACAAACGTTTTATCAACCAAAAGGCTAGTGTGGACAAAACCTTAAAATGACCTGAGAATGTAGCGTAGAGGGAATAGTCCCTCAAAAACAGCTTTGGCGCTGATTTCACTGGCCCAGGGGCGGCCTGTGAGCCTAGGCAGACTCGGTGGTTGCCTAGGGTGCCACCGGCCTGGGCGCCCAATGATGACATCACAGCCATTGATGGCCGTGCAGATGGGGGCGCCGATCGCACCTTCCGCCCGGGGCACCAGCTGCCACAGCCAGCCTCGGGCCATTCCTGCACCGGCCACAGGATCAGGCTGACATGCAGTATGGAAACAAGCAACATAAGCCAATGTAATCAAACGTGTTAAGGTCCCTGACTTCTTCCCTGCACCGGAGTTGAATTGGAGGATGTTATTATTTCCGTCCCTGCTCTGGCTTGACATTAACCCAATCTATGGCCACCTCTGATTCATTACAACCCTAAAAACAAACTAATGATGTGAAACACCTTTAGCCGGATGCAATGTTGTTGGTGCATTTACAATGAAATGGATTCAGGCTGGCAATCAGAATAGGTTAAGAGTAAGCCCTTTTCAAATGCTTGGCCCTTGGAAGTCAACGGGCCAGATTTCATTCATGGGGTAAAGTCTGTTGACTTCAGCTAAACTACGTCAAGCTGAATTTGACCTGGTCAGTTTAAGCAGATGGGAATGATGATACAGCACATTCCCCGGTTATTACTGGACTGGCACATACCATCGCAATGCCTGGCCTTTAGCAAATATAAACATGTTGCTGTTATGATCACGCTGCTCTGAAAGGCTTTGCGTGGCCCCCGCCAGTGTCTGGACAAAATTGCTTCATACAATTAGCATCTGGGAAGACAGAAAAGAGCGAATGGAAGTCTTTTCAGGGGTGCACAGACTCCTTGATGCATAGTCCCAGAGCTAATGGAGTGTGACAATGACACTACCCAAACATGCCGTTACTCTAGAGCTTCAAAATGTCTTCCATCTCAAAGTTACCTTGCGGCTATTTATATAATGTCCACTCATCCACTGCTGAAATGCAGCCACCTCGAGGGTGGAACTCATCAGCCATTCAAAAACCAGAACACACAAAATGCTATTGCAAAAGGGGTAGAGAATGACAGCTCTAGCAGAAACAGCCAGAGGAATCTTGGTTAATTGCATTCTGCATCCCTAAAAAGGCATTTGCACTAGTGATGTTCAATGTAGATTAATGAATTAATTGAATAGTCAATGGGATTTCCATCGACTATTTGATTTGTCGATAAGGGCGGCTCTGCCTTTGAACTATAGCCAGAGCCCTGCTGGGTTCAAAAGCGGAAGCCCCGCAGGGAGCGCAGGGCCGGGGTGGGGGGGTGGGGGGGCGGGATAAAAGCAGAATCGCAGCAGAAGCGGCGTGAGCAGAGACTGCTTCAGTCCCTACTTGCACCGTTTCTGCTGTGCCTCGACCTCCCCTGCCCCTGCAGAGATGCCCTTTTAAGCCAGCTCTCCTCAGCACCGGCTCCTGCTCTCCCCCTTTGCTGTCTCTGTCAAAGAGTGGCAGCAACGGGGCGGGGGAGGAGGAAGGGAGAGGAGCATCTAGCCACATCACTAGCATCATAAGCTTCTGCTTATCGGATAGTCGACTAGTCCACTTATCTCTTACATCCCTAATTTGCACTACACAGAGGGGTTCGCAAACTCCAAGACTGACAAAAAACCAAAACCAAAACCAAATCTCAACCAAAACCCAGAGGATTTTATACTGGCCACTGTGTTTGTTCCTTCGCTCTAGATTTCATTGCACAAAGCCTTTGGGGGGATTTCTAAAGACTGGCTTTTCCAAACCTTTAATCCAGCCTGGTATGAGGCCAGGGCTGTATGTTGGTAGGTCAAGAAAAAGCCTCCACAGTTCTCGATGAATCGGATGAAAGGGAAGTTGGATCCCTCACTGAACTCCTTACGCCCCATTAGACCTAGGGCAGCTGGTCACATGTTGAGACAAGTCAGACCAAACAGTTTCTCTTTGCATGAATCCCATGCTATCGGTTCAGTGCTCCAGCGAAGCAGAGATGGTAATGAGGACAGAGACGGACAGCTACAGAGACAAGGGGCAGGTTCAGGGTGGCCCGAGTAGCGATCTGACGTGTAGCTACTACAGCGCTCATCAGAGTGACAGCGAACCCTTCGGAGCCCTTGCGAGACGAGCACAGGCGGCTGGTGTGGTTGTGTGTTACTCCACAGCCTGAGAACACAAGAGCTGTTGGGGAAAGGCCTGCGAGAACACTGGCAGGTGTGATGGGGTGGGATCTGCCGTTACATTTTGAAAATGGGGCCCCGCTTTTTGTATTTTAAATGATCACATCCTGGGGGTACTAAAGGAGTCCCCGGAGTTCAAAGGAAAATTGCAGCTGGACAAAAATAAACGTTGGTGGAGCTTACTTGCATGACAGCGGTACAAACTGAGTTAAGCCCCCCCCCCCTTACACTAGGACAGGGGCGGGAACCTTTTTGGGGTCAGGGGCCGCTGCCCCACAGACAAACCAGTCGGGGGCTGTGCAAAAGTGATAAAACAAAAAAACCAAAGCAACCTCCCCCCCCACCCCACCCCCAGACAAACCCTCACTGCTGTGGCCCTGGACTGAGACGACACACTCCCCGCATTCCTCTCACACACCACAGCGGGGTGCTGGTGAGTAGATTTCATGTGCTCCAGCCCCATGGTGGAGCGGCGGGGGGAGCGGGAGCACCAGTGTGGGTTCCCTGATGCTAGAGGGAGGGAGCCCTGAGCCTCAAAGGCCGGATTCAGGCAAGCTAGGGGCCACATCCGGCCCCCGGTCCTTAGGTTTCCCGCCCCTACACTAGGAGGTGCACATACGCCTCCCAAAGATCTTACAATCTCAACAGGCCAGGCAAATAAAAGGAAGGAGAACGGGAGGATCCCCCCCCCCCACACACACACTGCAGATAGGGGTGTTAACTGACTGAGGAGTTGATGGAATTTCCATCGATTAGTCAATAAGGGACGGGTCTCTCCCGCGTCAGCTCTGCACTTTAAATGTAGTAGGAGCCCAAGTGCGGAGCTGTAGCAGGGTTCCCCAGGACTGCTGTGGCTCTGCCTCCTCTGCACCCCCCCCCCGCCGGCACCACGGAGACAGAGCTGGAGGGAGATGACTTGTAAGCTGGTACCCACCACCACTGGCTCCCTCGCTCCCCGCTTCGCTGCCTCTGATACAGCTGCAGCGGGGAGGCGGAGGAAGGGGGAAGCGACTAAGCTTATCAGGTCGTTGGCTACTCGACTAGTTGCTTACATCCCTAGTTGCAGATGGGGCACTGAGGCCCAGCGAGACTCAAGAGAGTCTCCAGAGTAACCTTTGTGGAGGTTACAGAGGAAGTCTGACAGGGCTAGGAACTGAAGCGAGACCTCCTCCGGCCCAGCCCTGTTCCTTACCCACCCTTCCTTCTCCTACTTTGCACCTTGTGGTGTCATTTCAACTTGGCAGAGTGAGTGCAAACCATCCCCCGTCAAAATTCCCCCCTTCTTTAGCCCACCAGTAAGGTTTCACACCCCCTGTGAATGACAAAGGGGGGCTCCTATCTAATTCAATAAGAGCCAAAGGGGGAAGTGCTTAGGGTCATGCTCCAGCGCGTGAATTTTAGAAACCACCGCTCAGTGCTTCAACAAAAGTGTGACACTCCGAAGGGGACCGGGTGGAACATCTGTAGGGTTGCCAGGTAGACCCCCCCAAAAAAACAGACACGCTTGATTGGGCGGGGGGGGTAGAGACCCAGCCGGGAGGGGGGCAGGGCTGGCCGGGAGGGGGGCAGGGCTGGCCGGGAAGGGGGCGGGGCGGGAAGCAGAGCTGGCAGGGGGGGAGTCTGGGGGCCGCGGGGCTAGACGGGAGGAAGGGGGGGGGATGGGAAGCAGAGCTGGGGGGGATCAGGGGGACTGGACAGGAGGAGAGGGGGGCAGGGAAGCAGAGCTGAGGGGGGTTGGGGGCCGGGAGGGCTGGACAGGAGGAGAGGGGGGCCTGGAGGAAGGGGGGCAGGAAGCAGACCTGGGGGGGGGTGCAGCCACTGCCACAGCGCTTCGGGCCGCGCCCCCCAGCAGGCGCTCCCTTTAGTTGCGAGCAGAAGCCGGGTGCAGGCGGGGGAAGGGCTGGGAGTCACTCCCCCCACCCGGCTTCTGCTCGCAACCAGAGGCTCCCAGCTGGGGGGCGGGGCCGCGACTGGCGCTGGGAGCCTCTGGTCCCATGCAAAAGCCGGGCGGGGGGAGTGGCTAAGAGTCCCGGCCCCCACCCCACCCCCCCAACCTCACCCCACCCGGCTTTTGCGTGCGACCACAGGCTCCTAGCGCCAATCGTGGCCCTGCCTCCCAGTCGCTCCCTTGCCCCCGTCCGGCGCCCAGCCGGGAATTCAGAAAATACTGGACATTGCACGTGTCCGGTATTTTCTGAATTTTTCTACCGGACAGAGGGCACAAATACCGGACTGTCCGGTAGAAAATCGGACACCTGGCAACCCTAAACGTCTGACTTGCTTTTTTAAGAGAGGGGGGAGCTTAATTTAACATTGCCAATTGCTATCTCTTGCCCCCATGCAAACTCAGCAAGGTTCTTCCACACACAGTCCGACGTGATCACTTCTCCTAGCAAAGAATGGCGCACGTCCTACTACGTTTCCGACGGCCATCTTACCCTCTCTCCCCCCTTATATTTGGTCTTTAACCTGCCAGCACTTCAGGGCAGGGGTTATCATTTTCTTTTTGTACAGCGCTCGGCTGTCAGGCCCGGCTTGTCTGAGATCTGCAGGGGCTATTGCAACATCAGTGTGTATTTAAAATAATAATGGACTTCCTGCTGAAAAGCTGCAGGAAAGCCACAGTTCTCGAGGCCACAGCACTGTTGGCGGGTGCAGAGACAAAACAGCGAGCTGATCAATTACAGCGACTGTTCGGATGAGATACTGTTTGCACCACAGGGGCCTGATTCAGCCCTGGGGTAGGCAGACTTCAGGAAAAGGCGCTGACTGGAGAGGAAGCCAGAGCTGGGAAACATGCTGATTCAACTGATC
Organism: Pelodiscus sinensis; assembly: GCF_049634645.1. NCBI lineage: Eukaryota > Metazoa > Chordata > Testudines > Trionychidae > Pelodiscus > Pelodiscus sinensis. The sequence goes on along the minus strand of NC_134726.1, from coordinate 37,679,208 downwards.
TCCCACACTGCCTCCGCCACGAGAGGGAAGATCTGTGACGCAGACCCTAACTTGGAGATGCTCATCTAAGGGAGAAAGAAACACGGCAGCCCTTCCCCCATGGGTAGGGGGAGATGACACAACATACAAAGATTGGACCATTCACAGCACCATTTATTTAGTCTGCAGGCTCTCTGGGGCAGGGAATATCTAGGTAATGTGGCGTTGTTTCTAAAGCACTGGACTAGGATGAAAGAGACCTGTGGTCCGTTCTTAGCTCTGCCAAGAGCCTGGAGAGTGACCTTGGGCAAGTCACTTCATTCTGCCTCAGTTTCCCCACTGGGGAAGTGCTTTGAGAACTGATGCTCAGAGCAGTTATTATTTTGAGTTGTGTCTTTACGGAATCTAAGCCAATCTGCACTGCAGCAAGAAACAAACACACCCCATGAAAACCCTTTAGCTGAGAAAAGGATTGCAAGCAGCTTTTCAAACTGGCTTTCCCATTCCCTTATATGCCATATACTTGGGAACAGGCTGGCTTTTTAGACATAGGCACGCTGGACACACCCACCAGCTTCCAGGAAGTGTTTGCCTATAGTGCTGAATACAGCTATCATTACAGGCAAAGGAGCCCCCACTTTGCTTATTGGATAGCCGACAGGATAGTGGACTTGTCACTCCCCCCTTGCTGCCTCTATAAGAGCCAAAGGGGGAAGAGCTTTTGGTCATGCTCCAGCACTTGAGTTTTAGAAACTACAGCTCAGTGCTTGAACAAAAGTGCGACACGCTCCGAAGGGGACTGGGCGGAACATCTGCCTTGCTTTTTTAAGATGCGGGGAGGGTTAAAGGCAGCAAGGGTTGGGGAGAAGACAGGGGTACTTCAAAGCGGCAGCGTCGCAGGGAGCCCGGGCTCCATGCAGCGCTGCCACTTTGAAACGCCACGGTGTTTCAAAGGGGGTAGTGCCGCCCTATCGATTAGTGCACATGACATGACAGGTAACCATAGAACAAGGGTTAAAATCAATGTGCACTTGGCTTGAAGATGAGCAAAATCCCCACCCCAGTCTACAGAAAGGGGACTAGTAGCAGGTAGAAACCCAGGGGTGTCTGGGAGAGTTTGCTGCTGTGATCTGAAAGCATGAGAAAGAAATGGGGAAGTCACGGAAATATATGCTCTGTTGCCCTCTAGCGGCTCCTTGGTTGAAATGCAAATGAAGTCTTCTGCAGAGCTGACACAAACTTCCACAGCACTATGTGGCCCAGATCTTACAGCGAAAGGGGGTTGAGGTGGGCAGTGCTTGTGGCGGGAGGAACATGATGGTGTTTCTCGCATGAAAAAAGTCCTGGGCCCAACAGAGCTTTGCATGGATAGTAAGGACGTAAGAGTGTAGCTGTTTAAACGAGTAACCGATAAGCACGAGCTTATGAGTTACCCAAATGGTAACACACGACTCCTGGTCCAGCTCCTAAGGGCAACAGGTGGGGCAGCAGGCTGGTACTTGCTGGGGGCCAGTGCACACTGGCTCCTGGGGATCTGGCTGCCACCTGTGTATAACTGCTGACATTTTCAGCAGTTCCACGGTTAGCCAGTTACACACATTTTAACATCCCCAGTGGATGGATTGCTGTAGAATCATAGAGTACTAGGACTGGAAGGGACCTCGAGAAGCCAATGGAGGGATGATAGGAGTTACTATAGAGAACTTTGTGTCTGGCTGGTGAGTCTTGCCCACATGCTCAGGGTTTAGCCATATTTGGGGTTGGGAAGGAATTTTCCTCCGGGGTAGATTGGCAGAGGCCCTGGAGGTTTTTCGCCTTCTTGTGTCGCATGGGGCACGGATCACTGTTGGAGGATTCTCTGCATCTTGGGGTCTTTAAACCATTTGAGGACTTCAATATCTGAGATCTAGGTGGGAGGATTATTCTAGGAGCGGGTGGGTGAGATTCTGTGGCCTGCATTGTGCAGGGGGTCAGACTAGATGATCATAATGGTCCCTTCTGACCTTAAAGTCTATGAGGTCATTGAGTCCAGTCCCCTGCCCTCATGGCAGGACCAAATACTGTCTAGACCATCCCTGATAGACATTTATCTAACCTGCTCTTAAATATCTCCAGAGATGGAGATTCCACAACCCCCCTAGGCAATTTATTCCAATGTTTGACTACCCTGAGGCTACGTCTACACTGGCATGATTTTCCGGAAATGCTTTAACGGAAAAGTTTTCCATTAAAAGCATTTTCGGAAAAGCGCGTCTAGATTGGCCACGGATGCTTTTCCGCAAAAAAGCCTCGATCGCCATTTTCGCGATCGGGGCTTTTTTGCGGAAAACAGAACTATGCTGTCTACACTGGCCCTTTCGGGCAAAAGTCTTTCGGAAAAAGACTTTTGCCCGAACGGGAGCAGCATAGTTTTTCCGGAAAAGCACTGATGATTTTACAGTAGAACGTCAGTGCTTTTCTGGAAATTCAAGCGGCCAGTGTAGACAGCTGGCAAGTTTTTCCGGAAAATCATCTGATTTTCCGGAAAAACTTGCCAGTGTAGACACAGCCTGACAGTTAGGAAGTTTTTCCTAATGTCCAACCTAAACCTCCCTTGCTGCAGTTTAAGCCCTTGTAGCATCAAGGAAAAGCAAGCCCGGTGCCAGCACGATACACAGAAATAACACTGTGCTGACATAGCCCCTTACAGCACGGGTCACACAGCGAGGCAGAAGTCATTAGGAACAGAACCCAGGAGTCTTACCCACCAGGCTCTAATTTAATCATTGCCTCTTAGGCTGCAGGGCTTTCCACTGGGGAAGTCTTTCATGCAGCTAGAACTCTATTACAGCTGCGGGTGCTACAGGAAACTTCTGATTCACCAAGCTCTAGTAAACGGAGGCGTGCTGGGTGGCCTGTCACACGCCCAAGGGAGGCAGAAGAGTTTCGGAGCGAGGCATATAAAATGCTGGTGCTGTTTGTTATTGTTGTTGCTGGAAACTTGAAGATGAATCATAAGATGACACTAAGCTAGGGGGAGAGGTAGATATGCTGGAGGGCAGGGATAGGGTCCAGAGTACCTGGACAAATTGGAGGATTGGGCCAAAATAAACCAGATGTTCAACAAGGACATGTACAGAGTCCTGCCCTTGGAACAGAAGAATCCCAAGCATTGGTACAGGCTGGGGACCGACTGGCTACGTAGCAGTTCTGCAGAAAAGGAGCTGGGGATTCCAGTGGATGAGAAGCTGGATATGAGTCAGCAGGGCGCCCTTGTAGCCAAGAAGGCTAATAGCATATAGGGGGCATTAGGAGAGCATTGCCAGCAGACCTAGAGAAGTGATTATTCCCCTTTTTTCCGCACTGGTGAGGCCACGTCTGGAGTACTGCCTCCAATTCTGGGTCTCCCATTACAAAAACGATGTGGACACATAGGAAAGGATCCAGCAGAGGGCAATGAAAATGATGAGGGGGCTGGAGCACAAGACCTACAAGGAGAGGCTGAGGGATTTGCAACTCCAAAGAGGCTGGCGAGAGGCTGTTCTCAGTGGTGGCAGGTGACAGAACAAGGAGCAATGGTCTCAAGTTGCAGTGGGAGAGGTCTAGGTGGGATATTAGGGAAAACTATTTCCTAGAAGGGTGGGGAAGCGCTGGGATGGGTTCCCAGGGAGGAGGTGGAATCTCCATCCCCCGAGGTTTTTCTGTCCTAGGTTGGCAAAGCCCTGGCTGGGATGATTGAGTTGGGGTTGGCAGGGGACTGGACACGATGACTCCTGAGGTCTCTTCCAGCCCTCGGATTCTAAGCACTGACAAACCAAAGCGTGCTGAGCCAACTGTCGCACGCCCAAAGCAGGCAGAACAGTTTCAGAGCGAGGCACATAAAACGCTGGAGCTGTTGGTTATCGTTCTTACTGGAAACTTTAAGATGAATCATAAAAAATGATGAGTCGACAGCTCAAGGAAGTAGTCATAGAATATGAGGATTGATATTTGATATCAAATTTGACCTGTGTTGGTAGTAAGGATAACCAGGTAAATGGTTAACCGTTAAGCTAATGCTTATTGGTTCCCAGCAATGGTTAAACTCTTCATAGAACTGCCAGAAGCCCTCCTCCCCCACCCCACACCATGAAACTGACAGCATTTAACCATGAAACTGACAGCATTTAACCATGAAACTGACAGAAATTCTAGGGTTTGCATGGCTAATCTTTTTTTTTTTTTTTACATCTCTAGTTGGTGGCAGGCAACAGCCCTATGCCTGTTAGCTGCTTGGGGAGCTACATGAAAGCAGTCAGTGTTTTCACTCCCAGTGGACACTGCCCACATCACAACTACCTTGCTGGCAGTCGGCACCGACAGGCGGGTATCGGATATCCATGGAGACAGAGCTTGTGCGTTCACGCCTACAATCGCATCCTCCACATCAATGCCCAGTGGAGGGAGAGCTTGCATTGCTCCACTCCCTTCACCCCCCCCCCCCCCGCCACTGTGCTGTAGGCAAAATAGGATTGTAGGAAACCAGCATGAATATTTAATTAAAAATAAAGCACAGCGCATAGCCCCTGTCTGCAGCAGTCAGCATAAGCTGGATATCAGGAAATGTCAGCAGGGAAGAGGAGATTCCGTCCATTCACTGACACAGGTTTAAACGGGGGAAAAAAATCAATGGGTAGAGCTATCCCCAGGGCGCTAGTTGTAAAGAAGATTTACACCTAAGACACTGCACAGGAACAGTTCATCCTTGGGGAAATCTTAGGCATTGCCTCGCAGTGCTATAGTCCGCATCCCTGCACGTTACTCGCCCACAAGGGGAGGCAGAGCTGTTGTGTGTGCAAGCCAGAGGATTCCCCTGTCGCTCCCTGCTCTCTGTCCTGCAGGCCACTGGGACTGGCCAGGCATAGCAGCATGTTCTTTGGGAGGCTAAATGCTGATCAAGGAGCAGAGTGGGAAGGGTGTCCCAGCTGATCCTTATGGGGGCCCTGTCTCCTGCCACCTTAGTTCATCCCCTAGTGGAAAGTCCTAACAAAGGGACATAGCCTCCCTCATATCTTACTGCCTCTATATAAAACCACGGTACGCCCACAGCTGGAACACTGCGCACAGATGTCGTCGCCTCATCTCAAAAGAGAGATCTTGGCAGTGGGAAAAGGTTCCGAAAAGGGCAACAAAAATGATGAGGGGTTTGGAACGGGTCCCCTGTGAAGAGAGATTCAAAAGACTTTTCAGCTTAGAAAAGAGGGGACTAAGGGGGCATATGATAGAGATCTAGAAAATCATGACTGGTGTGGAAAAAGTGAATAAGGAAAAGTTATTTATTTCCACAATATAAGAACTAGGGGTCACCAAATGAAACGAATAGGCAGCAGGTTTAAAACAAACCAAAGGAAGTTTTTCTTCACTCAGTGCAGTCAACCTGTGGAACTCCTTGCCAGAGGATGTGGTGAAGGCGAGGACTTTAACAGGGTTCAAAAAAGAGCTAGATAGATTCATGGAGGTTAGGTCAATCGGTGGTTATTAGCCAGGATGGGTAGGAATGGTGTCCCAAGCCTCTGTTTGTCTGGAAATAGGTGACAGGGGAGGGATCACGTGAGGATTACCTTTTGTGATCCCTCCCTCTGGGACATCTGGCACTGGTCACTGTCGGCAGACAGGGTACTGGGCTAGATGGACCTTTGGTCTGACCCAGTCTGACGGTTCTTATGTTCTCATTATAGCAGTAGCACAGGGGAGCTTGAAGTTGGGCAGCTTGCGTGTAGTTAACACAAGTGACTCCTTTCCATGGACTACCATGGGGGAGGTGAGTAGTATCTCCTGAAAGCTTATGCTCTAATAAAAGTCAGTCTTTAAAGTGCTACCAGCCTCTTTGTTTTTACTATGGAGGAAATCTCTGAACACCTGTCTGCTTGAGGTCTGCCACACTTCATTTGTTCTGCCATGTAGTTTACAGGTCTGACTACCCCAAGAGGTGGCTCAAAACCACAGTTTGTCTCCTACTAAGTCAATGAGGCTGCAGATACTCAGCCTTTAGCCACATTTGGCAAAAACCGACAGGCAAGGAGCCCACAGAATAACATTAAGTCTGTGACCCCTTTCACTGAAGGAAATCACAGCACTTTATTAGCACTAACGAGGCCTCCCAATAACCTTGTGGGATGGAGATAAAAATGCATGTCAAGAGAGCAGTTATCTTCATAAAGCCCCACGGAGCAGAGAAATCAGATGTGGAATAACTTGTCCTATGTTGATATCACTAGGAAATAGATATGAATACAGATTCTTAGATCTAAATTCATCATATGCATCAAAAGATTAAAAACTCATGTATTTTCCCTTCCTACATGACTAGAAACATCCTAAAGAAATTACACAAGTAAGATCAATGTGTTAGTTATGAGCTACAAAGAGGGGAAAAAAACCACAAAGAAAAACCTCATATATGAAATTAGATCTGAGTAAGGCATGACCAGATCAAAGGAGTCCTCAAAAGTTTAAACATGAAAGAAAAAGAGAATAACTTTCACTATTGTAACCAGCTGAGTGCAGTTATATTCTGCCCTGTTAACAAATTAGTAGCTCAAATTTGCTGATGAGCAAGTGCAATAGGCAGATGTTCACAAAAGATATTGACTTAGGCACTGTTTTGAGGCTGCAGAGGGACATTAGTGGTGCATAGGCTTTGTGCTGATCCTTTGCGCAGGTATGAGTTTCACGCTACTGTAAATATTTGAGACTGAGGTAGAGATATTTGGAACGCATTAGTTTCAAGAAGCTAAACATACACCAAGACACTTTTAATGAGCTTTTTTTTAATAACCGGAATCATATCCTGAAATCCCAATTCAGTTAAATCATATAAATGATAGGACATCAAGCTTCAGTTTAATTAGAATGAAAGGTTACACATAGCGGCTCTCTATTGCAGACAGTGAGATAAAATACACTGCCGGCTGAATGCAACAAACTTGAGCAAAAACACAGCATGGTATTGTTTTAATAGGTCTAGCTTGAAAGGATATGAGAGGGTCAAACCATTTGAACCCTTCCTCAAAGCTTTGATTATTTAAATGCTCTCCAAGGACCCTTTGGTACCATGGGCTTGGGATCAGCTGTTTGCTAACAGAAGGTACTAGCGGCCTGTTCTCTTACAGTGATACCACCTATTACAATTTCCATATCACCCCCAATCAACAAGCATAAATCACTGCTTATGCTGATGTAGCTCATGAGACAATAACACCTAGGATGTTCACCGGGAGGGGAAAACCCCCCAGAAAACCACCCCAAAACCAAACAATTTTGAAGCATCAACAGAAAAGAGAGATGCAGAAGACTGTCGTGTTTCTCTCAAGGTCATTTGGTAGCCAGAAATCCTTATACATTTATGGAAAAAAGGTAGTTACGCCATCTTTAATATCTTACAAAAATTCTAATATTGTAAATGTGTCTATGTGGACAAAGACTAACAAAGCAACTTAAGTATTTTAAACAATCTGATTTTATTTCAATTTCATCTGAAATACTCAACCTCCTCCCTCCCCCCCCCAAGAACATACTGATACAGTAGTGCAGACCTAATGGTCCAATACACAATCTGGAACTTGACCAGTTATTAGGAGTGACTCTCACCCCCATGCACATTTTAAGTCCACAATGCAGGGCCAAGTTACTATTTAACACAAACACAAATGGGATTCAAACCCTGCACAGAACTGAGAGCAGATGGCCTGCCTGAGGGAGAATTTCACTTTAGGAACATACAGACCAGTCCTCTCTGTGATAATCTATCAAGGATTTCAGAACACAGGCAGCATTTTGCCATTCGTATATGTAAAACCCAGCTGAATTGGCTTCATTACAACCAGCTCACACACACCACTGCAACCACTTCTACGAACACCACAAGTTCACAGCAGAGATGAAAAATAAAAATATACACTTTGAAAAGCAAGTGGTTCAGAGGGAATTCTTACATCATGCTCACAGTAAGTCCATACACTTAGCAATCAAAACACCATGTTTAAAATTCTGTTAATTAATTTATGCCATTCATCCGACTTTTTGGGCTTCTTTCTTTCTTTTTTCCTTCCTGCAATGTCCTCTTGCAAGATGAGATAGAGGGACATACAAAATGAGGATATTTATTATGGCTGGAATGGGAAACCTGGATTCCATGGTATTTAACATTTAAATAAAACTTCCCGGCCTTGAGGGCCTTTCAGCATGTGAGTGGAAGGCAGGTGAATTAATGGTCAAATAGCATGAACAGACAACAGCTCATAGCCTTTGGAAGAAGAGATCAAGGACTACATTGCAGGCACATAATGGGTCAGGCTTGTGGCTCTGTAGTGGGGCTGCCAGCTGTAAGACCAGAATAGGCTAACATGTCAGAGAGGAAGAAAGGCACTGCCTAAGACTCAAAGGCAATGTTTGCGGCTAAACAAAAATACAGAGGAACAGCCGCCTCGGACAATGCAAAAGGGAAAGGAACAGCTGTCCTGAGGTGCTCCTAAAGCCACAGAAAGAGAGAGACTTTTCTTTTCTGAACTGTCCCACTGAGTTTTGCAAGTTTCCAGCAGTTCCTATGGCACATGTATGACTCCAGTCCCAGCAGGAACAGGATAAGCCCACTAGTGATCCCCTAAAACAACAGTCTGTTGGGATGATATCTCTGAATTGCCCTTCAGAGTGCGAGACACTTTTATTTCCACAAGACACACGTCACTCACACACACAAACTATTTAGTTGCATCTCCTTGTACTGAGTTCACATTAGGGACTGGCTTAGAATTGGTCTGATTTCCTGTAGCGTCTCTACGGATTAATCACAAGAACCATCCTTCCAACCATCTCGCCAGCGTTCATCCACCCGGGAGCAGTCGAATTCAGACTTGCCCAGCTTCCTGTTGACATCATTATGAAGGAGGCACAGCCACTGGGATAAATTATTCCTGCTGCTAGAATCAGGCTGATTTGTACGTAATCTGCAGAGAGAAGACGAATCAAAGGCTGTTTAATACTTTATGGGTATGGATTCCACTCTCCAAGGCAGGTATGTGGCCTGCAGATGGCCAGAACCTGCCTTGTTCTGTATCTTGTGATGTCTCACAGAGACCATAAAGCCCAGCATATCGAGATCTGCATTCCCTGCAGGCTGCACCTCCACATTAAAGATGAGGCTGCAATTGGCTCTGCTCCACGTAAGTAACAAGAAAGGAACTTCAGGACTGCACCTATCAGTAATTTACCCTTAGCTGGGAAAAATAAGATGCCAATCAAAATAGGTTATCCATGGCAAAAAGTATTCAGGCTCATAAATAATTTGAACAAAAGCCAGGACTATGTAGCACTTTAAAGACTAACAAGATGGTTTATTAGGTGATGAGCTTTCGTGGGCCAGACCCACTTCCTCAGATCAAATAGTGGAAGAAAATTGTCACAACCAATACTTGTGTATTCTTTTTCCTGTCGGCGCTATTGTAGCAGATTCAGGCTATTACTATATGGGGAAGGTTTGGCAACAAAAAAGCTGCCAAAAGTGAAAACTGGTCAAACTGTTTTTTCTGCCTCACATTGTCGACATTTCATGGCCACGTTGCCAGCTGCCCTATCGATAGATAGAGCAAAGCATTGTGGGTAAGCATCCCACAGTGCAGCATTGTGGGAAGGCAGAGCTGATCCCTGCACTTCTTGGGATTGTCTCGTAGCTCTGTGAGCTCTCCATGCTGAGGAATGTCAAAGCAGCACAGCAGCTTCTCCAGCCCTCCCCCTGCAGCAGCAACCTGCCTGCCACTGTGTTCGTAGCAGGGCAGAATGGAGGATTCCAATGATTTGCTCTTTTTGTTTGTTCCTCAAACTGGAGCAGCTCCCTCAGCTGTTAGATACTACCCAGAGTATTAAAAGGGGAGGAGAGGGGGGGAAACGCAGGCCTGCAAGGCAGCAGAGATCACAAAACACTGAGCAGAGCCATCAGGGCAGGTATTATGGGATACTGGTGGAAGCCAGTTCTCTTGACAAAACAAACAGCAGAGTCCACACCGGCTCTTTGTTGCCAATAAAGGGAAGAGAAAACACAAAAATTTCTCGTGAGGTGGAAGGTGTTTGTTGCCAAAACTAGGTGTTTTCCCCAACAAAAGTCCATTGAAGTGTAGACACACTCACTGTTTTGTTGCCAAAAGGCAGTTTTTAGTGACAAAACATGCCAGTGTAGACAAGCCCTCATTCAGTCACCAAGACTAGGCTGGTTTTGGAAGCTCAAAATCATTGATTCTATTTCCTCAATGTGACACATGCTGACTAGCAGTCACAGAATCTATGTTATACAGTTGTTAATCATGATAAATTGGTCCCTCCTGCAACGCCGTGAAAATATCATTGCTAGAGTAGTATTTTAAGATCCATTCACTCTTGTAAAAGAAAAGGGGATTTCTCACCTCCGCTTATCAAATAGGAAGCTCTGTACTGAATCTTTAGTCACCTTTTGAAAGAAGCATGAAAACACTTGTATACATTTCTTCATGCAGTTCTCTTTGCCTGCGAGGTTAGGACACTGATTTGATACCAGAGATTCTTAAGTTTGCTTCTTGGAATCTGATAAACTTTTCCTAGAATCTCACTGTTGACAAGAACAAGACTTTAAAGTACCAGGGGGCTGCGCCCTGCTCTCTACGTCACATGGCAGGAAAAACTTTTTTATATATAGAGAGAGAGATTACCAAACCGCACAGTCCATCTAGTCATGAGACCCATGAGCCTCTGTTCAGAATGTCACACCACAGCCAATTATTGTGGTGTTTTTGTGATGCAGACACCTGTCTAATGAAAGTGACACTAAGCCCCCCAAAAGGCCACCAAACAGCTGTACAATGGTAAAACTGTCACTACTCATCTGAGCGAGATTTGAACCAGCAAACAACCCAAACTCCATTTAGTTCTGGGAGCTACTGTGCTGTCTGAAAGCAGTTGGGTGTTTGTCTTCTGAATGTGTATGTCCTGGGTCTTTGTTTATGATTTATTCAATCATAAAACAACATCTTTGTAACACAAAATACAATACAAAATAGTTATAAAGATACCAACAAATGTTGATCTAAAACGAGGCTATTAGAGCCCAACACTTTAAGTAGATCTCTTACTAGGATTGCCAACTTTCTAATTGCACAATACAGGCCGTCCTCGTTATAAGTCCAAGATACATTCCAAAAAACTTGGGACTTATAGCAAAACAACTTAAAGCTGGGAATTTTTTTCCCCATGGCTAACTTCCATTTGCACAAATTGTTTGGGTTTTTTTGGCACGCAACGTAAGAGTGGGAAATGGGAGGACTTATAATGCATCAGTTCCTACAAGCATCAACGACTTTAGTGTGGAATGGATGTACACGAAGCGACATATAGCGGGGAAGAGAGTTGGAGTCCACCGGGGGTGAGGATTCTGGCTGGGGGTGCAGGCTCTGGGTGGGGCCAAAATAGGAATTCAGGGTGCAGGAGAGGATTCCATGGTGGGGTAGGGGTTTGAGAGAGGGTGAGGCTGGTCACGCTCAAGCTGTAGGTGGGGCTGGGGAGGAAGAGCTTGGGATGAGGAAGGGGATTTGGGGTGTAGGGTCTTGACGATGCTTAACATGGCTCTTAGGAAGTGGCTGCTAGGTTGGAGCCAGAGAAGCTCTGTGCACTGCCCTTGGCAGCTCACATTGGTCACGCTTCCTAGTCAAATGGAGCTCTGGAGCCGACACTTGGGGCAGGGTCAAAGCACGGAGCCTCCTAGCCCCTGGCCACCTCAGTGCCTAGCCTCAGGGACTTGGTGGCCACTTACAGGAACAGCATGGAGCCAGAGCAGTAGGGATCTTAACTCAGCTCTTTTAATGGGCCAGTTGGCAATGCTGGCCGGATCCTCAAGGTCCCTTAAAACTAGATACCTGGCAACTCTCTCTTATCTGCAGATATATTTTGAAAAGCCTCACCTTTCCCTCAGATCTTCTGCGCATTCTTCACAAGGGAAAAACTTGGAAAATAAGTTAATGAACTGTGACATCTCTTGTTGTTGGGCATTGCTGGGATGATCTGGGTAATATGCTGCCATAGTATGAAGGAAAGACCATGTGTTTCTTCCAAGTTCTTCTCTGTCCAGAGGACAATCTGGAGGCTTCTCCTTCTCCTCTTCAACATCTGTTTCCTGGGTCAGAAAAACAGGAAGATTATGTGTACACATTTATACTAAGACTACAAAAATGAGTATCATATGACACTAATACCAAATGCTCTGTGGTTTTGGAGCATCTTCAATCCGAGGCCATACAGATATTAGCTAATAAAACCTCCTTAAATGAGGTGGACAAATATGATTCACCTTTGGTAGGGGGCACAGGGAGGTTAATTTGCCTAAGGTCTCATACTCCTTCTGCCCATCAACCATTGCCTGTGAAGAGGGAGTTCCAGGAATGTGTTTTATTCCTACCCTTTCACCCATAGCCTACAAAGGGGAGATCTGGGACAAATGTGACTCTCATTCTTCCATCAACCACTGCTCACGCGGGGCGGGGGGGGGGGGGGGGGGGGGGGAGAAGAAGGTCATTTGTACTCCCCCCATTCCTTCTGAGAGGTTGGGTCCTCATTTCATATTCCCTCATCAACCAATACCAGTGTGGTGTGGAAGGTCTCATTCACAGGCTGTGGTTGACTGGGAAGTATAAAAGGGAGTTCTGAGGCGGTCTCTCATTTGTACTCCGTGAACCACGGGGCTTATGAAAGGGAGTTCTGGAGTGTGTGTGTCTTTCATACTCGCCTATCAACTACAGCTAGTGAAGCATAAAAGGGTTCATTTCTATTATCAGCCATTGCTCATGAGGTGATGGGTGGGTGTCTCTCATTTTTACTCCCTCATCAACCATAGCCTGTGAAGGGGAGTTCTAAAAAGGTGCCTAATTACCACCTTGTTAACCATGGCCTGTGAAGGGGGGAACGACAGGAGTTCCTAGTCATACTCCCCCATCAGCCACGGTCTGTGAAGGGCAGTGCAGGGGGAGGACAGGGATACTCCCGCATCAGCCGGGGAAGGGGTTAATTTGGGTTAATTTGGACTCTATCAGCCATTGCTCACGAGGGGGTGGTTGGGTGTCTCTCATTCATACTCCCCCATCAGCCATGGCTTGGGAAAGGGCATGGGGGGGGGGAGGCACAGGTTCCCATTCATACCCCCCACCAGCCTGGGGAGGCGCGGCCAGCCCCCCAATCCCTGCCGGTGAGGGGTGGGGGCTCTCCAGGCACAGCCTGTGGGGCGAGGCGGCGGGGCCGTTCCCGAAGGGGGCCCCCCTCACCCCGCTCGGCGGGGCCGTCTGCTTCCGCTGCTCCCGGATCCAGCTCCGGAAATCCGTGCAGGCCCGGCACGGCTTCTTGCGGGGCCCCGGCCCGGCGCCCGGCGGGAAAGGCAACGCGCCGGGGCCGGCAGCCGGGCTCTCGCTGGGCGCCGCCATCTTGGAACCGCAAAGCATGTTGGGCCGGGTGGCCTTTTTCCCCCGCTCGGCGAGCCCGGGGCTGAGGCGGCGGGAAGGGCCGGGCGGGGCCTCGGACGAGGAGACCGAGAGGGCCAGGAAGACAAGGAGAGTCTCGTCCCTGGGGGGCCCCCCCTCTCTGTGGTAACCCCCCAGCGTGGCCCCTCCTGAGGGGAAAGCCCGGTGTCAGCTCTGGACAGCATCCGAGCAGCAGAGGCCCTGGGAGCCTGGCCTCCCCCGGTGCTTGGCGTGCAGGCCTGGCCCATTGCCACCAGTGCGGCTCTTGCATTTCAAGCAGACCCTGAGCTGAAGTCAGGGCTGGGCAGTACAACGTGGTGGGCCACCGCCGCTGTATTTACCTCTCCAGGTACTGGCCAGTGCAGCTCCCCTTGGCCCCAGGGCGCTGTTCCTGGCCAAGAGATGCCGGACTGGGACGCCAATTCCCGCAGCTCCCGTTGGCCGGGATTGGTGTTCCATGGCCAACAGGAGCTGCAGACACCTACCTGTATGTGCAGAAGCCCAGGTGAATATTGTGGCGGCCAACCGGGGGTTAATCCTAGGGAGCTGGAGCTGGCCCATAGACTGGTATTTACCCACCCCTAGCCTAAGTGCTTGCCTAAATGCACAATGGGTACCCCTCCTAACTTAACAGGCAGGAAAATGGAAAGAATAGATACATTCACTAACATGCACCAAAGGCTGTTCAGCATAACCATATGAGCGCTCAGTTTGGAAACAGTTATTGCACGGCGTGGGTTTCCCCCGCCACTGACTTAAGTGTTTTAGAAATATTTAAATGTATTAAATCCATAGAAAGTGATTGGAAGCCTGTTGAAATCAGTGGAAAGATTCTCATAGTCTTCTTTTGGGCTTTGCATCTGGCCCATACACAGAACTGATTTTTAATAGGATAAAATAATCCACAAAGACCTACATAGATTTGTCTGTAGTGAGAACCTGAGCAGGAAAACTGACTTTGAAAAAAATTATGCGGCCATTTATGAGTTTGGCATACATGGAAAAAAAACATTTTCTCATTTACAAAATTCTGATTGTGAAACCGTTAGCTAGAAGTCCCAAAATGGCTGAAGTTTCAAAGCTGTTTTGGGCAAATACAACACAGGATAACCACTTAAATACATGTTTGCCATTAGCAGGGACAGCCTAATGTTTAATTATTTTTAACAAAAATGTTATAATCCCACATGTTCTCAAACACTTAATTGGGGCTAAAGGTGACTTCATTATTCTAGTCCCTATTAATTGGTCTAAGACACAGGCATCCCTGAGTAAAGGAAACAAAAAGGCAAAACTTGTCAGCATTTCTGCTGTGATTTATGAACTTGTTCCCATGACCAGCCTAAGGTCTTAAGTCTTAGCAGCTTCATAATCACTTACAATTGGATTTTTTTCCTTGAGAATTCAGTTGCAGCATGGATCTCTGTGTTGCAGAGACAAATAGTAAGCTTCTTGAGAGAATAAAAACATTTCAGAGAGAGAGGAAAAACATCCACATGTGTTTACTTGTGGTGTTCTTAATTATATTGCACCAGGTTCAGTTCTTAATTTTATTTTAATGATAATAGCTTCAGTCTTATTTCCAATGGCATCTCTATAATCTAGACACAGGAACCACCCTTCCAGCCCTTTCGCCAGCGTTTGTCCATCTGAGAGCAGTCATACTTGGGTTTGCCCAACATCTTGTTCACATCGTTATGAAGCAGACACATCCATTGGGATAGATTCTTCCTGCTTCTGGTGTCTGGCTTCTTTATGCTTAATCTGCAGAGGTAGAAAAGAATCAAAACACTACTTACTTTAGTCCAGAATCATTGATTATGCTTTTCAAACAAAGAGTCACTGAAGTGTCTGCAGAGTTGTTGTCCCATGCACCATCTTGATCTGAGCAACCTCCGCTGATGAAAGTGAAACACATCATGTAGATTCTTGTCTCCTCCATAGGCCATATCTTAATAACTAATAACTCTAATTAATGTTGAGGCATATAGAGTCTATTCCATTTTATAGCTCTTCAGGCTCCTACCAAGTTATTGATGAGCAAAGTTTGGATGGCCCTGTCCAAACTGCTTTGCCTCTGCAAACCAATGCATTCTCGGGGCTCAGTAATACCTTAAAATATTCCCATTGATTAGCTCTTTACAAGAGGAAACCTCTTGGCAGATTTAGTAACATTCAGCTGTTGTGTACTTTGGGCTCCTTGTAATTAATTTTTTCAAAATCAGTTTCATGTCACCAGTACAACCCCCTACTCACCCCTTCTTGGTTTTAAACACTTGCCCAGCAAAGACTAGGTCTTCATCTATATTTAGAGAGCATCTAGCACATTTTGAGTGCTACTGCAATTGTAATAACAATAGTAATATAATACAGTTCATTGTGTATACTATAATTCATTGTGTGTAATGAATAGGCTCCAGGTTAGGGATGTAAAATCTCCATTAACTGGTTAAATGTTATATTTTACTGGTTGACTAATTAAATGGGGGCGGGGGAGCCACTCCATCCTGGCCAGGCCATCGGTTAACCATAACTGGTAAACCGGTTAACCATAACTGGTAAACCCGTTTAACCATTCACATCTCTGCCCCAGTTTACAGTAGGTGTAATGCTGCCCTCTAATGGAGAGAATATATACCAGACTTGCTCGAATGTTTACCTGCTTTCTGCGGAACTTGCCTTCATATGCAAATTTGACACTATCTCTCATGACCTGAACAAAGACATGAACTGGACACGCCATTATATTCAATACACAATTGACATGAAAAGCTAAGTAAGGGACACTTCCAGCCCACTCAAATAGCCTCATTAGCACCATCACTACAATTGACGGATTTTTTTTCTTTTCTTTTCTCTCGCTCTCCCTTCTTTTTCTGTTATATATTGTGAAGTGCCCCCTTTTTTCTCCACTCTGCTCATCTGAAGAAGTGGATTTTGCCCATGAAAGCTCATGATACAATATATATATATTTGTTAGTCTCTAAGGGCTCATCTAGACTACACTAGAGTGTCGAAAGAGGATATGCAAATTCTGCGGGAATTTGTATATCTTCTTCCGATCTCTCTTTCGAAAGCAGAGCTTTCAAAAGTGAAAGTAGTTGAGATGTGTCTTTTTCGGTGACACCTCTTCCCCCTTGTTGAAAAGCTGCTCTTCCTCAAAAAATGAAGTTTACATGTTTTTTCGACAAAGGAGTGTTTCGCCGAAAAAGCCATGTCTTTCACTTTTGAAAGCGGAGCTTTTGAAAGTGAGATCAGAAGAAGATATGCAAATTCTCATGGAATTTGCATATCCTCTTTTGACACTCTAGCGTAGTCTAGATGAGCCCTAAGATGCTACAGGACTACTCATTGCTTTTTAAAAGTTACAGATTAACACAGCGACCCCTCTGAGACTTTCTGCTGGTTAAGTTTGTGAAACAGATTATTTTACTTGCTGGGTAGTAGAGGTTGTTTTGGAAGCAGGAAGTCACTTTCACCAGCATTACACAGGCTGACTGTATCCACAGTATCTGTAATAGGTTCCCACAGAGTGTGATAAACTGGAACTTATTCCAAAGCACTGAAAACATTATTGCTGTAGGAGCACTTTCAGGTCTATTAGCTCCTGTGAGCAACAGGATTTCCTCCCATGGAGCCTGTGCTGATTCAGAAGTTGTGTGTTACTCATTGTATGTCTTATGATGCATTTGAACATAGCACATACATCATATCAGGTTGGTAAAAAGTAGGGAGGTAAGCTTCTAGTCAACTACCCAATAAGCCTAGGATTATCGAGTAGTCGAGTCACTACTTAACTAGTTGCTTCCCCCTGCCCTCTTGCTGCCTCTGTATCAGAGGCACCAAGGGCGGGGGAGTAGGAGCAGGTGCAGGGAGGATCTAGCTTAAAAGCTGGTGGCTCCCAGCACCGTGCGGCAAAGGGGCAAGTGAGGCAGAGGCACAACGGGGGAAATGGATGGAAGCAGTCCCTGCTCTGGCGGCATCCCAATTGCTGCACCTCTCCCTTTGACATGTACAAGAGCCATGGGCAGCTGTTGTACATGGAGAGGCACAGCAGTCGGGACCTCACACGATCAGGGACTGCTTCCGTCCCCACTTGCGCAGGTTCCCCACTGCACCTCTGCCTTTGAAATATACAACAGCTGCCCGCGGCTCTCGTACATTTCAAAGGCAGAGGCGCAGCAGGATAGCGAGCACTCCCTTTATCGACGAATTGAGTAGTCGATGGAAATTCTATCGACTGCTCGATTAGCTGATTAATCGAAATTTAACATCCCTAGTGAAAAGGCTACTGGGAAACAGATTGATTTATAGCCTGCGTTAACAGAGACCAGTACCTGAAGCCAGCTTCCATCATGTAGATCAGGGCTACTCACCACATGGCCCATGGGCTACATGTGGCCCACAGCCCATTTGTTTGTGGCCCACGGTGCAGTTTGGGTTTATGCAGGGCTCAACATGCAGCCCATGGGTGGGATCCTTTGAATGTGGCCTCCACTGGGAACACGCTCCACAAAGGTGAGGTGTCGCCCAGGCAGGGTGAGCACTGAAAGACACAAGCGGACAGGCTGGCTGGAACAGATGGATATAGGGTGTTGATGTTTCTAGCCCCCAGGAAAGAGGTGCTGGGAATGCAGGGGCATTGTGGGAAGTGCTTTGTATTTATGTCTATCAGTGTGAAAGAAGCTATTTGCATATATATTTACATGTCTATGCAACCACACTTAAGTTATGGCCCTCGGCATGTGCTGTGAATACAATTGTGGCTCCCTGGGCTTCCAAAGTTGAGTAGCACTGATGTAGATTGTCTTGGTGCTAGTGTCTATGCAGGGTTGCAGTAGGTGTGATTTTTAAACCAATTTAAAAATAAACCAGCGCAAGAGCAGGATTAACCTAAACTTACCTAAGAATATCCATATTAGCATTGGTGTAGTGGAATTGGCAACTAGACCTCATTCTACAAGGACTCACCTTTTCCTTAGATTTTTTGCACACTTTACACAAGGATAAAACTTGCTAAGTAAGTTAATGAACTGAGCCATCTCATGCTGCTGGGTGCTGCTGGGATGTTCCGGGTAATATGCTGCCATGGTATGAAGGAAAGACCATGTGTTTCGTCCCAGTTGTTCTGTACTGAGTGGACAGTTTGAAGGTTTCTCTTTCTTCTTAACCTGAGCTCAGGAAAGCCAAAGGATTTGCACATAGATTAAGACTGTGCTAGAACAGCCCTTTCCACTCAGCTTGCATTTCAGTCAGCTTGTTCAGTCTAGCACCATATTTAAGGGAACAAATAAAGGCGTTTAAACTTTTGAACAATATGGATTTATGAGAACGAGCCCGGGCCTGGTCTATACCTAAAACTTCAGGTCGACCAAGCTGAGGGATGTGTGTGGGGGGAAAAAAATCACACACTCTGTGCAACATAATTAGCTTGGCCTTGCCACCATTGTAGGTGTATCTGATGATGAAAGAATTTTTATGACCTAGCTATTGGCTCTCATGGGAGTAGATTTCCTACCTTGATAGGACAGCCCTTCCGTCAGGGTAGAAAACATCAGCACTACAGCGCTCCGGAAGAACAGCTGCAGTATCAGACCTGTGCTGCTGGAGTGTAGATGTGTCCTAAGATTCCAGAGTTCTTAATGGGGAGCGACTTTGAAGACAAATACTTCTAGTATCTAGAACCCTCGTTAAAATGCATTGATGAGATGAGCGTGTTTGGAGGAGTAAGGGTATATCTACACGAAACCCTAAACTCGAAATAAGATATGCTATTTATAAGATAAGCTATTTCAAAATTCAGCCGAAATAAGATACACAATTTTCATAGTGCAAATTGCGTATCTTATTTCGATTGAATTTCAAAATAGCTTATTTTGAAATTTGGCGCATCTACACAGTGCCAGATTTCGAAATAGCGCACTATTTTGAGCCATCCTTTATCCCTTATGCAATGAGGTTTACTGGGATGGTGAAATAGCACACTCATTATTTCAAAAAATATTTTGAAATAATGGGTGGCTTGTGTAGACACAGAGTAGCTATTTCGGGATACCTCCAGTATCCCGAAATAGCTGTGCAGTGTAGACAAACCCTTAGACCTGGAAACAAGCATTTTCTCCCTAGAAGAGAGGAGGAAACATTGACCAGGAGTGAATGTGTTGTGTTTACAGTATATATTCAAGTATGATTAAGATCACAGGGTTTGTTACCTGGGTCATCTAAAAAGCTAAGTCTGCAAAGAAAGTGAAATAACTCGGGTAGCTTTTGAGGACAAATGTGAAATGTGCCAGGAAGGGAGGAGGAAAGTGAAATGAATGGGGGCAGGAAGGAAAGAAGAAGGCGAGTGGCCATTTGGTACGGAGGGTTTGCAAGTCATGCACCATCTCAGGAGGATTTGCCTTGGTCATCGGCCATTGTTGAAGCTAGCGGGATGTGATGTTGAGCTGTGTAATGGCTATACAGGTAATTCACACTTCCCACATTAGCACTTGTGGAGAGCTGCCCGTTTTAAATATTACCGACCCGGACCATCTATGGAAGTATGGCATTCTCTCTCTGGATATGGAATGCCTGCCTTCTTCCGTGTGGGGCCCAGCCTCCACTTCCTGTCCTCCATTGCCACTTCCCTGTAATCTCCACCAGCCTCTCCTTTGGGCTAATCCCTGCCCCCCCATCAGACTTTCCCCGGTATCCCTTCCTTGGGAGGCTGGCCTCTCCCACCCATTCCTGTAGGGGAAATGATCCCCCTTCCCTCAGTTATTGCCAGGAGACCATTTCTTATTCCTCTTCAACCATCCCTATGTGATGTCAGGAAAACTCCCCAACCCCTTACTCAACACTGCCCAGACCCACCCAATCCGGATGCCCTTACCTTAGCTCCTGGACCTCTCTTCTTTTTGTGCTTTGAGCCTTGGCAGACTGTGCAGTCTTTCCTCTTGGACGTATGCTCTACTGCAACAAATGGGGCTCCTCCCAGGAGGCCAGACAAAAAAACACTGTCCTTCCGGGCAGGCCTTTTGGACAAAGCTGAGCTACCTTTCTTCTTGCGCGGTGCTCTCAGCTTCAATCCTGCAGGCTTGTCGAGCTGGGTGCTGCTGCTAGGGGGAGTGGTCTCGGTAGGACTAGGAGAAGGGGAAGATGCAGAAGATGCCAAGGAAGGAGAGGGCAATGCCTTCCCGTGCTTGTTCTTTTTCCAATAAAACACCAGCATTAGGTGGCTTTTTTTGCTGGGCTTGGCCTGGGCTAAAGGTTTGGTCTGCTGTGGCGGTGCCATGAAAGAGGAGTTTTAAACTGACGACAAGAGGGGGTCTTCCACCTCTGACGCTGCTGTCTATAGTGTGAAATAAGTCTCTGTCTTCCCCAGTCACATCCTACACTCAAAGGAAACCATTCCCTAAACTTGTGTATAAGCTGTACTGAGACTGTCCAGAACAGTCTCTTGCCCTTGGGCTAGGTTGTTACTGGATCGGTACAGTTGAAGTCCCTGTTGGAGAGGGTGGGAGTTAGTTGTGTTGGCTTGACGTGGCTCCAACACAGCCCTGAGCCCTTAGCCATTGATGCTGTGGTAGCCCAGGGTGGAATGTAATGACGGCATCACACAGAGGCTGGTGACGTCATAATGCCTCTCTGGGACTGGTAGTTGCTTTTTGGCATGAGCAGGTGAGTCAGGTGGGTGATGGAAGATGTTTGGGTGGGAACAGCTTTGCCTCTCCTAATCTGTTCCCAACTCTGCCATTAACTCACTCGATGACCTCCCAGGGTGTCCATCTGTAGAACCATTGTAATTACGGGAAGTGTGTTGTACAATCAGTTAGCAAACCCATGCAGCCCTCAACCCAGAGAAGTGAGGAAGTGTTTCCCCATTTTACCAGTGGGGAAATTGAAGCATGCAGATTAAATTACTAGCTGTTGTAGTAAGATGAAGGCCTAAAACATAAGCCTATGAAGCACAGGCCTGGTGTGAGGCCTAGCTAACAATGGACAAAACAGGGTTAACACCAAGCAGAGCTAAGCCGTGAGCAAGAGACAGGCCTCTGCTCGCAGAACTTGGCATGAACAGAGCTCAGAATGCAAAATGCTAATTAGTATTAGGCCCTGGTGTAGAACAGTCACTGGTACTGGTCATAAATTGAAAGCACATGGTACAGCCAGCTCATTAAAAAAGACCTTGGTACCCACTCCCCACAGATATAGACCCAGGTCCAGGAAAGGGTCTAAAATGACAGCATGATGGATAGAGATGGTAACCACGAGGTATAGGGTGATGGGTGGTATCTAAGCAGCATCAGAGGGTGGTAACCTGACAATGTCAGAGGGTGGCAACCTGACATGTCAGCAGTGATGCGTAGGTTGTTAGTACCTGTATAGAAAGTGGTGTCTTGGGGGGACAGTCTTTGGATGACCTAGGGGGCAGTGGAAATTTTCTGTTGATTGAGTCATTCCATTGTTACGGGTTGCATATGCGTAGTGGTTCAGTAGAGTCTACTGACAACTCTGACTGTACTTCACTTAACAATGAACCTGGTTGGGCACCTTCGATCCCTATCTGATTTGTGGTCTTTGGGGGCTCTCTTGGGATCTGCTGTGGAGACTGAGTGTACAGGTCGACATGGCCCACATCACTGAGCACACACACTACTTATCATCAGCGGAGCCAGAGACCTCTGGGGACACGTCATCACTAAATCCTGGCCCCTCCTGACTAACTGCAGCCCTCACTGTGAGTAAGCAGTGGAGAACCCAGATGTCCTGACCTACAGTCCCTTCCTCTAACCACTAACTACACTCTTCCCTCTTGGTGAACAGATCTACGCTTGGTTTCCCTGCAGAAAACTTTTACCTAGTCCTACAGAAATACTAAAGCTACCACACTGTGCTATAGAACTATTCGATCTTGGTATCTCATCACTGGACTGAACTCCCTGACATCAGCTAGAAGAGGACACAGCGAAACTGGACAATAGAAAAACCTTTAATACAAGACAGGACCAGTTAGTGTGTGTGGTGATCCCAGCGCTAGAGTGTGTGGGAGTTGGATAGACACATTAGTTAGATTGAGTGTAGGAACATTCTCCTAATCTCCAGGGCTACGTCTACACTGGCCCCTTTTCCGAAAGGGGCATGCTAATTTTAAACTTCAGAATAGGGAAATCCGCGGGGGATTTAAATAAAGATGTCCGCCGCTTTTTTCCGGCTTGTAGATAAGCCGGAAAAAAGCGTCTAGACTGGCCCAATCCTCCAGAATAAAGCCCTATTCCGGAGGATCTCTTATTCCTTTGAAGTAGGAATAAGAGATCCTCCGGAATAGGGCTTTATTCCGGAGGATCGGGCCAGTCTAGACGCTTTTTTCCGGCTTATCTACAAGCCGGAAAAAAGCGGCGGACATCTTTATTTAAATCCCGTGGGGGATATTTAAATCCCCCGCGGATTTCCCTATTCTGAAGTTTAAAATTAGCATGCCCCTTTCGGAAAAGGGGCCAGTGTAAACGTAGCCCAGGAGTTTTTGATCATGCACCACAGGGAATTTTACAAAACCTGTTCTCTTTGGTGAGCAATATCCCCATTCTTCCCAATCCAAGAGAGCTGAAACAACTGTAAACGCCAGGTGAAGAATCAAAGCCTATCTGCAGAGCCTCTTAATACAAGCCAGGTAGGACAGATCCATTCACCCTCTCTTGGGTGATCCAAAGCCCAATGAAGCCAATGTAAGGACTCACAGATAGGATCATCCAGCCCTTGGTCGGTGGGAGCGATTTCAAATGGTGAAGCCGGTTTCAATCATGAGCAGTGTACTTCCAAAGTCAGCCACTGGTGGGCAGTCTGTGTCTTTGACCCTTGCCAGGATGGGTGTGTAATGCCCTGAGAAATGGACTTCGTCCCACTTGGGGAACGGAGGCCTGAATCCGGAGATGAGGAATGTCGCCTGTTGCTTGCAGGTCCCTCGTCTCTGGACAGAAGCTCTGATCTGACTTGGGTCCCTGCCTCGCCTGCACGATAGTCCCTATGGAGTCCTCTGAGAATGGCCCTCCTCATTTTTAATCCTTCTTGGAGTTTCATTTATTGATGATCTCCACAGCGCCAATTGCTGCAGCCTCTGTGTCTTGCATGAGAGCTTGTCCCGGAGGATGTCACCTCAGGAGGGTACATAGCAGCATTCTGGGTTGGGTCTTGGCTTCTTTTTTCTCTCCCTCTTCTACTCATCTAGCACATGCCTCCTTTATTTCCCCTGGCATGAGAGCCTTCTCCTCTGCCTCCCTCACCACCTGGAAACAGCCTTCCTGTACTCCTCCATCTTGTCCTTCCAGCTCATCTCTACTGCAAATATCTCTTTCCCCACCCCCATCTCCAACCTTCTAAGTTCCTTCTGTGCTAGGGTTCTGTTGCATTATGAAATCTGCAGAGTATTTTGGGAGGGGCAGTTTGTCTGAAAGCTGCTGTACTACATAAAGTTCACTGGGAGAGTGTTATCCTACATATCTAGCACCATGCAAAGTAACATTTCCCGGAGGCAATGGGCCAACCTCAGAAAGGTTTAGTATCTCTTCTTTGAACAGTCCAGTGTGTCACATACAGAATGGAAAGTGACTGTCTGGGAAGGAATACTGCAGAAAGGAATTTAGGGGTCATAGTGGACTGCAAGGTAAACACGAGTCAACAGTGTGACACTGTTACAAAAACCGCAGACATGATTCTGGGATGCATTAACTGGAGTGTCGTGAGTGAGACATGAGAAGTCATTCTTCCGTTCTGCTCTGTGCTCAGTTGGAGTATTGAGTCCAGTTCTGGGCACCACATTTCAAGAAAGATCTGGAGAAATTGGAGAGGGTCCAGAGAAGAGCAACAAAAATGATGAAAGGTTTAGAAAACATAACTTATGAGGGAAAACTGAAAAAATTGGGTTTGTTTCATTTGGAAAAGAGCAGACTGAGAGGCGAGCTTATAGCAGTTTTCCAAGTACCTAAAAGGGTGTTACAAGGAGGAAGGAGAAAAATTGTTCTCCTTGACCTCTGATGACAGGACAAGAAGCAATGGGCTTAAATTTCAGTAAGGGAGGTTTAGGTTGGACTTTAGGAAAACCTTTCTACCTATTAGGGTAGTTAAGCACTGGAATAAATTGCCTGGGGAGGTTGTGGAATTTCCATTGCTGGAGATAGTTAAGAACAAGTTAGACAGGCATGTATCAGGGATGATCTAGATCCGTGGTGTCCAACCAGTTCTGAAGCAGTAGCCACTACATTGGCTACTGCTATAGCGAACTAGCCACACTCAATCGGCCAAATAGACACATGTGGCTAGTGGCTAGCGTGTCGGATACCCCCAATCTAGATGGTGTTTGGTTAATGTTGCCAGGTGTCTGGTATTGATCCGGACAGTCCGGTATTTTCGCCTCCTATCTAGTAAAAAAAAATCAGAAAATACTGGACACCTAAAATGTCTGGTATTTTCTGATTTTTTTTTCCCCAGTCAGGAGGCAAAAATCCTGGGTGCTCATCAGGTTCCGCAGGGGAGCTGTCCGGCCCGGAGCAGGGATGCAAGATGGTGGATGACCACCGGTAGCCTTTTAGGCCAAAAAACCTCAAAAGTGTTTCTTATAGGGGCATTTCTGGCTTGTTTTTTAATTTTTATATTTATTTATTTTTGCTCAACAACTTTGGTCTCCCCCCTTTTTTTTTTCTCAACAGAATTTTTCCCCCAGTGGGTTGGGTTTTTTTGGGGGGAGGGGCAGTATTTTGGATTAAACCATCTGGCAACCATATGCTTAGTCCTGATGTGAGGGCAGGGGACTGGGGACTTGATGACCTCTTGAGGTCCCTTCCAATTCTGTGATTCTATGACTAGCATTCTAAACTGTCAGGTTTGGTTGGCTCTGATCTGGATTCCTAATATGCTTTAGGCCTGATTTTTTTTTTTTTTTTAAGGAATCTTCACTAGAAATGTGAACAGTTAACCAGTGAGCATCACCTTGCCTGGTGATGCTTCCAGGTTACATACAGTTAATCAGTGGGGGCTGAAGCAACCCCCCCATCCACCATAGGAAGGGGGCAGCTTCAGCCTGGTGGGGTCTGCTGGAGCAGCCCCTGCCCACAGTGGCTCTGGCCTGCTATGTCAGAAAGAGGGGCGCTCCAGCGCAGCCAGTGTAGCTCCCTTCTCTCCACCTGCCCCCATTTTCCCAGTTAACTGGTAGGTGTTTTACCAGTTAAACATACCATTTAATGGTTAACTGTTTATCTGTGATTTTACATCCCTAATCTTCCCCCATCTCCCCTTTACGTGAGCGCAGTTTTGTGCAGTAATTTGACACCAATGAGGAAATATACTTGTTACTATATTTCCTGGTTAAAATTTGGGTGATGCGGGTGAGTTTTATCAGTAGGCTTAGTTTTTGCTCTGGCGAGTAAGGTGTTATGCTTACTTGAAGAAGGGTGCCCAGAGGGGAATTTCCCAGAACGCTTTACAGTCCAGTATTACAGTAGTTAAACAAAGGGTAGGGCATGCCCAGAAGCCAAAGTGATCTCAGTAGTGCATAGTTAATAACCAATAGGGTTGCCTCTCTACTTCCTGGTCTTGGATTTCTTTTTTTACAGGAGCGGGACACAGGCTGCTTTAAAAACAAAAGGGGCTGAATTAGAGAGATGAGCACAAGAAGAGGAAAATGTAGGAAAATTCTCCACTCAGGAAGCAAAAGCTTTGTACCACTCCAGGGGCCTCCTTCTGGTCGGTGTATAAATACGCCTGCACTCTAGTGCATCTGAACATCCAGACAAGCAAATCATCTCTCTCCCAGGAAGCCAGTTCTTTCATTGCCCTCCCCTTTTTAATATTAAAGAAGGCTTCTGGATTGGCCAAAGTGTCGAATCCCTGGTCAGAACTTTGGGACAGCCCGTGACGATGAAGTTTGCAAATGACACAACAATGGGGAGAGGGTTAATAATGGTGAGGACAACCGGTCAGTGACACAGTGATCAGCAACCCTTGGTAACCTGCATGCAAGCGAGTACACACTTTAATACAACTAAATGTGTCTGTTGAGGAAGAACAAATGAAGGCTGTATTTACTGAAAGGGGGACTTTCTCCTGGGGAGCAGCGACTATGAAATAGATTTGGGAGTGTGCAGATAATTAGCTAAACATAAGCTCCTGGTGCAACGCTGCAGCCAAAAAAGGATTCATGTGATCCCTGGGTGTATAAAGGGGAAACTCAAATAGGAGCAGAGAAGTAATTTTACCTTTGTATTTGGCGCTTGTTAAAATACTGTGTCCAAGTCTGGTGCCCGCACTTCAAGAAGGGAGTTGACAGATTGAAGAGGAATCAGCGAAGGGTCACACAATTAGAACATGTGCCCTTGTGAGCGAGCTCCTTGAGTGCATCTCTTTAGCGCAGAAGATTAGGGATGACTTGATTACCGTATGTAAGTACTTAGATGGGGAAGAGCTATACTGGGCTCTTCGATCTAGCAGAGAAAGGTCTAAACATGATCCAAGGCCTGGAGATTGAAGCTGGATAAATTCCGACTGGAAATAATAGGCAAACTTTTAACAACCCAGCCATTAATCATTGAACAGTTTACCAATAGTCGCGGTGGATTCTGACAGATTTTCAGTCAAGACTGGATGCTTCCTAAAAGATCGGTCGAAGCATTAATTCGGGGCAGGTCTCTGGCTTGTGTTATGCAGGGGTTTGGACTAGACCAATGTTTCCCAATTTTATTTGGCCACGGAACCCATTTAAACTCAAAAGAATTTTGTGGAACCCCTAATAACAGTATTATATATGGAGCTGAAAAAGTAGACCACAAATAAGTAAGGATAATAATAAACAAATGCTAAACAAGGTCATGAGATCGACACAAATGAAAATTGTTTTCAATAAAATTCATAAATGCTTAATATTAATTATTATTTTTTAAATAATATTATTGTAATGGAATTTTCTCGCGGAACCCTTATTTTCACTTCTCGGAACCCCGGGGTTCCCCGGAACACCATTTGGGAAACACTGGACTAGACAATCACAACAGTCCCTTCTGGCCTGGGGAATAGTGCTAGAGATGCAGCCATGTTAGTCTGGTGTAGCTGAAACAAAAGACAGAACTATGTAGCACTTTAAAGACTAACAAGATGGTTTATTAGGTGATGAGCTTTCATGGTGATGATCTGAGGAAGTGGGTCTTGCCCATGAAAGCTCATCACCTAATAAACCATCTCGTTAGTCTTTAAAGTGCTACATACTTCTGTCTTTTGTTTCACCTTCTAGCCTGGGAATCTGTAAAAGAAGCAGCCAGATAAACCCATTGCGGATTTGACTTTGAGGCGAGTGCATTCTGGGCGGAATTCGGGTTGCTTTAGCCTTTGTTTCTCAACTAGCTCTGCAGGGGAGTGAGCATCCAATGGATGCACCTAGCACATGAGTTCATACACCACCCCCTCCAGTCTCAGGGCTTTGATCTCAGGAGCTCTCCATAACTGGGGACAGGAGGCAGATTACTGCAAACTGAGGGCTCTTTGTTTGAAAAAAGAGTGTAGGGAGCATATTTCTTGGCGGCAATAATCAGATGGCTCCTATCTCTGAATTGTTGCCTCTTCCCCCCCTCCTCCCCGCATTCTGTTATTACCCTAGCCTCTAATTTACCGCAGCTGGGTTTGATGAAGGCCTGTAACCATAAAACGCAGGGGACTTACCAACATTGAATTGTTTTTATCTAATTTATATCTGAAAGACAGGGCCTGTTGAACAGGCTTCTCTCTTCCTACCTGCTTGTTAATCTGTGCAAAAGGGGAGTAATAATGCTCAGGACTGTGGTGAGACTTCATTAAGTAATTGCTATTATTATCTGTAAGACTTGGTTGCCACACGCTGTCTGGAGTGACTCACAGCTGTGAGTGCCGACCTTCGGACAGACTGTCAAAAAACAAGGGCAACCGCCCCCTCCGCCCCCAGTTGGGGTATGTTCTATCATTATTTCATCAAGCCAGTAACAAGTAACGATGTTAAAATGCATGTAATTGGCTAACCATGTCCTTGCTGAAAATTTCAGCAGTTACACGGTTGCATGCGGGGCGGCAGCTAGGGATGTTAAATATCGGTTAATTGAAGAGTGGGTTAACCACATGAATTCTTATTGGTTAGTCGACTATTTGATAATCCCCCAGGGAGGGGGTGGCAGCCAGTGCACTCCGGCTCCACTACCAAGGAACCCCCTGCCACTTCATGCTGCTGCCTCTGTATCAGAGGCAGCAGTGCAGGGTGCCAGGTGGGAGCTGGTCTATGAAGGGAGCTAGTTTAAAAACCAGCTCTCCTTGCGGACTGGCTGCCTGCTGCCACCCCACACCGCTGTCTCTGATACAGAAGCAGCAGCACTGGGGAGGGCAACAGCCCCTGTCCAGGACGGGCTGAGCTCCCAGATCCGGCATGAGCCAGAATTGAGCCGGGCTGCCTGCCTGGCTCCTAATACATTTTAAATGCAGAGCTGCAGCAGGGGTAGGTTCCATACCTGGCGCAAGCTAGGACTGAGCTGGACTGCTGGCCAGCCTGCTACAAAATTTACTGGCAGGAGGGCAGGAGGGGAAATGCATATAGTCTATAGCACTAACCTATAAGTGTTTGCTTATCAGTTAATCAGTTAATTGACTACACTATTACATCTCCAGTGGCAGCCAGCTCCCTGGGAGCTGGTGCATGCCGGGAGCTGGCTTTTAAGCTGGCTCCTGCCATGCACTGGCTCCTACCTTCCACCCCATTCCCAGGGAGTTGACTGCTTCACCATGCTGCAGCCTCTGTACCAGATGATGAACTAGAGGCAGCAGCATGGGGCAGCAGCCGGTTCCCTGGGAGCTGGAGTGGAAGACACGTGTAACCGTTTGGGTAACCGATAAGCTCATGTTTATCAGTTACCCATTTAAATGACTTCATCTTTACCTCCCTAGTAAGTTGTTTGAACCCCTGGCTCACTATCCCAGTCTTATGGAATCATGCACAGTCCCCCTAGCCGACATCCTTGCTGGACTAAAGTGAAAAAAGTCACTTGAAATTCCAAATCACACCACCTCTGGTTGCTCCGAGTCTCAAGAGACCAGTCACTTCCCCCAGATCAACTGGTACTCCCGATCTTACACCAAAGACAAGGCTGGCCCCCAGTTCAATAGAAAACTAACTCCCGGTTTATTAGCTAAGAAAAAGAATGAGTCATTGAGAGGTTAAAGTAGGTAAAATCTATGTGAAGATGAATCACCATTTGCGACTCCAAATGGTTGCGGTGATGTAATAACGGTCAGATTCCCAAGAGTCTTTCTCGGCACCCAGATTATCCCTGGGGGTCTCCGCTTTGCATCTGGTGCACTTACTTGCCTGTTAGAATCCAAACCGTTCTTTGGATCTATTCTTAGATCTGCTTGCAGAAGACAAGCTGGCAGTTTCTCTCCTTACTTAGGCTTTTCCTTTGATGATGGTGGGGGAGGAAGGCACTGTGAGTCTCTGACCTTATGTCATCATCCCAGTGGACATTTGCTTTGGAATTAGCGCCTTTTCCGATCCTGTCCTTCATTAGCATTCCACAGAGCTGCTTGGAGGGCTGGTGTGTTGCATAGTGACGGGGTATTGACAATGTACATGTTTGCTATTACGTTCTGACTGGACACGGGTACGTAAAACAATGTATGGAGCATCCCGTTCTTTTTAAACACCCTAAACATGAATTGCTTTGATCCTACTCTAATAACGGACAAGTGCATTAATGTGAAAACACCCTGACATGACCCAGTCTGCCAGTGTCAACCCCCAGGAGCTGTAGTTGTGGCCCAGGTAAAGCTGTCCTTGCCCATATGTAGGATACGCAGCTGCATTGGGTACCCAGAAATGTGGGGCCCTGCTAGGTCTTAATGTCCATCCAGCTGCTCTTCCTACCCCTGGTCTGCAGCTCTGCTTCCTTGGAAGAGACAGTAATTAACTTGCACGTGACAAAGCTGGCCAGAGTCGTTAGCAGAACATGGAACCTGGGAAAGACCCATTCACGTGGTAATGAAGCCATTTAACAGGCATTTGCCCACCCCAGGTATGTCCTGTCAGTTTCTGAATTGACTGTATGAGTTGACAGGACCTCGACACTTGCTTTAAAACTCTTTTATTAGTGTGTTGCTGAAGATTATAAAATTCAAAAGGAGTCTTGTGACACTGTAAAAACAAACAGGTTTATTTGGGCATAAGCTTCTGTGTGTCAGAGCCACTTTGTCAGATGCATGGAGTGGAAACCACAGAGGCAGGGAAATAGATGTATCTAATGCACACTAACATATTAAAAGAAGGGAGTTGCTCTCACGTGTGGGGCCAGCCAGTTCTGCCAGGGTGGGGCTGGCTCACTCCCAACAGCTGATGGGAAGGTGTGAATTCCAAAAGAGGGGAAATTGCCTTTGTAGTGAGAGAACCATTCTATGTCCTTCTTTAGTCCTAATTTGATCATGTTAAATTTGCAAATGATTTGCAGCTCTCCTGCAGCTCTCTGTAGTCTGGTTTTGAAGCATTTTTGGTGAGAGGATAGCTGCTTTTAAATCTGTTCTCCTGTTTTGGAGGAGTTACCTTTCTTGGTGTCTGATTTGTGTCCATTTATCTTTGGTGCAGAGACTGGTTTGGTCAGGGTACATGGCAGAGGGGCATGGCTGGCATATGATGACACAGATCACGTTAGTAGATGTGCAGGAGGATGAGCCCCTGGTAGGGATGCAAAATCCTGTTTAACATTATGTTTAACTGGTTAACCAATTAAAGGTGGATGGGGGGCCCCCTCCAGTCTGGCTGGGCTGGAGCGGTCCCCCCACCTGTCACGGCCAGGCTGGAGTGTCATTCCCCCCCATTGCCGCAGGCAAGGTCCAGCGGCGGGCAGGGAGTTGCTCCAGCTCCCATCGGTTAACCAGTTAACCATTCACATCCCTGACGCCTGATGGTGTATGGCTGGTGTGGTTAGATCGCTTGAATAGATGTGTGGCTAGAGTGGGCAACGGGGTTTGTTGCAGGGGTGTGGTTGCTGATGAGGATTTGCTGCAGGTTGGGGGCTGTCTGTAGGCGAGGGCTGGCCTGTCCCCCAAGGCCTGGGAGAGGGAGGAGTTGCTTGCCAGGGCAGGCTGCAGATTGTCAATGATGCACTGGAGGGGTTTGAGCTGGGGGCTGGAGGTGAAAGCCAGTGGTGGTCTGTTATTTTCCTTGTTGGACCTGTCCTGGGGTAGGTTTCTGGATACTCATCTTGCTCCGTCCGTCGGTTTCTTCACTTCCCCAGGAGGATATTTTTAGTTCTAAGAATGCTTGATACAGATCTGGTAGGTTTGTCTCTGTCTGAGGGATTGGAGCAGGTGTGGTTGTACCCCACTGATACTAAAAAACTGTCACCTCCTCCCAGGCTGTCATCAGGGGGAAAGGTGCCAGTTTACTAGTACTGTGTAGGGCCCCATAAATCTTAAGGGTGTCCTGGAGCCCAGGACTCCATTGTACAAACCCAGAACAAAGAGAAGTGCTGTCCCGCTTTACCTCCTGGGTGGAGGGTGTTATGAGAAAGCAAATGAGCCTGGCTACAGGCTACAAGACAGGGCATGAACCCTACTGTAATACTACTATTACCCCAGCAGAAAAGATGGCACCCCAAAAGAATACACAGGATCACATTTTCAAAAGCACTTGGGTGTAAGGCCTGTTGCCTTCCAGCCTAAGTCAGCCAGGTAGGCACTTTTGAAAATCCTCCCCAAGATTGCTAGGGTTTTAAAAATGCTTTCATCATTGGATACATGTCTTCAGCAGGGAACTATTGCATTCTTTTGAACAGGGATGGGGACCCTTTTTTGGGCTGCTGACAAGTGAGAAAAAACAAAAACAAAACCAAAACCTCCTCACCAAGGCAGCCCTCCCACACCAGAGCCTTGGGGGGCCCAGGCTAGTAGATTTTGTGTGCTCCAGCCCTGCAGTGGGGCGGTATAGAGGCTGGAGCGCCAGCGCAGGCCCCCAAATGCTCGGGGACCAGATCCAGGCAACCCAGGGGCTGCATCCAACCCTCAGGCCTTAGGGTCCCCACCCTTGCTTTAGAATGACACAATCCCACCTACACAGAAATGATCATGGTCGTCTCGGTTCTATAGATGCAGAGCGAGTGAATCGGCTACAAAGGAGCTAACGAGACCTATAGATTTTTCTGGCGTCATTGCCAGCAAGGAAATGCAGCCAAAGTTATTGCACCAGAGGGAAAAAACCCTGTATATTGACATTGGTGGAATCACTGAATCATTGGTGGAAAATTAACATAGTAACATTTCTGTAAATATTTTATACAAGACACTGTCTATTCTATGGGGAAAAGGCTTTGTTAGCCCCTAACTTAACAGAGTCCTTGGCTGACAAGAGGCTACCTGCCACAACCTTGACCCCAGTGCCAATATGGGCCCTGCTGCATGTGAACCCACAAACTCGTTTTTGCCTAGCATACCCATTCGTCTCCTTTCAGAAAGGTCCACGGGCCAGCCGAGGCACAAGCACCACTTTGTTGCCTCCGGATAAAGGACACACCAGCTGCACCCCTGCACTTTAAATTGACTTTGTTAAACCAGTATGATTTGTGCGTGGAGCCGCCCGAGTCAGCTTGGGACCTGGCTTGTAATGATTTGTGCCCTGCTGCCTGTTTGTCACAAATCCCGTGACTTTAAAGCAGCTCTATAAAATCAGATGGGCAAGTTGCAACCGGAGGTTCTTTTACTCAAAATATTTCCTCCTGAATCTCCCCGTCTTTAAGCAACTCTCCCTGAGTTTAATGAGCATTTTTCTCCTTTGCGATAAAGCCAGGAGGCTAATCGGAAAGTTTGAATACGCTAATTAGGGCAAGAGGAACCAGTTTGGCTCCAAGTAAGAACTGGCTTGAATCTTAATCAGCAATGTACACCTGTTCAGCTTGGAAAAGTTTGATATAAGTTTTCTATAAAAGTTGACTCCAGCTCATCTGAAGAAGTGGGTTTTGCCCATGAAAGCTCATGATACTATATATTTTTTTTTTAATATATTTTTGTTAGTCTCTAAAGTGCCACAGGACTACTCGTTTTTAAAAGTACAGCCTAACACAGTGAACACATCTGAAACTATAAGTTTTGTGTCTGCACTTCCCGTGAGGAAGGGCAGTTTAATTGGGTTCAAACATCACTTATTTAACAGGAGAACCGATCATAGAATCACAGCTGGTCAGGGTTGGAAGAGAAAGACAGCCCCCTGCTCAAAGCCAAACCGATCCCAACCCAATCATCCCAGCCAGGGCTTTGTGAAGCTGGGACTTAAAACCTCTGGGGATGGAGATTCCATCCCCTTCCTCGGGAACCCATCCCAGCGCTTCCCCACCCGCCTAGGGAAATGGTTTTTCCTAATCTCCAACCTAGACCTCCCCCACTGCAACTTGAGACCATTGATCTACCCCATCGCAGGGTCTGTATAATACATTCACGAATAAGGACCACCATCCTTGGAACTTCTCTGCACCCTTCCCTCCAAGGACTTCAAGGTACAAGACAAACTAATGAATGAATCCTCACAGCCCCTCCGGGGGTGGGTAAGCACTGTCCTCTCCATTTTACAGAAGGGGTGAATGGAACTAAAAGGCTTCTCTTCACTAGGAAATACGGGGGTGTATATGCCAGCAAATGCCAGGTAAAATCCTAACGAAGGCAGAATAGCTTGTAATTTCACGTGCCAGTAAGTCAAGGTGAACCCCAGGGAGGAGGCTAGGCCAGCTTACAGATGAAAACTACAACTGCCTTGTCCGCAGCAGGATTTTACCAATGTTAGTGAACGTGAGGTCAGAACATACCTTCCTCCCTCGTGAAGATAAGACTTGAGTTATGATGGCACGAATTCAGAGTTGCTGTTTACACTGATGCAACTGCAAATAGAATTTGCAAAGGAATGCACTGAATCTTAGGGCCCTGTCTCATTCAACATGGGATCCCTGCCCGAAGTGGGTCTGGCCCACGAAAGCTCATCACCTAATAAACCATCTTGTTAGTTTTAAAGTGCTACATACTTCTGTCTTTTGTTTCAGCTACACCAACACGGCTGCATCTCTATCATCATTCTATGTGCAGCATTCAAACCTCACTCCTGTTGCCTTCCCTCTTGACGGATCCCAGGGTGCTCCAGAAAACCTGTATCATGTGGCACTGCTGAAATGCAGCTCCTTCCGGGGTGGAGAGACAAGAAGCCACAGCAAAAAGCATCGTGAAAGCTTATTTGGTTCCCCACGAAGCTGCATTAGAAATTACAGCCATGAGCCCTCGAGACCGAGAGCGCTGTGCTGACCATTGTGTCTCCATGTCCTCAGCTCCAACACAAAATATGTCCTGCGCTGACATCCTATCAAACCCTTTGAAGTGTGGCCTTTGACCTCCTTTCCTTAGAACAAAGTAGAGGAATTTCTTCTGCAACAGGGCGACTTTCGTCACTATCGTAGCTGGAAATGGTGTTTCTAAATATGTCCCCTGCCCCTTGCATAACCTCTGACAAATGGACAGAGAAAGCACAACCCTTGGTAAAATGCGTGGGCTGCTCCCAAAGGGATGATGAGCCTGTTGCAATAGGCTGCTTGTTGAACAGGAGCCCTTAAGATATGTTTTAGCATCTAGGTGCATTGATTTCCCATCCCCACTGGACTTGGTTTCTGAATCCAGGAAACATAAAAGGAGTTAGCTCTGTTGTCACCTTTCCATCATGATGTACTTGCAGCTCATTCAGGTGGGAGCTTCTCAGGGGGCTGGTTAGAAGACATGTCTCCCTCATCCTCTTGAATCTTTCATTTCCTTCCCCTAATATTTCAGTGAGAAGTGTGACTTTGATCCAACAATCTCGCAGCACTTAAATGTTATTGACCCCTCACATACCCCTTCCAGGGAAGGGTCAGGCAGTACCACCATTTATCAGATGAGAGCCGAGGCAGGGAGAATGTATTTACTCTATTTTAGGTGAGTTCTTATACCACCCTCCTCTTTTGCACCTGAGCACCTTCCACATGTGCTTGAAGCACGTTGGTCGCAAATGGTTGGTTCTTTCTCACAGCCTCTCCCAAAGGGTGAGCTGAGTGTGCCGTGGACAGGGAGGATAAATATGTATCATTTAAAAAGATCAGATGTCTGTATTTTTTAATTTAGATAGACTTTTCTTTTGAAACAATAACCCCATTCAGATTTGAACTTGACAACCTGTTTAAGGGCCAGTCTCTCTACATTTGTTCCGATTTTTAATTCTGTACAGAAAATGTTTAGCAGCATGCTTGCTTTCATGCTTTAAGGAAATTCTGACCGCTGAACAAATGGAAGTTAGTGGCTAAGGGTTCGTTGACGTGCAAAACCAGCTTTTGGCAGCAGTATTTTCTTCTGCAGGGGCAGAGAATATATTTTCTTCAATTTATTCAACTACTTCTATGACTAATTCTTTCATAGCTGAGACACTGATTAGGAGCTGACGAAGCAGGAAAGCTTGTTTTCTTACGTGTGAGAGGGTGAGATCTACTAGTTTTAAAATCTTGAAAGACATGGTGACCAGAACAACCAGATTGATTCATTGATTAATTAATTACTCATAATATTTCCTTTTGTTTGTTAAATCAGTTAGTTTTAAATGCCATTCATGTGTGAATACACTTTTTTATGTACTTAGCCTATAGTTTTCTGGCAGTTGTGCTTAATAAAAAGTTACAAATGCTGCATTGTAATGGAATATTAATTTCCATCCAAACCGAGCAGGACACAACTCTCATGTAAAAAAACAATCCTCTAGTAAATAAGGAAAGCATCATTCATCATTTTTAACATGAAAAATAAGAATCTGACTAAATGAAAGGTAAGCGATAGAGTTGCTTACATCAATATTTAGAGATGTGTTGTCCTGACTAACAAAAAACAAGCCCAGAAGTTAGAGCAAAGGCCCTAGTTAGCTGCAAATCAAGGTGTGTTAGTAGTTACTGGGATGGTGCATGTGGTGTCCAGGACTGAAAGTCACATTCTTACCCCCTGAATCCAGCAAGAGATACACTTGTTGGGGTGTCAGGTCCCTCGCACCACCTGCCACTCAGGCACCTGTCTCTGGACTACACCAGCTCTGTTTTTGCCTTGTAAGTTAACAAGAGGGGCACCCCAGTCTTTGAGTCCCTTTTTAAGGTGTCCGCTGCGACATCCAGCCCCGGACACTGACTGCTCCGCAAAATCCCAGATCCTCTGCCTCCAAAGGAGCAGTGTGCCCTGGTTTGCTAGTTTTCCTTTCAGTCCCTTTCTCTGTGTGACATGCACCACTTGTTACAACGTGAGAGTAGGTTAATGTAAGAAAGGGTGGAGATTCCACTAGAAATGATCAGGAGGGAAACGAATAGAAAAACAAAATCATAAGAGGCAAATGAGGCCTTGTGCTTAATTATTCTCTTTCCTCTCTAATAAAGGAGCTCCCCCCGCCACAGAGGTTCAGACTATTCTAGAGCTGGCTAGCTTCACAGCAGCCAGGATCCAAAGGTTCAAGAAGCACCGCAAGGGGCCCTCTCAGTGAATGGATACCAAAGTGCTTCTCCCCGCTCGGTTATGCTGAAAGGATTGTAGCTAGTTACCTTGGAGAATTAGGCAATCGTGTTATCTGCTGGTGTGGTTATCCCAGTATAATCAGTATCTAATGGATAGATTTAAATTTAGGAATATGGGTATTAGAGGGGTCTAACATGTATTGGTAAAAATGTGCTAGTTATATCAGTAAGATGAGCCTGTAACGCAGGGTTTAGATACGCAGGTTGGTCATAGAAAGCCTCAGGCCTAAAGCAGGTTGTCGTGACTAGCTGACTGAGATAACCCGTATCAGTACCGTGTAAGCTTACAGTAAGAGATGTGTTAAGTACTGATGTTCTGGAAACGATGCAGCAATCGAATGGAAAATATGTTGCAAGGTGCCTGATAGCAACTTAAGGTCATGATAGAATCCCTCAGAATGCTCCTAGGGTAACTCATGGACCTAGACGTTAATGAGAATAAGGGGAGAGCCCGGGGGAACTGGGTAGAGATGTTAAAAAGTGTTTTTTTTAAAATGTGTAGCTGCTGAAATGTTCAGAGGTTCCACGTTTACACGCGGGTGGGAGGAGGCTGCTCTGCAGGAGCTGGTGAATGCGGGGAGCCGGCTTTTAAGCCAGCTTCCCACAAGCACCAGCTCTCGCAGAGACACCTGTTCCCCACTACCCCGTCCCTCCTCCCCACACTGCTGCCTCTGTATCAGAGGCAGGAGTGCAGTGGGGAGGGGCAGGCAGTTCCCCAGGAGCTGGTGCTCCTGGGAAGCCTGCTTAAAAAACAGCTCCCTGTGAGTATCTCCTGCCCTCCACTCCCCCCCCCTGCACTACTCTATGGGGGAGGGGGGGTAGCCTTGCATGTAACTGGATAAACCAGGGGTGGCAAAAGAGCCTCTATGGGCTGGATCCGGCCCGCCAAGTAGGTTGATCTGGCTCATGGCCACCCTGCCGCTCCTCCGTCCCCAGGCCAATCAAGACCTGAGGATGGGGGAAGCACGTGAAGTCTCCTCCCCCTTCCAGGGTGCACAGTGCTTAGAGTGAACTGCTGGCTGTGCTGACCAGCTGGCGGTTCACTGTAAGCACTGCGTGCCCTTGCAGGGCAGGGATAGGCGGCAAGAGACTTCTCGCACCCCCACGTCCCCGGGCCCTGGGGCTAGGGGGAGCACACAAAGTCTTCTCCCACCCTTCGGAACAGCTGGCGGTTCTCTCTAGGCACCGGGAGAGGGGCCAAGAGTTCATGCACTCTTCCTGCCCCCAGGCCAATCAGGGTCTGTGGATGGGGGAACTCGGAAGTGTCCTGGCTCCGCCCCTTTTCCCTGAGGCCCTGCCCCATCCAGGGCAGCCCCACTTAAAAAATGTGAGACGTGGCCCCCCCTTCTAAAATTATTGCCCACCCTATCACATCCCTAGAACGGGGCACCCCTAGCCATCCCAGACTGCAATTTCTTGCAGTGCTTTCACCTAGCCGAGAGGCTGGTGGGGGACAAACCAGTTTATATGCTAGAACAGCTATCACAGGGA
Source organism: Pelodiscus sinensis (assembly GCF_049634645.1). Taxonomy (NCBI): domain Eukaryota; kingdom Metazoa; phylum Chordata; order Testudines; family Trionychidae; genus Pelodiscus; species Pelodiscus sinensis. Next base: position 37,640,681 of record NC_134726.1, on the reverse strand, counting down.
ATTCTGTGTTGGCCTGATTTGACCAGTAACACCAGATCGGGGAGCAGAGTGGCTGACACACGGTAACCCATCCCAGCACTGAGTGTCCTTTCTGGGGGGAGGAAGGGGGAGGGGAAAGGAGGGATCCTCAAGGCCCTTATAAAGAGTTGCTAAGTGGCTAGCCCCACCACTGCAATCCAGCTGTGCCTGGAGGGCACGGGGAACTGCTCCCGTGGTGAGCAGCACGGCAGGAGACACACACGTGCATTCTGAAGGCGGCAAACCTTTGAGTGGGATTCAGACAGCCACAGAGAAATTCACTATTCCCTGCCACAGCTGATGGAGTTAGAGGAAATCAGATACATTCCCAGCGTTCTCTGCCAGATGCTGGCAAAACCTCTCCTCCCAGCCTACAGGAAAGGTTCCCTTTCCTACCCTTGGCCCTCGTTAACAATACGCTTTTAGTCAGCTCCAGGGTTGTTTCTTTCTTTTTCTTTGCTGTTCAAAAGGGCTCCTCTCTGGAGTCACAACAGTCTAAAACGGTTCCTTTGTTCTCCTTAGGCAGCTGGGTTTTTCATTACGGGTGCTGATGTGGCCTGTCTGAGCACCGACAACTCCCAAGAGCTGCAGAGGGCCAGGTGTGACCCAGAAGGCGATGCTGGACTGGAATTCAGCTGCCCTAGTGAGCACATTCCAGGTCTGAGCCCCACCCTGGCTTTGCCCGGAGGAGGTGTCCGCGCTGTTCTCTCATGGAAGCGGAGCCTGCCTCTGGGGTGTCTCCAGGCTGCGGGTCTGGGAGCCTGGTCTTTTCTGGGGAGCTTGAAGCAGGGCAGAGTAATGCCAGGAGCAAGCTGCTCTTGTGTGCGCCACGGTGCTGGGTCCTGCCGTGAGGGCAGGGGACTGCACTCGATGACCTCGCGAGGTCCCTTCCAGTCCTAGGGTTCTCTGTGGAGCCCCACAATCAGACAGCTTATTGCACAGCTTGGATCTGAATCTAACGCAAGCTGAATAAATACCGACGGGATGGTTCATCCTCTTTCTGGGGTAGCTACAGGAGGCTCCTTGCAGGTTGCTGGGAGGAACTGACGTCAATGGACTGGTTTGAGTAGGTGGAGAGTCTGACCCTGAGCATCCTTGTGCCTCTTTGTTCTGCGACCCCACTTTCAGCTGCTCTGGGCTGGCAAAGATCTGAGCTAGATCCTCCTCCCCCAAGTCTGTTTTGTGCATTGGTGTAATGTCACTGACTTCACTGAGTTACTCCTCGTTCACGCCAACGTGAAAGGAGAACATAAGAACGGCCATATTGGGTCAGACCAAACGTCCATCTAGCCCCGTATCCTGTCTGCCGACAGTGGCCAAGGCCAGATGCCCCAAAACGAGGGAACACAACAGGGAATCTTCACTCATCCCTCTGTCACCCATTTCCAGACAGAGGCTAGGGACACCATTCCTAACCATCCTGGCAAATAGCCATTGAGGGACCTAACCTCCATGAATCTCTCTAGCTCTCTTTTGAACCCTGTTAAAGTCCTAGTCTTCACAATATCCTCTGGCAAGGAGTTCCACAGGTTGACAGTGTGCTGAGTGAAGAAAAACTTCCTTTGGTTTGTTTTCAACTTGTTGCCTATTGATTTCATTTGGTGACCCCTAGTTCTTATATTGTGGGAATAAGTAAATCACTTTTCCTTATTCACTTTTTCCACACCAGTCATGATTTTATAGACCTCTCTCATATCCTCCTATGATATGAGAAGCAGGCCCTTCCAGATCACCTGCCTGGGACATGCTACAAATGACAGCGAGGCAGGCGAGTGGTTAAATGAAGTGTGAACTCAAGCACTGGACTAGGAGTCAGGGGATACAGGTTTTGTACTTGGCTCTAACACAGACACCCTATGTGGCCTCGGTCCTGTTCCTGAATTGCACCATGCCTCAGTTTCCCTTGTGTAGAAAGGGAATAATAGCCTAGTCTCCTTCCAATTGGTTGTCTTGGCTCTCTGTACTGTGAGCTCTTTGGGGCAGGGGCTTGCCATGTGTTTGCACAGCGGGGCCTTGATTTAGCAGAGGCCTCAAGGCATGATGGCAATGCACAAAAGTGCAGCTGATTGAAAAGGGCGAGAGTCCCTCACATCGGCAGGCTCGGGACGCCCTGGCGTGGTCGGGGGGACAAGTGGCTTCCCGAGGCTGGGTAGGGGGCTGAAAATGTGCAAAGGGAATGCTGCTAGCAGCAAGATCAATGGGGTGTGGAGCATGCTTTCCCCACAAAGGGGTGGCCGCTTCATTGCCACCCCTCCGCTGCCCTCCTCTCCCGTTGTCTGGGCACAATGGCCTCCCAGGGCTCTCTCATTGTTAGACTCTGTGGGAGCTGATACCTCGAGGTGTCTGGGGAGGATGGGCCAGGCCCGGACTGGGGCAGTGGAGGACCAATGGGAAGAGCACGGCGAGGAAAGGGATACAGTGTTCTCTGGCCAGACTCCCCCTCTCCCCTTGTTCCTCTCCTGGAGTCGCTGGTCCTGCCCAGAGCTCCCTCGGGCCTGGCACGTCACTGTTCCTTGTGCCAACTCCTCAGCCATGGCAGCCTGCGGCAGCCCCTAGAATGACCCTCGGGTTTCTGGGCCGGCAGCCTGAGCTCTCAGATGCCATGCCAGCCCGGGCAGCTGCGGGCACTACCCCCTTTGCAGGGCAGGCTGCTGGCTCTGTGCAGCAGGGAGGCAGAGAGGGGCCGGAGCCAAGCCCCACGCTCTGTCCTCCCTCCCCTCCCGCCGTCTGCACACCCAGACCAGGCCCAGAACAGCCTGAGGGAATGAGGGAGCCGCTCCTGGCCAGTCTCAGCTATGAGGATGTGTCTCTGCTTCCAGGAAAACCACAGGGCCGGTCCAGGCACGCAGCCCTGGAGGAGAGATGATGCCGGGGGCTCTCTGCAGAGGAAGGGAGTGAGCCGAGGGGGAAAAGCGGCTCCATAGGCATCATTCCGGCACCCCCAGGGGAGCATGGCGAGCTAGCGGGTGGGAGGTGACATAGCCTGGCCCGCCTGCCCAAGCCGGAGCCCTCTGGGCGTGGCCACGGGTCACCCCGTGAGGGAGTGCTGCCAGTTGCGGCCTGCCCGTCCCGCCAGCTCTGCACCGGACCTCACTGGGAGGTGCCGTCCGTCCTCTTTTATAGGGGGCAGTGCTGGGTTTGCTACTCTGCCCTCCATTAAGACGGAAGAGGGCGCCTTTATGGCCTCCGTGTCGCTCTTGAGAGCAGAGGTGGAAAGGAAGCTCGTGTGCCCCTGTGCGGAGCTCCGGCAAGAAGAAGCAAGCTGCCCGGGCGCTCGGCAGCAGCTACTCCCAGCCGGGCTCCCAGGTCTTTCCTGCAGGTGCCTTGCTAAGCAGCAGGTAGCCAGGCAGGTGAAAGGGGCTGGCTGGGGGTGTGCTCCCCTGTCCGGGAGTGCTCCTTGCCTCCCTCCCCGGGAGGGCGGGGGGCTGCAGCGGTTCGTCCTCTTCCCGACTCTCAGGGAGCATGGGGCAGTGTTCAGCTTGGGCCTGCCTCTCCCAGCTGCCGAGGGGAGGCCAGAGGAGCATGCAGCAGGCTGTGCACTTTCCCCTCCCTCCCTGAGAGCCAGAGGAAGAAGAGCAGCAGCGACCTGGTGTGGGCGGCTGCAGTTCCCCCCCCTCGCCCTCTCAAAATGCCCCTTTGCCCCGCCCTGACTCCTGAACCCCCACAACTCCCTGCCCTGGGCTCTTCTGCACAAAATGCAACTGTCCTGTATTATCGAGGTACCTCAATGGCCGCCCTATTCCACTGGGTCTCCACTGGGTGGAGGGGGACTTGGCCGAACCACGTCAGTCCCGGCAATTCCACCTGTTCTCTCTTTCTCCAGCCATCCCTGTTCTGCTCCCCGGGGCTACACTGAGAGCCTGGCCTCCCGTGGGAGCAGGAGCAAGGGGGATCTTTGCACAGAGGAAAATCCACCGTCTCGTGGCTGGGTTTAGGAAATTCCACAGGCCTGGGGCATAACACGGGAGGAGGGCGGGGAAGCGCGTCCGCCTCCGGCGTTCACTCTGGTGTGCAGAACCAGCCAAACTCTGTGTGCCTGACGTTGGATCGGGAAAGAGGTGTGAGCCCGGGCCAAGCACTCAGCCAGCTCCGAGCCCGAGGCAGGTTAGGGCTCAGTAAATCCTGCAAGGCCAGGCTTCGGAGCTGTAACTACCTCGGGGCTGCAGAGGCGGCGGGGACATAGGTCACCTCTTGTAATAACCGCTCTGCTGCTCGGATTCCTGTTGCCCTGCTCTGCCCTTCAGGTGCCTCAGACAACACCGAGTCCCCCCAGAAGCCCCTCCCCTGCAGGGCGGTGGGTGCCTGAGGGAGCAGGGGTGAGTTATGGGGCATTTTACCTCTGACTCACCAGCTCTGTACGGGCCCAGGGTGGCGGAGGCTGCGTGTCACTTCTCTCCTGTGGGTGGCCGCTGGCGCTCTGGTGTCTGGTCACGGCTTGCCGAATGGGCGATTACCTCACGAACCACCGGGAAGTGACAGTCACCCTCCTGGGGCTAGCCGTGTGCCTGGCCCCGCTCGGGGCTCTCCGCTGCCCTCCTTTGGGTGTTCAACCTCTCGCCTGTTCCTGGCCCTGCTCTGGGCTCTCCGCTGCCCTCCGGGTGTTCCTGGCCCCGCTCTGGGCTCTCCACTGCCCTCCTTTGGGTGTTCGACCTCTCACCTGTTCCTGGCCCCGCTCTGGGCTCTCCGCTGCCCTCCTTTGGGTGTTCAACCTCTCACCTGTTCCTGGCCCCGCTCTGGGCTCTCCGCTGCCCTCCTTTGGGTGTTCAACCTCTCACCTGTTCCTGGCCCCGCTCTGGGCTCTCCGCTGCCCTCCTTTGGGTGTTCGACCTCTCACCTGTTCCTGGCCCCGCTCGGGGCTCTCCGCTGCCCTCCTTTGGGTGTTCAACCTCTCGCCTGTTCCTGGCCCGGCTCGGGGCTCTCCGCTGCCCTCCAGGTGTTCCTGGCCCCGCTCTGGGCTCTCCGCTGCCCTCCTTTGGGTGTTCGACCTCTTGCCTGTTCCTGGCCCCGCTCTGGGCTCTCCGCTGTGCTCCTTCGGGTGTTTGGCCTCGCGCCTGTTCCTGGCCCTGCGTGGGGTCTTGCCCTTCTTCCATTGTTAGCCCGGCAGCCATGGGCACTTCCTTGTGGAGAACCGCCATGTATCACCCTCAGCTCCCTCCTTTGGGAACCTGAGGTCAGCCACTGCCCTGACACCAAGCGTAGCTTAGGCAGAAGGTGAACCACCAAGTCAGCTGCAAATGCCAGGGAACCAGACTCGGCCCCGTTGGGCTCTGGCCAGGCGTGAACATCTTTCCTGGTTAGAAAGTACCTCCTGGGCTCTGTAGTCAGGCCCTCAGTATTAGGCCTTGCTCAGCCCGAAGGTGACGAGGGCTTTGGTTCAACACCGGCCAAGGGAAGAACCCCACCTGCTGAAACTCCAGGGCTAGTTCCTGGCGGGCCCGGGGTTTCCTCGGCCCTGGTGAGTGTAAGGGATCTGGGAGCAGAGTACCGCGCGAGATGGCGTGACTGCAGGCACAGCGCCGACAGGCGGAACCGAACCTGGGCCCTCCGGAACTTAGTGCCTGAGCCGCTACCACTTGAGCTGAAAGCTGGCGCTGAGCTCAGGCTGTAGAGCAGACTCCTTCTCTCTCTGTGTACGTGCTCTCGGCGCCGCTGCCTGGGATGGGGAACCACACTCAGTGGGGGCGCGGGCTACACAGGCAGCTCCTGTAACGGGCCAGGTGTGGAGCCTCTGCCGGCCCCTCTCCCTAGGTCAAGCCTGAGACACTGGTGTGTGTGTAGGAAGGCTGCCCAGCCTCTGGCCTATCACCATCCAAGAAAGGTGGGTGAGGTAATATCAGTCACTGGACCAATTTCTGGGGGTGAAAGAGATATGATCTCCAGGCAGCACCTCAAAAGTTTCTCTCTTCCATCCACAGAAGTTGGTCTATAGCTGATATTCCCTCACCCCAGCACTGACACAGCTACCACCCTGCAAATTATACCCAGGCCTGGCAATAACCCCCTCCAGCCCTCTGTGTCTAAATGCCCCAGATGTGTGTCCCCGGGCACCATGTGCCCCCCATGCAGGGAGCAAGTACCAGTTGCACTTCTGCCTTCCCAGGGCCACTTTCCCTTGGCCACCTGTTCGAATTCTCCAGTCAGTCTGGTCTGTGTCCCAAAGAAGCCCTGGACTTGTCGCCCAGGTATACGACGTCCAGCTCACCCCAAGGGCTGCCTTGCTCTCTGTCAGTCCGCAATGAGCTAGGCAATGTTGCGGAACCTTTCCCCACCGTGAGCGACTCCACGTGCCAATCTCAGCAGCCCCTTGTCCTGGCTTCTCATGGGAGAGCCCCTCGATGCCGTCAGTCGAGAGGCATGTCAGAATTGGCAGATCTTGGAATTTCTGGACCTCGTACATTTCTGGGTGGAGCAGGAAACAAAAAATGGGTTGTTTAGTTAAGTCTGACTGGCTGGAGCAGCCTGGGCCCCTCCCTCCTGCTCCTGAATATTTAGTCTGTGGAAGGCAGGTGCCGTAGCAGACTACAGGTTGGAGCCAGCGTGCAGGGAGACAGTGTCAGCCTGCAGGAGAGATGAGCTGCAGCCGGTACCCTGTTGACGTGAAAGCTGTTGGCTTGATGCAGTGCAAAAAAAAGAAGGTACTTTGACCCGCGTCTCTTTCCCGTGCATATATCCACCGCTGCAAATTAGGAAACTTCAGAGCTTTTTCATTTGGTTTGCACTTCGGCTTGCCCACAACAAAGTTGCGATCACAAAGTTATCAGCTGGGACAGGAAGACTCTAACTTTATCTTCCTCTCTTTCAGAAGTACATGATGGCCGTGTCCTGGTCCGATCGAAACAACGTTCTCATCTACAGGACTTTTGAAGAGTTTAAGAAATTCCATGTAAGTTACCAGCTCCCCGGAGATGCTTTCCAAACCGGTGTTAATTTGTTGCTGCCGTTACTAGGAGGTGGGAACACCATACTCATTCTTTTCCTCTCCTTTCCTGCTCTTTTGGTCACTCAGAAAGTACTGAAGAGAAAATTCCCCATCGAAGGCGGCTTACTGAAGAAATCTGATCGGAGCATTCCAAAGTTTAAAGGTAAGCAAGGGGATTTAACAAATGGGAGAGAGGCAGCGCAGACCAACAAAAATGACTGGAGGGACTAGAGGGAAGGCAACTGTCAAGGAAAGAAGAGTAGAGGTCTGTCACTGGTCCTGATTTACACCAGGGCACATCTACACAGCGGGGCAAAAGCTGAAATCAACGACATAACTTCAGCAGCGTCAATTGCGTAGCTTAAGTTGAACTAGCTTATTTCGGCTTGTGGCGCTGGCTACACAGCAGGAAGTCGGAGAAAGAGCACTCCTCCTCTGACTTCCCTGACTCCTCATACCATGAGGGTTACAGGAGTCAGAGTAAGTAATCCTCCAGCTCGCGGTTATTTCGACAGTGTCAAAATAACGGCTTGTAGTGTAAACGCTGACTGTGTTACTCCAAAATAACACTGCTGTGTAGACGTATCTAGTGTTGGGTTAAAAAAGGAAGGCCGTGGGTTTGTTTCCAGTTCAAATACTGATCCAAGCTCTTTGCAACACGATACAGTGCAGCTTCCATATACGATCAAAGGCAAAAGTTAGGCTTGCGACAAAATAGCACAAGGCATAGAAAATGATGAGACACAGAAATATGTAGCCGTTGATCCTAGTTCTATATGTGAAGTACTCAGGTGGGAGTCAGAGATGTGTAGACAGAAGGTAATGTGTACCAGGCAGCACCACGTTATAATCAGTATTTTGCTAATGGTGGTTTGCTTCTGTCACATCAAAGATGCAAAACTGATGCAGAGAAAGAACAGGAATTCGAGCAGGTCGCTGGAGAGATTGAAACTGCTGGAGACTTACTCCCAGGAACTGCTGAAAACAGATGCAAAAATCTCGCAGGGCGAAGATGTGATCCAGTTTTTCAAAGCGCAAACCCAAGACTTAGACCCTTCTTTTTCAGAAAACAGGTACAGACTAACTGCATTTTCCTGGCTTCACACATTTCTGCTTCAGAAACAGGGGGAGGGAAATTTCAATATTAAAATATGGAGGATTTTTTTTCCTGGAAAATGTTTTCCATTTTGTTACCTACCCTGAACGAATTAGAAATGCAGGACTGAAGTGCCAAAGAATGATAAAAACACTGATAAGCTTCCCCTAGCTCTTCCTCCTGTTCTCCTTGTGTCTCAATCCCTTTCTCTCTCTCCCCCCCCCCCATTCTCTCACTCACTTTTGCAGGACACCTTGCATTTTCTTGCTGTTGTTGGTTTCACTCAGACCATGGGTGCAACAGAGCAGAAATTAGAAATGGGCGAGTAGTTTCCTTGGGAATAACGTCTATCAGCAACACACTAGCTGCTTCCCTGCCTGTTCATTCTGTACAAGCAACTGCTTTTCAAACCTTAAGGACTGGCTTGTGTAAAAGGATGGGTGGGGGGGGGGTCAGTTGGCAAACAGCAAAACAATAATTATGGCCATTCTAAAAACGAGGCCGTTTTTATTTTACATGAAAGCCCGCTTGGAGGCAAAGCAAATGTCAGGGGTTTAATGATTTAATACCAACTACCAGTGTGTAGCCCTCTCCGATTCTTACCATTCAGCAGGGTCATTGCAAAACCCTGCAAAGTGGAAATGCAGATCTTGCTGAGAGCGTGGGCTAAGTGGGAAGGGAAGGAGCCAGGGACTTCTGAGATTTATTTCCAACTCTTGCCACTTTTTCACTGGGTGACTGAGCAAATCTCTCTAACTCTGTGCCCCTGTATCCCACCCATGAAGTGCCATAAAAACCACTTTTTTTGGAGAGGAGAGCGATGGTTGGGAATGTTTGCTAAGTGCTTTGAGATGTTATAGACTTAAATGATGCCTGCCCCTTGTCCTGATCTTCTGCATAGGGGCGAATTTCCCCCACCGCCTATTCCCCAGATGAATCCTAAATACAGGCTGCCCCCCGGCTTCAGAACAGACCCATATCAAACTTTACTTTCCAGCATTATAATTATGCCGTCAGAACTGGGCGATGGAAAGAAAGAACAGCCCAAGCAGCAGACCCCCTCTATTACTCAGCCAGTGGTCTCCCAAAGCTACCGCTGCATTGAAGACTACGAAACCAAAGACACCAAGAACAGACCCTTCAGCGTTGTCAAGGAGGAGGTTGTCGAAGTGTTAATCAAGGATGTGACAGGTAGATCTTGTGTGGACAGGTCATTTTCTTGTTCGGAGTATGAATTGGAGTGAGTTTTAGACTGGTGGGGTGTGTGTGTGTGTGTGTGTGTGTGTGTGTGTGTGTGTACACACATACACTGAATGCTATAACTTACCTTGTTTAGGGTTCTAAATATTTTCTCCAGAAGAAAAGAACCAGGGCAATAGGGTTTTCCAGCTGGTGGAGCAAGAAGTGTGAGTCTCAGGATTCCAGGTTTCTATTCCTAACCTTGCAGGTCCGTGAGCTGGGGGCTCAGGAATCCTGACCCCCAACTCACCCCCATTCACAATGGCAGGCATTAGGCAACTTCACTATAGGGCTCAATCTTTGATAAATGGATGTTGGAGGGCAGGGACAGGGTCCAGAGTGACCTAGACAGAGTAGAGGATTGGGCCAAAAGAAATCTGATGCGGTTCAACAAGGACAAGTGTAGAGTCCTGCCCTTGGGACGGAAGAATCCCAAGCACTGTTACAGGCTGGGGACTGAATGGCTAAGTAGCAGCTCGGCAGAAAAGGACCTGGGGATTCCAGTGGATGAGAAGCTGGATAGGAGTCAAGAGGGTGCAATTGTAGCCAAGAAGGCGCATCAGGAGGAGCATTGCCAGCAGATCCAGAGAAGTGATTATTCCCCTTTATTCGGCTCTGGTGAAGCCACATCTGGAGTACTGTGTCCAGTTCTGGGCCCCCCACTACAGAAAGGACGTGGACGCATTGGAGAGGGTCCAGCAGAGGGCAACCAAAATGCTGAGGGGGCTGGAGCAGATGACAATGAGGAGAGGCTGAGGGATTTGGGTCTGTTCAGTCTGCAGAAGAGAAGAGTGAGGGGGGATTTGAGAGCAGCCTTCAACTCCCTGCAGGGGGGTTCCAGAGAGGATGGACAGAGGCTGTTCTCAGTGGGGACAGGAGACAGAACAAGGAGCAACAGTCTCAAGTCGCAGTGGGGGAGGTCTAGGTTGGAGATTAGGACAAACGATTTCCCTAGGCGGGTGGGGAGGCGCTGGGATTGTTCCCTAGGGAGGGGTGGAATCTCCATCCCTAGAGGTTTTTACGTCCTGGCTTGACCAAGCCCTGGCTGGGATGATTGAGTTGGGGCTGGCTCTGCTTTGGGCAGGGGGCTGAACTCAATGCCTCCTGAGGTCTCTGCCAGCTCTGGGATTCTGTGGGAAACACTTTGCCAGCTGAGCCCATGTGCAGCGCCCTGTGTGATTCCCAGCTACTGTGTTTGCTGCAGGGTGGTGGCTGGTGGAGAACAAGGACCAGCAAATCGCCTGGTTCCCAGCTCCGTACCTGCAGGAGGGCGGCACAGGGGAGGAGAGTCCGCAGGCCAGAGAACTGGACGAGGAGGGTGAGTCTGGGCTGTGGCCTTGAGCTTTCCAGGCCTGCTGTTGGCTCAGGCCTACGCTGACGTTTCTCCCCTAAACGCAGGCCCTGCCGAAGGGCACAGACTGAAACCCAACCGCGCCTCCGAGAGCTGGGGGCTAACAGGGCTGGGACGCGGTTGGCCTGGGTTCCAGCCCCGGCCAGTCGTTGTCTGACCTTGGCAAGTTGTGTAGGGGGTGTCGTCGGGGTGAAGATCACACGCGCCTGTTGTCATTGCGAGTGGCCCTGAGACCAGCATTCCCTCTGGTGCGCTTTTGTCCATGACGCTCCCCCCGGGTGTCAGTCGGTCACTTGCATGGACGCCCGGCTGGTAATGGGACTCGGGGCCACGTCCAGCACTTGGAAGCCGGTCTAACACCCTTACAACTGCCTGGATCGTGAGAAGATGTGGTCCCCGTGAGCCTCCCTGCCTCAGTTCCTCCATCTCCGTTATCCTGACCCCCCACAAGGGGCCTCGCGGGGCTCAGTTCGCTAATGGGCCAGAGGGCCAGTCTAAAGGGATGCTTCGACGTTGGGCCGGCCCGTCTGCCCACAGTGAACGGCTCCTCCGGCTTGTACGTTTTGTGGCCCAGATGGCGGGCAGGCCGGAGGGTGTTCCCACCTCTCTTGCTCCCATGCTCTGCCCAGGCATCTCTCTTGCCTGCAAAGCACAAAGGAGCCCTCCCTCTTGTCCGCAGGCAGCCTGTATTACGCCGTGCGGGCCTACGAGGCTCAGAAGGCGGACGAGCTCTCTGTGAACGTCGGGGTGGTGGTGGAGGTGCTGGAGACGTCTGACAACGGCTGGTGGCGGATCGGGTAAGGAGAGTCTCTTGGCAGGAGCCTTTCCCCTTCCCTTGTGTCCGATACCCAGGCATGGGCTGGAATCTCTCGGGCAGCGGGGGATTGTCCAGGGAATGCTGGGCCGTGCTTGGGGCTTGGGCCGGGACCCCTGCCGAGTGCTGCTCTGGGGGAGAGCGCCTCCTTCCGGGAGAATTCTGCATGCAGCTTCCAGGGTGACATTCATCTTCCCCCGCCTCTAAGTAGGGATGTAAGCAACTAGTCAACCACCCATGTGCTTGTCAGGTAGCTCTCAGAGAGAGCTCATTCCCCTTCTGACTCGACTAGCTGCTGTTCCCTCCCCTACCCCTCCACTGCCGCTAGCAGAGAAAGGCAGCAAGGGGGGAGCAGGAGCCGGTGCTGCGGGGAGCCGGCTTAGAAGCCAGTTCCCCCCAGCACTGTGGAGGGGCAGGGACACAGCGGGGAACTGGCGGGGCTTCTGCCTTTGAAATGTAGCAAGAACAGGGGTCTTGTATATTTCAAGAGCAAAGCGCAGGGAGCATGGGGCCAGCAGGGGACTCAACCAATCTGGGGAGGGCTCTACCACATTTCAGAAGCAGGGAGCGCAGGGCCAGTGGGGGGCTACTTGAGTGCCCCCCCAGCCCCGTGCTCCCCACGGCGCTTCCACCTTTGGAATGTAGCATGAGCCGGCAGGGCTCTTGCTACATTTAACAGGTGAAGGCGCCCTTATTGACTCATCAAATAGTCAATGCAAAGTGCATCGACTATTTGATTAGTTGATTAACCTAAATGTAACATCCTTACGTCTAGCCCTTGAGAGAAGGCGGAGCGGGGGACCAATCGGAGACGGTCATGGAATTCACACCTGAGCCTCCGCCCCCTGCCTAGCTGAGCCCCAGAACCTGTGTGGGCCTCTCTGTGCCTGTCCACTCAAAGCTGGCCTGGATCCACCACCCCAGCAGCTTGCAGGGTCCCTCCTCAGGACAGCCACCCTCCACGGGCACTGCTCTACACTTCCCATGAGTCTCTCTGCCACCCTTGGCTTTGGTGTCCCCAGTTCTGGGCTTGCTCATCTTCAACAGCAGCCCCCCAAAGTTCAGTCCCAGTCTGGCTACTGGTAGCTGGTGCCCACTGGCTGCATATCCCAGGTCTATCCGTGGGTGGAATACATTTTGTTCTGTGCACGGAGGAATGTGCGGATGTGCACCACCAATAGAAACACACGCTGCTGGCTGTGGGCGCTCTGCTGATCAGCTGGGTGGCATCGGAATCTCCGCTGGGCGGCTGCCCAAGCGTTCAGCTCACAGGGAACCCTGGACTGGAGTGTTTGGCAGCCCCCTATCTCCTCCGAGCAGGCAGGAAGCTGCTCTTATGCTCACGCGTGGCTTTCCCCTTCCTTTCCCACAGGTACAATGAGCGCACTGGCTACATCCCCTCCATGTTCCTCCAGCCGTACAGGAACCCGCACAGCAAGTTCCAAATGATTGTGAACGCCGGCCTCTGCGTCTCCACCCCGAACCTGCTGCAGGTGGCCGGCCCCGCCCACGGGAGCTCCCCGCCCCCGCGCAAGACGCAGGCCGGGGCTGCGCCTCAGACGTGCGTGGCCAGCGAGAAGCCTGCCAAGAGCAGGGAGCCTTTGAGCAGGAGGAGATCGAGCTCTCTGAGCAGCCCGCTGCCTGGGACGGAGAGCGGAGCCGGCTCCAGCCTCGCGTGGGAGCTGGACAGTTCGTCCGTTAGTTCAGGGAGCGAACGCGGCTTCAAGCAGGCGTGGAAGCCGGGCTCCTCGGGGTCTCTGCCTGGAGCCAACCAGGGTGGAGCTGGCTCCCTGCAGGCCAGTGAAGGCAGCAAAGCTCCTCGGCTCACCAGCAAAGACAGGAACGATTCTGGCTTTGAGGAGTCTCCAAGCGGCTCCGATTCTTTCCTTCCCAGCCCCGATGCCGCGGCCAGCATCCCCAAGGTGCCCGCGCGGCCCGCGGTCCACGAAATCCTCCAGAAATGCAGCACCGTGACCAAGAGAGTCGTGCAAAGAGCCGTGCTCAGGCCCAGCCTGCACGAGTCCTCCCCTTCCCTCCGCCCTGCAGGGGAAACGGGCGCCCAGCCGCCGGAGGCTCTAGCGCACGCCCCCCTCCGGTGAGACCCAATGTCGCCCTGAGCCGGAGCGGCTGCCTTTCCTAACCTTCGCCTCGCTCAGCCAGAGCGGGCGGCGGGCAGAGGGTCAGCGCTTGGGCCTGTCGCGTGCGGAGGTGACGGGCTCTATCCAAGATGCAGCGTTCGTAGGGTTATGGGCACAGCCTTGGACCCTGGGGCATTTCCTCAGCGGCTGTGGCTTGGCAGAGCTCCCTGGGCGACCGAGAGACTTCCTAATGGGAATGAGTAACCGGGACCCGCTCGGATACACCGCTAAGGCTTTGCAGCAGCTCGACGAATTCCCGTTTCCTTTGCCTGGGGAGAAAGCTGCGGGCACGATGCCAACGTCTGTGAGCAGGCAGGGAAATAAAGGCCACGAAGCACCAACTTCCTCTTTCGCGGCTCTCTAGGGATTGTATCTGCCTCCCCAGGGCCCCAGCTACTCTCCCCACGTAGTGATTTGCAGATCTCCCTCACCACACCCGCGCTGTTCCAGCCCCCCAGCTAGGTCTGTCTCTGATCTCTCCTGTCACATCTCCTGCTGTTCCGGTCAGCTCAGCACAGCACAGCACCGCCAGCGCTGAACTGCCCCCGTCCCTTGCGCCTTTCCCCAGTCCTGTTGGCATTTCCACCTAGGCCCAAAGCGAGGTGTTCGCCTGGATTCCGCCTCCCTCTAGCTGCACATGGCCAGGCGGCAGGCGGGGGCCAAACATCACCAGCGCCGCGAGCCAGGTTGAAACTCCCCTCTCCTTGGGCTAATCCCCGTAATTAAATAGGCCCTGCTGGGTGAGGCTGGGAGCAGGAACCACTCCTCAGCCCAGCCCCTCTGCTGCCTAGGGCCTGCCCCCCAGCCCTCATCTTCCAATTCCAGCCTCTGAGCAGCGAAGTGAGACCTGTCTGACCCATGGTGCTGTCCGCTGGGAAAGCCTGAGGGGGCAGGGAATGGCCCCAGCTTGTCAATTCAGTGACTGCAGCCTGCCAGGCAAGCTGGTCCAGTGCTCCTTACCGGACCGGCTCAGCCAGTCAGCCCACCCCAGCACAGGCCCATAGCACTCGGCCACCAGTGTCCCTGAGAAACGAGCGGCCCGAGGCAGGCCGCCAGGGTGAAAGGGGCTGGCTCAGTGCAGCTCGGGCAGCAGGCGGCCTCGGCGGCGCTTTTCCTCCTCCCAGCATGTTTTCCCTGCTCGGGAACGTGCTGGTCGCAGCTTGCTCACGTCAAACACGCACGTGGGAAAGAGGCAGCCGGGCCCTTTCCGTGCACCCTGGTAGGTGCGTGGACGTGGAGGCAGGGCACCCTAGGATCTATGCGCAAGAGGTGGGAGGGCTGCGCTTTAAGCTGGGAAGTGTAGACAAAGCCAGCGTCTTCCATCCGCTGGAGACGGAACGAGGCTCCCGCCTGTAGAAAGCTGACAGGCTTTATGCCAACGCCGGGGCCGAGGGTCTCCGCTCGAGAGCTGCGGGGGAGTTATCCAAACGGAAGGGGCCTACACTGGGCTGCCCGGCTCCTGTTTTAAAACAGGCCAAAAGGACGCTGGCTGGCAGCAGGCGGCATCACGCAGGGACAGGTAACCGCTGCACACACAGGGCACCGCTCAGAGAAGGGTGTTAACGCAGTGACTCGGACTCACGCCTGGGTTTCTTGTGCAGGGCAGAGGATAGACAAGGATGGGGCTGAGAGTCGAAGTGCGGACGAGTGCTGCAGCAGCTGAGACGCTGGTTAAAAGGAGAACCTGTTTTGTTTTCAACAGAGGATTTACCACTATTCAGCCCAGCCGCCCCTCCCGTTTCATACTGCAGGGGTGCACCTATTGACTGACAGGATCATTGCAGGATAGAAGCAAAGCACCAGAGATGAGAGACAGTCCCTGCTGCTGGTTTGCAGTCAGGCTCTCGAGCCTGTGTCCCCTGAAACATAGACCAGTCTACTGTGCTCCTAATTATCTTGCAAAACCGGGTCAAGATGTAAAAAGCTACACAAGTGCTGAGCAGCAGGGTTTGTTCCCTCAGCACAGGTCTGAAGACCAAGGCTAGGCTGAAAATACTTCTGAACAATGTCCCCTCATCTTTTCCATCCATGTGCAGAATAAATTTGTTTATGTGCACCAAGATGTGTGAATGTGCACCACCCGCACACACAAAAAACCTAGCTCCTGAAGTGGCAGGGAGCTTGCCTTCAACAGCTCCTTGTTCTACAAAGGCTTTGTGAGCTGTAGCTCTCTTTTCCTAATTTCATTTGCATTTTCAAACATCCCGGGCTTATGAAATGCCAACAACCCAGCTTAGAACGACAGAGCAGGGCTGCAAGACACCGATCAGAGCATAAGAATAACCTGACTGGCGCTCCGGAGCGGCACAAGCAGTATAGCAAGTGATGTTGATACACGCAGGGGGGTCTCTCCTTAGTATTAAGGCCCCAATTCAGAAAACTGTCAGGCACGTGCACATGTCTCCCCTATGAATAGCAAAGATGATGCCTGTTTGTGGAGTGACCACTCTTGTGTCAGGGTGGTGATCATTCAAGCAGGCACAGGAGGGGGCAGAAGGCTCAGCAGCTGTTCCATCAGCCATGCGGGGGGTGGGGGGGTCCCCGCCTTAGATGCATTGCAGCCTCTGAAAGACTCAAACCGACCCATCCAAGTTAACCAGGCTCCCGTCCCCAATGGATTAAGCAAGGCCCCAAAAGGCCTGTTTTCCAGCTGTTCTCCTCTGGAGCATGAGCCTCGCTGGACTCACCCCACAAAGCTTGGGATATTGTGAACTGCCAACACATCTGGAGGTGGGAGCAGCTTTCACAGAAACATAACCGGTCAAGGAGTCGACAGCTTGCAAGCGGGGGCACAGCTCCTAGGACCGGTGCCATGGGGTGCTCTGGCAGCGATTTAAAGGAGGTAGTGGCACCCGGGCCTGTATGAATTACAGCCCTGGGGCAACCGGCCTTTCCTCCCCTTCATCTACAGGGCTGCATGTTCTGTTTGCGGCATGCTCCTTTCTGATAGCTGCACCGCGCACTGGTAGCTGACGGCGGCAGAGGATTAGGTAAACCTGCTTCCCAGCTCTATTGCTGGACAACTGGAGGGGATGGTCACAAAAGACAGTGAGGTTCAAGGCAAGATTTCCCACTTAATTTCTGCCCTCTATCTCCCTTTTGCACCACAGATGCAAACTGTGTGAAGCACTCTGACCCCTCTGTTCTCAAGGCACTTGACACAGGCTGGCTGAGTGGTACTAGCCCCATTTTACAGACTGAGGAAACTGAGGCCCAAAGAGGCAAAGAGCTGGGGATAGACCTCAGGCCCCTTGGCTTGGCCCTAAAACATGATAAATGGCAACTCCCTTTCCCCTACAATTTGGTGGTACTCAGCAGGTCCCCCAATCAGGTTTCGTAGGGATGACTTTCAGCCATTTCGGGGGCTCAGTGCTTGAAAACACGTTGACACAGAAGAGTTCTCGGCCCAGCAAAACTGATCAGCAGAGTCACCTCAAGAGCAGAGGATTCAGGTAATTTCCTGCTGATTTTCTACACAGCTGTGAGTGAGTCACCTTCACCTCTGACACTCAGTGTAGCAGCTCACATTGTCACATTGCCCTACCTCAGAGGGGGCAGGGAGCTTAATTCAGTCTCCGCCCCCCGCTGGAAGGCAGACTGTGCAGTATGAACTCAGTGTTGTACAGGTCGAACCGCTCTAGTCCAGCGTCTCGGGAACCTGACCGGCACCGCCCCAGAGTATTTTCTGGACCACGGGAGGTCAAGATTGTCTAACAGCACGACCAACACTGCCAATGCTTGCTGGGCTCTTAGGAGACACTGAGGGGTCAATAAGAGCTAAAGAACAGCCCAGAACACAGAGCCAGGATCAGTGGCTGGAAACAAACTTTATGAGACCACAGGAAAGTTGGCCACACCCATAAGTGGGACATCCGGCAAACTCAAATCATGCCGGACCACGGATGCTGCTGGACCGGAGAGGTTGGACCTGCACTGGAGGTGGAACTCAGCACTGGTCCCAAAGTTTACCAAGCTCAGAGTGAGGTAAAGCAGCTGGAACGAGGGGGGAAGTGCTGGAAATGTCACACAGAGGGGTGGCTTGTGAGGTTTGAGGATTTTGCTGGGAACGTCCACGCAACAAAGAGAACTAATGCACCAATATGCAAATGTTGTGTAGGGCTGACATGCACAGCCGGGCAGACGTGCTGGGCTGCCAGGGCACTGAGATGACTAGCAAGCAGCTCAGAAACAATGGGAGTTAGGACTTTATACCCGTGCGCTCTGGTGACCCCCCCCCCCCCCCCAGCTTCGTTGACAGGTGTACTGAATCCATCCCTGGACACCTGGCGTGTGTTTCTCAAGTAGGATGGAAAGCTGGGAATGCCCCCTCCGTGCCCACCGGTTACCCTAAAGAACAGGCTGTGCACGACCCCCCGACTGACAGGAGCTGGTGTCTTTGGCCTTATCGACTGGCAAGTGTGGACCAGCGCTGCAGTGATTACTCTAAAGACCTGGCAAATCAACAGCTAATCACACTCATGTCAATGTCGGTACTGCCCTGAGTTGAGAAGCACAAGGGGAGGTGATGGGAGAGTTTTACTCCTGACACCCCCCTCCCCCTGCAATCACTCTAAGGCACGTCGACTCCAGCCATGCTTCTCATGGAGCTGAAGTTGCATAATGTAGCTCGACATTGCCCCCACGCTCTCCACAGCGAGGATGCTTCGTCGGATGTCACCGCAGAGGAGAATAAGCAAAGACACAGGCTGGCAGACGCAGAAAGCGGGGGCTTGGGGTGGTCTCACAGCAGGGTGCAGCACTAATGTCTGAAGGACCTTTGCTCTGGACCCAACAGAGCAGGAGTGGGACTCGGCAGGAGGCCTACACCCTCCTGATCTACGGCGCTGAGCAGGCAGCACGGCGAGGCTGGACTCGCTTATTTATAAAATCAAACTGGGAACATTATAAAAATCCTCCAACTGTACCGAGAGCCACTAACATCAGCGTCCAGCTGCTCAGTCAGGGGGTGTGTCCTCAGCTCAGCAGACAGAGCAGCTCATCCATGGTCACAGGCTCATGTCCTCCTCCCGCTCGGGCGCATCTGCTAGCCTCATATTTTGCCACATGAAATCGACGAACATGGAGGCTTGCAAGAGGCGTCCCAGTCTCTGGAAATGACGCTCTGCAAAAAGAGGAAAGGAAAATCAGGGCGAGTTCTCGTCTCTGTCCTGACTCAGGCTGACCGGGGAAGGAGAAGATACTGAGTGGCTCATCTTCGCAGACTTTCAAAAATTATTTTTCAGTGCTGGCACCGGTTGTACCTCCCTAAACTGCGACTCTGGTCCGGCAACATCCTTGGTTTGGCAGGACCATGGACTATTCCTGGACCAGAGATCCCCAGCCAGCATCAGGGAAGCCACGTCAGCCCCAGCTGGCATCCGGCAGCAGAGCTGGAAGTGCACCAGCCCCAGCCGGCACCCGGACAGGTCCCGAGGGTGCCAGACCAGGAAGGTCCAACCTGTAATAAGAGGCCAGGAAGCAATTATTCCTTCCACAGAGCATCTTCATAGGAAGAAGGAAGGACCAATGGCCCAGTTCAGCTGGCAACACTGTACTGTTGTCTACACGCTCTGGGTGCAAGGTGCTGCTCAGAGACCTTGGACCCAGGGCCTGGCTGAGATCAAACGCCACATGCTGGTACTGGGAGAGGTGCCCCAGGACCAGCTCTGGATGGCTGAGCCGCTCAGGCAGACAGCCCTGCCAACATTTTAGCCCTGCTGAGATGCCGTCTCCTTCGTAACTCACCGGTGTAGGGCAGGAGGGATTCCACCGCTGATTTAATCCCCTCGTACTGCAGGAGACACTCGGGCGCTTCATGCGTCAGGAGGGTTTCGAGGATAGCCTGAGCCTCGTGGCAGTTTCGAGAATTCGTGTTCCACGTCACAGAGAACTTCAACACTGACTCTGCGGAGAAAAGCCAGTCGCTCGGGGCGGGTACAGGTCACTCGCCGGCTCGAGAGCGACATCACCTCACCAGAGATGCCAGCTCAGAGGGGATCTGTCAGGCCAGGGCAGGCCAGGGCAGGCCAGCTCCATGCATGACCGAGTGACAAACTTTGGGGGCCACAGTGACTGTAGCTAAAGTCCCTTGCGGGGTCAGTGACGTCAGAGGTTGATTGTGAAGAACTGATCAGTAATGTAGGGAAGCGGCCTTATGGACAGAGGGATGCAAATCCCTGGTTCTGCTCCGGACCCAACCCGGGCAAGTTACTTACACTCCTAAGTGCCTCCATTTCCCCAACTGTAAAATAGGGCAGGATGCAGCCACCCCCTCGGGCGTGGGGATGGAAAACGCTCCCAATGTGCAAAGGGTCGTTGTGTGGCCACAGACCAGCCTGCAGCAGGCTCGGTTCTACGTCACGGCTGACCCTTGAACTGACAGGATAACCCCGAGCCCTCTTCGGGCTTGGTGAGGGTGGGATTCAGTGATGAAGAGTGAACATAAGGCAGATTCTAGGCCTTCTAAAACAGGCTCCTAATCAAAAACACTCTTACGCTGTATGAGCAATAGCGCAACCGACCTTTCTGATCCTGCCGCAGTCTGAGGAGGTTCTTTTTCAAGTTCTCTTTCCCATCCGTTTCCTTAAGGATGGCTAACGGGGAAAGGGAAGAGACAGGAAAGAACGGTTCAATTAATTGCTAGAAAATAAAAAAAGTTAAAATCAAAAGCCACATTTTGGAAGTAAAACGTATCCCAGAATTTGGGATATGCAGCAGGTGTGCAATGCTACGTCTTAAGGGGTCGCTGACTTCTTGTCAAGAGGAGGGAGCTTTAGCCTTGGTGTAATTTAAAAGGCTTAAGGGCAAGTCAGTAGCTGAAAGAGACTTAATTCAATAGCCTGGAGGGAAGATGATGCAAGAAACTAATTCTCATATTTAATTAGTCAAGTCTCACCCCTGCTTTTCCAGACAACTCACCTTCCCAGGATGCTAAGATAAACAGCCATTGAAAGAGACGTTTCTCTGCACTACGCTGAGTGAGAATGACTGGTGTTGGGAAGGTTGCTAGAGTTACGCCTATTACAAATGAAGTGTATGCTGTTCTCCTCTCATCACACCCGGCCTATTTACAGGCAGGGCTGGTAACACCATCAGTTATTAAGGTTGCCTGATGCTTCCCATTATAAGACTCCATTTTTGGCAGCTTATAACTTTGCCAAATTTTTATCATTTGGGCTGACATTTTCCATGCTGGATGACTGCCGACCCAAGTTGAACGTTGGGGGAAAGTTTCAGCCACGTCAGTCAGCTGTTGCCAAGAACGGGACTAGGGAAAGAAAGATGCACTGTTTTGTGCATGTTAAATTCTGACAACCCTTTATCAGAGATGCTTTAGCGCAACGGTTTTCCAACTTTTTCTCGTGACCCAGTTGAAGAAAATTGTTGTCTCCCGTACTTCTGCTAGTGCCGCGCTGCCTTCAGAGCCGGGCATGTGGCCATCTAGTTCTGAAGGCAGCACAGAAATAAGCGTGGCAACACCGTGACACACCTAACAATAACTGTGTGACCCTCCCCAATCCTCTTTTCAACCAGGACCCCCTGTACGAGAAATGCTGGTTGGCCCTGAGAAAACTGAGTAGTACAAGGTACACAAGACCAGATTTCACAGAGCACAGATTTCACGGTTTGTGACGTGTTTTTCACGGCTGTGATTTTTGTAGGGCCCTACTCATCACCAATGAACCCCCCCTCCCCACAAACGTTAGGCCTAGTTTCTCTGCCAAACTCTAAGCCTGGATGTGACCTCAGGGAACACCTGCTCAGCAACCTGAGCTGGGGTGCTGTGAAGAGCTGTTTGTGGAGTAATTGCCATGAGCCATTTTTAAATGCTGCAAGGTAACAATTAACCTGAGTCATGAGTCTGGTTTCAGGCTGTTGGCTGTAGTGACAAAAGCTGCCCTGTATGCTAACTCAAAGGCCCGCTGCTCTTGGACAATCAGCCACTGTGCATGACGCTCAGAGAAGCCACCGAGGTCTGCACAGCGCAGTGTTTAACATCCGCCATGCTCGGACCTCTCCTGACACGTGCGTGTGCTGAGATCAGAGGGAACAGTTGCTGGTGGGCACAATGCAGTGGAGCATTGGTGATTGCCAATCGGAAAATGGAGGTGGGCTTCATACCCTGCTGTTCTCACTTAGCTTGCTCCCGGACTCCAGGTTTCTGTCTGTCACCTGACAGCAGGGCACGATTTGGAATATACCAGGAAGCAAACTGCCGGACAGTGGACACCTACCTTTGATCACGGTCAGCACTGTGTGTGGCCGATCCAAAGAGATTGCCAGCCCTAACGCTTTCAGGTATTTTTTCTCATGGAGCAGGTTGGAAAGCTCTTGGTCTCTGTAACGCAGTCAGGAAGAAGAGGCTGTCAGAGGTTCATTTGCTTGAGAGAACAAAACATTCTGCAGCAAATTCACTAGTAACAATGCATACAGATCCAGTGCCAAGAAGTTTTTCAAAGCAGGCTTGTCCATGCCCTTAGCGTGTTGATAATTAGCCTGGCATTATGGTGAAGGGTTTCCTGAGTTACTCTGTGTTTGGCTGACACAGATGAAAAAGAATGAGGAGTAAGTTTTGGGGGTCTGACTTGGCCTCTCTCAGCAGTACAGAACCCTGACGTTCATGGACTTCCAAGTTAATGGTCTTCCAAGTTAATGGTTATTATACGAAGACAATGGGAAGCCAAAGTAACCTACAGCAGTAGAGAGAGAGAGACTAAGAGATATTACGGGACAGACACACAGAAAATTTGCTGACCGAATAAGGAGGAATGGGAAGGCTTTAGAGCAGTTTCACGAGGCTGGCACGCGGTAAAGCAGACAATGCATTCTCCAAAGTATTGTCAGGGCTACTCACTTCATAATCTGCTCCTCTTGCTTAGCTTGCTCCTCTTCCAGTTCAATTTCAGTGACATCCTTTAACAGATCACAACAGCTGCTGTCAATCCCGCTGAGACGGCGTTTGATTTCCTGCCTGTCATTTCAGCAGGAGCCTGCATTCCCCAGAAAGATCTTTATGGGGGTGTCAAATGCGGAATGTAGCTGCTCCCCAAATTATCCGCAGCACCACGGACCAAGCCCTTCCAAGCCATTGTTGGCGCTCACAATATATTGGCAGGCTGCCCCGGGCATTTCCTGCCCCTGCCTTTCAAGAGACGTGTCCAGTGCTGTTCTGGAGCCTCAGAATCAGTCTCTGCGTATCCCCATTTTACAGATGGGGAGGATGAGGAGAGCAGAAGGCAGGCAGCCTGGTTCCCAGTCCTGGACTCTGACCACTAGACCTCACTTCCCCCCCATTCTTAAAGCAAAGTGAAGGAGGACCATGTCCAATACCTTCCACAGGATGATGCAGGAATCGCTGGATGCTGTCACGACCAGGTCATCCTGTTTGTTACAGTGGAGACCCCACACTTTATCTTCGTGACCGTCTAACGTTTTCACACACTCGTTGGTTTTAATCGTCCAAAGTTTCAAGAGCCCGTCTGAACCGCTTTTGGCAAGGGGAAAGAGAAACCAACCATAAACCCCTGGATTGAAACAGACACTAGACCCACAGTGTCCAACATGCTCACCATTAGCCAACATATGTGGCTATTTGGCTGGTTGAGTGTGGCTAGTTGGCTCACAAAATTATTGACATTTGCAGAGTAACATGGCTAGTTTGCTAGAGCAGTAGCTGCTACAGGGGCTTCTGCTTCAGAAGTGCTAGGACCGTGGTGATCAATCTCGCTCTGCTCTCCTATCAGAAGAGAGCGCTTGGTGAAAGCGGCAGTATCTCACAGCGTCTCAGGAATCTGCCACATTAAAGCTCATTTCAAACTAAACCAAAGGACGCTGCGAACACCCCCTTATTGTATTCTTTCTAATTTGGCAAGTCACGTGGCAGTACCGAGGCACTCAGCATCTGAATGTATGTACCCTCTCTGCACCCCTGGGAGGCAAGGCAGTGCTGTTATACCCATTGTAGAGATAGGGAGCTGAGGTACAGAGTACGTGATCTGCCCAAGGACACACAGGAAGTTGGTAGCAGAGGCAAGAACCAAACTGGTGTCTCCCAAGCCCCAGGTTAGCATGTTAGCTCCTGAACTAGGGATGTTAAATTGTGTTTAATCAACTAATTGACTAGTTGATGCAATTTCCATCGGTTAGTCGATAAGGGGGGAAACTGCAGAGCCACAGTGGGGTTAGCTCCTGGCCCTTGGACCTAACACCGCTGCAGCTCTGCCTTTTAGATGTATTAAGAGCTGCTACAGTCTTCATATATTTAAAAGGCTGAAGCAAAGTGGGTGGGAGGCCAGGCGTGAGCTGGAACAGCTGAGTCCCGTCTTGCACCCAGTCCCCTGCTACACCTCTACGTCCCCTGCCCCCTGTGGAGACAGAGCTGGGGGGGGGGGACCGGCTTTTAAGCCGGCTCCTCCCAGCACTGGCTCCTGCTCCCCCCCCACATCCCTATGCTGAACCATCTTTCCTCTCTGAACTGAAACTTTTAAACCGCAACTTACATCTTCCTGCTTATGCAATTCATTGGCTCTCTCCACTGCACTCTGCGTGGATGGGGCGAAGGTCATTCATTCGGGTTTTATTTCTGTTTATAGCCAGAAAAGGCAGAACCTCCTTTCCTGCAGGGTTCTGCCTCCGTTCCCTTTGGCTGATGGATTCTTGCTCTGCCAGCTACGATAGGTGAAACTCCCCAGCTACAGGGTATCGCTCCCACTCCAGCAGGTTGGGGGGACGCGACACTGGGGCAGGGCGGCACAGGTGTTAGACTGGAGGACAGGTAGAAGCAGACCCGTCACTGCAGACAGCTCAGCGGAAACCCAGCATTTCCCATCAGCAAGGGGGCAAACTTAGTCTGCTTCTGGGAAAGGGGGACAGTCAGGGGGCCTGGTGCTGACCCCTCTGGTTGCTAGCTTGAGGACATTCTGGGCCTAATCCAGTGCCCAGGTAAACAGGCCCCTCCCACCACCGACTTCAGTGGAGCGCCACCTGCTTACTCCAGAGCCGAATGTGCCCCCCTCTCTCGCCAGAGTCCCATCTGCCAAGCCCACCTCTCAGCCTGGGAAAGGGGATTTGCAAATCAACAACCACCTCCCGCTCAAGCCTCTGCTCTCCAGTTCACGGCCCTGGCCCAGCCTCGCCCAGGGAAAGGCCATACCTCGTAAGCAGCTGTGTCCCGCGGCTCACAAAAGCCATCTTCAGCACTGAGGCATCGTGGCCTTCAAAAGTCTGGCGGGGGGGAGGAGAGCACAAAAAGTAACAATATTAAGAGTCACCCTTGCGGTGAAACGCATGTCTGCTAGGCCAGAGCATGGGGGAGACCCTGCTGTGCGGTTTGGGGCTACGTGACGGTTTGAAATGGCACCTTCTTTCAAGAGAACTAAAGCTGCTAGAGAAAGCTCCAGGCAGGTAGGTCATATCCCTGGCAAGGTGCAGGGTAGGGGAGAGCCGGGGGAAGGAAGGACGCATCCCAGGGCTACTTTTTAAAAGCGTGCACCTGCGATCCAAGGTTAAATCCCGCACAGCACGACGGACATTTACATTAACTGGATCTGTCAGCGGCTGAAAAGTTGATTTGCCCGCTTAATGTGTCTTGCAAACATTAAGATACAAGTGAGATCTCATCCCTGCGGAATAGTCACAGGCGGATGGTGGCACTGGGGCTGCTAAGTGATCTAAAAGTAGGAACACACAACAAGGCAGCTGCAATGTAGGGTCTACCTCCTCCTCAGAATAAGGAGACCGACCGAAATGAGGTCTCTGTTGAAGACCCAGAGTCAAACTGCTCTATTCTATGCCTATGTCCTTCAAGGTCCTGGCTGTGTCCTGTCAATCCAGCTTTCTTTCCAAGGATGGACTACAACCACCCCCTGCAACCAGCCCACATTGCTCCTGGGCTAGCCAGAGAAGGAAGGAGGCAACAAGAGTCCTGCTACGGAGTTTCCTGTCTGTGCACATCTCAGGTCCCGATGGAGAACAAATTCAGGCCTGAACAACTTTTCCCTTCTGATGGCTCCATTTCCACTAGTCTGACCAAGCCAGGTCTCTTTGGAGCAGCCCTGGAAAACCTCTGCCACCTTCAAGCATTTGCAGAGGATCCAGGAGTTTGAATTCCCATTACCTTCAAACAGCTGAAGTCATGAAGACCCCACAGCTTCACGGTGCCATCTGCGGAGGAGGTGGCCAGGACCTGATCCACGGGAGAAAACTGCACGCACCAGATCCCACGCTTGTGTCCCGAGAAGACGCCCATCAGAGAGCAATCAGGGCAGGACCACAGCTTGGCCGTGCGGTCCTGCGAGCCGGTGGCGATCAGTTTGTCATTTGGAGACACTGCCACACTGTTTATATCCTAGAGAAAGTCACACAAAAGGAGCAAAGCAGTGAAATTCTTTAGCCCAGGGCTGAGGAGAGAGATACATGTTCTGGCTAAGC
Source organism: Pelodiscus sinensis (assembly GCF_049634645.1). Taxonomy (NCBI): domain Eukaryota; kingdom Metazoa; phylum Chordata; order Testudines; family Trionychidae; genus Pelodiscus; species Pelodiscus sinensis. The sequence continues at coordinate 37,614,677 of NC_134726.1, read as the reverse complement.
TCATTCTGAGACCTCAAGATTCATTGTTCCTGGGACTCTCTCTCTTTTACAGCTAGCACACTTGGCATGCTCTATTCTGTTACAGCTCAACTAGAAACTAAATAAAACATCTTCCCATGAAGTGATCTCTCCAGGATATAAAAATGTTTCCTTTTGGGCAGCTGTTCTATGCTTTTAGATAGGTGCCCCCAAGTCAAGCCCCGCTATCTCCATCAGTCTCATACAGGCACCTGTTTCTCGTACTGATCTGAGATTCAAAGAGGACAACTAAAATATGGGAACGAAAGCCACAGAGAAAGAGGGGGGGAGGGGGAGAAAAAAACATGCTCTGTCTTGGGAAATGATTTATGTGGAGAAAGAAACAAATAGCTTCAGGGGGATTTCTCTGGCCTCCACTTCACAAATAAATCGCTGATTTTCCTTGTCTGATATTAGTGGAAATTATTTCATCAGTCACGTTGTCCGTAATGCACAGAACCCTGAACCAGGCCTGGCTCAAGAGAGAGATCTTGGAGTCATTGTGGATAGTTCTCTGAAAACCTTCACTCAATGTGCCGCAGCAGTCAAAAAAAGCAAACAGAGTATTAGGAATCATTAAAAAAGGGACAGAGAATATCTTATTGCCTCGATAAATCCATGGCCCACATCTTGAATAGTGCATGAAGATATGGTCACCTCATCTCAAGAAAGATCTTAACATTGGAAAAAGTTCAGAAAAAAAGGCAACAAAAATTATTAGGAATTATGAAGAGAGATTCAAAAGACTGGAACTTTTCAGCTTAGAAAAAGAGGAGACTAAGGAGGGCTAGGAGAGAGGTCTATAAAATCATGACTGGCATGGAGAAAGAGAATAAGGAAAAGTTATTTACTTGTTCCCATAACACAAGAACTAGGGGTCCCCAAATGAAATGAATAAGTAGCAGGGTTTAAAACAAACTTAAGGAAGTATTTCTTCATGCAACGCACAGTCAACCTGTGGAACTCCTTGCCAGGGGATGTTGTGAAGGCCGGGACTTTAACAGGGTTCAAAAAAAAGCTAGATAAACGCATGGAGGTTAGATCCATCAATGGCTACTAGCCAGGATGGTGATCACTTGACAATTCCCTGTTCTGTTCACTCCCTCTGGGGCACCTGGCATTGGCCACTGTCAGATGACAGGACACTGGGCTGGATGGACCGTTGGTCTGACCTAATATGGCCGTTCTGATGTGCTTCTTAGGCTGCCGAAGGCACTCAGAACACAGAGCGCAAGAACTGCCTCATCTTCCAGAGAGAAAAACTTTTCAAGCCCGCTGACATTTTACCTTGTCGTGACCCCTCTCAGTCACGTGGGCATGGAGTGTTTCAGGGCTGGCGATCAAGCCTGCTTTTGCTTTGGCAGTGAGGGACTCTGGGAGATTCCAGACTTTGATCGTACAGTCTTGGCTGCTGGTGACTACAAAGCTCTCTTTCATTCTGGAAGCAGGAGCGGGGAGAGAGATATGAAGAGGAAAAATGTCAAATGCAATAAAGCAAACCCACCACTTCACCTGCACAGAGAAGGGGGCTTTTCTGTCACCAGCCTCATCCTGCACACTCAGCTGGGATTTCAAACAGCTGCCTGTCTCGGGATTTTGAAAAGTTTTAGTTCATTTCACTTGAACCCTGACGACAGCCCCCAGTACAGGCACCGGGACGCCTCTGGCCCAAGATCATCTAATACACTGCAGCTTTCCAATACGAAAACTGAACTGCAAAACGGAGTGAACGTGAAGAAAGGAGAAGACCTGGAGAGATGTCCTAACAAGTTGTATTCTCTCTGCCGTCCCAATCCGTCCCTCTCTGATTCACTGCAACGTAATCCAGAGCCATATGGACCAAGGTTCCTAGAGCTTTTTGTTCTGCACGGACTTGAGCCAGGTGGACACAGAGGAGACGCGCAAACACAAGAGTTGGGGGTGGTAAGGCAACAGGGTGGGACAAAAATGTCTCTTTCAACATTATAGCTACATCTAGACTGCAAGCCTCTTTTGAAAGATACTGTCGAAAAAAAAGAGCGTCTAGACGACAACCAGTACTTTCGAAAAAGCAAACCGCTTTTTCGAAAGACAGCACCCAGGCAGTCTGGATGCTCTCTTTCGAAAAACAGGGGTTCTTCCTCATAAAACGAGATTTTCTGCAGTAAAAAAGCTGCCGCGTTCTTTCGATTTACTTTCGAAAGAACGTGGCTGACATCTAGATGCAGGTACAGATTTTTCGAAAAAAGGCCCCCTTTTCTCAAAAAAATCCCTGTAGTCTAGACACATCCTACTAGAAGATCGACCCAGCGTTGCTTGGGTCCTTAATTTAAAAAAGAAAAAAGTCCAGGCTTCATGTGAATCATGGCTCTGGGGTGGGGTTGAGGAGGAGGGGTTCAGGCTGCCCCAGGCAGAGAGGACAACCCCAGCCCTCTCTCCCCACAACAGCTTGGGGTCAAAGGAGAAGCGCCTCCCCATGGCCGCTGCAGCTCCTGCAGGCACAGTTGGGGGAAAGGTGCAGGTCTCCCAGCTGAGGCAGGTCCAGGTTCATTGGCCTCCTGTGTGCCCCAACCAGAGTGAGGAATGCAGCAAACTGCGCGCTTCCTCCTCACTCCCAGACAATAGGGAACAGTCAGCAATGTCTCCGTATGAATGGGGGAGAAGGAGGGGAGGAAAAGAGGCACTTCAGCTCCACCACTCTCCCAAGTGCCCCGAGCCCCGGGGGCAGGTAGGGGGGCGGTGGAAGGGTCAGGACTGGGGAAGTCCCGAACCGGGAAGGAAGGGGGCGGACAGGGCCAGCCTGCCAGTGACTGTCTATTTTCTGTATGGTTTGATGAGAAGCACAACCAACCCATTCCAGGCACATCCCATTGTCCTGGCCCCACCAAACCCTGACCTTGCTTTAAGTTTGGAGAAGAGGCAGCTGCCTCCCGCATGTGGTGCTCCCAGCTCTTACCGGTTAGGAGGTGTTCTTGAACGGACAAACTCTCAACTACGTAGTAGACCAGTCAACGTGCTCACCCTGATTGGCCTGCGACACCGCAGCAGATTGGCTTACACAGACTGTGGTTTCATCCCTGTGGACAGTAACCACACACAAGAGGAAAGATGCCTCCGTTACCTTGAGCAAGAGAGCGCGCCCACGCCATGGGCATGACCCAATCCCTCGGCCACGCAGGTCACCTCGCCTGCTTTATCCATCCGCCAAACCCGGAGGCTTCTGTCCTGCAAGAGGAAAGAGGCTATAGTTTGCTGACAAGTGAACCGATTAGCATTCCAACAGCTAATGCATGTGGTAGTATCTATGCCTGGAGTCACTGCACGATCATCGCCTGGTACAGACAGACGGGGGTAGCTGTGCAAGGAGGGATTCCAGCTTAGCAGCCCAAGCAACAAACCCTCCCTCTCTAGGATTCTGTGCATAAGAGGTTACTTACACTCACCCTCCTGTGCTTACAAATCTTGGAAGAGCATCCCCAGCCTCCCTAGCAACCAGTTCTGGTGCTCAGCTTTTCTTAGAGTTAGGAAATTGTCTTAAGAACATAACATGAAAACATAAGAAGGGCCAGACTGGGTCAGACCAAAGTCCACCTAGCCCAATGTCTGCCAACAGTGGCCAATACCAGTTGCCCCAGAGGGAGGGAACGCAACTGGTAATCTTCATGCGATCCCTCCCCTGTCACCCATTTCTAGACAAAGAGAAGCTAGGGACACCATTCCTACCCATTTGGGCTAATAGCCATTGATGGACTTAACTTCCATGTACCTATCTAGCTCTTTTTTGAACCCTGTTCAAGTCCTAGCCTTCACCACATCCTCTGGCAAGGAGTTCCACAGGTTGACGGTGCACTGAGTGAAGAAAAACTTCCTTTAGTTTGTTTTCAACCTGCTGCCTATTAATTTCATTTGGTGACCCCTAGTTCTTATATTGTGGGAATATGTAAATAACTTTTCCCACACCACTCATGATTTTATAGACCTCTATCATATCCCCGCTTAGTCACCTCTTTTCTAAGCTGAAAAGTCCCAGTCTTTTTAATCTCTCTTCATACGGCACCTGTTCCAAACCCCTCATCATTTTTGTTGTCCTTTTCTGAACCTTTTCCAATGGCAGTGTATCTTTTTTGAGATGAGGCAACTACATCTGTATGCAGGATTCAAGATGTGGGCGTACCATGTTTTATATAGAGGGTGAAGCCTTATTCTATAGTATTCTCTAATATTCAACCTAAAGCTCCTTCCCTACAAACTAAGCTAGACAAATTCATTTAAATGGAAGGCGAAAATGTACGTGAGTTGCTTTATTTTTTGAGCCTGCTGGGACAGCCTGCCACTTGTCTCTGAACATCTAGGCTACATACTGCTCCAGCCACCTTTGCAGCATTGAACAGCTCCGAGCTCACATGCTGGAGAGACACTCTTACTAAGAACGGCACAACTAGGAAGATTTTAGGAAGATAAAACAGCTGGAAGTTCCTGTTGGGCCAGTGTAATAAAACCAGCCCATATAAGAACACTGTTTTTGAAGGACAATAGTAAAAATTGATAGGAATAAGGACATAGGGCTTCAAAGGAGTTTAACAACTTTGTGTCAGAGGTAGGACGGACAGAAGTTCCCCTCAGTACAAAGGCCCTTTCCAAAATTGATGAGGAGCAAGAAAACTGCCCACAACAATAAAAATCACTGTAAGCATCCAGGGACAGAATTATCATCTTACCTTAGCACAGCTGGCAAACATCAAGCCCTTCCTGAAGACGTCCAAGGCAAGAACCGTTTCTGAAAGGAAAGACGGCAGCAATTAATTGTTTGTAACGCTGTAGAACTTAAAAGCCCTAGACATGGACCAAAATCCTTTTGTGCAAGGCAAGGTTCAAAGAGAACAAAAAAATTAGTTGAAGTAATATTCCCTCTAATCTTTTCCAGTCACGTGCAGAATAAATTTGTTATGTGCACTGAGGCGTGTGTGGATGTGCACCACCAGGAGAAACACAAACCTAGCTGGGGGCGCTCTGCTACTCAGTGGTGTGGCCTTGGAATCTCTCCTGAGCGGCTGCCCGCGCACCCAGCTGACAGGGAACCCAGACTGTAAGCTCTTCAGAGCCGGGTCAAATATAAAACCCGAGACAGCAGACATACGCAGACAGGTGGGGCAGCACGGGAACATTGGCAATACCAGTCAGCATGTTTCGCAGCAGTCCCAGCACCCCGCCAGGGCAACCGCTGCCAAGATGCTGTGATGGGCGTGCAACAAAAGGGGCGTTCTAGGAAGGGCTCTGAAGGACAAGGAGCGTGGTGGATGTTTATCGGCGCACCTCCCACACACGAGAGGCATCGGCGCCATGTTTTATTTAGACAACAGGAACGCATGGAGTAATGCAGCACCCACTGCCCCATGGGGGAGGGAAGCTGTGTGGGGCTTAAAACCACACCCGTACGTTGTGGGCTCTGCCGTTTGCTGGTAAGGCATGGCTAAGTTTGCAGACCTGGGGGGTTTAACCAAAGTGCCCTAACACTCAGCGTTGGCCATTGCTCCCCACCTCCTAGCTAGAACATCAGGGGATTCCAGAGCTGGCAAAAGATGCTAAGCCAGCAACCCTGGACAATAAAGGCGTCTCTTTATGCAAAACGGGGACAGCAGCAGGAGCGTCCATGCCCACCCCTGCAGAGCCCACGACGCCCTCCTGCTCCAGAGACCTAGAGCGGCCTGCACACAGACGAGTCGTGGGAGGAGAGAAGCCAGTTCCCGGGGATAGCCACACAGACCCCTCCCTGCCCACCACAGAGCCGCTAGACCCCTGCGCACCTGTGTGGCCGTACAGGATCTGGCAGTGCGACGTTGCCAGCTCAAACACTTTCAACTGAGGGCTGTTAGTAGCCACCACAATGTGAGAGTCAGCCAGGCCCAGGAACCGCACATCCAGAACCTCATCGTTGTAACCTGCAAACTGAAGGCAACGGAACAGCTTAATGGGCAAGAAACATGCTGGCGAGAGACGCCAAATGACAGACACCATGGCCGGTGGCACTGCACTGATGTGCATTCCTGTTGATCTTTCGCTTGATGCCATGCTTAAAAGCCATCCGCCATAGCACAGTCTCCATTAAACACACAGGCCTTGTCTACGATAAAAGGAAGATCGCTCCTCCTGCAATCCATCTTCCGGAGTTCAATTTAGCAAGTCTAGTTAAGACTCCCTAAATCAAATTCAGAGGCCCCACCACCTCTTGCCGGTGTTGAGTACTCCTCCTTTTGCTCCTGTCAGCCTCCCTCTGTGGGGAAGCTGCCAAGCTCTGCTTAAGGGAAGCTGACTCCAGCTACATATTCTACACAGCTGGAATTGTGTGCCTTAAACTGAGCTGCCAGGTCTACTGTAGACGTGGCTGTAGATATTTAAGGACGTGGAGCATTCCTTGATGATCTGCCCCTCACTGCCTTTTTGTCTGTTTTGTGTCTTTAAGAAGAAATAGCTGCTTATGCCAGGTCTTGGGTTCCTCCTGCCTGGGCTCCAACCCAGTGCAATGCAAAGCTCCCCCAAAGAAACCTGCACTCTGCGCATTGGAAATGGATCTGAGTAGCAAGGAGAAAAGGGCAGCAACAGCTGGGGGAAAAGGCCATTGGACACACTGTCCCAGGCATGGGTGGGGAAGAGAAGGGCTGGGTGGGGAAGAGAAGGGGCAATGCGGCTTGTACGCGGTACCTGCTTTCTGAGTTGAAGTGTCTGGGCGTCGTAGAAGAGGATATTATGCTCAGCTGTCACAGCCGCGATCTCATTTTTCTCCGGCACGAGCATGCAATGTGTCAGACTGCGCACGCTGCCCCCTTCTTCCTCCTCGGTGTCCACCCGTCGGTAGGGCACAATCTGGGTGTACACGCAAGCAGCTGTGGCAGCTTCCCATATGCGCAGGATCCCTAATGCACAGGATGCACAGTGTTACCCACACAATATGTTCAGAAAGGTCCTTGGAGGCGTATCTGTTTAAACTCCAGCCTTGACTTTAGGAGACAGCTGGACTGGGTGAGCCAAGGGTGTGATTTAAACTGATTGGCTGTGAAAGCCTGACTTGACCCTCTGACTTTGATCTAAGCCAGACTTATTTCAGGTTAGCTAAAATTGATTAGGAACAGATGAAAGCGAGACTAAAGCAAGCCACTGCAATTGAAGTGTCCACAGAGGGGTTTGCATTGGTTTAAAAGTCAATTTCATTTAAATCGGTGCAGTTCTCATGTCAATGTAACTCTGAAGACAGAAAGGCTACGTCTACACTGCAAGGTTTTTGCGCAAAAACTTGTGGAACGTCCACACCTCAAATGCGCTTTTGCGCAAGGAAATCAACAGGAAAACAGCAGAACAGAAGGCTTTTTCCATCTTAGGAAAACCTCCTTTTACGAGGCATAACTCCCTTGTGCGCAAGAGTTCTTGTGCAAAAAAGCAAGTGTGAACGCTCCAGAGGGGTTTCTTGTGCAAGAACATTCTCAGAATGGCCATCAGAGCTTTCTTGTGCAAGAGCATCCATGCAGTGTGGACACTCTCTTGCGCAAAAGCACATTGCTTTGGCGGTGTGCTTTGAGGTGTGGACATGCTCTTGAGCAAGAAGCCTGCAATGTAGATGTAGCCAAAGTGTTTTCTAAATTAACTCTGGACCAGTGGGGTTCTGCAAAGTGAAAATAAAGGTTCCGCGAGAAAATTCCATTGCAATAACATTTTATTATTTAAAAAAAAATTAATATTGAAGCATTGATGAATTTTATTGAAAATAATTTTAATTTGTGTTTGCTGCGATAAGTGTCCCTGTGTAATGCCAGCTTCGCCAGAGAGTGGGGATATCACCACTAGTCAGCGCTGCACAGTTAGTGATACGATCGCCTGTTATATACCACCGTAAATCCCCGTACTCACTCTCAGACAGCGTGGATCGTGTGGGTGACGGAATACGAATAGACTAGCACCACGTCGAACAAAGTTTATTATTATCCTTACTTATTTGGGGTCTACTTTTTCAGCTCCATACATAAGACTGTTATTAAGGGTTCCGCAAAATTCTTTCAAGTTTAAAAGGGTTCCGTGGACAAATAAAATTGGGAAACACTGCTCTAGACCATGCAACCTGAGCAGGCTTTCATCCTCCACTCGCCATCCTGGCACTGGGGACTTTAATAGCTGAGCAGGGATGGGGAAGAGGGAAAGCGTAGTTTTAAATATTTCAAGTGGCAGAACAGGCTCACTGAACTGGACCTGGCTTTCAGATAGGGCCGGTGCTAACCAACTGGCGGCCCTGGGCGACTGCCTGGCTCACCTGTAGGGTTGCCAGATGGCTTTAAAAAAAAAAAAAAAAACACTTGACAAAAATGTGTCAGGGAGTAACCAGGGAAACCTGGGGGGAGGATTCAGGAGGTCGGGCCAAAATGCAGTCAGAGTCCGCCCCTGAGACCGGCTCTGTCAGCAGCTCCTTGAAAATGGTGGCCCCAGGCGACCACCCAGCTCGCCCGTCCCTAAGATGGGCTCCGTCAACAGACACAGGGCAATGGGAAGGGAGCTGAGCCCTGACAACGGCTGGCCACAAAGTATCGTTTACTCCTTGGAGAGCAATGACAGGACATTCCAGAGGGGTCACTCACCTTTGCTGCCAGCTGTGAGAAAGTGAAGCCCTTGTTTCTTCACACCTACGTGTGAGAAATCTCCACCCTCCGGTAACAATACTGCAGCCTCCACACTCTGCCAGAGACATTGACAAACCATGAGGCTAAATGAAAGGTAAGGAGATTTTAACAGCCCGAGAAACCACTTGGAATCACAAGCAGGTCCTTTTTCTCCTGACTAGAGGTCACACACTGCCAGTGAAGCAATCTCACCTCATATATAGGAACTGTCCTCTTGGCTTCTCTTGTTTTCAGGTCCCATACCATACAGATTTTATCACGACCGGCACTGCAACAAAGGTTATAAAGAAAGTCACTGCCAGCACCTTCTAGGCAAGAATCTCACAGCCAAGTCAGACACGGAGTGTGGCTAGTCAACCTCTCTCTCGGTCAGATGCATGACGAACAAAGCCACATGCGACCCTGTGGGGCAGGGCAGTATTATCTCCAATTTACACTTGGGGACACTGAGGCACATTAAGTAAAACCCAGACCCTCAACCTCTCTCCCCCTTGGAGCCCCAACTGAGCCTCAACGTTCCCTTTCTTCGCTCAAACAGCAAACCCCACGAGGGAGAATCTGAACTGGGCTCTGATAAGCCCATAGCAAGTTTACCTGACAAGCGTGTCCCCATCTGCAGTGAAAGCCAGAGAGGTGACTGCACTGTAGTGGCCGTCGAGAGAGGCGATGCACTTGCTGGATTTCAGGTCCCAGATCCGGATTTTATAGTCCATGGAAGAGGAGAAGAGTTGCAAGCGGGAGATATCAGGATGGAACTCGACAATGCTATTTGGAGAGAGAGAGATCAACGTGATGCAGGCACAAACCAACCAATACGGCAAGAACGTAAACATGTAGCGTTTAACAGACTGTTCTCATTAGCTGAACCGGGTTCAAATGACTGACCTTCTTTGTGGAATCTCATCTCAGTCTGCCCACTGGGAAAATGTACCCTTGGTCTTCACTCTAGGAATGCTCTAAAGAGTGCATACACTATCAATTGGGAGTGTCTCGACTTGAGTTCGTAGAACTCCTTAGCCAGGTCAGCTCTCTCCCTACCTTTCCCTCCCAGGTTGGTGCCTCCTTTCGCATATCCCAAATCAGCCACCGAGAACAGTTTTGGAGTTGCTCAGGACAATGATCTGCATTACCTTTGCCCTGAATACTTTTCTTACTCGGTCATCCCAGGATAACCCTATTGACCAGACTGGGACGGTGCCAAACGAATTAGCAATGATTATAATTATTCAGCAAGATGATCATTGTATTTTGAATACTTCTGTCACCTGAGACTGCAGTATAAACTTCATATGGAACCAGCATGCAGCGATCTCTTTAGCCAACACTGAAATGCTGCCCCCTCTACGCTGGCATGCAGCAGCTGTTTAAAAGTACACACCAACACGTCACAATAATTTAGGCCAGAGAGAAACTTCCTGTGTCCAGCAGAAAGTATGGGAGGGAGACGTCTTTATGAGAGTTGGAATTCAGCCAAGATACCAGGGCTATCATTCTTATGCAATATGCTTTGGCTCTTTCTGGGCACCACAAAGCTCGCTATTATCAAGCGGAGGACTGCATCAGCGGCCTGCTGGTGACTTAGCTTTTATGTACTAGAATTGCAGCATGGGGAGCTTCTCCCTGCTCTCTTCAAATGCTGAGCAGCCAAAAGCCTTGAGCGAGCTTGCCATGCTAACAGAATTGGGACCACAAATCCAGGACCTCAAGTCATTGCTCCTTATTTCAGACAGAACACCTGGGTGGAATGTCAGTGTTTTGGTAAAATGATCTCTGCTAGTTTCCCTAATGGAAAAGGGAGGGTAAGAGGATTTTCTCCTGACTTACTGTACAACCCCTGAAGATCCTTTCAGGTTATGCGTGCAATACTGTTTGACAACATCCCAGATCTTAATGGTGCTGTCACAGCCACCTACACGAAGAAAGGACATGAAAGAATTAACCAAAATGGACAACACAGCAGAGCTGGGACACTAGTTTCACAGGTTACAACAGCAGAAGAGGGAAAATGGGAGAGAACAGCTGGTCACAACAACCACCAGGCAGGTTCCCAAAGATACTGCACGTTACATTTTCAGAGGGCTTTGTAAGTATTAACTCCCCGATCTTCACCACAGACAGGTACAGTTACTGTCCATACTCAGACTTGAGGACCAATGTTTACTCTAAACTTTCTCATTCACATGCAGATTTTTTCCATCCATGTGTGGAAGATTTGTTATGTGCACCAAGGCATGTGTGACTACGCACCACCAATAGAAACACAAAACCTAGCTGTGGGCACTTTGCTAATCAGCTGGGTGACATCTGAATCTCTTCTGAGCGGCTGCACAAGCGCACAGCCTACAGAGAACCCCGATGAAGACACCTTGAGACACAGAAAAGTTAAAAGACTTGCTCAACCTCTCTCCTCCCCCCACCAGAAAGTCAGTTTCTCAGCTGGATTTTCTGGTTTCCAGATCTGTGCTCAGGCCATTAAACAAGCTGCCTCTAAGTACACCTGACAACAGGTAGAATGTTCAACTAATCTTTTTTACTTATTGCAATAAGACGCTAGTTTGCACCAGGAGAGTCTTGAGAGGCTCTCAAGTTTCTGACTTCATTCAAACAGCAGGGGTTGCTGTCTAACATCACAGAACCTGGGCCATTTCATCACCAAAACAGACTCCCCCATCTTGTGACACCGAAGTCAGACTGTACCTGTGGCCAACAAGGTGGAAGTGGAGTCAAAGACCATGGTGGCCACTGGTGCCGTGTGTGTTGCTTTCCATGTACGTCTACACTTGTTCTCTCTCCATTCCCACTGCTTTAGCAGCAACGCCCGGCTTCCCGTCACAAGAATCTAACAGAAACACGCAACAGGGGAAAAGAAGAAAATACAGAGATAAGTTAGCCTGTAAGTACAGTCACATGCTGTGTGATGCATTATGTATCCTGTACATTGTGAAATTTAGAAAACCCAGAGACTGACAAAAGCCAGGAAACTTCAGCTACCAAAACAAGCTAACTCTGAAACTAATTTATTTCCCAGCATTTTTTTTTAATAACCAAAGCCATATAAATAACACTCATAAAAGTGTAAGTATGTCACAATGCACTGGGCTGTGATACAATAAACAGGTAAAAGTCCCTCCCTCTCCCCCTTCCCCCGCTGCATACATTTAGAAGCAACTGCTAGTCTTTCAGATGCAGGCGTTACAGATAACAGCAAACAGCTAATAAAGGCCCTGTTGTAATAACTGGAAAATCCTACTAGAAATTAAATGTTAGGAGAAAAATTAGACCATCACCCTTTGCGAGTGCAGGACGATTCTATGCAGCATATTCTCTAGTGCTGACATATTTTTATTTTTGGGACCTATTAAAGTGGGATGGAAAATAAGGAACCTAAAGTAACGTGTCACATACCTCATCATCAGGGCTAAGAACAAATGATGTAATATCCTCTAGATCATCCTAGAAATAGAAGAGACAGTGAAATCAGCTGTGCAATACTTTTAAATACTGCACCATTCTAGTCTCTTTGCAGGTTTTATATTGCTTACACATGCTACATTGGACACCAGCCAATGGGAGCGGAGAGACTGTGCGGGGGGCCTGGGCGGTGTGCAAAGCCTCCCCCCAGATGCATGGTGCCGAGAGCCACATGGAGCAGCCAGCCCTTTTGAGAGGCCTGGGGCTGCTGGCAAGTAGGGAGCCTGCCTGAGTCTCCTGCTGGATGGCTGGCTGGAAGCCACCTAGGTAAGCGTCTCCTGGCCAGAGCCTGCATGTGGTACTCCACCCCACCTCCTCCTGCCCCAGGTTACCACCCAAACCCTCGGCTCCCCCCCATTCCAGGTCACACCTCCCTTCCAAACTCTGCACACACACCCCTTACACTCCTCCCCCAGGCCAGAAACCTCACCTGCACGCATACCCTTCCAAGGCCCTGCCCCCCAACACCCTGCCCCGGTCACAACACCCTCCCCTTCACTCAAACTCCTTCAGGCCCCACCCCCTCTCCTGCACCCCAGTGCCCTAACCCAAGCTCCCCTCTGCACCCAACCTCCATCCCAGACCCCACACTCCCTAGAAAAGTGTGACCCTTCACCACTTAGCAAAATCTTGGTGTGCCCCACCCCCCATCAAAAATTATTGCCCACCCCTGGTTCACAGGCAAGTTTCCTACTCTGACCAGGAGGTTCTCGTGCTTACTATTTCTCTGCAGCCTACCAGGAGGCATGTCCACAAGCACATCCCACCACCACATTGCACGAGGGCCTGGCGTTAGAGACGAAATCCAGTTTCCCACGATAAACAAGCACCTATGAACCACCATGCTGGGCCAGACATATACTCCATCTAGCTCAGTGGCCAGGCCTCAGAGTGGAATGAGGCAGGAAGGTCTGAGTGATCCATCCTGTCATTCAGTCCCAGTTTCCTGCAGGTTTAGGGACATGTGGAGGATGTGGCTGTGTCCTCGACCATTTTGGCTAATAGCCATTGATGGACCTATTCTCCATCAGCTTATCTAATGCTTTCTTGAACCCAGTTATACTGTTGGCCTTCACAGCATCCCTTGAGCATTGCATGAAGTAATACTCTCCTTTGTTGGTTTTCAATCCGCTGGCCTATTAGTTTTGCCTGGGAAGCCTTGGTTCTTGTGTTATGTGAAGGAGGCAAATAACCCTTCCCTATTCACTTCCTCTATCCAGTCATGATTTTATAGATCTCTACCATATCCTCCCCTTAGGCATCTCTTTTCTAAGCTCAACAGTCCCAGGGTTCCCCCCACCCCTCTCTCCTCATATAGAAGCTGTTCCCCACCCCTGAGCATTTTCGTTGCCCTTCTCTGCACCTTTTCCAGTTCCAATATATCTTTTTTGGGATAGAGACTGGTCCTGCATGCAGTAGTCAAGGTGTAGCAGGGATTTACATCGTGGACCATGACTATACTAGTCCCACTTGGATGCATAGAAAAGGGAAAAAAACCCTGCATGTAGTACAAAAGTACAGGGAAAAAAACATTTTCTTTCATTCCATGTGCAGACCAAGCTTGTTCATGGAAACTCAGAATTGCTTCTTTGCACTACTGAAAAAAGGTCCTCTTCTAGACCAAGGCACAAAACTGTTTTAGCAGCTACTTCCAGACCTAGCCAAAACTAAACTTTGTAAATGTTTTCAAATCTCCCTGTAGCCGGGGCATAGCAAATAAATATTGTATCTGTCTGGATTCAGACACCTCTCTCAGACTTTCCTCTCAATAGATTTAGATGAAAGCCCCAGCAGTAAAGGTAAAACATTGTCTTTGAAAGTCATTTAAAAATATCAAATTCAATACATCACATTAATAGGAAAAAAGTTAATCTAGAAAACTTGTTAGTTGAATTTTGTAGCATCTCACCTGTTCGATGCTGTGAACGAGGGCTCCTGTTGCTATGTCCATTACATTTAGTTTTGTCCCACAGGGACAAAACATGTGTTTTCCATCTTGGCTTATCTGAAAAAAAAAATCCCCGAAAAAGTCAATGGCAACAAAAAGAGCGGATGTGTTTTTACGCATTAGTACCAACATATCGTTATTTACTTTCCACTCCTAAGATTTCAGTAAAAGACTCTGGGGTTTTGTATTACCTGAATTTTTCCTCCTTTGTAGAATGGTTCAATTTTCCTAGACACAGCATAGCTAAAAGGGGAAAAAGGAACACAAATTGAGGAAGAGTTAAAATAGACTAATTTGTTTACTCCATTTGCATTACCAGCACTTTAAAGTGATTTTTCAAATATAGGAACATATATATATATATATACACACACGTCTAACCAAATTTAAACCTACTAGAAAATTGTAGTTAAAATAAATAATCAGAAAATAAAAAAGGACCAAGACTTTCTGTGTATAAAAAGAAATGGATTACCTGAGTCATATAACAACTTAAATTACAGCAAAATGCTTCTATTTAACAGCTCAAATCTATTCCTGTAACACATTTTCCTGTATGAATCCCCGCTTCCTGTACGAATACCTGCTTGTGAAGACAAAGGACTCCAACAACTAACTACTCTGTATTACCCAGAACTATTTTATTGTTGTGTACAGGGACTAGTGCCGGTTGACAGTTCAAAAAGAGATACATTATCCCACTGAAAGCATCAGAGGCTGACACAGCAAACATGCCGCATTGCGAGAGAACTGTGATCACCTGTGATGTTGCAATGTAAACAGTAGCCCAAGCATAAAACCTGCTCACTCCCCGTTACCACGGGAATGATAATAAACATTGGTAAAAACCTGTAGAATGTAACAGATGGTAAGTTCCTGTCTAAAGTGGGTTTGACAAATCCTACAGTTCTCTACAGTACGGGATCGTTCTGTATTAAACCTATCCAACTTTTCATTAGGGAGCTGAGACCAACGTGCCAGATGTAAAACCCTCACTCCCAATGGGTATTATTTAATAGCTACTAGGAGGTAGCACTTGGAAGGAAGGGAGGGAGCAGAACCATGAGACAGCTGTGGTTCAGGGAAAAGCAACTGGTATCTGCCTAACTTGATAGGCTACTTGTGTCACAGAAACTAGGCTTGTTCCATCTGCACAACAGCAGAGACACTGCCTTCCCGGCAGGCAGCACATGCCACAGCACTCAATATCACCAGAACAATATTCGAGCTCCCACTGTGATGGCACAAACATGTCCCTTCTTAATGGGACAACACAGACAAAACACACTCCCCCCATGCCACCCCTCAAACACTTTCTGAACCTCTGAGCTACAAAGGATCCCTACTGGCCCTTTCGGCCCCCTGCCCACATCCTATCCTCCAGGAACCCTATAGCTCTCTGTGGGGCTCTCAGCACCCAGTCCCTTTGGCTTCTGAGGTCTCTGTCACGAAGTGTGGGGGAGTCACTAAGTTCTGAATCCCCATCTGCAGCCAGATGTAACTCTCGGCCAGCAGGTAGACTAGAAGGTTCACAGGGATACAGCATAGAACAGACTGGTAAGCACAGGAACCAGGAGCAGCCTGTATGATCCATCTTGGGGAGAGGGGCACCCAGAGCCTGGGCCCCTCCTAAGCCAAACGAGACCCACTCACGCACCCAGCAACTGGTCCCAGCCCTGCAGGCAGCCCCACCTCCTCTCGTGTCCAGCTTCCCAGGCAAAAAGGTGCCACCTGGTTGCTCCCCCCGCCTAGGTGCAGGTTACAAGAGAGCCGGCACTATCGTTGTGTTGGTGCTAAGATGGGGCAGCCTCCCCCTCAGTGAGAGTCACCCCCAAAACCCCCATCCCCAGCGGGGCACCGGTGCAGTGCCCAGGGAAACTGAGGCACACACACAGGGTGGCTACAGACCAGAAGGAATCGTGTGCAACAGAACAAAGCGAACAGAGTGAACAGCAACCCCCCTTCGCCACTGCCTCTCAGCCCCCCCAGCTCCTCCAGCCTCTCAGCCCCCCCCTTCGCCACTGCCTCTCAGCCCCCCCAGCTCCTCCAGCCTCTCAGCCCCCCCAGCTCCTCCAGCCTCTCAGCCCCCCCCCCTTCGCCACTGCCTCTCAGCCCCCCCTTCGCCACCACCTCTCAACCCCCCCCAGCCTCTCAGCCCCCCCTTCGCCACCGCCTCTCAGCCCCCCCAGCTCCTCCAGCCTCTCAGCCCCCCCCTTCGCCACCGCCTCTCAGCCCCCCCAGCTCCTCCAGCCTCTCAGCCCCCCCCTTCGCCACTGCCTCTCAGCCCCCCCAGCTCCTCCAGCCTCTCAGCCCCCCCCTTCGCCACCGCCTCTCAGCCCCCCCCAGCTCCTCCGGCCTCTCAGCCCCCCCAGCTCCTCCAGCCTCTCAGCCCCCCCCTTCGCCACCGCCTCTCAGCCCCCCCCAGCTCCTCCGGCCTCTCAGCCCCCCCAGCTCCTCCAGCCTCTCAGCCCCCCCCTTCGCCACCGCCTCTCAGCCTCCCCCAGCTCCTCCGGCCTCTCAGCCCCCCCCTTCGCCACCGCCTCTCAGCCTCCCCCAGCTCCTCCGGCCTCTCAGCCCCCCCTTCGCCACCGCCTCTCAGCCTCCCCCAGCTCCTCCGGCCTCTCAGCCCCCCCCTTCGCCACCGCCTCTCAGCCCCCCCCCAGCCCCTCCGGCCTCTCAGCCCCCCCCCCGCTCACTTGGACTTGAAGCGCAGGGCGGCGCTACCGGCGCGGGGGGCCGCCATGTTTCCGCGGCGCGGGGAGCACGCACGTGCGGTTCCGGCGCCGGAAGCCCAGGGCGGAGAACGCCTCACTTCCGGCGCTCCTGCATGACGTCACGCCCTCCCGGCCGCCATACTTAGTACGGGCGGGGCGCCGGCACAGACCCCCCCCCCCCCCCATCTTAAGAGAGGGCGGCGCGTGCCGGGGGCCGCGCTCTGCGCTGCGCTGCAGCCGCCGCCTCTGGGGCGGAACGAGGCCGCAGCCCCGCGTCGGGAGGGGGGAGGGGCAGCTGGAATATCATCCCCCCCCCCCCCCGGATCGTTCTCCCCAATCAGAGCAGCGCCCACGTGCTGCCGGGCCGAGCAATGGGGCTGCTGGGGCCTCCCCCCCCCCCTCGGGAGGCCCGAAAACACGGTGACGGGCTCCGCTCGGCCACCCCCTCCATGCACAATGGCCTTTGGGGCTGGCCCTGGACTGCGTGGCTGCAGGCCTCCCTCTGGGGCAGCCAGGGCAGTGCGGCTGCAGCCATTGCTGCAAGGGGGCAGGGTACCTCCTCGTGCCTAGACCCCCCCCCAATGCCCTCACTTCCCTCCCCCGCCAACACCCTCCCTTGCTCCTGCTCCCTCCACCTGGCCAGGCCCCCTACTCCCAGCCTGCTTCTGCACCCCAGCTCCCTCCCAGATCCCGTACCCCATCTCTATCCTACTTGCTGGCAGCCCTGTGTTGCACAATGTACCCCACTTTTGTCCCTACCCCAGAGCCGAAGGAGGTCCATAAAATCCAGTAACTCCAGAACCCCAGAAAAGAAAACCTGGTCTATGGGAAGCCCTCAACCTGTGCCCCCTCCCCCTTCCTTTCACCTCCCCTGTGAGGCTGGGGCACCAGGGGAGTGAGGTGTCTCAGTTGGTGTCACATCAGTGACCCTTGGGGGGTCTTTTAGAGTTTTTTCCTTCTCACTTGTGACCCCCAACCCAAAAAAGATTCCCATCCCTGCCATAAATAAAGAAAACATTGAAACCTTTTATGTTGGACATATTTTAGTTTATCAAACTTCATTTTAAGTAAAGTAATGTGAGAACGTTAAAATGCTTCATCTGTTTCATAATTTAAATTAAACCATTCTTACTAGCTGCAGGAGGTTCAGAAAATAAGGTCACTGTACCCAGCAGGGCAGTTCTCAATCCTGCCCCTTCCTAATCATTCCATGGCTTCTTCTGAAATTTGTGAAGTAGCCCCCCTTCCAAAGTTATTGCCTGCTCCTGATCTAGCTTGTATGCTTTTCTGGGCAAGGACTGTCCTGTTATGTATTTAGAACAGGAGATAGTCTGTAAACACTATGCTAAATAACCCTCTTAGAAGAATGGCTACAATTTGACAGCCTGATCCTGGCAACCTTTATCATGAAGGCAGCCAGACTAATTACTGACCAACTTTTTGTGCTGAGTAAGAACCGGTGACTGATTTTTTCAGCATTAAGATTATCAGTGTTTAAGTGAAATGGTCTTCAAGCTTTTCATGTATAAGCTGAGCACCTGTACTTCATATATGCACACAGAGAGGGGTACATATGTGGAATGCTGCTGAGGTGCTCAGTGGCCTTTCACGTTTGTTCGTGTGTGATCCATGGCTCTTCAGACTCCCACAGCTGTGCTGGAAGAACACAAACGTTATTCGATTAGAAACCTCAATGCTATCATATCGTATATACTAATAGGTTGCCTCGGGATGTTAAAACGTGTTTAATTATATAATCACGTAACCTCTGAAAAAAATTCAGCAGTTACATGATTACATGCCAGGGAGGGTGAGGGGGCTGGCAGGAGCCAGCATTAGTATCAGAGTTTGCAGCACAAAGCAGCAGGCAGCTTTGTGTGATCCAGTGTGAGTTGGGAGCCAGCTTTAAAGCTGGCTCGCCACATGCACAGGCTCACACCTGACTCCTCCCTCCACGGGCTCCCCGACACCCCTGGTCGTCCCACCCAACATGGGTGGGGGGGCTGCATGTAAATGGTGACACTTTTCGCCTCCCTATGTCTACTGACTTGAGTTATAGGAACATGGGTTTTATTCCCCACACATGGAGTCTGTGGGCAATAAGCTTAACGCTCCTGTTGCTGTAGGCACAGTTATCTCCCCAGAAGCCACTGGCAGAGGCCAGGGGTGATTTTCAAGCAGTGCCAGGGAACGCCCCGCCCCCCCCCCCCGCCGGGTGGCATTTTGTCTCTCCAAGCCCCCCTCCCTCCCTCCTTGGGGCCAATTCGCTGCTCAGGCCTGTAAGGGCAGGCACCGCGCCAGCTCCCGCAATGCCAGAGTCCAAGAGACGCGGGCCCCAGGCAGGGCCCAGCAAGCGGGCCCCTCTGCAAGGGCAGGTCCCTGGCGGCCTGTGCACCGCGAGGACCCCAGCCAAAGAGGGACAATTTGGACTGGCCTCGCGCAGAGCCCACAGGGCTGGGGGGGTTCCTCCTTCCCCTTCCCCCCCAGAGCTGGGGGGCTTTTCCTCTCCCCCCCACGCAGCACACACAGGGCTGGGGGGGCTTTTCCTCCTTCCCCTTCCCCCCAGGGCTGGGGGGCTTTTCCTCTCCCCCCCACGCAGCACACACAGGGCTGGGGGGGCTTTTCCTCCTTCCCCTCCCCCCCAGGGCTGGGGGGCTTTTCCTCTCCCCCCCACGCAGCACACACAGGGCTGGGGGGGCTTTTCCTCCTTCCCCTTCCCCCACAGGGCTGGGGGGCTTTTCCTCTCCCCCCCACGCAGCACACACAGGGCTGGGGGGGCTTTTCCTCCTTCCCCTTCCCCCACAGGGCTGGGGGGCTTTTCCTCTCCCCCCCCACGCAGCACACACAGGGCTGGGGGGGCTTTTCCTCCTTCCCCTCCCCCTCCAGGGCTGGGGGGCTTTTCCTCCTTCCCCTCCCCCCGCAGGACGCACAGGGCTGGGGGGCTTTTCCTCCTTCCCCTCCCCCTCCAGGGCTGGGGGGCTTTTCCTCCTTCCCCTCCCCCCGCAGGACGCACAGGGCTGGGGGGCTTTTCCTCTCCCCCCCACGCAGCACACACAGGGCTGGGGGGGCTTTTCCTCCTTCCCCTCCCCCCCAGGGCTGGGGGGCTTTTCCTCTCCCCCCCACGCAGCACACACAGGGCTTTTCCTCCTTCCCCTCCCCCTCCAGGGCTGGGGGGCTTTTCCTCTCCCCCCCACGCAGCACACACAGGGCTGGGGGGGCTTTTCCTCCTTCCCCTTCCCCCACAGGGCTGGGGGGCTTTTCCTCTCCCCCCCCACGCAGCACACACAGGGCTGGGGGGGCTTTTCCTCCTTCCCCTCCCCCCGCAGGACGCACAGGGCTGGGGGGCTTTTCCTCCTTCCCCTCCCCCTCCAGGGCTGGGGGGCTTTTCCTCCTTCCCCTCCCCCCGCAGGACGCACAGGGCTGGGGGGCTTTTCCTCTCCCCCCCACGCAGCACACACAGGGCTGGGGGGGCTTTTCCTCCTTCCCCTCCCCCCCAGGGCTGGGGGGCTTTTCCTCTCCCCCCCACGCAGCACACACAGGGCTTTTCCTCCTTCCCCTCCCCCTCCAGGGCTGGGGGGGGCTTTTCCTCCTTCCCCTCCCCCACAGGGCTGGGGGGCTTTTCCTCCTTCCCCTCCCCCTCCAGGGCTGGGGGGCTTTTCCTCCTTCCCCTCCCCCACAGGGCTGGGGGGCTTTTCCTTTGCCCCCCCAAGCTGCTTCCCGCGAACTCACCGTCCCGGGGCTGCCGGCAGAAGGGAGCCAGAGCCCCAGCGCGCCCTCGTGCTCCACCGCTCCCCGCGCATGCGTGCTGCGCACAGCCAGGAGCACGCGAGGGAGGGGCAGCGCCTGCGCTCTGCGGGCAGGGAGCGCGGTGCTCTCGCGAGAACACGTCTGCTATAAATACCGCGCTGCGCCAGGCGCCGGCCTTCTAGTCTGAGAGAACACGTAAGGGCGCGCCGCGGGGCTGGGGGGGAATCCGCTGCCATCGGGGCGGGCCGCGGGGCGGGCGGGGCCGGGTCCCTCTGCGGAGACTCTGCTGGGGGTCCGCCACCCGGGCGCAGGCCTATTTCCTGCCCTGGGCGAGGCTGCTTGGCCCGTCTTCGCCCCCTTGGGGGGTAGGCCGCGGGGGGGGCGGTGCTTGGGCCTGGGCCCGCGGGAAGTGGACGGGGGGAGGGGTGCTTGGGCCTGGGCCCGCGGGAAGTGGATGGGGGGAGGGGTGCTTGGGCCTGGGCCCGCGGGAAGTGGACGGGGGGAGGGGTGCTTGGGCCTGGGCCCGCGGGAAGTGGACGGGGGGAGGGGTGCTTGGGCCTGGGCCCGCGGGAAGTGGATGGGGGGAGGGGTGCTTGGGCCTGGGCCCGCGGGAAGGGCTCTCGGGATGCTTGGGGGGGAGCTCCCTGCCCAGGAGGACGCGAGGAAATGAGGCACCTTTTCAGTGCAATGGAAAGCTCGCCCCATTACCCCTCTGCGGGCCGGGGTGTGCGGCACCCCCAGTGCTAGCCTGAAGAGAAATGGAGATCGCAGCTGGTGAAATAGGCCCCAGAGAGAGGCTCCATCCAGCCTTTTGCTGCTGGCATCTTCCTCCCCGTATTGTTTACCGATGTGTTTCCAGGCTCTGCCCCGTTTGGGGATGGTGTGGTTGGCATTGTTGGAAATGGGAGCCAGATTCCCTTGGGAATGGGAAGAGGTGATAATAAGGGTAGTAACATAATTTGGAGGCTATGCTAAAAGGGACCAGTGCTCCCTGTCTTGTCTTTGAGACCAGCCCACTTTGGGGAACTGCACAGGCCTGGTTGCCTGTGTTGTCTTTGGGCATGCTCTGAAGCGGTCGTGTAACTAAATAGGTAATTATCCCTCTTCTAGCAAATGGCGGACGACGCCGGTGCTGCAGGAGGTGCAGGAGCAGGAGGTGCAGGTGCAGGAGCAGGAGCAGCTGCAAGAGGGGGCTTCCGAGGTGGCTTTGGTAGTGGTCTCCGAGGCCGTGGTAGGGGTCGAGGGAGAGGTCGTGGAAGAGGGCGGGCCCGTGGCAAAGCTGAAGACAAAGAAGTAAGTCTGTTTCTCAGCTCTGCCATGTTTACTCATTTACTTAAATACTGGCTTTTTTTATCTGTAGCTTTAAGCTATGTATCTGTTAAATATTTTGTGACATTTACGTGTGTTAATGTTCACATAAGGATGCCAATAACATGATAGTCATGTGGGATTGTTAATAGAAGATTGGCACTGCGTGATAGATTGGTAAAGGTTTTCCAGGTTGCAGTTTTTTTTCCATTGTTATACTTTAGTAATAAAGTGCATATGTTACCAATAAAAGCTAAAATATAACTTACAAGCTCTTAAGGGGCACAGCTTATGACCGCTTAAGCTCTTGCTTATGACACTTTGGATTGTTACTGACATTCGTTGGGTATTTTTTTACAGTGGATTCCTGTCACCAAACTTGGTCGCCTAGTCAAAGATATGAAAATCAAGTCTCTTGAAGAGATTTATCTGTTTTCTCTTCCAATCAAGGTAAAACCTATATGAATTGTTAAAGTGCCCTAGAATTCGTGCAAACTGATACATGAAACAAAAAATTTGATTTGTAAATGTAAAAGATGTTGTATTAGCCAGTTCAGAAGTTCTGATTGGAAGTAGTACAATACAGGAAGTGTAATGCCTGATTATAATGAATCAACTGTTCTGATGAAAGTGGAAAATAGATTTCAAAAGGCAAGTCAAATTCATTATGACTTAAGTAGAATGGATGTTTATTATGTATTACAAGATATATTGGAATGTTTCAAAGCAGGTTAATTAAATCTTACCAGATATGCTAATTCTATCGTACACATACTTGTTCATTTCTGTGCTGTGTGTTGCAGGTGGGGATGTAAGTAACTAGTGATCCCCCTTCCCCTGCCTCTGTCAGAGGCAGTAAGGAGGAAGCAGGAGCCGGTGACAAGGGGGAGCCAGCTTAAAAGCTGGTTCCCACAGCAGCGTCTCTGTGGGCGGGGGTGGGTGGCAGGGACCAGGTGCAAGCCTGGAATCAGCTGATTCCTGGCTCATACCTAGTCCCAGCAGCTGGGACTCTGCTGCTTTTTAAATGTACTAAGAGCTGGCAGGTGATTCCTAGGCTCACGCTGGGTCCCCCCCTGCTGCACTTTAGCCTGGTAAGAGCCCACAGGCTCTTAGTCCATTTAATAGGTAGAGCCACAGCCAGGTTAGATCCCGGGGCTGGGCGCTAACCCTGCTGCAGCTCCCCCACTTATCGACTAGTTGATGGAAAATCCATCAACTAGTCAATTATTTAATCTATATTTAACATCCCCTAGTTGCAGGAAACTTATTGATCCTGTCTTAAGCCTGCCACAAGGTAGCTGTTTTAACTAAGTTTCTTTGCTTCCTGCAGGAGTCAGAAATCATTGACTTCTTTCTGGGATCTTCCCTGAAGGATGAGGTTCTGAAGATCATGCCTGTCCAGAAACAGACCCGTGCTGGTCAGCGTACCAGGTTCAAGGTAATTTTTCGGGAATGCCATGTGGCTGGTTCTAAGGCAGTCTTCTGTCCAGGACCTAGCTGGAGAAGGCTATTGAAGAATCAAGAGTTCTCTCCACCCTGAACTATCCTTGGCTTAGGAACAGGGATTGGAGGGTAAAAGTGAATCTAGCAGTAACCTTGTTGCAAATTTGAGTAGTCTGAGTTGCTCTAATTGCTACTTGGCTAGAGTGGTGTGTAGCGGAGTAAATGGAAAGTACCAGTGCTCCGGCCAGCCCTGCTTTATGGGGAGCAGCAGCCAAAGTGGTGTAGATTGGGGTATTCCTCAATGGAAAAATCAGCCTTTAATGGCCTCTTCACTCTTCTGGAGTCATAGTGCAGAATCTGCTTCAAGACTTGTACAGGAAGTTGAAAGATGGGAGACTTGAGTTTCTGATGGACTGTCATAACCCAGGGGCAAAATTTGTGCTGGATGTAGTCTGAGGTTGTGATGATAGGGTATGCTCTTCCTGAGAGGTTTGTAATAGGGATGTTAGATATTTTGTAATTGAATAGTCGTGTAACCACATGAAATCTTGGGGGTTACACAACTATTCGATAGTCCCTGGGGGTGGGGGTGGCAGCCAGTGCACTCCCAGCGCCACTCTGGGGGAGCCCACGTCACCCAGCACTGCTGCGTCTATATCAGAGACTGCAGTGTGGGGTAGCAGGCAGGAGCTGGTCCCCAGGGGAGCAGATTGGCTGCCTGCTGCCCCATGCTGCTGCCTCTGTACCGGCAGCCCGTCAGGTGTGTGTGTGTGTGGGGGGGGAGTTCTGAGCTGTAGTACCAGCTTCTGCCTGCCCCCTCACTCCACGCTGCTGCCTCTATCAGACAGCACTATGGGGGAGGGGAGGACAGGTGTATCCCGTGTTTGTGGGGAGCCTGCTTAAAGCCAGCACCTCATGGGCACCACCTCCCACTCTCCCTCCCTATCTTGCTGCCTCTGATAGAGGTAGCCAGGGTGGGGGCAATGCATGTAGTTAAATAAACCAATGCTTATTGGTTAATCATGTACTAGACTACATGCTGACATCCCTAGTTTGTAAGGGCAACATGTATATGCAGCTTTAAAGCCTTTTTTTTAAATTTTAGGCTTTTGTTGCTATTGGTGACTACAATGGTCATGTCGGCCTTGGTGTAAAATGCTCCAAGGAAGTTGCCACTGCTATTCGTGGAGCAATCATCTTGGCTAAACTGTCCATCGTACCAGTACGACGAGGCTACTGGGGTAACAAGATTGGCAAGCCACATACTGTACCTTGCAAGGTAAGACTAATTGATTTCACCATAGCTCTGCACTAAGGATGTTAAAATGTGGTTAATTGACCCGCTGGGGCACTTGTACATTTCAAAGGAGGAATGCGGAACTTGGTGTACCAGCAGGGACTCTTTCAAAGCCATGGAGCCCAGGGTCAGTGGGGGGACTCAGTCCCCCACTGACCTCAGCTCCATGCTATGCTGCTTGGAACCCGGGAAGTGCCACGGGGAGATTGCTGGGGAAATGCTACGGGGAGCCCGGAGTCAGCTGGGACTTCCCAGCTGACCCCCAGGGCTCCCTGGTTGCCCCTTCGAAAAGCGCAGAGGCGGTGTTTAAAGGGCAGCCCGCCACACAGCTGATCCTGCTGTGCAGTGGCTGCCCCCTTTGGAATGCCGCTTTGGGGGTTTCAAAGAGGCAGCACTACTGTGGGCACTGCCACTTTGAAGCCCCCCCCCCCCCCCCGCTGCCTCAATTTCATAGAGGCAGCAAAAGGGTCAGGATATCGCCAAGTCAAAATACCATCTGATAAGCAAATGCTTATCGGATAGTCGACTAGTCTTTTACATCCTTACTCTGCACTTCAAAGCATGAAGGAATTAAGGATTCAATAGTCTCATGGGTTAGTTGAATGTAACCTGCTGTGCCGTTTAGGTTACTGGTCGTTGTGGATCTGTTCTGGTGCGTCTGATCCCAGCACCCCGTGGTACAGGAATTGTATCCGCCCCTGTTCCCAAGAAACTGCTGATGATGGCTGGAATTGATGACTGCTATACCTCAGCCAGGGGTTGTACCGCTACACTTGGCAACTTTGGTAAGTTGTTTTTGGCCAGTTGTTCAATTGATAGTTTAAACCAGTGTTTCTCAACCAGTGGTACTTGTACCCTTAGGGGTACTTGAGAGAAGGTGGGGGGGGGGAGCAGAGGGTGTGTGGCAACAATTGAAATTTGGAGTAAACTGAATTGTGTTAAGTTTTACAGCGTTTTTATTTTTGTACTTTTATACCCCAAAATTTTATTGCCTGCCCGGCTACAATTAAGTTGTTTAAACAAATGTTACAACGGTAGGAAAAAATTGTCTGAAACTGTAGATACTGGGTGTACTTGTAATTTTTTTTGTTTTTAAAAAAAAGGGGGGGTACTTTATAAAAAAAAAGTTGAAACGTTGGTTTAAACTGTCTGACTTAAATTCATACTGAACTGCTAGCTGTTTTAGGTGTCTAGATGTAATCACGTCCCAGTGGATGACCAAATTAGCTGTTTTATCCAATACTATTTTAGCTGTTAAATTAAAAGCTTTTGGAATCAAACCCTGTATGCTAACAGATTGTATAATGTAGATAGATCCTACCAAAATTTATTCTGGAGTTAGATCTGTCTTGTAATAAAGGCTTTGAGGCACTGAATTACAAATGTCTTCCTACATGCATCCTGTTTAATATTCTCTCAGCTCTGCTCAGTTACACTTGGTTAAAGTAGTGTAATTGTCGTCATTGGAGAGAGAGAGAGAATGAGTTCAATATGCACGGCAGAGGGACCTTGATATGGTTTCCCTGTTCCTTTTCAAACTCTACATTTATTTTCCTGAAATGGACGACCATTAAGCTGAGGCAGGCACAGCTTTGTTGTCTGTATTGTGCCTTGCACAATGGAGTTCTACCTTTTTGGTCCTGTGTAATACAATGTGCAATGTCTGACTTTTCTCAACAGCTAAAGCCACCTTTGATGCGATCTCTAAGACATACAGTTATCTGACCCCTGACCTCTGGAAGGAGACTGTATTCACCAAGTCTCCGTATCAGGTAAGCACAAAATCAGGTTTTGTAATTGATCTCAGGGATCATCATGGCAAACTCCAGTAGGCTAACTTGATTAGAATTGGTCTTCCTTCAGATTTCTGTTGCAGTTAATAAAATGAAGATGCAGAATTCCATATAGGATCAGAGAAATGTAGGCCTGGAGGAGACTTTGAGAAGTCATGTAGGTTAGCCTCTGTGTGCTCAGGCAAGACCCAAGTACCCCTAAACTATCCATCACAGGTTTTGTGGAATTAGTTCTTAAACTTATCAGATCACCCCTCCCTCTGGTCTCTTTCAAGACTTTTTCATTTGTTGCTTTTCTTTGGACTCTCCATGTTGGTCATTATTACTTCCTAGGTGTCAAGTTAGCTAGAGAATAAAATGAGGCTGGGGGGGAGAGCTTGTCGCAGGGGTGGGTAAAGGAGTTTCCATGGGCTGGATCAGGCCTCAAGCCAGTGGATCTGATCCATGGCCACACCCTGCCACTCCTCCGCCCCTAGTCCAATTTGGTGATGGGGAGCACAAGAAGTAGCCCCTTCTTAAAAATTATTGCCCACCCCCTGGCTTGGAGGGATCAGGGAAGATAAAATTAAACTTGTAAGAACTCAGTCTGTAATTTAAAATGGATGTATAGTGAGATCTGCAACATTTGCTTGAAGATAATGAAATGTCTTACTCTTTTGCAGGAATTCACTGATCATCTGGCTAAGACCCACACCAGAGTCTCCATGCAGAGAACCCAGGCAGCGGCTGTGGCAACTACTTAAATGTTTTTGTACAAAATAAAGTGATGAACACGAGTTTACTGGATTTTCAATCTGTGAGGATGGGTGAATGCATATTAAGTTGGTGTGAATTTCTATAGAAATGAAATCCCTGTTCATGAAAGGTACCTGTACAGTGAAAGCTTCAGGTTCAACTGAACATATGCTAAATGTGATACAATAGTCAATTCCTCTGACATCCTTACGTGCTAAGCATCTGAAGGGCTTTAGCTAATGTACTGAATGTTTCCTTGATTAACTTGCCTAGACAAATGAATTCAGACTGCACCACTCATTTGCTGAACTTTAACTGTTAGGACAGAGGAAATACTAAAGTGAATTAGGTTTGAATGAACAGCATGTAATAGGATTACCAAACCAGTTGTGATTAGTTTTTAGGAAGGCTATTGTTAAAAGGCAGAGCAAATGCAGTTAAACACTGAAGCCTCCCCTTAGAATCTCAAAGAACTGGTTTCTTTCAGCATTTCACCTATGTCCAAACAAATACCATTGGGAGTTGGTGTAAAAATACTGTATTAGTGGAACTTTGCATCTGACCATAGCTTTTAAAAAAAGTTTTAGACTAATGTAGACCATCTGTAGGAGCCACAAAAAATTAAGCCACTCTGAGGTGATAAGTGGCAAAGACAAATGCATCATTAAAAGCATATGAGCATTTACATTTGTAGAGATTGTACTAAGACTACAGGGCTACTCTTAAATGCAAACAATTTTCTGCCATTCAAAGGGATAATTCTTTTAATGCTTGACTGTACTAGTGACTCAGCTAGCCACTGAAGGTGTCAAAAGCACTTTGACAGTACACAATAGTCTAAAGTCAGGCTGGGAGAAGTTTTAAAAAAAATCAGTAAGCATAGCTAAAGGTGCTCAGCTTCCAACACAAGGCATTGCCTCAAAAAAATCTTTAGAAAATTAAGCATGTGTTTTATGGACCTTAAGATCCTCTGCAAACAGTAATACAAAATCTTAAAAGTTTCCTTTCATGCCAAATCACAGGTCTTCCTGGTTAGTTTATAAAGGAGAAAGAATTTGCTTGCAGTCTGCTTCTGGCTAAGGATGTTAAGAAGCAGGTAACTCATCAGGTAGTCAATACAATCTGTACTGACTGCATGATTAGCCAATAAGCAGCTCTGCCTTTTAAATGGGAAGAGCTGGCCTGGCTTACTGTATTTAAAATGCAGCAGGACTAGCTTGCTTAGTCCCAGCTCACCAGGTCAAGCAGCCCCTGTCCAGCAGGGATCTTCAAGAGGGACCCCTTCCCCTCCACAGACAGGCAAGCCTGGGCCTGTAGTGTGCAGAAGCTGCTTTGTGGCAGCCTCCCCCCTGCCTGTATACCCCACAAGGAGGTAAGAGGGAGCAGGCAGCACAGCAAAGACTGTTCTGGGGGGGCAGGGTTTAAGCCAGCTTCAACTTCTCCCCTGCTCCCCCATCCCATGCAAGCAGTCACCTAATTGACTATCTCCATATTCATGGCCACAGCACCTTTCTAGTAGACATGGATGTGCCAATTAAGGAAGGCTAGTGTGCTCTGCAGTGCAAGGATGGGTACCACCAATGTTTCTGCTCCCATTTCTTAGCAAAAATGGTGATAGTTCTGCAATACATTCATCTTAGCAGCACTGAGGGCATCCCACATTTTAGAATGTAGTTATTTAGCAGAGATGTTCTCTGCAATGCTTTAATTGTACAGTTATGTGATACAACTCCAGCTTCAGCATCAAGGTACATGAGCAGACTTGGTATTTTAAGGTATTCAAACCATAAAATATTACACGGTGAGGGTTTGAGCTTAGGCTTCTGCTTGTGCCTGTGCTTTTCTTTCTGCAATCATTCTCTGTTTCTGCTTCATTAAACATTTTCTAGCATTTCCTGCTGCACCAAGATCAGCATCTAAAGATTAGAAGAAATGCTGTGAAGTATTCAGGCCTTTTAGCTTGATATCCCACTTAGGACTAAAAAGAGATTAATACCACCCTCCCCCCTGCTGAACAAAGCATAGCTACAAGTCTCAAAGGAATTACCAGGTTCTCTCTCCTCCCCTCCCCTCCCCCTCCCTTTTGCAGGAGGAGAGGGTGCTAGTCTCCAAATCAATAGATTTGGTAGGATATTAAGCATCCTCTTCTCTTGTGCCTGCCCCCCCAGGTCCTGTCAAAGTCAATCCTGAACATTTTTTCAAATAAAAGAGGCTTTAGATGGTTTTACTTACATCTGTCTTCATAGGCTTTAGCAACCTGTTCAAACTGCTTTATCTCCTGTGCACAGTTCTGAACAAAACTATGTCCTTCTCTTTGCTGGCAAGCTCCCATTCTTTCCTGAATTATCTTCACAATTTCCTCATCAACTTTCCTGTGTGAAAGATCAATGTGATTGTAGGCATGACAATAGCTTCCTGCAGCTGGAGAATATTGTAATAAGTTAAATTCTGGATAGAATAAGAGGCCATTTTATCAGCTGATTTAATATGGATACAATTAAAGGTAGAAACTAAGCAAAATCAAGCCCCAGAGAAGGAGACTCAGTAGTGATCTTTGGGTTCTACTCTGAGCCTAGTCCAGGCACACTGCAGAAAAGGGCACTTTTGTCAGGGATAGATGAACACCAGCAACTGCCCAATACCTGAAAAGTTTTTACAGAAGCTTGTTGGCTTTGTGAGCAGAAGATAAGATTCCTAAAGTGTAACAGGTGCTGGAGGAAACCTCTGTGGAATCTACTGTGCTAAGCTATGACAATCAGACACAGGCTTCTAAATTTTCATGGGAAAAAATTCCATTGTTTGCAGCTTCAGAAGAAAGTTGCATACAAACCCCAAACAATCTACTGCAAGGAAAAAAAGTGTTCTCTAACAGACCTTTCTTCAATTGATTAAGTCTCCAACATCATTACAGCTATACTATAGATATTAGGGATGTGAAGGACTAGTCGACTACCTGATAAGCAAATGCTTATCCGACAGCTGACAGAATAGTCGACTAGTCCCTAGGGCTGTTGCTTTACTTCAAAGGCAAAGGTGCCCTATCGACTAATCGATTAGTCAATGCAAAATGCATCGACAATTCCATTAGTCAGTTACCCGATACTTAACATCCTCAGTAGATATACATACTTATCCCTTTTCCACTGTGCCTCAGCTTCAAAGAAGCATAAGTAGTCATCCTCCAAGCACTCAGTTAGATCGGGCACCCGGCGGTAGTTCCGATGATAGTAATAATATCTGTTCTTTGCGTGTTGCCGCTCCATCCATTCTGCAAGAGTCAACCACCACATTCATGCATCTTCAAGGTACCTTCAAACAAGATCTCCTTCAAACAGTGCTAAACACGAGTTGGCTAGAGCCAATTAAATCAACTACTGGGCACAGCATTGTTCTTGCTTAGGATGGAAAGCATACCTGACAAAAATTGTCTCCATAACCTAAAGTGACTTGTAAACCAGCTACCTTCTGTCTGTCCTATATGTCACTGACGGGACAGGAATGACTAATATCTGGTGATTGTCCATCCACCCACCCTCACTTTCCAGAATTAACTACAACTAGAATGCTTAAAATAGAACAAGGAGATACAGTAGCCACCGCCCTAAGCTCTCTTAAGCCTCCCAGCACCAGGCCTGTTACCCGCCCTCGCTGGGTTACCAGCCTGACCGCATGGATCACAGTTGGAAACACACCAGGGAAGGGAGACCAGCACTGCTCGCGTGACCTGAAGCAGGAATCTCTCTCCCGCAATCAGTGCCCCGCGCATAACCCCGGGGGGGCCACTCCGGCACGGACACCCACCGGGCACTCGCCCCAGAGCGCCAAGCCCTGCGCCGGGCAGAACACGGGAACCGCCAGGGCACAGAGCTGGGAACCCTGGGGCTCGGCGGGGACCTGGCAGCAGCGGGCGATGCCGATGGAGCCCAGGAGCGGTCCGGCGGGGGCGGCTCCCTACTGGGTGTCTAGAGCAGAAGGCTCATGCCTGGCCCCACAGGGATGGACGGGCACGGGGCCCCCAGGCGGGGGCAGCGGGGCCCGATCCGCAGCCTGGGGGGGGAGGCGCTGCCCGGGGCCCGATCCGCAGCCCGGGGGGGGGAGGCGCTGCCCGGGGCCCGATCCGCAGCCCGGGAGGGGGGGGGGGGCGCTGCCCGGGGCCCGATCCGCAGCCCGGGAGGGGGGGGGGCCGCAGCCCGGGGCCCGATCCGCAGCCCGGGAGGGGGGGGGGGCCGCAGCCCGGGGGGGGGCGCTGCCCGGGGCCCGACCCGCAGCCCGGGGGGGGGGGGAGGGCGCTGCCCGGGGGGGGGCGCTGCCCGGGGCCCGACCCGCAGCCCGGGGGGGGAGGCGCTGCCCGGGGCCCGATCCGCAGCCCGGGGGGGGAGGCGCTGCCCGGGGCCCGATCCGCAGCCCGGGAGGGGGGGGGGCGCTGCCCGGGGCCCGATCCGCAGCCCGGGAGGGGGGGGGGGCGCTGCCCGGGGCCCGATCCGCAGCCCGGGAGGGGGGGGGGGGCGCTGCCCGGGGCCCGATCCGCAGCCCGGGAGGGGGGGGGGGCCGCAGCCCGGGGGGGGGCGCTGCCCGGGGCCCGACCCGCAGCCCGGGGGGGGGGGGCGCTGCCCGGGGGGGGGCGCTGCCCGGGGCCCGACCCGCAGCCCGGGGGGGGAGGCGCTGCCCGGGGCCCGACCCGCAGCCCGGGGGGGGAGGCGCTGCCCGGGGCCCGATCCGCAGCCCGGGAGGGGGGGGGGGGCGCTGCCCGGGGCCCGATCCGCAGCCCGGGAGGGGGGGGGGCGCTGCCCGGGGCCCGATCCGCAGCCCGGGAGGGGGGGGGGGGCGCTGCCCGGGGCCCGATCCGCAGCCCGGGAGGGGGGGGGGGCGCTGCCCGGGGCCCGATCCGCAGCCCGGGAGGGGGGGGGGGGCGCTGCCCGGGGCCCGATCCGCAGCCCGGGAGGGGGGGGGGGGGCGCTGCCCGGGGCCCGATCCGCAGCCCGGGAGGGGGGGGGGGCGCTGCCCGGGGCCCGATCCGCAGCCCGGGAGGGGGGGGGGGGCGCTGCCCGGGGCCCGATCCGCAGCCCGGGAGGGGGGGGGGGGCGCTGCCCGGGGCCCGATCCGCAGCCCGGGAGGGGGGGGGGGGGCGCTGCCCGGGGCCCGATCCGCAGCCCGGGAGGGGGGGGGGGCGCTGCCCGGGGCCCGATCCGCAGCCCGGGGGGGGGGGGGGCGCTGCCCGGGGCCCGATCCGCAGCCCGGGGGGGGGGGGCGCTGCCCGGGGCCCGATCCGCAGCCCGGGGGGGGGGGGCGCTGCCCGGGGCCCGATCCGCAGCCCGGGGGGGGGGGCGCTGCCCGGGGCCCGATCCGCAGCCCGGGGGGGGGGGCGCTGCCCGGGGCCCGATCCGCAGCCCGGGGGGGGGGGCGCTGCCCGGGGCCCGATCCGCAGCCCGGGGGGGGGGGGGGCGCTGCCCGGGGCCCGATCCGCAGCCCGGGGGGGGGGGGGCGCTGCCCGGGGCCCGATCCGCAGCCCGGGGGGGGGGGGGGGCGCTGCCCGGGGCCCGATCCGCAGCCCGGGGGGGGGGGGCGCTGCCCGGGGCCCGATCCGCAGGCCGGGGGGGGGCCGCAGCCCGGGGGGGGGCGCTGCCCGGGGGGGGGGGGCGCTGCCCGGGGCCCGATCCGCAGGCCGGGGGGGGGCCGCAGCCCGGGGGGGGGGGCGCTGCCCGGGGCCCGACCCGCAGGCCGGGGGGGGGCCGCAGCCCGGGGGGGGGCGCTGCCCGGGGCCCGATCCGCAGCCCGGGGGGGGGGGGGGGGCGCTGCCCGGGGCCCGATCCGCAGGCCGGGGGGGGGGGCCGCAGCCCGGGGGGGGGGGCGCTGCCCGGGGCCCGATCCGCAGGCCGGGGGGGGGCCGCAGCCCGGGGGGGGGCGCTGCCCGGGGCCCGACCCGCTACCTCGGAAGAAGGTGACCGGCGCGTCGACGCTGAGGTTGTAGAGGCTCTGGACGATGGTGACCGGGTTGGGCAGCGAGGTGCGCGGCTCCGGGTCGGGGGTGCGGCCGGGCGCCGCCTTGTAAACCTCCGGGTCCCAGTCATCCGGCATCGCGGCGCGCTAACGGCTCCCGAGTCCCCTTCGCCGCCGGCCCGGACAAGATGGCGGCCCCCTACACAGGCTGGGAGGGGGCAAAGGTCAAAGGTGACAGGGACGCATGCGCACTCCGAGCGGCGCCGCGCCGCGCTTCGAGAGCGTCTTTGTTTCCGGGGCGGACGAATCCCAGCCCAATACGCATGTGCGGAGCCCGATGCATCTTGGGATATGTAGTTCCTCCCGTCGTTGCGGCCTGAGGCTCTTGGCCTTTTTCTCAGCGAGCCTTGCGGGAGGGCTGTTAGCTTGCAGCACGTGATCATATTAGAGCTTGGCAAGAGGGGGAGGGGCAATCCTCCCCCCCCCCTCAAATGTGTTCCCGCCCTACCATGCACCCCTCGCGCCTTCCTAAAGGCGGGGTGGGGGCTGGAAATGGGGGGTCCGTTCCCATGGAAACGGCAGGCCCCGGGAGGGCCCAGATGCCTGGAATGGGCCAGAGCCCCTGCCCCCCCCCTCCCGGCGAGCCTGGAACCGTCCCCCCCCCCACGCCCCATTTGCAAAGAGCTTTGGCCCCCCCAGGAGTCGGCCCCAGGGCCCCTGCCAGCCCCAGCTCTGGCCCTGTGGGCCCCACGGCACAAACGCCACAAGCCTCTGACTCCCTCCCGGAGGCGGGGAACAGGGCCCTGCTACTGTATCTATTGGTCAGACTGGACTTCTCTACGGGAGAGTGTCAATGGACACACGTTGGATCTAGCTATTATTGGTCAGACTGGACTTCTCTACGGGAGAGTGTCAATGGACACACGTTGGATCTAGCTATTATTGGTCAGACTGGACTTCTCTACGGGAAAGTGTCAATGGACACACGTTGGATCTAGCTATTATTGGTCAGACTGGACTTCTCTACGGGAGAGTGTCAATGGACACACGTTGGATCTAGCTATTATTGGTCAGACTGGACTTCTCTACGGGAAAGTGTCAATGGACACACGTTGGATCTAGCTATTATTGGTCAGACTGGACTTCTCTACGGGAAAGTGTCAATGGACACACGTTGGATCTAGCTATTATTGGTCAGACTGGACATCTCTACGGGAAAGAGTCAATGGACACACATCAGATCTATGTATTATTGGTCAGACTGGACTTCTCTACGGGAAAGAGTCAATGGACACACATCGGATCTACGTATTATTGGTCAGACTGGACGTTCTCTACGGGAAAGCGTCAATGGACACACATCAGATCTATGTATTATTGGTCAGACTGGACTTCTCTACGGGAAAGAGTCAATGGACACACATTGGATCTATGTATTATTGGTCAGACTGGACATCTCTACGGGAAAGAGTCAATGGACACACATCAGATCTATGTATTATTGGTCAGACTGGACTTCTCTACGGGAAAGAGTCAATGGACACACATCGGATCTACGTATTATTGGTCAGACTGGACATTCTCTACGGGAAAGAGTCAATGGACACACATCAGATCTACGTATTATTGGTCAGACTGGACTTCTCTATGGGAAAGCGTCAATGGACACACATCGGATCTACGTATTATTGGTCAGACTGGACGTTCTCTACGGGAAAGAGTCAATGGACACACATCAGATCTATGTATTATTGGTCAGACTGGACTTCTCTATGGGAAAGAGTCAATGGACACACATCAGATCTACGTATTATTGGTCAGACTGGACTTCTCTATGGGAAAGCGTCAATGGACACACATCGGATCTACGTATTATTGGTCAGAGTGGACGTTCTCTACGGGAAAGCATCAATGGACACACATTGGATCTACAGAAAGAAGATACTCAGACGCCAGTGGCAGAACATTTCTGTTCACCTCACTGTAATCTCACAGATCTGAAGGTGGCAGTCTTGTCACAGGCCAGTTTCTCAAGTCAAATCCACAGGGAAAGCTTGGAATTACAATACATATGCAAATTCAATTCAATTAATTATGGACATAATCGAGAGATGGGGTGGTGGAACCCTTATCAATGAAGGTGCTAACTACTTTCTGAATGGAACAAAAGATGGGACTGTGCAGTACTTTAAAGACTAACAAAGATGGTTTATTAGGTGATGAGCTTTCATGGGCCAGACTGAAGTGGGTCTGGCCCATGAAAGCTCATCACCTAATAAACCATCTTGTTAGTCTTTAAAGTGCTGCACAGTCCTGTCTTTTGTTTCAGCTAGACCAGACTAACAAGGCTGCATCTCTATCACTATTCTACTTTCTGAATGGTATCCTTCCTGCCTTATCCATCCACTGACTTTGATCTTTATCCACTCAGGTTTAGCACCCTTTCTCATGATACTTTATGCATGGAGGTAGGGAGATGGGCGACAGAACATCTTTCCCCGTCCCCCTTCTCTTCTCTTTATTTCGAGTTTTCTTATCCTCTAATCATAACTCCGGTCATCTGAAGAAGTGGGCTGTGACCACAAAAGCTCATGATACCATCTACGTGCTACCAGACCATTTGCTGACTCTCTCTGGGGAGTCCTGGCCTCTTTGCTGGCTCTGGGAGCCAGACGTGCAACCCAGGAGTCCTGCTGCCCCAGCCACAGCGCTGTCTCCACTGCCTCTGAGTTCTCCTGTGGTATCCCACACAGGCACCTTGCTGGATCCCATCCAGGAGAGCGCACGCTGAATTCACACACCCGCGAACACACCAGCCTGTGTGTTATGATAGGGTACCACCACCTGTTCAAGTACCCCCGTCAGTGGTACTGTAGCTTGGGGTGAGGGTAGGGTTATGCTTTCATCAAAGTTGAGGGCAGAATTCCTTCAGACCTCAACGGGGGCAGGATCAGGCCCTGGGACCATAGCCGCAACATGCCCACTACTTTCAGTGATGCTTTAGCTGGATATTGTGGTGACATTCACTTGTTCTGAGACGTGGCTGGGGCTATTTTTGAAAGGATTAAACCTAATCCAGTAATGATGCCTGTCGTTTTTTGTCCGCAGACAGGGGCTTTATTTTTATTACTAAATATAGAGACATGAAAAGATCTGGCATCTGTTGAGCTTGAAGTGGCTTTTCTGCAAACGCAGCCCCTAGCCAAGCTAGTAACAAAAAAACCAACAAAAAGCTAGTCCGGGTGGCATCCTATGAGACAGTTAATTTGCCTCTCTTTTTCAAATCACTTAGTGCAAATATCAGCCCAACATAGTACTGACCTACATTCTCTCCCTCCCTCCCCCAAAACATGTCCCACTTCTGCTCAAAGATGGGATCTTGTGATCTGCTGTTTGTAGGTCGACGAAAATTATTTGAAAATCAGAACAGTGTTGACCGACTCTCATATATCCTGTCAGATCCTGTTTGTCTCTGGATAGGCAGGATGTGGCTATGAAAGGCCTCAACTAAAGTAATTAAAATGAGTAAAACAAACAAGGGCTATTAAATTTTACTTTACTGTTAGATTTTAACCTCTTTCTTACTGCACAGCGAGTTGCGTGAGCTAAAGCGCACCACAAATGTTGCCCAATGTCCTCTGTGGACAGGTCTAATGAAATATCACTTGAAGTGCTACTGCTGTGGAATAGATGCTGTGTCAGTGTTGCAAAATGAAAGGGCCAAAGAAATGCTTCCTTGCTTGCGATCTGTTGGACTGCCTGTGGTACCGTCTCTCCAAGTGGAGCAGAGTACAGGAGACAATACAGTGCTGGAGGAGAGGAGGGAACCCTCAGATACTTGTGCTATCCGCACCTAGTGAAATCGATGCTTTTGGTCTGTTGAAAACCCAGTCCTGTGATGAGCATTGCATGGGCTCAGGGCTCCATCTTCATGGAGCTCATTGCAAGATCGGGGTCTGAGCTCGGGATTTGGCATATTACGTAGCAGGATAGACACAGAATATTTTAACTGTCCTTTAGTGACCGTTCTAAATATAGTGCTGCTAAGTACAGGAAATCACACTACTGAGGAGGGGAATTTATCCCAGCCCCAGTATTACAAAGCAATCATAAATCCCCTTGGGGAGGATCTGGCCTAGCCCCATGTCCTTGGGGAGATGCCAGCCTGGGAGGCATGCCTGAGAAAAAAAACTCTGCCGGTAGTTATTTAGGAATGCAGGTATCTAGCAGGAGGTGACAGGCTGGTGTAAGTGTAGGTGAGGTCAGAATTTTGCCTTGGGACGTTGTGCTGAAGGTAATAATTGTAATTCCCTCCATTCACGCTCCGTTCGTGTGCGGTAAATTGAGACACTGGCATCTGACCTTTACCCCGTCCCAGCGGTTGTTAGAGCGAGAGCCTGGCCGATTTGCTGAGTATGAAATGAATATAGCGTTGCATGAAGCCAGCAGCTAAATTTGTGTCTTCAGACTGGTAAACATCTTAGGTATTAGACTGTAGAGGCACTTGGTGACTGCCTCGTTGTGCCGCTGCCCCGTGCCGAAGACGCCCCATGGTCTGTAATGTTCCCTGTTGCTGTCTTGTCGCTTGTGGGTTAGAACTTTTAATGGCTTTGGGAGACGCATTTGGCAGATTAACACATTTGAAACTGGCTTGAAATCAGCAAGCAGTTCCACTTTGGATTGGAGGATAAGTTTAGGGGAAAGGGGAAACGTGATACTGGCGTTCCCGAATAAACAAAAGGGAGTTGTAGCGTGTGTACGTTTATCCCTTTGCTGCTGGGATGATTCTCTTAACCTCAGTCTGCTATTGTGAAAATTTCTCCAACTTCCTCCAACGGTGGTTTGCAGTGCCCCATGCAAATTCATGATTTTCTGGTTAATTCTCATAATTTGCTTGACAACGTTCATATTTGGCCTGTACATGCGCGTGTTCTTGTTATGGTTTCCTTTTGTCACCTCCACCCTATCTTCCCATTGTTAGTTACTGCCATTGTTGGTGACTCGTCTCAATGAGACTGTCAGGACAGGAAGGCAGGGCCTAGCTTTCACTCTGGGTTTGTGCAGGATCAAACACAATGCTGTACAACCCCAGAGCGGACTCTTTACGTGTGGCTGTCACACAACTTAAGAATAACAATGAAGACCAAAGTGGGGCAAATCTGGAAAACTTTGTGGTTCTCTTAGCAGAAAGAAGAGCAATTCTAATCACAGTGTTTTATTTAGCAAATCCTAGTCAGCAGTTCTCACAGAGGCTTGAATACTTGGACACAGGATGGGGATTACATTTATAAACTGGAAGTTTTCCCCTCTGTTTCTGGAAAGGAGGGAAAAATAATTTGTGACATTTCTGTCTCACGTCTGATTCGAAGACTTTGACATTATTCATCCCATCCATCTATGTTTCTGTGGACGAGATGCAATAACAGCTTTAGTAATTCAATTCTTTTTTTATTTCTAAACATCCTATGTAACAAACTGCTGTCCCAAAATCTGTAATCTACACAGTACCGATCCAGCACATGCGGAAGTCCAAAGATTGCTACTGTTATCAATCAGCATTAGATAGACCTAGAGTCTTCTGGGTTTGAAGGTAAAATGGAATCCTTTTTGTTTCCTGCCTTTCCCCCAGTCCCACCGCAAGTTTTCGGCTCCCAGACATGGCCACCTTGGCTTCCTCCCTCGTAAGAGAAGCCGTCGTCACCGAGGGAAGGTGAAGACCTGGCCCAAGGATGATCCCAGCAAACCAGTCCACATGACAGCCTTTCTGGGCTACAAAGCCGGCATGACGCACACCCTGCGAGAGGTTCACAGGCCAGGACTGAGTAAGAACCTTGGATTGAATCAGCTAGGTCGAGTCCGGGAAAGATTAGAGGGCAAAGTCTCCTATGGTTGGCCAGGATGGATAGCTCCTGGGGTTTGGAAATAGGTTGTAGAGCTCTTCCTCTCTAAATGGCTATTGCAAATCCAAGTTAGGTCTCCAGTGACCAAAAAGCGTCTGGCCGCTGTTCAGAGGTTCTTACTGTTATTCTTGCCCTGTATCGTAAGCCACCAGCGCAGCTGGTATTAGTTAGCTCCTGGCTGGCAGAGAAGCCAAGCGGTGAATGGCCCATGGAGGGGTAACTTCTCTCATACTCTGCAAGTGGTCCCAGGATTGGGGTGGGGGAAGTGGTAGACTTGCTTTCTGGGCTGTAGACAAGGCAGGTCTCCAGTGCTGTGCCTCTGGCCTCTCATCTACTCTAAGTTAGTTTGCCTTTGCTGCAGTGGTGTAGCGGACGGAGGGGGGGCAGGAGTTGCTCCTGGGTGCAACACTGGGGGGTGCCAATTTATCTGCCAAAAGTGATGTTGTGGAGTTTGCTCCAGCTGCTGGGCCCCCAAGTCTCTGCTGCCTTCCACCCGCTCGGTGGCAGCTGTCTGCAGGTGGCTCATTGCGCCGCACGCTGCAGGCCGAAGAGGGATAGGAGGGGGGTGGAAAGTGGGAACAGCCCTGGCAAGTGCTGCTGCATGCTCCCCTCCTCCTCCTCCCACTTACACCCTGGCTCCTGGGACCTCGCACGCACACGGCTCGCATGCACCCAGCTTTCTCCGGTTGTGGACGGTCCTGCGCCCCCTTTAAAAAGCGGCACCCACCAGGATCCCTCCCCTCCCCCCACCTCCCCGCACCGGGGAAAGAAGTTGCAGAGGAGACTCCGAGGACGGGACCTAGACACCAATACTCCTCCCCTCCCCCCACGCGGGTGGGCAGTGAGGTGTCCCGGCAAGCGGGACAGGCACGGGCGTGCACTGCTGGGGGGTGGAAAGGACTGGTGGAGGAGCAACAGTGAAATTACCGACGGCAAAATGCTCCTGCAACAAATGATTGTAGGGCACAAATTTTGCCTTTGCCCCTGGGTGCATAACACCCTCGCTACGCCGCGGCTTTGCCGGGACATGATGTCGTTGGAGGTGCATCGGGCACCGCATTCATTGAGAAGTTCTGGCTACTCGTGGCTTCCCGGCCCTGCAAGAACCTGGTGCTGGTTGCTGCAGAGCACAGTCGACTCCAGAGAACTTTCTGAGTGTCTGGCTGGTGAGTCTTGCCCACATGCTCAGGGTTTAGCTGACCGCCATATTTGGGGTCGGGAAGGAATTTTCCTCCAGGGTAGATTGGCAGAGGCCCTGGAGGTTTTTCGCCTTCCTGTGTAGCACGGGGCACGGATCACTGCTGGAGGATTCTCTGCATCTTGGGGTCTTCAAACTATTTGAAGGCTTCAATATCTGAGAGATAGGTGTGAGGATTATTCTAGGAGGGGGTGGGTGAGATTCTGTGGCCTGCACTGTGCAGGGGGTCAGACTAGATGATCATAATGGTCCCTTCTGACCTTAAAGTCTGAGTCTATGAGACTCCCATTGAATTTGCTGCTCCTCCCTTTGCTTTCAGAGGTGTCCAAGAGGGAAGAGGTGGAAGCAGTGACGATAGTGGAGACTCCCCCTCTAGTGGTGGTTGGGATTGTGGGATACATAGAGACCCCCAGGGGCCTGAGAAATTTCAAGACCATTTTTGCTGAGCACCTCAGTGATGAATGCAGACGCCGCTTCTACAAGAACTGGTAAGACTCTCTTGGCGCGTGAGTTTACGGGGCGCTGGAGCAGCGTTGCTGTTCTAGAATGTCTGCTCCCCCTTCCCCAACATTAGCCACAGAAGGCTCTCCACTTTGGAACCCTTCGCCCATTCCACGAGGAGTACAGCTAGTTAAGATTAGAAGCCTAATCCGAACTAGCTACTCCGTGCCGCGTGTAGCCGCGCGGCACGGGGTTCGAACTAGCCGGGATTTAAAAATGGCGGCGCCCGGCTTATGCAAATGAAGCCCGGGAAATTCAAATCCCGGGCTTCATTTGCAAGTGCGGTATGCCTACATTACCCTCCTAGTTTGAATTAGGAGGGTAGTGTAGAC
Source organism: Pelodiscus sinensis (assembly GCF_049634645.1). Classification (NCBI taxonomy): domain Eukaryota; kingdom Metazoa; phylum Chordata; order Testudines; family Trionychidae; genus Pelodiscus; species Pelodiscus sinensis. The sequence goes on along the minus strand of NC_134726.1, from coordinate 37,573,696 downwards.
ATACCCTCAGAGTGGTTGTGAGGAAAGTAATAGGTTGGGTCTTTGCTATTGAGAAATCTGGTGGCTTTATGGCTGTGTAGACATCTGACTCCTTACCAGGTAGACTGTCTTGCCTGTTTTCCATTTAGCTCTGGTTTTGTTGCATTGTGACTTCGCTAACTGAGCTAATCAGTGGGTGTCAACTGGATTAGGCCTCAACTAGAGTGTTGTGTTCAATTCTGGGTATCACATTTCAGGACAAAATGGAGGCGGTCCAGAGAAGAGTAACAAAAATGATTAAAAATCTAGAAAACATGACCTAAGAGGGAAGATTGAAAGAACTGGGTTTGTTTAGTCTAGAAAAGAAAAGACCGAGGGGGCATGTGATAATAGTTTTAAAATATCTAAGAGGCTGTTATAAGGAGGAGGAGGAAAATGTATTCTCTTTAATGTCTGATGACAAGACAAGACTCAATGGGCTTAAATTGGAGCAAGGAAGGTTTTAGGTTGGACATTAGGAAAAACTTCCTACCTATCACTGGACTAAATTGTCTAGGAATTCTCAATCATAGGAGATATTTAAGAGCAGATAAATAGGCATCTATCAGGGATGATCTAGCCAGTGCTTGGTCCTGCCGTGAGGGCAGGGGACTGGACTCGATGACCTCTCGAGGGCCCTTCCAGTTCTTTGATTCTCTGATTCTCCATATAAAATTCTGCCAGAATATCAAGTTCTGTTGGCCCATTCCTGCCCTTTCACTGTTTTCTCCTCTGAGCTCCCTCTACTGGTCTGACGTCTATGGCGCTTGCTCGCCTCGGCTGGGGGCAGTGAGCCCTGGGTGCGTGGTGCTTCCAGCAGCACTGAAGCAGCCCCGCCACGCACATTGTAGTGCGGTTTGGCGATTCTGGGCGTCCTTGTTCCCGTCTCCAGCATCATTAACGGGCTCCTCTCCGTAGGCACAAGAGCAAGAAGAAGGCCTTCACCAAGTACTGCAAAAAGTGGCAGGACAAGGACGGGAAGAAGCAGCTGGAGAAGGATTTTGCGGCCATGAAGAAGTACTGCAAGGTCATTCGAGTCATCGTGCACACCCAGGTCAGAGACCGCACGGGGCGTGGGGCGCCCGGTGACCCTCCTGAGTGGGGCGAGGGCTGGGAAGCTGGGAGCAAGGGAGAATTGTGGCACGTGTTGTCACTGAGGCTACATCTACACTAACACGTTTTCTTGGCAAAAAGTATGCTAATGAGGGACTCATTTGCATGAGTCTCGATCTCATTTGCATATTTCCTGCCAATCTGTTTTTGCATTAGGGGCTTTTGCTCAAAAACAAGCAGTATGGATGTTTTCTTTTTGTGCAAAACCCCCTTTTTCCGCAAGATTGGATTGGGCATACGGAAACATCCACATTGCTTGTTTTTGCACAAAAACCCCTAGCGCAAAAATGGATTGGCAGAAAATAGGCAAATGAGATTGTGACTCATGCAAATGAGTCCCTCATTAGCATATTTTTTTGTCGAGAAAACGCGTAGTGTAGACGTAGCCTGAGAGGTAACCGGGAGGGCAGGGGGTTGTGGGTTGGGAGGAGGAGAAGGCCTCTTCTTGCAGGCTGGCGTGGCAGGCAGGTCGGGGGTGGGTGGGGGTGCTGTACGTCAGTGGGGGGGCCGCATGAATGGCCCTCCTTTGCCTCAGTGGGCCGCAGCAACCCACGACTCACTGGGGTTCTGCACTCTGCCCCCTTCCCACCGGTGCCTCTTGGGGCACCGAAGCCCTGCCCTTCCTACGCCTCCCCCCTCCCTCCCAGCACCTTTGGAGCACCGTGAATCCGCAGATTTGCATCTCGGCTCCTCCCCCTCCCTCCCAGAGCTGGAACAGCCGCCCACGGCCAATTGGCTGAGACGCGAATCAGCAGATTCACAGTGCTCCAAAAGTGCTGGGGGGAGGCCTAGGAAGGGCAGGGCGCCGGTGCCCAGTGTGCCAGAGGCATGTGGGGGAGGAGGGCGGACGGGACGGGATGGGACAGGATGGGGGGCACAGCTGCAGGTTGCCCTCTTCCCCCGCCGTATATGCCCGCTGCAGGAGGTGCATGCTGATCGTCACAGCCCCTTACCAAAGAGCAGCCGTGCCCCTCTGAAAGTGCCAGGGGAACCCGACGGGCACCGTGCACGTCTCTGCACTGGCGTTCGCCCAGGCGCCTGGCACGGACACCCCGACTGCTAAGGGCGCCTTGGGCCGGGGGATTTAGCACCTGCTGCTACTCAGGGCGCTGGAGCAGCCCCACATCTTGCAGTGGGCAGTGCCAGGCTTGTTGGGAGGGAGCAGGCGATGCTCCCAGCCCCCTCTGTGGCCGGGGTAACCCTGGCAGCCTGCAGGGCCCGCTGGTTAGCTCTCAAATTAGCAACTGGTGTCAGGTGATGGGGTAAAAATAACCCGGTGCCGGGCTGCAGGGAGCGGCTTGCCAGGTCTCTGCGTGTACCCACTGCAATTTGGATCATCAGGGATCGCTCCACTCCCTTGGAGCCCAGGAGGGTCTGGGTGGCCCAAAGCATCAGAGGCCTCCCTTCGGGCTAGTCCTGCCCCAGCAGCTCACCGCAGCAGTCCTATGCGGAGCACGGGCCTGGCCACATGGCACTGAGAGGCCCACGGTGCAGCCGTGGCCCCCAGCTGGAAGGGCAGGACGGCAGCGTACAGTGCTGGGCTAGCCCCCAATCGACGGCCTGTGGGAGCAGGGCCGGGAGGGTTGTCCCCGGGCAGCCTGGGGCTGATTCATGTTGCCCACTGGCGAGCGTCAGGGACACGCACAGTTGCCGCAGCGGCTGTTCAAATCCGTCCAGCAGCCGGCTGGGCTTCGGCGACTCTCGGCCGGACTCCAGAGCAAATGATCATTAGCACACAGAGCTCGGTCTGTTTCGCTGGGCCCGGCTGGTCCTGGAACGGGAGGACGTCGCTCTGCTCCTGTGCTCGGCACGGGGGTGCAGGTCAGAGGGATTTGTTCTCGGGGGTCCAGGTACACGTGAGACAGCCCCTCATTGGCAGAAGGGTCAGGAGGCAAACGTGTGTTTCTGGGGGTGGAGAAGGGGAAGGCCTGTTTTCTAGGAATTGTTCCTACATTGTGCTAGAGAAAGGCAGCTCATGCCAGTCATGCTGAGCGTGTCTGTCATCTTGCACTCAGTGGCTATGTCTACACTGGCGGGTTCTTGCGCAAGAACACGTCCACATGGCCATGTGCTTTTGTGCAAGAGCGCCCATGGCAGTGCGGACGCTCTCTTGTGCAAGGAAGCTCTGATGGCCGTTTTAGCCATCGAACTTTCTTGCACAAGAAACCCCTGTTACCCGTCCACACTGCCCTCTTGTGCAAAAGCTCCTGCACAAGAGAGCTTCCACCTATTAGAAAAGAGCATAGCCCTTTGTGCATAAAGCCCTCTCTTCCGACACCCTACCGTAAATCTTCTTGCGCAAGCGCGGGCGGGCAGTGTGGACGCTCTGCGGGTTCTTGTGCAAGAACCCGCCAGTGTAGACATAGCCAGTGTGTGCTAATGCATGCACCCATACCTGCTGTGCGGGTCAGTGAGAATGCCTGTGCTTGCACTCGGCGAGTGTGAAAGGGTGGGTGTGTGACCCAGAGGCACAGCAAGCACTGGCAAGAGAGAGTGAAGTTTGCTGTACAGCCCGAGAGAGCCAGTTTTTAGCTCATGTGGTAGAGGCACATGGCGTTAGCCCCTAAGGTCGCAGGTTCAATCCCCCCTATGGAAGAATGGCTTTACAGGTACATTTAGGCGCATATGTAGGCTACGGGTGTGTTCAGTGCATGGGTAGAGGTTGTGCTAGTAAGAACGTGTGTGCACATTTATGCTGTGTGCGGGCATGTTCAGATATACAGGCAGTCCCCGGGTTACATGGATCCGACTTACATCGGATCCCTACTTACAAACGGGGTGAGGCAACCCGGCACTAGCTGCTTCCCCCCAGCAGACCAGGGAGACGCGAAGCTAGCGTCCCCCTCAGCAGATCAGGGAGACACGGAGCGGCTTTTCTCAGCAGACACCTCATCTTGAGAATAAAGGACTGAGGGAAGTGAGGTGTGGGAGAATAAAACTGAGCTCTGGAGAAATGTTTGGCTAGAGTTTCCCCTACAATATGTACCAGTTCCGACTTACATACAGATTCAACTTAAGAACAAACCTACAGTCCCTGTCTTGTACGTAACCCGGGGACTGCCTGTAGATGCATGCACACGTGGGGGATTTGTGCGCCGTGAAAGTGTGTGTGTCCTTAGCGAGTGTGGGCTTAGTGCGGGTGTGTGCTCAGCAACTGTGTGCCCTGGGTGTGCCTCAGTCACACAACAGACAGTTCAAAGCCTGGAGGGTTGATTTTCTGGGGGACCCTCTAGGGTTTTGCCTCTCTTGGTTCCAGTCTCTCTCTCGGGCTGACTGGTCCCAAGCTGCAAGGGCTGGAGACAACTCCCTTGAGCCCTGTTCTAGCTGCTGTCTGGGCCGGCGGCAGGCGAGTGAAGCCAGGTGCTGCCTCCTTGCTTCTCTCTTCCTCCGTGGGTGAGTGCCGGCTTCCCCTGCCCCAGCCAGGAATCTGCAGCCAGGCCCTGAAATGCCACGGTTTTTCTGCTGCAGAGACAGCACTGTGTGTGTTGGGAGGGGCTTTATGAGCACCTGGGCGGAGACTCGCTAGACTCAGACTCTGGCTACATCTACACTGGCATGATTTTCCGAAAACGCTTTTAACGGAAAAGTTTTCCGTTAAAAGCATTTTCGGAAAAGCATCTGTGGCCAATCTAGACGCGCTTTTCCGCAAAAAATCCCTGATCGCCATTTTCGCGATTGCGGCTTTTTTGCGGAAAACAAATCTCTGCTGTCTACACTGGCCCTTTTGCGCAAAAGTCTTTCGGAAAAAAGACTTTTGCCCGAACGGGAGCCGCATAGTATTTCCAGAAAAGCACTGACAATTTTACGTGAGATTGTCAGTGCTTTTGCGGAAATTCAAGCAGCCAGTGTAGACAGCTGGCAAGTTTTTCCGGAAAAGCGGCTGATTTTCCGGAAAAACTTGCCAGGCTAGACACAGCCAGAGGGTATGTCTGCACTGCCACCCTAGTTCGAACTAGGGAGGCTAATGTAGTCATTCGAACTTGCAAATGAAGCCCGGGATTAAAATCTCCCAGGCTTTATTTGCATGTTCCCAGGCGCCGCCATTTTTAAATGCCCGGTAGTTCGAACTCCCTGCCCGCAGCTACACACGGCACGGGCTAGGTAGTTCGAATTAAAGCTCCTAATTCGAACGACCGTTACTCCTCCTGCAATGGAGTTTTGGAATTAGGAGCTTTAATTCGAACTTGTTCAAACTAGGGTGGCTAGTGTAGACACACCCAGACAGACTGAACTGCAAACAGGCTGCGTGGGCCACTCTGCAGCAGTCCCCAGTCTCCTGGCAGAGCGGCGCACAGGGTCAGCTGCATTCCCGGGTACCGGTGTACGAGGAACGGGAGTGGGGGAGCTGGCCCTGTCGCCTCCCCCCCGCGCTCAGGGGAGCACATTCCCCTGGGAGCACATTCCCATCCACGGGGCGGGGTGTCATTCCTTGGCCTCGCTGCCTCGCAGATGAAGCTGCTCCCCCTGCGTCAGAAGAAGGCCCACGTGATGGAGATTCAGCTGAACGGCGGGACGGTGGCTGACAAGGTGGACTGGGCCCACGAGAAGCTGGAGAAGCAGGTCTCCGTGCACACCATCTTCAGCCAGAACGAAATGATTGACGTCATTGGGGTGACCAAGGGGCGCGGGATGAAAGGTACGGGTGGAGGGTCATTGGCTTGGCATGGATCCTCTGGAGAGGGTGGGTAAAGGGCTGCTTATACATTGCATGGGCACTGTGCCATGGGGCCTCCATGATGCTCAGGCGAGAGGCAATTTTTGAGTGGAATGAGCACAGGACTGAGTGTCAGGAGACCTGAGTTATAATCCCACCGCTGATACCAATTCATTCTATGGCCCTGAGCCATTCACACGCCCGCTCCGTGCCTCAGTTTATCCATCTGTAGCACAGGGATAGTGACACTGGTAGCATATTTCGAGGGCTTCAAGGTCTGTGGAAGAAAAAGCCATACAAGTACTGAGCATTTAATATTATTATTAGTAGTAATTGTTTACTATTCTGTCATTATCAAGGCATGGCTTCTGGACACCCCCCCTAATGAATAGTTAATGGTAATTAACATTTTAACACAGTGAGGAATCCATGCATCATTGTGAATAATTAACATTGATGCGTAGAGGTTTCACCTTGTGTGACATCTACAGGCCAGGAAACAGACTCTAGTTTATTTTGACTGTACTTAAAAAAAACAAAAACCAGTTTTTGGTGTTAATGAAATGCCTGTTCCCGGAGCAAGCTGGGTAGAGGCAATGACAGTGTAGGCAAACCCTCTCCCCCACACACTGCAAACCCCATGTCCTGGGGGTCCTCTTCTGGTAGATGAGGGGGGAGTTCATTTCCGGTTCCCGCGTTTCATCCGCAGCCTCACAGCTGTGATGACCAAAAATAGGGACCGTTGGTGCCAGTCGTGATGGCTGTCCTCGATGTCCAGGCTGAGCAGCCGCCGGACTGAGAACCCCTCGCTCATTCCACCAGGGGCGCTGGATTGGTCCCCATCTGTCTGCTCTGCTTCTAGCAGATTTGGTTCCGCGTGCCTGGTTCAAAATCCCCCCTTGCTAGTTATGGGCTTAGTTCTGGTGGGAGCCCTCGGGGCGCCGGGCCGGCTGACGTGAGGAACCCAAGATAAGGACAAAAAGGCATTTTGGCGCTGGCAAAGCCAGTGTGTGCGGGAGACGCACTCCAGTGCAGTCAGGCGAATGCAAAGCGAGTCTGGGTTTGTCCCTGGGCCCCTGACTCCGAGAAGGGCTGTTTGCTTCCATCCGACACACCGTCGTCTCGTCGCCTGAGATGCAGCGTGAGACAAACCCCACAGGCATGTGCCCTGATTTCTAGCTTGGAAGAGGCCCCCCCTCCTCCCACCTGGCTCCCCTGACAGTCGGCCTGTGCTGCGTCCCTAGGGGTGACCAGCCGCTGGCATGCCAAGAAGCTCCCGAGGAAAACCCACAAGGGCTTACGCAAAGTGGCCTGCATTGGAGCCTGGCACCCAGCCCGCGTGGGCTACTCCATTGCCCGGGCTGGCCAGAAGGGCTACCACCATCGCACGGAGCTTAACAAGAAGGTGAGGCACCACTGTGACACCGCCCAGGCCTGGCGCAGCTTCTTCCGAGCCCCCTTCCCTCCCCCGAGCAGCTCGCAGCCAGGCCGGTCGTTTCAGGGCAGGAGGGCCTGTAGGGCTTGGTTTGGTGTGATTTTATCATAGCGCCTAGAAGCCCGAGTCACCAACCAGCGTGAGGCACTGTGCAGACAGAGATGATGCATGCCTAGGCGCCAGCTCCGTGGGTGCTGTGGGGCTGGAGCACCCATAGGTGCCAAGATCCCCCCCTCCCTCCACACACCAGCAGCCCTGCTGACCTACCTCTCCCCCGCCCTCCCAATGCTTCTGGAATACCACAAACAGCTGATTCGTGGTGTACAGGAAGCTCCAGGAGTGAGGGAGGAGCAGGGATGGGGCACGCTTGGAGAGGGTGGGATTGGGGCAGGGACAGGGCTTTGGGAGAAGGGGTGGGACGGAGGTGGGGAGGGCCAAGCTGGGATGGAACATGGCGGAGGAGAGGCTTGGGAGAAGGGGTGGAGCAACGGCAGGCCTGGGGCAGAGTGGGAGGTCCAGGAACCCCCCGGCTGGAGGAGAAATCAGCACGGTGGTCTTTCTCCCAGTGACTTGTGCCCAGGGGTGGGGACGTACTCTACCCACTGCCCACTCGCATCTGAGATGAGCTCGTGAATTTTTCCCCAATCGGACATCTCTAGACCTTGTGCTCAGTTTGTGAAGCTTTGTTTGTAACTGTGGCTTAAAGCCGTTGACTCCATTTCGTCTGGGCCGCCTCCCAGATTTACCGTCTCGGCCGCGGGATCCATGTAGAAGACGGCAAAGTGGTGAAGAACAATGCCTCCACGAACTACGACGTCACCGAGAAGACGATCACGCCGCTGGTAAAAGGGCTAAGGAAACAGAAAGTGGTGGGGCTGGAACTGGGACTCTGTTCCTGATTCTGCCACTGACTAGAGACGTAGCCCTGGGCAAGTCACTTAAGGGGCCTATTGGAGAAGAGCTGGTTTGGAACTATTTGTTCTGGCCACAGCAAATTGTGATTCCTTTCCTTTTTTTGTTTTGATTTTAGTAACCAAAAGCTGCAAACATCTGCTTTTCCACACCCAAAAAAACAAGACGTTTTCAGCTGGTGTTTAGTGCCCTATAGGCTTTTGATTTTTCAGCAAAACCCCAGAAAAATCTCCTCAAAGTCGTAAATGTCAGTTTTGACAAAAAGTCAATTTCCCATTAAAAAAAAAAGGCTTTGAACCAAAATTAGCAGCCTCTTCTACAATTTGCCCAAGTGGACAATGAGGCCAATAATATCCATAGATCTCACGGGCAGGCTGCTGGGTGAAAGACCAGGGCAACGCGTATTGTTAGTTCATAATGGGGATTATTAGTAACAACGAAATAACCCCCCCACTTTCCTAGAGAAAATGTCACTTGCTGATGCTTATCCGTTAGCCTCACCACTGCCTTTGCCCGCAGGGTGGATTTCCTCGCTATGGTGCAGTTAACAACGATTTCATCATGCTGAAGGGCTGCGTCGTGGGCACGAAGAAACGCGTGCTCACTCTCAGAAAGGTAACTCCTCCTCCTCCGCCCCCCCCCCCCCCCCCGAAAGTAAGTGCCGAGGCTCTGCATGAGTACGGAAGGAGCTGACTTTGCAGTGATTTGCAAGGGGGCCATTTCCCGGAGAGGTTGAATAGAGTTGCCAGGCCGTTCTCGCTGACACTGTATTTCCAGTTTCAGATCAGCCAATTGTCTCTACCTTAGGAACGGTTTTAGCTGGAAGCCGTCCTGACACACACTGCTACTGGAATTAGGAACTGGAGGTCTCTGTTCATGGGGCAGGGAAATGGAAACTTGGCCACAACACTGATCACGAATGAGGCAAAATGCTCTAAGGACCCGTGCTCTTTGTTTCAGTTCCAAGTGGGAACTGAGAGACAATGGCACTTAAAGTTGTGCTACTCTAGAGCCATGTCTACACTAAACGGAAGAGCTGAACTGCCGTGATCGATCTTCTGGAGTTCGATTTAGAGAGTCTAGTTAAGACATGCTAAATCAAACTCAGAGTTGTTGGCGGTCGGTACTGCTGCTTCTGTGAGGAATAAGGAAAGCTGGCAGGAGTGTTTACTTCCATCGGCCTCCTGCTGTGGAGATGGCAGGGGAACTTGAAACAAGGGCCGTCAACTCCAGCTACGCAATTAACATAGTTGGAGGTGTGTATCTCGATTCAACCTTCCCTTTTAGTGTAGGCCTGGCCAGGGTGTCTCTGGGAGGAAGCCTCTATTGCTAGAGGGATTAACTAACGGACATGCGTGACATGGCTTAACTCTCCCCATCTCACAGCGTGCTTTCAGATTTCTGGTTAAATGTAAGGCTAATGTTTGGTGACTTTTCCTCTCCAGTCCCTGCTGGTCCACAGCAGTCGACGGGCCATGGAACCCATCGAACTGAAATTCATTGACACCACTTCCAAGTTTGGCCATGGCTGCTTCCAGACTGCCCAAGAGAAGAGAGCTTTCATGGTGAGTTAAGTCTCCGCTGGCTTTACAGTCTGAGGGCTGGGTTCTCAGCTGGTGCGAATTAACCTCGGTCCCTCAATTCCAAGGGAGCTACGCTGATTAACACTAGCTATGGACTGACCCAGAAAACAAGGACCACCAAATGAACACACAGGACTGCCATGCACAAGAGGCAGTTCGGCAGCCAGAAACCGTACTAAAGAGGGAACAGGATGGTTGTGAAAGTCACACAAACCAGCCAAACCCAGCAAATAATGTACCATCTGGTCAACCAGTCCCCACTCACAATGGAATGCTTTCAGCAAGCTGCTAAATTGGCAGCTTCTTGTTGGCCATATGGTGCCTTTCATTCCCAATGGTACATTTCTTTGATTGGGTTGGATTGCCTTAAAGGTTTAATTTTTTTAAAGGTCAGGCTAGATTTGGCCTCATGGTTGGGATGTTGTGTGAATAAGCTGGTAAATACCCAAATCAGATACATTTTAAACATCCCAATGGAAGCATGTTTATAAACCAAAAATACCCCCAAACTCTCTCTCAGATAGATATTCCCTTTGCAGCCCAACTGCTACCACCTGGTGCTGTGGGATCAGCTGGAAAGTGAAATTGACTAGATACTGAGTGGATCGGATCTTCCCCCAGGCTACGTCTACACTGGCCCCTCTTCCGTAAGGGGCATGTAAATTTCAGCAGTCGTCGTAGGGAAATCCGCGGGGGATTTAAATATCCCCCGCGGCATTTAAATAAACATGGCCGCCGCTTTTTTCCGGCTTTTAAAAAAGCCGGAAAAGAGCGTCTAGACTGGCCCCGATCCTCCGGAAAAAGCGCCCTTTTCCGGAGGGTCTTATTCTTACTTTGAAGTAAGAATAAGAGCCTCCGGAAAAGGGCGCTTTTTCCGGAGGATCGGGGCCAGTCTAGACGCTCTTTTCCGGCTTTTTTAAAAGCCGGAAAAAAGCGGCGGCCATGTTTATTTAAATGCCGCGGGGGATATTTAAATCCCCCGCGGATTTCCCTACGACGACTGCTGAAATTTACATGCCCCTTACGGAAGAGGGGCCAGTGTAGACGTAGCCCCAGAGTGTATCAGCATGGCTCCACTGACTTCCACGCTGCGCCCATTTAAATCGGGTTTGGAGCTGGCCGACAGACTCGTCTGTTTCATGTGTGTTTAACGTCTCTCCAGGTCAGAAGAGCTGATTTGGTAGCGTAATCACATTGATTATCGTCGTCATAGCAGCATGACGTGACCTGGTAGATGAGGGTGGGTCAAGAGACTTCTCTATACAATCCCCTGCCATGTTGCACATGACAACTCCAGAGCTCAGTTTTGGAGCAGAAGGGGTTTCCGTGCGGCCTTCCAGCCAGACTCAGAATCTACAGCCCTACACACCAGCCTCCAGCCCTGCGGAGAGTGGCGTAAAGGGGTTTCACAGTCAGCCCTTCTGACCTGAAGAGAAGTTAAACACGCGTGAAACAGATGAGTCTATCGGCCAGCTCCAAACCCGATTTAAATCGGCGCAGCGTGGAAATCAATGGAGCCATGCTGATACGCTCTGGGGGAGGATCGGAGCCACTCAGTATCTAGTCAATTTCACTTTCCAGCTACCAGACCACCTTGACGGGCTCAGTAGCAAACCATACCAGCCAGCTTTCCGGGCTGCCCAGCTAAGCAAACTGCTGGGTGAGGGCCTGGCAATTCATTGCCCACATTCCTGAAGGGTTAGGAGGGTTTCTAGAGACCACACTAGGCAGCTGCTGCCGTTCGGGGGAGAGCTGAGCGTTAGCAGCCAGGAGACAGAAATGAACACTCAGTGTCACAAGCTGGGCAGCAAAAAGGGGTCGCATCTGAATAGAAATCCCACAGCATCCCCCTCGCCTCCTGCCTCTCTAGGGAACCCGTGAAAAAGGCTTGTAATATGGATCTTGAACTCACCATCTTGTGGCAACGGGATCTCTTATTCCCACCATTTCACTTGTGTTTTAGGGCCCTCAGAAGAAACACCTGGTGAAGAAACCGGAATCCCAGGAAGATTTGTAGGGGATTGAAATACACATGGCACCTTACCCCGCCACCTCCAATAAAGGGACATCAAACCAAGCCTAAACCGCTCCTCTGGTGCTGTTCCTAACCAGCTTAGACCAGCCTCTGTAAAAAGGGTTTGACATCAGCCAATCCCAGTGTCTTCTCCCCAGGTGTTGATATCAGCTGGGCTGCTGAGAGGACAGTCCTGGGGAAAACTGGCCCAGTGAGATGGTGATACCTGGACATGCCTTTTCTTAGCTGAGCTAGATAGGAATTAGGCATGTGAATGGGTAGTCAGTTAACTGGTAAGTATCACCCTAGCTGGCCTATACTTACTGGGAAGCGATTAACTGATAACCAGGAGCAACTCTGTGGGGTTTGGAAGCTGGCCTCTCCCACGCAGGGGGGCTGGGAGCAGGAGCAGGCCTCCTCGCACACAGGGATGCACGAGAGAGAAGGTGAGAGTGTGTGCACGAGAGAGAAGGTGAACGTGTATTTGCACAAGAGAGGTGAGTGTGTGTGTGCATGAGAGAGGTGAGTGCGTGTGAGAGAGGTGAGTGTGCACACACAAGAGAGAGGTGAGTGTGTGCGCACGAGAGATGAGTGTGTGCGCACGAGAGAGGTGTGTGTCCACGAAAGAGAGGTGTGTGTGTGCACACGTAAGAGAGAAGGTGAATGTGTGTGCGTGCGTGAGAGGTGAGTGCATGTGTGTGCAAGAGAGGCGAGTACGTGCACACGAGAGGTGTGCACGCGCGAGAGGTGAGTGTGCGCCCATGAAATAGGTGTGTGTGCAAGAGTGAGAGCGTGCATGTGAGTTTGTGTTTGACAGAGAGGCAGGGAGAGAAGAGCGAATCAGGATGTCTGTAACTGGCAGCTGTGTCTGGACACATAACAGTGAAGTTACATGGCCCTCGTGCCGGGTCCTGCCGGCCGTAGGTGCCAGGAATGATGGTCCCAGTCCTGAGGAGAGGAGGAGCGTGTGCCCATCAGCCTGGAGCAGCAGAGACGGGATCCATGGCCCTGGTCCTGGCCTGCTGGCTGGGCAATGGCCGTCGCGGGGCTTCTGCTGAAGGCGGAGTGTGGGGAAAACGGCCGTTTGGCTGGAACCAGGCAGCAGCCGTGGGCGAGGGGCTGAGACGGTCACATGTCGAAATCCACTGGCTGGCAGGCGAAGCTGGGGCAGAGGGCAGGGAGGTGGGGGCCGAAGGGGCAGACAGCCAGGGAAGGCCTGTGTTCCGGGCTCAGTGGTCACTGCCTCCCCATGCTTGCCCAGGAGCAGACGCTGCTCAGGGAGGGCGTGCAGCCCTGCTGTGCGTGCCCATGACCCCACCATGGGGTGGAGGGTTCAAATCCCTGGGTTACCTCTCCACACCCATCCCAGGAGCAGCTGGGCCGTCACCACCCGCTTCCCCGGGGCTGGAGCTGGCATGTGCTGAAGGGAGGATAAGGCACCCGCTACAGGTAAGGAGATGGGGTGAGTCCTGCTGTGGCCCTAACGTAGGAGGTGTCAGTCTCTGGAACCTGGGGCTGAGGGTCGGAGTCCGCTGCCCACTCCAGGGATCAGCCTGTAGCCAGCTCGCACAGGGCCGGAGCTAGGACCTGCTGAACGTATGGAGTTGGGGCAGCTCCTCCCATGGCTCGGGCTTCAGCCTCCAAAGCCTGAGGTTGCCCCTATGGCAGGAGCAGCCCAGCCACCCACCAGCAGGCCTGAGACTGGAGTGAGGCCCCTGCATCTGCCTCAGCCAGCCCTTTAGAAAAGCAGAGTCCCCAGAGGGCAGCCTGCTCCCAGCCGGGGGCACAGAAAAGCCCCTCCCGGCGCGCAGCGGGGAGCGATGGTCAATTCCGTTTCATTTTAATTCAGGGTGCCTGGACTTTGGGAAGGACCCAGGGAGACACCTCGGGCTCCTGCGGCCCCCTGCCCTAGACGCCTAGGTCAATAGCAGCAGCGCGGTGACCCGGCCCCCTCTCGTAGGGGCTGCGCTGGAACTCCAGGGAGTTCTGGCCGGCCTGCTCTTTGGGGGAAGCGCTGCCCCCCTGCCCCATCAGCGGGGGGGGGGGGGGCAGCTCAAAAGACGCCCCGTGGCTGCAGTGAGACCTGGCAGTGCCCGGCTCCCAGACCAGGGGCAGCCCCGGATTCTCCCGCAGGCTGGGGGCTGCCGCCCCGCGCCCCTCGCATTGCCCAGGGGAGACCGAAGCGTCCCGGGCAAAGGGACCCCCCCCCCCCCGCAGGCTTGTGCGGCGGGAAACACTCGGGGGCGCCCAGCGCCGGGGGCGGCTCCACGCGCAGAGGGCAGGACAGAGCCGCTCCGGGAGTCACTCCGGATCCGCAGCCCCGAAGGGAGACACGCGGGACTCGGCGGGGCGGGGCGGGGCGGGGCTCTCTGCAGGCGCGGCCCGGCGGCGCCCCCTGGCGGCTCCCTGGGAGCCGGCGGGGAGCAGGCAGCGGCCGGGCGCAGCCATGTCCTACTGCGCCTTCCTCGGCGGGGAGCCGCTCCGGAGCCACTTCCAGCCGGGTAGGGGCTGCCCGCCGGGCTCCCCGTGCGTAGGGGCGGCCAGGGGCCATGGGGGGCCGGGCTCCCCTATCTATGGGGCGGCCAGGGGCTATAGGGCCGGGCTCCCCTATCTATGGGGCGGCCACGGGCTATAGGGCCGGGCTCCCCTATCTATGGGGCGGCCAGGGGCTATAGGGGACCCCAGTCCATAGGGGCGGCCAGGGGCCATAGGGGCCGGGCTCCCCTATCTATGGGGCGGCCAGGGGCTATAGGGGACCTCAGTCCATAGGGGCAGCCAGGGGCTATAGGGGCCAGACTCCCCTATCTAAGGGGCGGCAAGGGGCCATGGGGGACTGGGCTCCCCCGTCTATGGGGGCCAGGGGCTATAGGGGACCTCAGTCCATAGGGGCAGCCAGGGGCCATAGGAGCCGGGCTCCCCTATCTATGGGGCGGCCAGGGGCTATAGGGGCCGGGCTCCCCTATCTATGGGGCGGCCAGGGGCTATAGGGGCCGGGCTCCCCTATCTATGGGGCGGCCAGGGGCTATAGGGGCCGGGCTCCCCTATCTATGGGGCGGCCAGGGGCTATAGGGGACCCCAGTCCATAGGGGCGGCCAGGGGCCATAGGGGCCGGGCTCCCTTATCTATGGGGCGGCCACGGGCTATAGGGGACCCCAGTCCATAGGGGCGGCCAGGGGCCATAGGGGCCGGGCTCCCCTATCTATGGGGCGGCCAGGGGCTATAGGGGACCACAGTCCATAGGAGCGGCCAGGGGCTATAGGGGCCAGGCTCCCCTATCTATGGGGCGGCCAGGGGCTATAGGGGACCCCAGTCCATAGGAGCAGCCAGGGCTATAGGGGCCAGGCTCCCCTATCTATGGGGCAGCCAGGGGCTATAGGGGACCCCCATCCATAGGGGTGGCCAGCTGCTCTCAACCTCCATATGTCCACGTTAACCCCCCTTTTCCCCCGTAGCACCGCCCGGTACGACTGGCCCTGGCCTGCTTTGCAGAATTGGCTGGCGCTATTTGTGCCGCCACCCTGGGCTCTGACTGTCCCTAGGGAACCCTGGTCCATAGGGGCTGGGCTCTCACATCCACAGGGTGGCCATTGGCCGGGGTCTGGGTTCCTGGGGCTTGGAGGCAGCAGGACTCCCTTTGCCAGCCCCCCTCCTGATCACGCCAGGGCTGTGATCCGCCCTGCCTGGGGGCTGGATGTGAGCTCCCCTGCCCCCCCGGGGGCTTCACAGAGCCCCCCAAGGGCTCCCCGTCTCCTGCCTGCGCCCGTCACTCCGGACTGGATTCTCCCCGGGTGCCAGCCCGGCCCCAGGTCCCCAGTGGGTGCATGGCAAGGGGCAGGGATTTCCCAGCCTGATGGGACCTAGAGCCCAGCTGGGCTGAGCAATAGAACCAGCGGGGCCCACACTTGTTAGCTGAGACTGGGTTGGTGAGAGGTGGGAGTGGACCAGGGCTTAGCGCAGGCCCCTGTCCTGAGCGGAGCATGGGCAGAGGGGCTGTGTGTGTGTGTGTGTGTGTGTGTGTTCAGAACTGTGTGTCATAGGCCCTGTATTGCTTGTAGCTAACTGGGATTCACTGTAGTTTGTGTGGAAGGGGAATGCAATTTTGCAGCAGGGTCTGAAGTTTCATCCCTGCCATGAAATCCGTAGTAATGTCATGACCCGGGGGAGGTGACGGTCGTTTGGCTAAGTGGTGGAGGTGGCCTGGTGGGCTGTATTGTAAACCACCCTTGGAGGGGATCTTCTGTGACCTTGAGCCCCGCAGCAGGGTCTGAGCTTAACAGCCCCCTGGAGTTAACCCCTCGTTTCCCGGTCCCTCTCCCCAGGCATCTACGTCTGTTCCAAATGCGGGTACGAGCTGTTCTCCAGCGGAGCGAAATACCAGCACTCGTCTCCGTGGCCGGCGTTCACGGAAACCCTGCACGCCGACAGCGTGGCCAAGTACGAAGAGCGGCCGGGCGCCCTGAAGGTACTGCCGAAAACCTCGAGAATAAAGTGGCCACGTCGCCGCTTTCCCCCGACTGGGCTCTGTTCCAAGAGTGGCAGCAGAAAGGGAGCCCCGGCTTGGCCCCGATTCATGCGCTTTCCTGCCTTGCGTCTTCTAGGTGTCCTGCGGCAGGTGCGGCAACGGGCTGGGCCATGAGTTCCTCAATGACGGGCCGAAGAGGGGGCAGTCCCGCTTCTGAATATTCAGCAGCTCTCTGAAGTTCATCGCGAAAGGTGCGGGCTGCGCGCTCGCGGTCCCTCTGGCCGGGATCCGCCCGGTTTGCTTTAGGGCTGTACAGGCAGTCCCCGGGTTACGTACAAGATAGGGACTGTAGGTTTGTTCTTAAGTTGAATCTGTATGTAAGTCGGAACTGGCATCCAGATTCAGCAGCTGCTGAAACTGATCAGTTTCAACAGCGGCTGAATCTGGACGCCAGTTCCGACTTACATACAGATTCAACTTAAGAACCCCAGGCGTCCCCAAGTCAGCTGCTGCTGAAACTGATCAGCAGCTGATTCCAGGAAGCCTGGGGCAGAGCAGCTCTGCCTCGGGCTTCCTGTAGTCAGCGCTGGTCAGTTTCAGCAGCGGCTGACTTGGGGACGCCTGGGGCAGAGCAGCTCGGGTGCTGCCGGGTTGGTCCAGTAGCGCCGAGGAGCGGTGCTGTGGGACCAACCGGCAGCGCCCCACCTGCTCTACCACAGGCCCCGGGCTTTGCTCCACGTCTCCATGGTCTGCTGGGGGGGGGCACTAGCTGCGTCCCCCCCCCAGCAGACCAGGGAGACACGGAGCAAAGCTGCAGAGGACCTGGGCCGGACCGTGGCGCTTCCAGATCAGCGCCGCGGGTCCGGCCCCGGGTCCTCCGCGGCTTTGCTCAGCGTCTCCCTGGTCTGCAGACCAGGGAGACGCTGAGCAAAGCGGCGGAGGACCCGGGCCGGACCCGCGGCGCTTCCAGCTGATCTGGAAGCGCCGCGGGTCCGGCCCGGGTCCTCCGCCGCTTTGCTCCTCATCTCCCTGGTCTGCTGGCTCCCCCAGCAGACCAGGGAGACGGGGAGCAGCTTTTCTCGCCCCGGAGGAGGCAGGCGGCGGGACCAGGCGTCTCGCCGCTCCAGTCCTCCGGGGTGAGAAAATCCCCGTTCGTAACTGCGGATCCTACGTAAGTCGGATCCGCGTAACTCGGGGACTGCCTGTACCAGCGGAACTGTTTCAACGGTTAACCGACACGCCTGGGCTCATTGGTTGCCGTTCGCGGTTACGCACAGCCTCCTGGCCCTGCTCCCGGGGTGCCGGTTCTCTATCGGAGCCTGCAGTGCAGGGAGGCTGCCAGCTCCCCGGAAGCAGGGCTGGGAGCGGGGCCATGAGCCGGCTCCCCAGGAGCGGAGTGGCAGGCAGGAGCCGGCTGCGTGTAACCGCTGAACATTGTCAGCAGTTACCTACTTCGCCGCTTTTTAACATCCCGAGTTTGGGTAGCGACCCCAGCGGTTCCCAGGGTCTGAGCGAGGGCAGGTTTCATCAGAAAGGATCTGCCTAGCACCCGCGTTTGGTGTCTCCATCTCCAGTGGCCTAGGATCAAGGCCTCTCCTCCTGCCCGTTCCCAAATACAGCTGGGGCATTTTAGCACTGACCCAGGCCAGCCTTCTGCCAGGGCATAAGATGCCTTCGTTGGTTCCCCTCCTTCACTTAGCGAGAGAGCCACTTTCCGGGATCGTGGCCGTGGCGAAGATCAGAGCAGGAAGTGCTCAGGCTGACTCGCTTGATGAATACTAGGACATGTCTTCCCCAACGCCTGTTCTGATTAGGTCCATGGGAGAAGGATCAGGCACCAGAGCCGTAAAGCAATGACGCTACAGCTGGGCTGGTCCGTCTGATCCCTCTCTCGATGGATTTGTGTTGATGAGCTGTGTTGTGCTTCATGCACCATAACGAGGTATTTTGCGCCCAGGGCAAAGTATTAATGATGCGCCCCCTTCTCCTTGGGGTAGCAGGCCTTGTGCTCTTTCCTTTTGCAGCGTATTATTTTTACTTATCGCGTCTTTGCGCCCCTGATGATGAGGTGCCTGGGGTGAGCGCCCCACTGCCTTGTCCTAGTTACGTGGACATGGAAATGTTTATGTTCCTGTTCAATTAGCGCGTGTCGTTTTTAGCAGGCCGCTGGCCATGGGGTCCGATAAACCTTGAAGCAACCCAGAGACCTAAACAAACCTTCCAGGCCTTTAGATTTTCAAAAGAATAAAACAATCAAAGCTCCTTTGAGGGTCCCTTCCAGCGAGGTTCCCGGTCCAGATCCCGGAGGGGTTTGGAGAAGCAGCCGAACGGTTTGGGATTCATCCGTGTAAAGGAAGGCCAGGGACGAGCCAGGGGAGATGTGGCTGGCAGAGTTAGCTAGTGCTTCTTGGCAGAAGATGGCAAGGCCATGTGATGTGGGGTTTAACCAGGCTGTAACTTTCTTGGCACGTTACATTCATGGGGGGACAGCCTGGCATGGTCCCTCGCATCCCATTGATCCTGGGTGAATTCCTGTGGGGCCCCCATTGCAGGGGGAGCCGGCCATCCTAGGAGGAAAGTCTGTGGGCAGCTCTACTCCCCTACTGGCATCCTTTCCCTTTGTAGGGGCTGAGCAGGAGGGGATCGTAACCCCCACCTAGCACTGCCATCAGGCACGTTGGACAGGCGGTCTCCCCACAGTTGTGCCCTGCTCCCGATTCACGCCCCCCATGGGGCTAGACATGGTGTCCGGTCTCATAAAGCGGTGCCCTCTAGAGGCCCCTAGATTTACCTTTTGGGATCTGGAGCCTAAATCCGCAAGTGCCTGTACTGGGCACCAGCCAGCAGCTGACGACTAAACGACAGCGAATTGGTGTCGGCCAGTCTGGCGGTGGGGGGAGAATTCCTCCCCAGCCCCCGCGTGGCAACTGCACAACCCGGGAAGACCTAGAGGAGGTGGTGGTGGGTTGGCTGCTGGAAACCAGCCCTCAGGAAGTGGCCCCATAGGGCTCCTCTCACGGCCCCAATTCCCGTGAGTCCTCCCACCGACCCCGGAAGTCCTGTGGAGATTGGAAATCTCACAGGCCCCATCCTGACCTTTTGCCCTTTCCCATCAAGGGCGCCACCAAAAGACACCCCTTCTCAGCCCGGGGCCTTCCTAGCCAGGTATCGCCTCCTGCCTCGCTGCCCCCTTCCAGAGTGTGTTACAGACATCAGGGATGTAAGTTCTATGCAAGCCTTGAGACGAGAGGTAGAGATGGCCCCATGGGGAAACTGAGGCCCAGAGGGCTGGAGCCTGCCACTGGGGGAGTTCTGGAGAGCAGAGATTAAAGTCCCGAGGGACTTGCCCACATCACAGAGAGCGTCAGAGCAAAGCCAGAATTTAGAACCAAAAACTCGGGGCATCCAGTCTGGCCGTCGAGTCACCTGACCACGAATCTTGTGAAATATTAACCGCGTTGATCCACACTCCCTGGGAGAACTGAGCGGGGGTGAGGGGAGGCCAGCGGAGCGGTGTCGAAATGCTGACGCGTTGGTTTGGTTTCCTCCTCTCAGCTGAAGCGGAACAGGACCTGAAGAAATAAGCGGTCGGCTGGACTCTCTCGCTGCTTATAGTGGACTCCTACAAGCTACCCATTGTGTCCAGTGATAACGGTTTGGGATCAAGGGCCTGTGCACTCGGAGTGAGGAGCTGGTGACGCAAAGATCCCCCAGATTTCTGCAGGACACCCCCCTCAGAGATCTGCCCTGAGTCTGTGGGGGGGGGGCGCTGGGGTGTCAGCTGGGAACGTGCGGCTGGGGGAACGGAAGGGAAATGCCATGCTGATCTCTGATTGCCCCGGGCGGGTTGTCTCTTCCTTATGAGGAATGTCCCACAGAACTTGTGGCAACTTCTGCCTTGCCCCATCTGGTTGCAGACTTGGGCCTCGTTAGGGCCCTACCCAATTCACAGTCCATTTCATGAGCCTAGGATTTAAAAAGTTGTAAATGTCGTGATTTCAGCTGCATAAACCTGAAATGCCCTGGCCCGAACGGGAGGGGGCCAAGACGATGGTGGGGACCCTTTCTTCTTGCTTCTGTGCTGCTGCTAGTGCCGGTGCTGCCTTCAGAGCTGGGTGGCTGGGAGCCGCGACGGCTGGCTAGGAGCCCAGCTCTGAAGGCAGAACTACTGCCAGCAGCTGCCCAGACGTCAGGGTGGCATGATACGACATTGCCACCCTGACGTCTGTGCTGTTGCCTTCAGAGCTGGGTGCCTGGCCAGCAGCTGCCTCTCTCTGACCACTCCCCTCTGAGCACAGTGCAGAAGTAAGCATGGCTATGCCAGGACCCGCCCTGCAGCCCTCTTTTGGGTTAGAATCCCCAGGTTGAGAAACACTGGTCCTCCCCGGTGACATCTGTATAGTGCAGGGTAAAAGTACACAACAGACCACATTTCACAGGGGAAGATAGATGGCTTGTTCTTGTTTGCATGGCCATGAATCTGTTAGCTCCCTAAGCATCGGGAATGTAGGGAAGCAAATGCCGTAACCCCTCAGTCATCAGATCCTACCCCGGCTCTCCCAAAACATCTCCACCTCTGCCCAGTACCAGCTACTGAATTCCTTCTCCCCTGTCCATTATAAGCATGCAAGATGGGTGAAATCCTGGCTCTGTGGATGTCAATAGGAGTTTTTGAAAGGAGCCATCATTTCACCCTTTATATCCAGACAGAAATACAGAGCTAATGGGTGGAGATTTCTGATCTCTTATGCCCATGCTAATCCAGAGTCACTCCATCAAAATCAGTAGGGGGTGACACTGGATTTACTTGAGATTCCAATCTGGCTCCATTCTCACATGCTCTCTTCTGGTCTGGGATCGTAGTATGAATTGCCCTAGGTAAACCCTTCCAGGAAGTTTAGGGTAAGGATGTTTGTATGACCCTACCAGAGAAGGCTCTGGGTATTGTATCTCTTTTGCACATGATAGAAATGATTTTAGAAGTTGATTTGGTTTTATTCTGCCTTTAGCCCAATTCTGATCTCGCCGGGCACTGGTTTTAATTACTGTGTATCTCTGCTGGCCTGAGCACGGTTATTCCTGATTTACGTCAAAGTCAGGGAGCTCAGAATCGGGCCTGTTCGGCAGCAACTTGCATAACTCAGGTTTTGGAAATGAAGAGTGTGAATTACCTCTCGAGACTAACGGGCTATTTCATTGATTTCTCCTTGAACCAGTCTCTCGTGATCGCCCTCTTCACTGCACTGCCCACCTAGGGTTGCCAGGTGTCCGGTATTGACCCGGACAGTCTGGTATTTCCTCCTCCTATCCGGTAAAACAAAAATCAGAAAATACCGGACACCTAAAATGTCTGATATTTTCTGATTTTTTTTTCCCTGCCAGGAGGCGAAAATATCAGACACCTGGCAACCCTACAACACACTCAGCAACTGGGCCCAGCCCCCAGGCTCCTCCCAGACCCTGCCCCCCCATAACCCTCCTGAACCTCCCCTCCTCCCCACTTACCTGGTTCTACAGGGGAGCTCTTTTCCTGCACAGAGTAAGAAAACAAGATGGCCACTGGTAAAACAACACCACCACCACAAAGGCCTTAAAGGGGCCATGCTGGTTTTTTTGTATTTTTTTTCTCAACAACTTTCCCCCACTTTTATTCCCTCAACCGTGTTTTTTTGGGGAGGAGGGGGGGTGTTCGGTATTTTTGGTTAAACCATCAGCCAACCCTATGCCCACCTCCGTTGCCATGGGCTGGAATGTGCAGATCTTCCTTCCAATGCTTGGCCCTCGGTGGCTCTTTGATCAGGGCCCCAGTGACCCAAGTACAAATGCGGTTGCTTTCTCCCCCTCGCGCCCCTTCTGCTGTCTCCTGGGGGGGGGGGGGGCCCATCCTGCTCTGCTCTGCGAGTGTGACCCTGGAGTAACTCCTGAAAGGGCGGTGGATTTATGCTACATGAAGGTTCTGATCCTGCTGTGTTTGAAGGCGTTGGTGGGGTAGGACACCACTGAGTCTAAGTGAGATCCAAGCCTGCTCCTCAGCTCTCAGGGCAATCTTGGACCTGCATCGGTGACAGCAGGGCTGCGGGAAGCCGCCTGTTGAACCACAACAGCCGTGTTCCGGAGGAGAGACGAGCAGTGCACAGCATTATGCTGTTACCGCTCAGCGAGGTGCTGGGTCCGTCCCCAGAGTGCAAAGATCTCGGGCACGCGGTCGGCAGTATTACGGTTCATCTGCACTGTGGGGCACTTTACCAGGCTGCTGCTGGGGAAGGGGGAGGTGACAGGGCCACCATACAAAGAATGTGACATCCCAGCTTAGTGCTGGGTGTTTGCTGCTGCTTTTGTACCTGCCTCTAACTATCGACCTGCTAATAAACGGTTGATTCGTTGCCCCGGAGTAAGAACTTTCTGATGCGTTGCTGATGTTGACCCCCTGTGGGAAATAAACCCGAGTTTTTCTCGTCTGTTTTCCTGGATCACTGCTGTATGGAAGGGCAGGATTTGGAGGGAGCAAACAATTTTATGGGTTTTGTCTGAGTGCCGCCAGATGTGCTGGACAGATGTCTGAGAACCTGTCTTCCTCTGCATTTGTACAGAGCCTTGCTCCTGCTAGGAGCCACTGGTGTACAAACTGCTCATCAGAAACAAAAGTACCAGGACAAGGTTGCTTGTTGTGTGTTCTTGACTCTCAGGCCCTGCCTGTGTGCTTTGGTGCACCAGACTGGCCAGAAACCTGCACTTTGGACAATGCAGACAGCACCATTTATTGCCAAGGCAGGGTAGTCCAGGCTCCCCTACGAGAACGGAGACATTAAAATATGAGACCCCCAACTAGAAACGTGTTCAGTAGCAGCGGTGGTGAGTCACTTGTGGGGTTTGGATGGTGAGGGAGGCTCGGTTGGTTTGCAGTGGGCCTGACACGGGGGTAATCTCCAGCATTTGCCTTCGTTCGCTTCCATGCCTGGGGCTAGATGGCTTTTTTGGACCACGCTCGCCAGCGCGAAGAGTTAATCTGGAGTCGGCCGTGTGAGCCTCCTGTCTCTGCTAGGGTGAATCATAGACTCCCAGGGCCGACAGAGACTTCAGGAGGCATCGAGTCCGGCCCCCTGCCCAAGGCAGGACCAACCCCAACGTAATCATCCCAGCCGGGGCTTTGTCAAGTTGGGACTTAAACACCTCTAGGGGTGGAGATTCCAGCCCCTCCCTCGGGAACCCAGCCCAGCGCTTCCCCACCCTCCTAGGGAAACAGCTTTTCCTAATCTCCAACCTAGACCTCCCCCTGCAACCTGAAACCATTGCTCCTTGTTCTGCCCCCACTGAGACCAGCCTCTCTCCAGCCTCTTTGTACCCCCCTTCAGGGAGTTGCAGGCTGCTCTCAAATCCCCCCTCACTCTTCTCTTCTGCAGACTCAACAAGCCCAACTCCCTCAGCCTCTCCTCATTGTCATGTGCTCCAGCCCCCGAATCATTTTTGAAGTCTGCCTCTTGGCTCGGTAGGGAGCCAGACAAGCCTTCCTCCTGCCAGTGCCCCCTGCCCTGGACGGGGTAGCAAACAGAATCCTGGGTGTGCTCCGACCATACGGGGATGGGCACACCCGTCCTGGCTCGGCTCCCCAGCCGCTAATTGGATTCTGGTATTAGGTGCAAGTTGCTCCTCAATTGATTAAACCTTTGATCTCCCCCTGATCTGCCCCCCTGTCAGCAGCCGGCAAGGTCATCGGCTTCCGGCCTACTTGTAACTCCAGGACCTAACCACCGCCACGAGTGCAGGGCTCTGCCCGCGTCTTGCATCCGGCGCTTCTCTGGAAGAGCCTGCTTGGAAACGGCTTCCTGCAGCCGCACCCAGGACCCCCCGTGGCCCTCTCAGAGGGGTTGCGGTGTTAGTCTGAGTCTGCAAAAGGAGCGAGGAGTCCCGAGCCACCTTAGGCCGTGCCTACGCCAGGAAATCATTTCAAAATGACTAAATTTGACCTCAGAACTCCCCATTTAGCAAATTTGAGCGTGCGTGGCCCCACGATGGGGAAGCAGCGACTGCAGTCCGAGGCAGGCTCCGTGAATGTGGACGCGCTACCTCGGACTCAGAGCCCCAGGAAGCACTGGGGAGCTGTGGGAGGCCTCCTGGTGGCCAGTTAGTTCAAATTAGCAGCACCAGAGCGTCCACATGAACATCAGTGTTACTCCTCCTGAAAAGCAGGAGTACAGAGTTCGAATTCCGCATCCCCTTATTCCAGAATAACGGGCTTGGTCGTGTGGACACCCTGCTTACTGATTTGTGCTTGAGGGACCAGGGCCGGACTAAGAGGTGGGCGAGCCGGGCAGCTGTCCAGGGCACCAACCGATGGGGGACGCCTAATGGCAGCTGTAAGGGGCGCGCGGCATCCCTGATAGCTGCCATCAAGCGCCGCACACCTGGCTCCCAGCAGGCTGCAGTGGCCGCCCGGGGTGGGGGCCATGTTAACCCCCGCAGTACCCTTCCCTCTGTGGCCGTGGGGCCCTGCACGGCCTGCCCAGGCGGCCCCGGGCTACATGTCAGCAGAGGTGGCCGGGCAGCACATCGCCTGTGCTGTTCCTTTGAAACGCTGCGGCAGCGTTTCCAAGGGGCAGCTCTGTGGAAGCCCGAGATCAGCTGGAGTCCCCGGCTGACCCCGGCTCCGTGCAGTGCTGCCCCTTCGAAGCACCGCTCCGGCACTTCAAAGGGGCAGTGCAGCATTAAGGCCTGCAATGAACGCGTGAAAAAAATGAACGCATTCATCCTGCCCTGTGTTAATCGCAGGCATTAACAGCCCTGTTGTTAATCAACAGCCAATTGACAGCCCTAATCCCTGTCGATCATGAAGACACAGCAGAACTGTGTCCCTGTCTGGAATAAGTCAATCACTTCTATATAATCAATATCGTTGTCCTATTGAAAAGAGTCCTTTTTTAGCTCAGCCCCAGCTGCGGGAGGGGGGATTCAGCCCCAGAATCAGATGTGGGGGTGGGTCAGTCCCAGATCCAAGAGGCAAAGAGGGTTGCTTGGGTGAGCCCTGCAGGGGGAGGGGAGACAGCTTGGGTAAGGTCCCCCCCCCCCTCGGCTGTTTTATTTTAAAAAATATGGTCACCTGGAAGGGGAGAGGGTTAGGTGTTAGGATCTTTACTTGTTTACTTCTCCCTTGGAGTTGGGACGACTTCTGTTTTTTTCCTTTCTTGCTGCTTCGGTTTTCCATGTGCCCTCTGGTGGCGATGTGCATTACCGCGCCTTATCGGAGGGGCTCTGGCGCAGCTCATTCGGGTTTGCCGTCTTCTGCCGTTAATGTGCGTTAATTTTTTTAGCGCGTTCATTCTGCCCGGCGTTAATCGCAGGCGTTAGCACCCACGAATCGACAGCCCTCGTCATGAGCTTTTGTGGGTAAAACCCACTTCGTCGGGTGAGTTGGAGTGGACGTGACAGAGGCGGGGGATTTATAGGAACCACAAAAGAAGTGACTTGTCAAGTGTCGGACCGGTGAAGGACTCCTTGTGGCTGTGTCTAGACTGGCAAGTTTTTCCGCAAAATCATGTGATTTTGCGGAAAAACTTGCCAGCTGTCTACACTGGCCGCTTGAATTTCCGCAAGAACACTGACAATCTCATGTAAGATTGTCAGTGTTCTTGCGGAAATGCTATGCTGCTCCTGTTCGGGCAAAAGTCTTTTTCCGAAAGACTTTTGCTTAAAAGGGCCAGTGTAGACAGCACAGGACTGTTTTCCGCAAAAAAGCCCCGATTGCGAAAATGGCGATCGGGGCTTTTTTGTGGAAAACTGCGTCTAGATTGGCCACGGACGCTTTTCCACAAAAAGTGCTTTTGCGGAAAAGCATCCTGCCAATCTAGACGCGCTTTTCCGTTAAAAGCATTTTCAGAAAATCATGCCAGTGTAGACGTAGCCGTCGAGTTTCAGCCATTTTCATGCAGGGATGAATTACCGTGCACCTCACCGGGCCTCTGGAGGGCAGGCAGGGGGTGAGTTAGGGCCTGGGCCTGCAAAGCGTGAGATGCTCGCCCCATTGACCCAGATGTGGAGACAAAAGGGGAGAGAGGATGGAAGACGGGCAGAGCCAGGGCACAGAAGACAGCATAGGTGGGGTGAAGCCCTGGAAAGCTTTGGAGACCAGGAGAAGCCTGGGCGTGCCAGGGACGTGGTGTGAAAGCCACCGTACTATATCATCTCAGCACTTGACAGCACCCGCTGGGCAGGGCCGGCTGAATTATTGCGGCCTCATTTTCATCCCATGCTACCTCTGTAGCGGCAGGTGGAAATGACGGCCTCCCTGCGAATCCACGCTCCTCCCCACAAGCACTTGAATCCAGTTTCCTTCCAGGCCGTATTCCGACGTCGTTTTTTAACCAACAAAACCCGATTGACTTTGCCGCCATGCGTCCGCCGGTCACCCTTCCGCCCAGTGCGAACGGGAAGGACCTTCCACACGGCTGGTTGGAACAGAATTCCAGCTGCGGCCTTTAAGAACGAGGGGTCTCCGTGTAGCTAGGTTCTCCCGAGCGTTGGGACGTGGGGGGAGAAGCGTTTCGTGGGTGACCCAGTGTTTGGTGGAAACGGGTTCGATGCTTTATAGCCAGCGAAGACTCGCTCTCACGCCAGGCTGTCTTGGGTGGGAGGAAATGCTGAGAGACTGCAGAACCATTTAGAGACACAAATATTGCAAGGACAGCTTCCCCCTTTGGTGCTCACGCTGGCCCACCTGCACAGAGGTACAATATAGGGGAATGTTGTGGCCAGGACCACAGTCTGTCAGGAAGGCTGGTGATAGGGGGTCCCCGAGACCGGAATAACGGGGGTGTCAGGACTCAAGAGTACAGCCGACAGATCAGACGAGGGATGTATTAACAGAGGTGGTGGGATGTGTTCCCTGTAAGCTAGGCGCTTGGGCAGCCAGCCAGGAGAGATCCCAATGCCGCCCAGCTGATTAGCAGAGTGCCCACCACACTCACAGTTGGCAGCATGTGTTTTGATTGGTGGTGCACATCTGCACATACCTCAGTGCACAACACAAAATTGATTCCGCACATGCATGGAAAAAGTGGGAACATTGGTTGTGGGGAGTGGGGGAACCCAGGACTGAAGCAGGGGGAGCTCCTGGAGTGAGCACACAAGCCAGGATCAAAGTGCATGGGGGGAGCTCCGTGTGGGGTGCTCGGAATGGACCTACCCGAGGTTGCTGCTGGAGAGGACTGAGGTGCATCAGGTGGCGGCTAAGAGAAGGGGCAGAAGCGGATTTGATTGGTCTAAGTTTTCACAGCTGAGCACTGGCTGATCTGTTAGCATCACAGATTTCCTGTCGCCCACGTGTCCAGCTCCTGTTTTCTTTGTAATGCCCCTCCAAGCCAAGAGAATTCTCCTCCCCTTCACTCCTGCAGGCCCCAATGTCCCTGGCGTTTGTGTATAAGGCTGATTCGTTCAGCCTCCTCTAGCTATATAAGGGGGAGACTTAGACGGCCAGTACTTTGGAACAGGGACCATCTTTTGTGTCTATGTCTGGACAGCCTGGTCTATAACTGGAGCGCCTGATGCTCGCAGGACACAAATAATAATTGAGAATCACCAACTATGGAAAGAACCATCGTTTTCAGCCGGGTCTCATGTTGACGTGCCCTCCCCAAAACAGACACTAGGGGGGGCAGTTGCTATTCCAAATTTCTCCTTTGCCCAAAGACACGGGGAGCTGGTTTAAGTTTTCCCAGGGGTAGCCTGTGCAGAAGAACTTGCCTTCTCCTGAGCGTCCCGTTTAAAGTGATCACCCTCGAAGGAAGCGAGAACGAGTTGCTGGGACCCAGGGGGGCTGGTGGGTTCCCTCCTTCCAAGCAGGGATTTCCAAGGGAAGGTGGGTGAGTCTCGCAGCCCACCTGGCTATGTATTTGCAGTGCTTAGCGCTGAGGTCAACCTTGCAAACGTGCCAGGGGTGCTCCCAGGTCCCAGAGGAACATGCGCCTCCCCCCTGGAGGCATGAACGGAGATTAGCTCCTCATCAGGCCAGATAGGGTGCAGAGAATCACCTGTCCTGAAGAGCCCAGAATTGGCAGACGGACGAGGAGAGTCCTACTTCGTAGAGGAAGAACTAATAGAGCAAGAGACTTGACTAAGCTCACACTAGGCACGCTGGGGCACTGAGTCCAGATCGCCTGGCTTTCAGTTCTCTTCTTTCCCCGCAAGGCGATTGTTTACCCAGCTTCCTGAGTGCAGTTCTCCTGTCCTTCTGTGCCTGGCAGCTTCCCGTTGTCTAATGAGATGACTCGTGTGAGTAAGGGCTTTAGGACAGGGCCCCACTAGCTAGATGCAGCAATTTTTCTGAGTACTCATGATGATAAAGGAGTACCAGTCATGGAGAAAAACCCCCGTTGTGCTTGGTGCTGTACAAACGCTGACCAAAGAGATGATCCCTGACTCAAAGAATTTACAATCTAAGGCCATGTCTTCACTAGGAGGAAGATCAATGCTGCTGCAATCAATCTTCAGGAGTTTGATTTAGCGGGTCTAGTAAAGACCCACTAAATCGAACTCAGAGGGAGCTCCCCATCAGCACCTGTGCTCCTGGTCCTGTGAGGAATAAGGGAAATGGACAGGAGCGTTTGCTCCTGTTGGCCTTCCACTGTGGGGATGGTGGGAAAACTCGAATTAAGGTATGTCGACTCCAGCTCCCTACTTAGCGTAACTGGAGTTGTGTATTTGAATTCGACCTCTCCTTTAGTGTAGATGTGGTCTAAGTATAAGAGACATCCACATGGAAGATGGCAAGCAGCATTTCAGGATGGGATTTTCTATTTGTTACAGCCTCTTGTGGGGTGTTGAGCTGAGATGGCTGGAAAACAGATTTTCAATCTGACAAATAGAAAAAAATTCGAAGAGGAATGAATGAATGAATGAAAGTCTTCCTCATTGGGATAAACAGCTAAAATGTCAATTTTATTCATGAAAGAAAATGCTGAACAATAATTCATGTTGGATCAATCACATTTTTTATTTCAATACATTCAAAATGGTTCATTTCCCCCTAATTTGTATATATAAAATAAAGTCTGTTTCTAAACAAAAGGTTATTTTGATGGGAAACATCTACATTTTGCATTTTCCAAATGTCAAAGTGGGACATTTAGGCATTTTAGATGTTTTCCGAAAATGAAATTTCATAGAAACTCATGGAAAAAAAATCAGTCTGTCCAGAGGAGGTGGGGCCCTTTCTGACAGAACGCAGTGTAAGCAGGGTCTGAATCAATGCATCCCTTTTAGCCAGCTGGAACAGGAAAGAAATCCTGGGTGTGTTTATGTAAATAGAGTTTGCCCCTGTTTCACTTAGATGTGTTAGATCAGGGGTGGCCAACTGGTGGCTCACGAGCTGCATGCGGCTCTTCCCCCCCCTTAAAGTGTGGCTTGTGAAGCCTCGCCCACAGCTCGCGAAGCCACCCCTGCACCCCTAGAAATGGCTCTCTGTGCTCTCTGGGACAGGGGAGCCGTCCAGCATGGCAATTCAAAATGGCGTCGCCAAGGTGACAGTGGCCAATGACAGCCTGATGTGGTCAAAAAGCTTGTCTTTAAAGGGGCAGTGTCCTTTTTTTGGCTCAACAATTCTGTGGGGGCTGGTGGGGAGTTATTTTTTTATTATTTTTGGCTCAACAAAAATTGCTAAAAAAAAATTCTGATGCAGCTCTTCTCATTTTTTCCACTGCTGTTTTTGCTCTCTTCGTTTAATGGGTTGGCCAACCCTGTGTTAGATATTTGGCTGCTGCAATGGTGTTTTGCTCGTTGTAATCAACATGGCTGGTGTTGGGTCATAAATTGTGTTAATACTAATTGCAATGTGTGTAATTATTGGGAGAATACAAAAGACGAAAGGCTGTGCTTGACGTGGCACAAACTCTCAGTTTAAAGAATGAGATTCTGGGCATGTGCATGTAAATTCAGTTCACTCAGTTTGCTCATGCCTGCTAGATATTTAGTTGTTACAATGCTGTTTTGCCCATTGTAACCAATTTGGCTGTTGTGGAGTCACAAATTCGTTAACACTAAATGCAGGAATTATGAGATATGGTCACCTATGCTTGCAGTTATTATGGGAATGCAGAAAAGTCAGACTATATTTAACTCCGTTAAAAATGTAAATACCCTTGGATGGACAGAGGCTGGATTTCCAGAACCCTAGGAGATTAAGCTGGGAAGGAAGGACTGAGTCAGCAGGCTCTATGCCCTGCAGGCATGAGCTGTAAGACTGGTTCAACCTGTTTCTCCTCACTGGTTCAATGATAGAGCTAAAGACAGGCTCCATAAGGAGTCTCTTTTAGTATTTACATTTTCTCGGGTAGATGCTGGAAGCTCTTGTGGCTGGACTGTGCTTGGTGCTAAGAGCTGAAATCACTAGGTTTGACCCAGAGTCAAATCCACCATGAGCCAGCAGAAGATGCAACAAGCAGGACCGAATAAAATGCCTCCTATCTTCCCCCCATTCAGGATGGGAGGTGAACTCTGTGGATGCACCTCTGAACTCAGGGTCTAGTGACTGTGAATGGGGTGCAGGGAAAGGTTTGGGAATCTTCAGTTTCCCTAGGGCGGGTGGCTGAGATGGGAACAGCTTTTTCCACAGCCACATTTGGAATCACTGCCAATGCCTCGGTTTGTTCCCATGCTTCCGTCTCCCTCCCCCACCACGCTCTCCTTGGCGCCTGCTGGGCTGATGAGATTTCAGGGCTTTCTTCAGTCCCCCCTCCGGAAGATGGATCGTGCAGGCGACAAAGTCTGTCTCTTTCCCTGTCGTTTTCAGCCCTCGCCCACCTGGTGCTATCTGAGAAGGAATTCTGTTTCCCTGGAGAACAGCCAGAGCTAGCCTAAAACCCAGCGAGCTGTCCTGCAAGCTAGCATGGCTGGACCGTGTCTTGGTGCAAAGAAAACGAGGACTCCCGCATTTTGTTGAATATACTGA
The DNA here is from genome assembly GCF_049634645.1 of Pelodiscus sinensis. NCBI lineage: Eukaryota > Metazoa > Chordata > Testudines > Trionychidae > Pelodiscus > Pelodiscus sinensis. Next base: position 37,542,570 of record NC_134726.1, on the reverse strand, counting down.
AAATGATCTTTCCGAGGGGTTTCTTTGCTCTGCTGTCAGAGCCCCCCCTCTCCCTGTCTCCGGAACCAGACGGACGAGACGGACTGCATGAGATGTCGCGTTGGAGCCAGGCCCTCGCTGCTTAGGTAGCAGTGCTGGCCTACTACAGGGCCATGAGCCAGGTTCGTGCCAGATGAATCCCCTACGGTTGGGCAAGTCGTCCGGCTAGTGAAATCCCGCAGGAAAGCAGCGTTCAGCAGCCTGATCTAACAGCCTGCTTGTGACCCAGGCCGACAGAAAGAAGGCTCAGGTGGGAAAAGTGAGCAGGATTTTTTTGAACCCCCCTGCACGACCTGGATGTGGGACTTTGGGGAAGATTCAGCAGAGAGGGTGGTTCTTAGGCCTGTTCCCGTTTCCCCGAGCTCAGGAGACGTGCTGTCGTGACCTGGGCGCAGGTCTGGGAGGCACGAACTCCTTTGTGCTGATGCTGACTTCCCCGGTGTCCTTGGGGCAGACCCCGTCAGGGTGTGTCTACATTGCAAAAAAAGGCCCCAGCTGTAGGCATGGGAAATAGGAAGACCGGGGCAAATGTTGGTGTGACGGGGCATCTGCCCCACACTGGCCCTTTAAGTGTAAAAACCCAGCCCTGTGAGAGGGCGGGGTGCAAAGCCGACAGCTGTGGCAGGCAGTAGCCAATTAGGGCCCAGCTGGGGCTACATAAATAAGGGCTCCAGGCGGGAGGAAGAGAGACTCTTGCTTGAGCTGAGGAGCTGGAAGGACCTGGCTGCTAAGGAAGCTGGGGGGTTCCTGGGACGGGGCGGGGAAGCTCTGGCCTGACCCAGCTCCCAGGCTGCAGGGCCTGAAGCAAGGTCCCCGGGTGCTAGGGTGGGGACTAGGTAAAGGACAGGCAAAGGCAGCAGGTCCACACTCCTGGCCAATGCTGAGGGGCCATGTCTGGCTGCAGTTTGCCCTGAGGCAGGGGCTAGATGAAGACTGGCTGTGGGTCATTGAGGCATGGTGGGGGTAGGGGGTTGGAGGTTCCCTGGGCGGGGAAGACCCCAGAGTACAAAGACTGATAAACACTCCCCCGGAAGGGGGTCTAGAGACTTTGGAGTGGGCACTGCTGGAGGGCCGGGTCCCGAATAGGACTCCGTGGCCTGGGAGCGTTTGGGTTTGGAACTGAAGCAAGGAATGAGGACTCAGGGAGACACCAGCCAGAGGGAGGCACCCGGTGGATGAGCTAATTCCCAGTGCTGCCAGCAGGAGGCGCCGTGGCGGTGAGTGTCTGCCCCGTGACTACCAGGCCTCCTGGTTACAGCCCTTGCTATCCAGGGTCCCGGCTGCTAGGCCTGCTGTTCTCCGAGAGCTTAGCTTCCAGCCCTGGGTCCTGCGTGGCTACTGTCCCATGCACAGGGGCTCGGCTGCTGGCCTTGGTCCCACTCAAGTGGATATTCTGGGGCCTGGGATGTTGCTGTGAACAAACGCCCACACAAGCCCAGCGGCTAGTTGGAAAATCTTGGGATTGTAAAAGTTTTTAAAACTAAGCTTTGGCCCCTGCCTCGGTATTTCGCTGTGATTTATAAAGGGTCCAGCGCTAACGCTCTCCAGGCTGCGGCTGGGCCAGCGCTTCACGCTCGAAGCCTGGTGCATATTGTGGCCTTCCTCATCATAACTGGGGGCCTCTTGAAGATTGTGTCCAGTGGGCCCGGAGAGAGATTTCACTCCCTGGCAGCGCTAGGCCTGATACTCGGTGCATAGCTCCCTGCCCCCGAACAGAATTGTCCTCTTGTGGGTATGACTCAGAACTGGTAAAAGGACCTATGTCCCCCCGTCAGCCTCCCGCACACACATCCTCCACCTGTGGAACTCATTGCCGCAGGATGTAGTTGAGCTCAAGAACCCGGCAAGATTCCTGAAGAGGGTGGACATTTATGTGGCTAGCCACAAAATCCAGTTCTAATGCAGGTTGGACCTCCTTGGTCCAGCACCCTTGGGACCTGACAGGTTCCGAATCTGGGATTTTGCCAGTCCAGGGGTGGTCAATGCTGGCTTGTCTCCTGGCCTCCAGTTCCCACTCTGCTCCAGCCTTGGCTACTGAGCTCTAACCCCAGTTGCTGGACTCTGTTCCTAGCTGGGACCTCATCCGCCAAACCCGATCATCAGACTCCGTTCCCTGCCAGCTCTGCTCGGGGCCACGGGCCCCAGGCAGTCTCCAGCTGCCAGGATCTACCCACCAGCTCCCTGCCAATGTCCCCAGCTAGGCTCTGCTTCTGGCTGCCAGTTCTCTGCCCCCAGCCCTGGCTCAACTCAGCTCCTGGCTTCCCCCAGCCTGGCTTCAGCCTCCATCCACACCCCAGCTCCTGGCCATGGAGCTCTGCTCCCAGGTGCCACTCCCGGAATTTCACTCTGCCTGGGTCTTAGGTCTGGCCGCGTCTGTGGTCCTATGGCACCCGTTTTTCCCTCTGAGTGCTCCAATCCCGGGGTACCTGACGATGCCGGACCATGGAGGCTGCCGGACCAGAGAGGTCCAACCTGCAGTTAACGCTGACAAAACGTTGGAAGAGAATTCACAATTCCTCCTTTAGGGCTTTGGCGGATCTTGAGCTATTCGGGCACATCTGTGCTGTGTTGGCCCTGATTCTCAATGCCCAGGCAGGTGGGGCTTGGACTCGGGTTGGGGGGGGCTAAAAATACTTGCAGTGTAGCCATTCCTGCGTGGGCCTGCTTGCTCTCTTCCTGCTCCTCGAGGCTGGAGTTTATCTACCCGCCCCCGCCATCATTAAACCCTCGTTTCGCTATTCAACTAATGACCAGTCCGACTTAATGTGAATATTTTGCTTAGCGGAGCAAAAGAGGCTTCCCCTCCGCACCAGGAGTGTAACGAGGACAGAAATGAAATTATGAACCAGGCGTATGGAAACTTCGCTACTTGTTTGAAAAATCGTTCCTTTCCCTCCCCGTGGCCTCTGGCTGACCTTGTTTTCGTCCCCCTCCACCCGCGCCTTTTGCCTGACCCAGAGTGGAGATACCTCTCTGACCTCTGCCGAAATGGCTGGAGTGAAAAGTGGAAATGCCAGGCAGTGAAATTGGCTGACTCCTTTTCTGCAGAATCATGACCAAGAGACAAAACCCCGCCTCCAAAATGACATTATTTTATAAAGACGACCGGCCGGCATGCGGAAGTTCTAACGGTTGCCATTCCTCTCGGCAAGTTAATTAGGAGAACGCAGCCGTCTGACCCAGGATTACCCAGGAGACAGGCGCTCTCATACATCCGTGTGTGTGTGTGCGTCTGTGTGACACACGCAGATATTTGCGCTAGATGCTTGCTGCTGGAATACAAAGGGCCAGATCCTGTCCTGGTGCAAACCAGCAAAGCTCCCTTAGAGCTGAGACGTGCCAGTTTGCACCCGCTGAAAAGCTGAGAGACTCCACGCGGGGCTTCTGTCCGGTCAGAGAACGGGCCTTGTTCCTGATCCAGTCTGGCGATGCGAAGGTTCCTCTTTCCCTAGCAGGGCTTACGGGGAGGGGAACCTACGGCCTGAGGGCTAGATGCAGTCCCCAGCTTGCCTGGATCTGGCCCCTTGCGGCTCAGGGCTCCCCCCCAGCATTGGGGAGTCCACACGAGCACTTCAGTCCCCCCCCACAACCTCCCATGGGGTGGGATCACTCTCTACTAGCCTAGCCCCCCCCAGGCTCTGGTGTGTGAGGAGAATGTGGGGAGTGTCTTTCTGCGTCTCCGTCGGGGCCCACGGCAGCGGGGGCTTGTTTTCATTTTGCTTCTCACGTGTGTGCGGCTCCCGACTGGTTTTTCTGTGGGTCAGCGGCCCCCGACCCAGAAAAGGTTCCCCGGCCCCGACGGTGCCTGAAAAATGTATGTGCAGGGGTGGCGGGCGTCTGTCATGCTCTGGGAGCGGCAGCTTTGAGGAGACGGCTTCCAGCGTGCTCCTCCGCGACCCAGCTTGAGTTGTTTCTGGGGCTGGATCCACGGCCCCTGCAATCTCTGCCCTCGAAGCGCTGACCCCCTGCTTCATGCCTGCCCTTCGGTCAAATGTTTTTTCTGACATCCCTCCCCTCCCCCTTCCTCAACTGAGATTTGGGAGGAAGATCTTCATGGCTGGGCCTTATGTGTGTGACCAGATAGGAGATAGACAGCGCTGAAATCTCCCCTGGTGGCTTTCCCCCTCCGCGGCTGTCTGAACGGGAGATGCCACCTGCGGTGGGGTGGGCCAGGAGTTTTTGAAGAGCTCATGAGGCAGATAGAAACCATCTGGCTGGCAAGCAGCTGAGCTGCCCTAAGGATTCCCCAGCAGCTGATGTGTGGCGAGTGGGTTGGTATCGTTCACCCCTTCTGGGGGCTCAAACTGGGATGCTCCAGGTCTTGAAGTCCCCCGACAGCTGCTACACCTCGGTCAGAGTTACTGACACTGGGCTCAGCAGCTACTACAGCAGCGATGGGCAAGCTAGGCGAGGGAGTTCCTCACTTCCCGCGCCCTCGCTTCCCGCGCCCTCGCTCTCCGTGTGTGTCACTGACCCACTCCGGCAGAAACCCTGCACGCAGGCAACAGTAAACCAAATATCTCGCAGGCCTCCCGTCGAACCCCCATGGCCTTCATGTGGCTTGAGGGCTGCGTGTTTTCCATCACTGTACTAGAGCTATAGACTCAGTCAAGGTACCACGTGTGGAAGCTCGGCTTGGAGGCTCGCCTAGCTTCTCCTGTTATCCCCACAGATTTCTCTGTCCCTTCTGCACTCTAGGGGCACCCCTGTTACCCAATTCCTAGGGCTTAGGGTGTGTGTGTGTAACTTCCCATGGAGTTGCAGAATCTTTTACTACTGAAGAAGCCTTACACTCTAAGGGTACCTCCTACACTTGCTCCCTAGTTCAAGCTAAGGATGCAAATGTAGCCCATCAAAATTGCTAATGAAGCAGGGATTTAAATATCCCGCCCTTCATTAGCATAATCTCGCCCGCGCATTACTCCACTCAACAGCTGATTCGAACCAGGAAGTGCGCTCCGGGATGCATTCGTTCGAATCCAACCCCTTGGTTCGAGCGAATGTGACTCCTCAAAAAAACCACTTCCGGGTTCGAATCCGCAGTTGAGCGGAGTAACGCGCGGGCAATATTATGCTAATGAAGGGCGGGATATTTAAATCCCCGCTTCACTAGAAATTTCGGTCAGCTACATTTGCATCCCTAGCTCGGACTAGGGAGCAAGTGTAGATGTACCCTCATGTCCTTTCTCGTTCTCTGTTAGCAATTCCCAAGCAAGCAAATCACGCACGCTAAGCACACCGGGCCCTGCTCCCCAAGCCTGATCAAGGCAGGTGGACTTCCCCTGTTGGCCAGGCAAGACCCGTCTCGTCTGGATCCTGGTTGCTGTGCCGAGGTGTCTTGGCAGCTCTGATCTTAGGCTGGGTCTTGGAGGTGAATTCTTCCAGGTCTTTCCTTCTTCTTCCTATTTCTTCTGTTCCTTCCTTCCTTTCCTGCTGGCCTCCTCATTGGACCCCAGTGTATGCAGTGAAACTTGAGTCCCGCTTAGTTGTATCTTATCCAATTCTGTTCCTCCCGTTTTACTAACCAATTGCAGCACACGGTCACAGAGTTACTAAGCGATCCTTTGGAACAGGCTGTCCAAGCTACCACGGACAAGTACTAGGCAGCGTCCTTATGTTTCGCCACTAGGAATGAGTTTGGACCCCAGGTTCAAGCAGCCCCCAAGAGCTGAGAGTGCTGGCCAGAGAGAGTTTCCACGACCACCCCACGTGCATCAAGTCCACTTTCCTGCAGCACCCCGCAAATGCCCCGAGCTCCTCATTTTTGGCCCCACCCCAGAGCCCAGGGGAGCCCACGAAATCCACTAGCAGGCTCTGGTGTGCGCGGGGAATGTGGGAGTGCCTTTCTGCTTTTCAGTTGGGGTCGGGTCTTTTTAGTTAGACGGGTACCTTCCACCGCAGCAGTGGGGCACCTTTTCTGGGGCCAGGGGCCGCTGACCCACAGAGAAATCTGTCGGGGGTCGCACACACGTGATGCTGGGTGGAGAGCCCGACCCCCACCATTTTAGAATCTTCTCTTCCTGTTTGGAAGGAGATTGCTCCAAATGAGAATCTTGCTCCGGTTGCAATAGGCTGTTTTCCTTGAGCAGGGGCCGTGTGGATATAAGTACATAAGAACAGCCAGACTGGGTCAGACCAAAGGTCCATCCAGTCCAGTGTCCTGTCAGCTGACAGTGGCCAATGCCAGGTGCCCCAGAGGGAGTGAACCAAACAGGTACTGATCAAGCGATCTCTCTCCTGCCAGCCATCTCCACCCTCTGACAAACAGAGGCTGGAGACACCATTCCTTACCCATCCTGGCTAATAGCCATTAATGGACCTAACCTCCATGAATGTATCTAGTTCTCTTTTAAACCCTGTTATAGTCCTAGCCTTCACAACCTCCTCAGGCAAGGAGTTCCACAGGTTGACTGTGCGCTGTGTGAAGAAGAACTTCCTTTTATTTGTTTTAAACCTGCTGCCCATTAATTTCATTTGCTGGCCCCTACAACTTCTATTATGGGAACAAGTAAATAACTTTTCCCTATTCACTTTCTCCACAGCACTCGTGATTTTTATATACCTCTCTCTATAAAATATATATGGTCACTAATGCATGGTGAGCTGATGAGAGCGCTGGACGGGGGTAGACGTGTGATTCGTCAGGTCACTCCCAGTGCCGGGGTGCTTTGAGTGCACCTGACCTCTAATTTGGACCTTCTGTGCGAGGCACAAGGTCGAAGGTCACAGCTCAGACTTGTCTAAAGTTTCTTCGGGTTTAACCGTCCTGCTCGGAGCGGCCGCAGGACGGGCTGACTTTGAAAACTAGGGGTGATAGGCCTCCCCCTCCAGCTGTCCACGCTCGGTGCGGCAGTTCCGTCCTCGAGAGATGAGGTCTCACGAGCTAGCTGGCCACGCCGGGGTGAAACCAAGACCCTGGCAGGGATTCTGCAATCTCAGCTCTGCCCCTGTGACCTGACCTGCTCCGAGTGACAGATCCTGAGTCACCCGGATTTACATCAACTAAAAGTCTGGCTCCGAGGGTTTTCTGCCAGTGGTTGTCTAAGGAGAGACCATTTCAGTTAAACTGCTGGGCAGCAACAGTCCCTCTAGCTCAGGGGTCGGCCACAGAGCCGCACGGCATCCCCATTCAGCAGAGAGCTGTATGAGCATGTCCATTGGCATGACTGAAAATATGCAGCTTGATAGTATTGATAATCGGCATGCGGATTACTCAAGCATCAATGCAACTCTGCACTCCCCGATTGGAGTCCGTGGGACTTCTGCTGCTGTGTCTTTTTGCACGTTTTTGTCATTCCTGGTCAAATCCAGCGTCATGCTTGCCTTCAGACTGTCTTCTGTCAATCGTGTGGTGGGGGCTGCGCTGTGGGGGTGCAGGAGTCTGGGTTGGGGTGTGTGTGGGGCTCAGGGCAGGGGGGTCAGGTGTAACGTGGGCACAGGGTTGGAGTGTGTGAAGGTAGGAAGGATAAAGCAACAGCTGGAAGTAGGGAGGTGGGGTGGTTCTTCTAGTGGCCTAACTGATAAGGCATCAGCCTCCAGAGCCTGTGGTTGTGGGTTTGAGTCCCCCTGCCCCGCACCCTGTTGCTAAATCAGGCCTTCACAAGTAGGTCCATCAGTCAGACATGAGGTCCTGCTGTCACCCATTGGTGGGTGTGTCCTGCACACCTCTCCCTGCCTGATGGACAGGGGAGGTGAGTCCATTACAGCCCTTAAGGTGCAGGCCTGCTGACAGAGGTGTGGGGGAGAAAAGGGGCTGTTGCCTCTGGACCCGGTGATTCAAAGGGGTCCAGGGCTCCCTGTTGCACTAGTGCAGCACTGGTGGTGGGCATGGGCCCTTGAAATCACTGCAGGTGTGCTAGAGCCATAGAGCCACACACTGTGCCTCTCTGAGGGACGGGGAGACTGTGGAGCTGGGCCCCCACCCAGGGGTGGCGGGGGAAGGCCCAGCTGGGGAAGGCAAATCCTCAGCTCCGCCCCCTCTGCCTGAGGCCCTGCCCCTGGAGCCAAGCTCTGCCCACCCCAGCCCCAATCCTTCCTGGCCACTGGCCACATGGAGGCCTGGGTCCCATCCTTCCCTGGTGGCTGGGGAAGCCAGGCTGCCACACTATGGCCCCAGGCACTCAGGCGTGTAGGCAGCTTTGGGAAGGCTGTGCTTCCCCTTGCCTACATTACCGACCATCCCTGCCACCACCCCACCTTACCCCACCTTGCCAGGGGCCCCACAGAGGCCATCGGCTCCCTAGATGGCCACCGTCATGATGGCCTAGGGCCGGACACGCCCGTGCAAATCCAGGGAGAAGACACAGAGGGCGGTGGATTTATACCAGAGGGCGGTGGATTTATACCAGGGAAGCTGATTCAAATCCATCCTCACTGCCTCCCCCGTCACCCCCTCAGCCTGCCGGCTCCCCTCCAAAGGGAGCACAATATGGCTGCCCCCCCCACCCCCCTGCAGCCCGAGAGCCTCATCCCACTGCGAGGGGCCTGGCTGCAGTGGGGCGGTGATGTGGGAAGGAGGAGAAGCCAGGGAGAAGCAGGATTCCTCAGCGGCATTCCTGCCCACTCAGCCGGTTCCCCTCCAGGGCAGCCAGCCTGGGCTGGGGAGGGAGCCTCAACGCTCTTCAGCAAGGTGCGGCCTGCACGTGCCGTGAGGCCTGAAAGGCTCCTCTGCCCTTCCCTGCGATGGCGTGCCTAGCCCGGGAGCAGCACACGCCCTGCTCAGGCTCCGGCTGCGTGTGACTTGCTCGTTGACCATGGGCACATAGAAACAGGCGGAGGCTAAAAGGGATCTCCTCAGCTCGCCTGTGTTGGGTTTTCCCGCTCTCTGAGCTCTGTACGAAACGGCCCCGCTAGAACTAAAACTACTCCTGGTGTGGCTAAAATATACCTCCCCCCACCCCGGTTCCTTTCATCGTGGCAGCTCTTTCCTCGGTTTTCTGGGGAGCGGAGTTTCATGCCTCTGCCTTTTCCTGCCATGTATCCTCCCTGCCTGCTCATTTCAGAAAACAGGTTCGCTGCACTTTATGTAATCGAATTCTCGGGCTTTTAGCATCGTCGCTGTGTTTCAAAAGAATTGCTTTAATTACATCATGGGCCGTGACAACTCAGGGAGGGTTGTCGCTGTGTTTTGTTTGGTTTTTTTTTGGGTCAATGGCATAAAATAAGATTAGATTTAGAAAAAAACCTTTTGATTTTACTGACCTGCGGAAAAGAAGCGTAATTAGATGAAAGCCCTCTTCCCATCAGAACCCCTGTGCTCAGTGCTGAGAGCTCACCTGTCAATAAAGCAAACCCAGCCACATCTGCAGCACATTACAGGCGTATTTTGCTGCGGCCGCTGATAACTTCATCTGTCTTTATTCCTGACGGCATCCTTCCCTGCAGAATTCATGCCCCTACTGGGAGTGGGTAGGTGACCCGTTTCATCGAGTGTGCTTCATCCATGCGAATCTCTCCATGCCAGGAGGTGTTGACTTTTGTTTTCAGTGTGTGGCGGGTGTTAATTAGAGAGAGAGAATGACTGGAAACATTCACAGCTAGTCTGAGCTTGCTGGAAAAATGTTTAGCCCAAGGAAAATTTAAAACAGTTGCTGAGATCTGACTTTTTAAGTAATTAGTGGGGGTTGATGTGTTAATCAGTTCTGCTTACACACTCACTTGGGATCTTGTGCTTCCCGGTGTGACTGTCTTCTAGTAATATTCTTCATTTTGTTACAGAAAACATATACTCCCCCCCTTGCTTTCTCCATTTGAAGCAACTGATTTTGTTGTATTACACCAGATTTTATTTTACTTGACTTGAGTGGCTCCAGCATCGGCCGATGAAAATGTTCACACTCCCCTTTCTTTTTTGTGATCTTTCCTCCAGGCTCTTTATTGGCTCACGGGGGTGTGTGTGTGTGTGTGTGTGGGGGGGGGGGGGGATCAGGAATCAGCTCCAGTGGCCTGTAGCCACGTTTACTCTGATTCTAGCTGTTGATGACTTGCTCTTGTACAAAGTTCAACACCCAGCAAGGAATGCTGAGAGTCCCAGTAGGACCTATTTCTCCATCAAGCAGGGATCTGTCTGTCCAGGGCCAATTCCCAGTTTTCTTGCCTGTCCGAGGAGTTTTGCATGGGCTCAGCTGGTCATTGAGTGCTGGAATCAAGGACACATTCCGAAGGCCGCCGTCGATGGGAATACATTGGGGATGGATTGATGATGATTTCAGCCCCCTTTCTGTTTGGGAATTATTCACAAGTGAATCCTGATTTTCTGCCAATGAGGTTGTTAATCTGCTTAGTGTTGGGAATGGGACTAGGGCCAAGAAGGCCTTTTTGCATCCTTTTCTGATAACCCCTGCAATATGGCAGCCCACCTGTCTGTCCTTTTTTCCTTCCCACCATCCATTTCTGCAGAACTAATCACCTGTGCTACTGGAGAGTGTGTAACTGACAGCAGGCAGATTTGAACCTGGGACCTCTGAGTTGAATGTACGAGCCTCTACAGCAGGGCTACTCAACTTTGGAAGCCCTGGGGGCCACAATGATATTCTCAGCACATGCCGAGGACTGCAGTGTAAGTGTGGTTGCATAGACATGCAACTATATATGCAAATAGCTTCTTTCACACGGACGGGCAAGACTACACAACACACAGGCCTGTTTAAGTCAGTTCTGCAGATAGCAATGAAATGCAATATTTACCTGATTTCCACCCATATGACAGCACTTTTAATGAGCAACGACAGTCCAGGAATTGAACTACTAAAACAAATCTCAACAGAAGACCATTATACTGCCTACTTTTTTGTTTTGGCTCCCACCAATGGGCTGTGTGTTGAGCCCCACGTAAACCCAAACCGCACTGCAGGCCACACACACATAGGCTGTGGGTTGCATATAGCCCAAGGGCCGCATTTTGAGTAGCCCTGCTCTATAGCTTGAGCTATAAAGCCGGCTGGCTCTCAGCTTAGCCTGTAGAGCTCCCTTGTTCTTATCTCTCGCTGTAAGTGGTCTATGTGCTGCTCCATGGGACAGTGAACCACACCCACTAGGTGTGTGGGTGACAACTGCCCATATATATAACTAGGCAAAAACCCCCACAGTATTTGAAGAGCAAGTAGCAAAAGACCCCAAAACAGCATCTTTTTTTAAAGTAGAAGAGCAAAGACAGGAAAGGCCGCCAAACAATCTATGGGGCCACTCAACAAGCTGCGGAAGGCCATTGTGCAGAAGCTCAATGAATTCTTCCCATGAGTCTTCACTGAAGCCGATGTGAGGCACATCTGAGCCATTCTTTCTAGGTGACCAATCTGAAGCACTGTCCCCATTGGAGGAGTCTCGAGAGGAAATTTTGGAACAAATCAGTAAATCAAACAGTACTAAGTCACCAGGACCAGGAAGTATCCGTTCAAGAGTTCCAAAGGAAGTAAAAAAGGAAATCACACAACTGCTCGGCACGGTAAATGTAACCTGCAACTTAAATCAGTCTCTGTACCAGGTGAGTGGAGGGTAGCTAATGTAACTGATTGTTTTTAAACAATCCTGACAATTAGAGGTAATGAAGTTTGGCTGACTGGCCTGTAAGTCTGTAAATCAGGACCGGTGTGGAGAAAGTGAATAAGGAAGGATGGTTCAGCCCTGCACCCAACACAAGAACCAGGGATCACCTGATGAAATTAACAGGCAGCAGGTTTACAACAAATACAACAAAGAACTTACATAAGAGCATAAGAACGGCCGTACTGGGTCAGACCAAAGGTCCATCTAGCCCAGTATCCTGTCTGCCGACAGTGGCCAGCACCAGGTGCCCCAGAGAGGGTGGACCGAAGACAATGATCAAGCGATTTGTCTCCTGCCATCCCTCTCCAGCCTCTGACAAACAGAGGCCAAGGACACCATTTTATCCCCTGGCTAATAGCCTTTTATGGACCTAACCTCCATGAAATTATCTAGCTTCTCTTTATCACACTACACACCGTCGGACTGCAGAACTCCTCCCCAGGGGATTTTACAAAGGCTAGAAATAGAAGTGGGTTCAAAAGAAAATTAGATAAGTTCATGGAGGACAGAGCCATCAACAGGGGAGCTAGCTGGAGGAAAGCTTTTACAAGCCAAGATATTCAGCGATACGTCCCCATACTCTAGGGCTACGTCTACACTGGCATCCCTTCCGGAAAAGGGATGCTAATGTAGCACGTTGGAATAGGCAAATCCGCGGGGGATTTAAATATCCCCTGCGGCATTTGCATTAACATGGCTGCCGCTTTTTTCCGGCTTGAGGAAAAGCCGGAGAAAAGCGCCAGTCTAGACGTTATTCTCCGGAAAATAAAGCCTTTTCCGGAGGATTTCTTATTCCTACTTTCAAGTAGGAATAAAAGATCCTCCAGAAAAGGGTTTATTTACCGGAGAATCACGTCTAGACTGGCGCTTTTCTCTGGCTTTTCCCCAAGCCGGAAAAAAGCGGCAGCCATGTTAATGCAAATGCCGCGGGGGATATTTAAATCCCCCGCGGATTTGCCTATTCCAACGTGCTACATTAGCATCCCTTTTCCGAAAGGGGTGCCAGTGTAGACACAGCCTAGGTGTCCGGGAACGTCTGACTACCAGATGCTGGGATTAGATGGTGTGGCACAGTGGGGGGCTGTCTGCTCTGTATCCCGGGGTCCCCCTGCGCTGTGATGTGCGATTCCCACTGACTCACCCACACGTGGTGCTGTAGTGCGGGTACCTTGCTGGTTGCTGTGCTTGGGTTGTGGGCTGTGAATGACCCCTATGGGCCTCTGCTTGTGAGCACTGCCCAGCAGGAGGGCTGCCTAAGTCAGTAGACAAAGACCCAACTCGTCAGGGAACTAGGGAAGTGAGTGTTCAGGGGAAGGGGCAGTCTGGGGCTGAACCATGAGGGAGACAGACTGAGGTTGCTGGGGCTGGGGCGAGGGGTGATGGTCCCCTAACCCAAGGGGTCTGAACCACCCTGGCCCTGAATCCTGTAAACACTCCAGGTCTATGCTGTGCTGAATCCTGGAGGAGCAATAAAACCTCGCTATTCTCCTGCTGGCGGAATCTGTTCTTGCTGCTATGGGGGTGCAGGATTGGGGGAACCTGACTGCGTCGTCACAGATGGCAGGGATGGATCCGTCAACAATTGCCGTCTTCTGTTCATTCCCTGTGAAGCCAATAGCACTGGCTGCCGTGGGAAGTCAGGGGACCACTACTGGGTGAGATGGACCTTTGGCCATTCCTACGTTCTTCTATAAACGGAAGCTTGCGGAGGTCGGAGAACGCCAAATCCGCAGCAGCGCTTCCCTTGCTGCAGTAACAGAGCTGCCAGCTGCGCCTGCACCCCGCCGAAAACAGATACAAATGTCACAAGTTCCCAGGTGACTTCCAGTGAGACCCAGAGGACATCTCCACCGCTGACCTGGGGTCAGGTTGGCACTTGTGGTAGACGTACCTGGGCTAGCTTTGAGCTCCCTAGTGTCTGGTAAAAGAAGAGTCTTCCCTGCAAACCCCGTGAGTCCAGGAAGTCGGGAAGCACCAGTTGCTGCCAAGTCCCTGGGCTTCCTTACGCTCTTAGATGAGGAGGTGTCTTGGGAAAACCCATAAAAGGACTCCCACGCAATTTTCTGGGCTTTTTCCAAAGGAACTAGCTATTTGGATGACAGTACCACAGCATGGTCACCTCCCCCGGTGAACACCCCTGCGGGCGAATTGTCAGGTTGTGACTTATTTATGGCACCCATCGAAATCACACTAAAGCTATTACCAAAAGGCACTTTTGTTGTGTGACCAAGGCTTGGAGGTTGGCTCTACTAGCTACACCACTGAGCCTAACCATCTGGCCTGTGTGGCTTGGATTTGCCTAAGATTCATTGCCATTCAGGGGAGTACTATTTTGCCCAAGACGGAGAGCATCTGCCGTTACTGTCCTTAGGGGCGGGGACTCAGATGGAACATACTCCCTGCTTACCTTACTAAAGCCTGGTGCGCTCTCGCCTCATTGGAGCGGTCTCCTCCAGCAACCTGTCCTGACTTGAAAAGCTCTGTGTCCTTTGTGCGGCCGCGGAGGTACTTTCCTTTGCATTGAACTTCATAGGAGCCCTCTTTTTAAGTCCTACGCTTCACTGTCGGCAAGAATGATTTGTGGCTTGTAAAACCACCCTGATTAACTCTGGTTCAGCCTCCCGGTTTCATGTCTTATCCTGTTTCATCGCCCACAAAAGACGTTGACAGTCTCTCTGCAACTTCAAAGCGAATGCTTTTCGCGTGAGCGCGAAGGGAGGCAAATATTTGCAGAGAACCAGGATGGTATTAGCCTCTTGTGAGGTTCCCTGCCAAGCGAGGATTGATGTCGGCCTCCAAAGGCTGCTTTTCCCTATTGTTTTATCTTCCGTGATTGATACTGTATGCCCCCCGGTGTTCTATCTTTGCCGGCTGGCACAGGGCTAGCCTGGCCCCGCTGGCTTCGTGTCTTACACGTCTAGCCCTTATGCAATCCAGTATAGGAAGTGTGACTCTTGGCAGGGTCCCCTGCTCTTATTGAAGCCACATGCCCATTTTTTTTCTGAATTAAGCTCATCTGGTTGGCATTAGGACCGGTGGCATGTTTTTCTTCTCTGCTAGTATCTATCCACTGTCATTTCTTTTTATGCTTCCTGGCACACACGCTAGGAAGACACAATTCTGCTGTTATCGCACATTTTCATGGAGTTGGGTTTTTCTTGCAGGCCTGGTCTTTTATTGGGATTATGAGCAAGGCTGCTTCATGCTGGCCTAACAAAGTCTCACTCGGATGGAGCATCTTCTGTCCTGAAGGGGTCTTTGCAGATGGAGGGGCCGCGTCTTTCGCCTGGGTGAATCAGTCTGTCTATTGACTCGGGGCCACTGGCTTGAACTGCTCTGAAGGGGGTACTGACAGGGCCCTCTAGCAGTGGGACACCCCTCGAGGGACATGCTCTCTGGAGGGCAAGCCTCTCTGGGCTTCAGCACCTCCTAGATTTGACCTTGGAGCATTCAGCATCCTCCTTTCACAGTGTGAGCTCCCTGCAGTGCACCCTCCTGGTCCTTCAAAGAGGAGACCCTCCAGGTCCTCCAGTGCCCTCCTGGTCCTTCAAAGAGGAGACCCCCCAGGTCCTTCAAAGAGGAGACCCTCCAGGTCCTTCAAAGAGGAGACCCTCCAGGTCCTCCAGTGCCCTCCTGGTCCTTCAAAGAGGAGACCCTCCAGGTCCTCCAGTGCCCTCCTGGTCCTTCAAAGAGGAGACCCTCCAGGTCCTCCAGTGCCCTCCTGGTCCTTCAAAGAGGAGACCCTCCAGGTCCTCCAGTGCCCTCCTGGTCCTTCAAAGAGGAGACCCTCCCGGTCCTCCAGTGCCCTCCTGGTCCTTCAAAGAGGAGACCCTCCCGGTCCTCCAGTGCCCTCCTGGTCCTTCAAAGAGGAGACCCTCCCGGTCCTCCAGTGCCCTCCTGGTCCTTCAAAGAGGAGACCCTCCCGGTCTTACAGTGCCCTCCTGGTCCTTCAAAGAGGAGACCCCCCAGGTCCTTCAAAGAGGAGACCCTCCAGGTCCTCCAGTGCCCTCCTGGTCCTTCAGAGAGGAGACCCTCCAGGTCCTCCAGTGCCCTCCTGGTCCTTCAAAGAGGAGACCCTCCCGGTCCTCCAGTGCCCTCCTGGTCCTTCAAAGAGGAGACCCTCCCGGTCTTACAGTGCCCTCCTGGTCCTTCAAAGAGGAGACCCTCCCGGTCCTCCAGTGCCCTACTGGTCCTTCAAAGAGGAGGCCCTCCCGGTCCTCCAGTGCCCTCCTGGTCCTTCAAAGAGGAGACCCTCCCGGTCCTACAGTGCCCTCCTGGTCCTTCAAAGAGGAGACCCTCCCGGTCCTCCAGTGCCCTACTGGTCCTTCAAAGAGGAGGCCCTCCCAGTCCTCCAGTGCCCTCCTGGTCCTTCAAAGAGGAGACCCTCCAGGTCCTCCAGCGCCCTACTGGTCCTTCAAAGAGGAGACCCTCCCGGTCCTCCAGTGCCCTCCTGGTCCTTCAAAGAGGAGACCCTCCCGGTCCTCCAGTGCCCTCCTGGTCCTTCAAAGAGGAGACCCTCCCGGTCCTCCAGTGCCCTACTGGTCCTTCAAAGAGGAGGCCCTCCAGGTCCTCCAGTGCCCTCCTGGTCCTTCAAAGAGGAGGCCCTGCACACCCAGCTCTGCAGTCCGGTGTGACTCTCGGCAGCGTAAGACAGAAGGGCTCAGTAGCCATCCGGAAAAGAGGGCAGAACCATTCTTGTTAGCACAGCGAGGAGGAAGATTCAGCACAGTCCGTCTTGGGAAGAGGCTCTGGGCTCTGCACCCACACCCCAAACTAGGAGACTGACCCGCTTCCCGCCGCCCACCCTCCGGCGTGCCCAGTGCCCCTCCTCCATCCTTTGTCGCTCTCCCGTGCAAACTGGTCATGTGGCCTCCACCTCTCTCTCTGTTCTCCCGCTCCGTCCAGCTGGCTTTTTGCAAAGGGTGGGCCTCAGCCAGGGCCGGCCCACAACATTTTGGCACCTGAGGCAGGGAGCTCACATGGCGCCCCCATGTCCCCTTTTCTCCTGCCTGCCTGTTATGTCTCTTGTGCCCTCCTTCCTCCAGCACAGCACTCCCCCATCTCTGGGCATCTGGAGCAGAGAGAATACAGATGCACCAGCAGCAGACACAATTTTCTACACTTTGGGTCCTAGTGGCGCCCCTCCCCCGCCACAGTCTGGCACCTGAGGCGGCTGCCTCAGTTTGCCTCATGGTAAGGCCAGCCTTGGCCCCAGCCAGGAGTTACCAGGATACAGGATGTCTGGCTGTTATCTGGGCTCCAGGAGCTAGATGGCATTCAGGCCCACCTTCTAAGGTCCCTGGAATAATCACACACCTAGGTCCTCGTGGAACACCATGGGGAAACTGAGGCACACATGGTGTTCTTATAACTTTAAGAAATTTCCCTCCTCATCGCATCCCCATGCTCCTCAGTGGAGCGATGCCATTTCTTTTACCTGCCAGGGTTCAACACTAGCGTGATCAGGGATTGGGCTCGTCAGCAGGGTCAGTTTTTATAAGCAGAACTAGGATTTTAATAATAAAGGCAGGGGGGTTAATCCTGCTAGCATTTACACCAGCTTTCTGCCCGTGGAATGCTTCTGGCTTATGTGGAGTCACTCCTGATGCGCACCAAATAAGGCCTGGCTGGAAAATTTGGAGGAAATACGTTAGAAAAATCCTTCCTGCGGTTAAGAGCATGAACTGACCCTCTTTGGTGAGACCCAGGCAAGGCCAGCTTTATAACGGTGGGGAGTGAGAACACGAATGGCCCCTGAAGACGTTAAGATGTTCATGGACTCGCAGCCCGGCTACCGATAGAAACAACCTGTGAAGCTGGCAATAGCCTGCAATGGGGGGTATGGACTCTGCACTGGGTCTGAAGGGGTTAACCTGGCCCAGCTGGCTGAGGAGGCCCCGCCCCTACAGCCCTACTGAGCATGCTCCAGCCCGAGGCTGGCTATAAAAGCCTCTGGAGTGGTTCAGTTAGGGCTGACTGCCACAAGGGAAGGAGGTGCTGAGGGAGCGCCAGGGGAGGAAAGTGCAGCCGGACCAAGCAGCAGCAGCTGGACTGAGGAGGGCTGCAGGGGAAGCCCCTGGAGCAGAGGGACAGAGGACTTCCTACGGGATACTGGTAGGAAGTAACCCAGGGTGAAGAATTGCTCCCCGGGGACTTGGCATGTTGCAGTGGGATCCCCTGCTGAGCTAGCAGTGACCCACTCCACTGCTGATTGGGCCATGGGCTGGCACCGGGGGGGCCCTGGTCCCCCTACCTCCTCCTCACCTACCCCATGCGGGGAGCTTTGACCATGGTATTGACTCTGTGGCCGATAGGCCGTACTACTCCGAACACGGGAATTGTATTGACTCTTTGGCCACTAGGCCATGCTACCCCGACCACAGGGGAATTGTAGTGACTCGGTCACTAGGCCATACTACCCTCACCCCAGGGGAAATTGTATATTGACGCTGTGGCCATTAGGACATACTACCTTGAACGCAGGGAGAAGTATATTGTCTCTGTGGCCACTAGGCCTCATTGCTCTGAGGGGGGGGGGCGTTACTGTAGATGTGGGCTGTTAGGCTCCTGAGAGAAAGGAGCAGAGAACTGGACTCTGGCTGTTAGGCCACACTACCCTGGGAGAGAGTTCGAGGGGCTGCAGAGGGCCTGTTGCCAGGGGACGGGCAGGGCACCCCCAACATGGCCTTATTGGCAGCCACAGTTTCCTGCTATGTATGATCCAGTGCTCTGTACGCATTAGTGATAGACTCACCCCCTCTTCCCCTTTTCCTTGGATAGGCCATTCGACAGGATAATGGCGCTCACACTGAGGAGATATTCCCCCTTATCCTTAATTTCCCTCCCTCGGTGTCCTTCTGTTACCCCCAGCCTCCTAGGGACACCCGTCTCAAGCCCCCTAAACACCAGGATTTGATCCTGCACCCCTTGGCGTCGGGGGGAAAAGGCCCATTGGCTGGGGTGAGGTAAGACTGGCTACTAGTCGCCCTGGGCGGGTGTTTTCACCCCGCACGTGCTTCTCTCTCTCTCCCCGTCGGAGGAGCCCTCTTTGATGCCAACGGTTGGAATGAGGCGGAAGGGCTCATGGTTGAGAGCCCCAGTGCGACGCGGTGGGTTTGGATTGCTAACGGAGCCAGCCCGCCCCACGGCATTCTGCTCCAGTGCCCCACCAGGCGCGCAGTTCTTTCCTTCGGGGACAGCTTTAGGTGCGAGGTTAGGACAACTGTGTGAAAGGGGAATGGCAACGGATTACAGGCTTCCCAGGGTGGGAAGGGTTACTGTGGTTTCTGTTGAGTTCTGTAGCTGAGAGAGGACCATTGGGAGCATTTAGTCTGACTTTCTGCGTAAGGAAGTCACTCAGGGCTGGCAGCCTCGCTGAGCCCCTGGGCAAGGTGGGAGGGGTGGGGCGGGGCCTCGGACAGAAGGGGCGGGGCCTCGGACAGAAGGGGAGGGGCCTCGGGCAGCCAGCCTTCAGTGCTGCCAGGACCGCAGTGTGCCCCTGGCCCAGTGCTTAGCCCTGCTCTGTGCCCAGTGACAGGACAACAGAGAGACGGTCTGGGGAGGTAGAGGGGATGACGGGGTGGATAAAAGGGGATAATTCTAGCCCTTGATTCCCGCAGAGACCCAGAGATAGAAGCTATTTATCGTCCAAAGGGGATGCGGCTAAATCAAAAGGCACACGTTCTTCTCCCGGAGTAAGGGTGTCCACCAGGGAACTGTTGTCTGCATCCGCCATCCCTGTCCATTTCCTCGTGTAGACAAGCCCGAACCTGATAAAGAGCCTTCCTTGTGGTCACTTCTCCCGTTCGTAACCAGTTGGCTCCACACCCTCCCTCTCACGACCCCCTGGCTCCACCTCGCAGCCTATTCACAGGCACGTGGTCCGCATCCCCGGGACCCTGCTGACCATTGCCTACAGCCCATGGTCCTTGCTTCTGGGGAACAAATGCTATCCGGAAAGCACCACATACATGTTTAGCTTCTTTCAATGCAAGGTATCAGCTGAAAATGAGGAGGAGGAACCAGTCTGCACTGCTCAGGAATAGTTGCTCGAAAGCATTCTCTTCACCCGCTCTTTCGGCACCCCCTTTGGGACCAGGTGCTGGGCGTGTGAAAGCCAGCGGATTACTGCTCGCGAGGCAGGTGGAGCTAGCTGGCTGGCATTATTACATTTGCCCCAGTGACCACAGCGGGGGGAGGGGAGGGAGTGAATTTGGTTCATAGACGTCTCTTGATATTCCGAAAGACAAGCTCCTGGTTGGCTTTCTTCCTCCCCAGGGAGGGACCAGGCTGAGCTCCGGAAAGAGGATTGGCTGCTGGGGGCATGGTAGAATCACAGCCTTGCTTCCCAGGGAGATCAGAAGGCACCCTCTTGGCCCATGAGGTCACCGTGTCCATTTCCCTCCTCCACTGACCTCACCAGTGCTCTGCCCATCCAAACAAGGGAGATCTGACTCCTTCCATGGGGAGATTATTCCACAGTTGATCCCACTTTTAAGGAGAGTTCCCTCCATTTTTTTCCCCATCGATAGGCGGAATAAATTTGTCATGTGCACCAAGGCACGTGCAGATGTGCACCACTAATAGAAATACATGCTGCTACCTGTGGAAGGCTGCGGGCGCTCTGCTAATCAGCCGGGCAGCATGTGAAAACACTCCTGGATGGCCATCCAAGCATTCAGTTTACAGGGAATGCCGCCTCCAACCCCCTCACTATTGAGTCTACATTTTTCTTCCTCGGTTTCATCCCATTATTCCTTGGATCCCATCCTCGGTGTTCGGCTCCATTAAATACCCACCCCCTTCTAGCTCAGGTGATTGCACTAGAATCACATAGGACTGTCCTGGACTGGTATTTAACAAACCAATTTAAGCCCATCCTTAAATTAAGACCATTCAACCCTATCCATGGCTGGATTCCCTGGAGTGGAAAGAAGGGGAAAAATGGCTTTTTCCCCCATCACATTTGCAAACATTAACATTTACACAGTCGCTCCTCTTTCTTAAAACACAGTCAGGCTGATAGAAAAACCATCCGACGTCAAATTTCGAGATCCAACTTGTCGATGCGGGATGAAAAGAGCCCAGACACAAATCTTTGCTTTGAACATGATGACGTGCTGGTATATATTTGTCTGAATGCAAAACATATTAGACCACAAACGCCAAGGGCTGGCGCTGCTTATCATCTCGTTTAGATTTAATATAATTCGATTAAAAGGAGCAGTAAATATAGCTCGTTTTTAATTTAGACAGAGGAGGTAGCATGGCTCTGGCTTTTCATTTCGGGAGTGGAAAAGCTGCAGGCAACCTGCCAAGAATCCAGGTTCCCCTGATCTTACCCTAGATGTGCTGCTTGCAGGCTATTATGCGTCAAGATGTTCAGTGCATTGAGTCACGATATGCTTGTCTTAAAAATTAAGCAGGTCGTGTGTTAGGGTGGCTTAGTGGAAGGTTCCGCAAACATATTTTTGATCTGAGACCATTGTTAGATTGGAATGTCAAATGGGGCTTGGAATGATCCAGGACTGACTAAATGGATATAGCGGACTAGAAGATTTTCTTGGCGTTGCTTGGGGCCTCCAATACATTTTTGTTTTTCTTCATTTAAATCCTGGCTCTAGGGTGGGGCTGAGGAGGAGGGTTTCGGGACACAGGCTGCTCTAGAGAGGGAGGACAACCCCAGCCCTCTCTCACCGCAGCACTTTGGGGCCGGCTGTGAAACAGCTCTCCATGGTCGCTGCAGCTCTAGTGGGCACGCCAGGGTAGGGGTGCATGTCCCCCAGCTGGGAGGCAGACAAACAGACACACAAGCAGACAGACACACTCTCTGAGACTGTCTAGACTGCAAGCTTCTTTCGGGAGAAGTTTTTTCTGGAAGAGATCTTCCGGAAAAACTTTTGTCGAAAGAGAGCATCCATGCAGCAAAAGGGCAACAAAAAAGCGACGTGCTTTTTCGAAAGATAGCGTCCAATCAATGTGGACGCTATCTTGCATTTCAGTTGTGATTAGTATGGATGGCGTGGCCACCAGGGCACCTGTGTTATTTCCTGGAGGCCTCTTTTGAAAGAACTCCCTCTTCTGCGTCCACACATGCCTTTCTCCGAAAAAGCTTTTTTTGGAAAAAGGCTGCTTCCTCGTAGAAAGAGGTTTGCCACTGTCAGAAAACCCCCTCCATTCTTTCGACTTTCTGTCAAAATTATGCAATAGCAGTGTAGACGTAAGTGTAGTTTTTCCCCCAAAAATGTCCGTTTTTCCGGGAAAAAATGCTGCCGTGTAGACATACCCATAAATGTAGAGTAGACAACTGTCCTTTTCTTCCCACCTCCCCCTGCTGGTCCAATGGAGTTTTAGCTGTCCTGGTCCCCATCTCTGCCCCCTTCCTGCCCCCTATGGTCATTCTACAGTATAACTCCCTCCTGCCAGACCTGGGCCTTTCCATTTTATGAGAAACAATCGCATTCCGAGCACATCCAACTGTCCTGGCACAATCAAACCCTGACCTTGCTTTATGTTTGGAGAAGAGGAAGCTGCCTACTGAACTTGGTGGTTCTAGCTCTTACAGTTTAGGAGGTGTTCTTGAACAAATGGACTCACAGACGGACGGACAGACCGACAGATGCACATTTCTAAAATAAATAGTAAGATTTAAGGAGGAACAGATCAGACGATGAGAGAACCTGGATGTATCTGTAGCTCGAAGACTCTACTACATTATAAAGACATTCAATTTTTTTTAAAGTTGGCATATTTTAGGTATCTGATACAGATCTCTATATTGATACAGCGAGATATATAATTTTCTCTTTGTCATACTGAAGTGGTTTTGGGTTCTTTAAAGGTGTTTAAGCACCTAATTCCCATTGAAACCAAAGGGAATGAGGTGACTTTAGTGTTTTATTGTCTCAGGGTATGTCTACACTTACACCCTCTTTCGATAGAGGGATGCAAATGAAACCAGGATTTAAATATCCTGCGCTTCATTTGCATATACATGTTATGGTGCTATTTTAAAATAATAGATGCTGTTAAGACGCGGTTATTTCAAGAGAAAACCCTTCTCTCGAAAATAACTGGTAAACCTCATTGTATGAGGAATAAGGGTTATTTTGAGAGAAGGGTTTTCTCTCGAAATAACCGCGTCTTAACAGTGTCTGTTATTTTGAAATAGCGCCATAACGCGAATATGCAAATGAAGTGCGGGATATTTAAATCCCGGCTTCATTTGCAATTTCGAATGTCTTCATTTGCATCCCTCTATCGAAAGAGGGTACAAGTGTAGACATATCGTCAGTTGGGTTCACAAGTCATATGGCTACTTATCTAGCCGCTAATTGAAGCCTATCTTTTCTTTATCCTCCACACACACCTAGTGCATAGGGCATCTGTGAGGTCCTGCCATTGATTTTGGTTTTGTGCTAGTCTGTTCAGGCTTCCGAATGTCATGTTGATGGACTTAGCTTCTTTCTCTATGTTCTTCATAAGGCTTTTCTAGGTTGCCCCCTTTTTCTCTTTCCAGGGGGAGTCCATATGGTCATTTGCTGTGGAAGTTGTGTTGGTGACTTTCTGAAAGCATGTCCTAAATATGCCCTTTGTTGTCCTCTTACCATGGTTTGGTTTGCATTACTTAGAATGTCAGATGTTGCCAGAAACTCCTTCTAATGTATTTTGAAGATTTTTCTGCAGGCATTTACTTTGGAATGGGTTGATCTTCTTATCCATTTGTCTTGTAGATGTCTGACTCTGGTATATGAAGGGGGGGGGCATGTTCTAGCATGGTGTCACCATCAGTGCACATAGAATCATAGAACTGGAAGGACCCTCGAGAGGTCAAGTCCAGTCCCCTGCCCTCATGGCAGGACCAAGCACTGTCTAGATCCTCCCTGACAGGTGTCTGTCTAACCTCTTCTTAAATATCTCCAGTGATGGAGATTCCACAACCCCCCTAGTCAATTTATTCCAGTGTTTAACCACCCTGACAGGAAGTTTTTCCTAATGGCCAACCTAAACCTCCCTTGCTGCAGTTGAAGCCCATTGCTTTTTGTCCTATCCTCAGAGGCCAAGGAGAACAATTTTTCTCCCTCCTCCTTGTAACACCCTTTTAGATGCTTGAAAACTGCTACCCTGTTCCCTCTTAGTCCTCTTTTCTAAACTAAACAAGCCCAGTTCTTTCAGTCTAGAAAACATGAGCTATGAGGGAAGACCTTTAATCACTTTTGTTCTTCTTTGGACCTTCTCCAATTTCTCCACATCTTTCTTGAAATGTGGTACCCAGAACTGGACACAATACTCCAAATGAGGCCTAATCAGAGCAGAGTGGAAGAATGACTTCTCATGTCTTGTGCACAACATTCCTGTTAATGCCTCCCAGAATCATGTTTGCTTTAGTGTTTCTCCTTCATCTCACTCCCTCACTAGATGAAATTACTTCTAGTGTTTCTTCGCCATTTTGATAGCCATATATTTTCTCTTCCCCTTATTGATGAACAAGGAAACTTGTTCTTCTGTATCTGCCAAAAGGTCATTCCTTCCTTCCATTACACAATGGCTACATCTAGACTACATCCCTTTTTCGTAAAAGGGATGTAAATTAGACGTATCACAATTGCTAATGAAGCGGGGATTTAAATCTCCCCCGCTTCATTAGCATAAAAATGGCTGCCACTTTTTTTCCCCCCACACGGAGCTTTGTCGGAAAAAAGCTCCAGTCTAGACGCTGATCTTGCGGAAAATAAAGCCTTTTCCGAAAGATCCCTTATCCCTTATTTCATAGAGGGATAAGGGATCTTTTGGAAAAGGCTTTCTTTTCCGCAAGATCAGCGTCTAGACTGGAGCTTTTCTCCGGCAAAGCTCCGTGTTTGTGTGTGTGGGGGGGAAGTGGCAGCCATTTTTATGCTAATGAAGCGGGGGAGATTTAAATCCCCGCTTCATTAGCAATTGTGATACGTCTAATTTACATCCCTTTTATGAAAAAGGATGTAGCCTAGACGTAGCCAATGTGTTGAATGAAGTAGGACAACGCCATTGGCGAAACAAAAGTCATCCAATTGTGCTTCATCACGTATCCAGAAAATGCCTTTGTTGCTGTCTAGTTATTTTCCTCACTACATAGTCAATGACAAGTGCAGACAATAGTGGAGACACATTACACGTTGAACCTCTCTAGTCCGACACTCTTTAGTCTGACAACAGCCATGATCCAGCATGATTTTAGTTAACCTGGGGTCCATTTACCATGGGTGTGACCAAGTTTCTCGCAGTCCCATAAAGTTTGACACCCACCAGCCCTGGTCTCAGTGGGCTGTTCTTTAGCTCTAATTGACCCTGAAATGTCTCCTAAGACCAGCAGGCAGTGGAAGGGTTGGTCTTGCTGCTAGACAATATTGACCTCCCGTGATCCAGCAAATTCTCTGGTTCGGCACCGGTCAGGTCCTGAGGATGACAGAGTGGTTCAACCTGTATGCCATTGCTATCCTCCATTTGTTATTGCAAACCATTGACTGACACCGCCATCTTCTCTGACAGCCCATTCATCATTTCTTGTCGTTCAGGTGGGCTTGATGTCTTTAAAACATCCTGGAAATGTTCTACTAGCTTTCCCTTTGTTCTTCTTTACCAAGCATCTTGCCATTTGCATCTTTAATGGGGCCTCTGGTACAGCTAAAGTTTCCTGTTTCCTTGTCTTACACAAGGTTGTAAGTTCACGTCTTTGGCAAGCATCTTCAGGCTTTGGATATACTCTAGCAACATATGCCCTTTTATCTCTTCTAGCACTCCTTTTTACTGCTGTCTAGAGCTCTGTATTCTGCTCGCCACCGTGCTTATCTCTTCACATGTCGTAGCATTCAGGAGATTTTGCTTTATACTTTTTTCCACTGCTGCCCAAGTAGCATCTCTAAGCCAGTCCTTGCGTTTGGGTATTTTTATTAGGGCTGTCGTTGCACTTTATAAAGAGCTCTCTTTGATGTTTCCCCAAAAAGTATCCATGTCGGTTTTCTTCCGTTAATTTCTTTAGAGCTTGGAACCTGTTCTTCAGTTCAAGCCAAAAAGCGCGTATTGTAGTTGGGTCTTCTAACGGTGTGCTATTGACGTGCAGCCTTCTTTAACCATGTGCATCTTCTTTCACCCGCTCTTCAACCTCATGATACCGAGGTTATGTTGGCTGCTTGCCTTCTGCTTCATTGTACATCTGCTGTTGAGCGGCAAAATAGTCATGAAATGTAGACATGATCTAGCTAGTTCTTTGTAGTACCAGCTGGGGAGTTCTAGGGATTTCTTTGAGGAAACACTGGCTGCCTTGCATGGGGTTGTTCATACAGCCAATTTCTAGTAATGGTTCACCCTTTTAGCTCATGTCCAAACTTCTGCCTTTCCCATGGCTTTATGCAACCCGTCATTGTTACTTACAACCTTTGCATTGCAATCCTGCAGAGTCACTATGATGTCATGGGCCAGGATGATGTGCGTGGGGTGTTAGGGTTTGGACTAACTGATTGGATGGCCATAAGGAACCATTTCAATCTGTGTTCTGTGATTGGGTCCTTTGAACAGGTTCTCACCAGAATAAAAACCAAACTGAAAACAACAATTTCACCTGAGGATTCTTATATTACACCCAGATAAGAACGGCCACACTAGGTCAGACCAAAGGGCCATCCAGCTGAGTGTCCTGTCTGCTGACAGTGGCCAATGCCAGGTGCCCTAGAGGGAATGAACAGAACAGGGATTCATCAAGCGAGCCATCCCTTGTTGCCCATTCCCAGCCTCTGACAGACTGGAGACCCCATTACTGCTCAACCCGGCTAACAGACATTTCCTCCATGAATTTATCTAGTTCTTTTTTGAACCTTGTTAAAGTCCTGGCCTTCACAACATCCTCTGGCGAGGAGTTCCACAGGTCGATTGTGCGTTGTGTGAAAACATGCTCCCTTTTGTTTGTTTTTTAAACTTGCTGCCTATTCATTTCATGTAGTGGCCCCTAGTGCTGGTGGACCTATGGTTGCCATAGACTCCTGGCTCACCATGAAACTTGGCACGTCAGGATGGTTATTGCCATGGGAAGTGCTTCTTCTGTCTTAGAGATGTGGGAAGAACCGGGGCTGCATCAGTGAACTCTGCAGGCCCTGTGTTGGTCCCCTCCCTCCAATCCGACTGCTTCTTTTATAACTTGGGGAGTGATTTTTGGAAAGGAAAGAGGCAGAGCGCCCTGAGTCAGCAGGAGCTGACTCAAACAGATACTGCCATGTGACGGGCCAGGACCACTAACCTCACTTGTTGTCGAGCGCTGCATCTCATAACTCTGCTCTATGGTGGAGAAATTCAATGACCAACTCTTTTTCTGTTAATGTATCTTGAACGTAAGCAATGTGGGTTTTTTTATGCATTCTCCTGTGCGTAAGGCCATTATAGATCATGAAGCCGTAACTCCTGCAAGAAGACAGCCCTGTGGGTAATGAAACGATGAAATACACCCCTCTCTGTGCATTAGGCCGAGTGGAATGTTTTTTATCATCCTCCTGACATTACTGCATAGTTTCGAGGGTACTTAATTAAAACGATCCCCCTTGAACTGGCGGCTATTAAAATGCAATATTGAAGATTGTGCTTTCTTCCTGTCTACCCTCCGCAGCGGGAAAAGCCAGGGATACTCGGGCAGGCCGGCTCCTTGCAGAAACCAGCACACCCAGGGTGTGTTCTAGGCTCGGGCAGTTGGTTGGCTTTGCCTATGGGGCTACACTCGCTGACTTAGTCATTCAGCAGCTGCTGGTCGTAATGCCGGGGACAGGTTGCAACGCAAATTCTAATGTCAACCCCACGGCCGTGGGAACCAGATGGCTCAGGCTGATGACACGGTGCGCTGGTCTGATGCCGCCAGTCAGCGGGCGGCTCCCCTACCTCGCCTTTCGGGATCTAGAAGATGCTCCCTTTCCCCCACCGCTCCCGTTGGAGTTGACCAAAGCTTTCCCCAAGCACCAGGACCCAGCTGGTGAGATGTGGAGCCGTTCTCATGGGGGGGTTTCTGTTCCTGTGATGGTGAGTGGCCCAATGGTGAGGTCTTTACAGTCTTAACTCTCACTGAAGGGTGGTTTGGCCCGTAGAAGGGCTGAGAAAATAACCCAGCATTGGGCTCTATGCCCACCGGTTCAGATTTTTAAAGGTAGGTGGGGTCAGGCCCACCAACGTGGGAGGAGGGGCAGTTGCTCTCAGGCAACCGTAAAGGGATTGCTTCCACAGTGCCCCAGGCCCTTTAAATCGCCGCCGGAGTGCCTCAAGACATGCTCCGGGCAGCTCTGAGGGCTGCCTGGGGAGGGGATTGCTGTGTGCTCCGGGCAGCTCTGAGGGCTGGCTGGGGAGGGGATCGCTGTGTGCTCCGGGCAGCTCTGAGGGCTGGCTGCTCCCAGCCCCTTCCGCCCATGGCTGCCCCCACCTTTCCCGGGGGCCTGGCAAGTTTGTCAGCCCCCCCGGTGGGTGTTGCTCTGCTCAGTTTTGCAAACTCTACGTGACTTAGCCGGCTAAGTTCTATTTTCCAACCCGACATGGCAGCCTGCGCGCCTTTTTGAAAATGGGACTGCTCCTCGCTGGATGAACGCAAGAACAGCCAGACTAGGCCAGAGCAAAGGTCCATCTAGCCCAGTGTCCTGTCTGCCCACGGTGGCCAAGGCCAGGTGCCCCAGAGGGAGTGAACAGAACAGGGAATCATCGGGTGTTCCCTCCCCTGTCGCCCATTCCCAGCATCTGACAGAGGCTAGGGACACCATCCCTGCCCATCCTGGCTAATAGCCATTGATGGACCTAACCTCCATTAATATATCTAGCTCTTTCTTGAACCCTGTTAAAGTCCCAGTCTTCACAACCTCCTCCAGCAAGGAGTTCCACAGGTTGACTGCGCTTCATGAAGGAAAAACTTCCTTTGGTTTGTTTTCAACCTGCTGCCTATTCATTTCATTTAGGGCCTCCATGACTTCATCTGTTGAAGCGGGTGCATCTCATTGCCCTCTATTGTCCCCGTGAGGAAATGGAGGCAGAAGGGAAGGGATTTGTGGCGGCGCGGGGTGCAATACCTCTCCTGACTTCCCCATCCTGTGCTTTTAGCCTCAGACCCAGCGTCCCCCATGTGAAAGCTTTGCCAGGGGGCAGAGCGCAGCTCTTGTTCTGGGTGACTTTGCCGTTTCCCAGGCTGCTCGTGCTGCGTGTGCTTGGAGGCACATAGGGTCTGTGCATGCGCGCGCGTGTGTGTGTGTGAGACCTCGGATCTGTTTTTACAAGTCGCAATCCATTTGCTTGTGCTGGAGCAGTTCCAGAACTGTCAGAAAAACGCTACGGTTGGAATAGCATCTGTGGCTGGCTTGCCTGATGAGACACAGGAACAGCTGAGCGGGTCCCTCTGCCTGCACAGGTGGGTGCTGACTCGCAAGCCTCCAGAAAGCCACACGGACAGGGAGGGGAGGGAAACACCAGGCGCCAGACTAGGGCAGGTGAAACAGCTCAAGAAAAACCAGTTAAGAACATCAGAACGGCCAGACGGGCTCAGACCAAAGGCCCATCTAGCCCAGGGACCTGTCTGCCGACAGTGGCCGATGCCAGGTGCCCCCGAACAGGGAATCCTCCTGTGATCCCTCCCTATCGCCCATTGTGGGCCGGCAGAGTCCAGGCCAGGGGGTCTCCAACCTTTTCAAGCATGAGATCACTTTTTGAATGTAAGTGCAATCCAAGATCCCCCTCAAATATAAACACCTTTGCCCCGCCTCCTTCTCCGAGGCCCCGCCCCTGCTCACTCCATCCTCCCTCTCTTGCCCATCCTCTCTTGCCTTCATCAGGCTGGGGCAGAGGGTTGGGGCGCAGGCTCTGGTCTTGGATTAAGGGATCTGGAGGGTGAGAGGGGCTCTGAGCTGCTCTTGGAGCAGGCAGGTGGGATGTAGGGAGGGGGTTCTAGGTGCAGAGTCTAGGGGTTCATGACTGGGGTAGGAGTTTGGATGTGGGCTCCAGCCAGGCACGGCTGTTGGCTCCTGGGTGGGGGCGCTGTGGGGCTCACCCCTGGCCCTGGCAACTGGTGTGTTCCCTAAAGCAGCCAGCAAACTCCACCTTAAGTCCTCTCTACCCCCTCTCTGCTCTGTGGAGAAAGGACACGGAGTGGGAGGGGGCACCTTGATATCAGCCCCTCTCCTCTCCCCTGCACCCCCCCCCGCACAGAAAGTAGGAGGCTCCCCAGGGAAGGGGCAGCTCCAAGACAAAGACCAGGAGATGAGCAGCAGCTGATGTAACCGCACTTGGTCGCTTCCCAGCCAAACCAGTCAGGACCCCCTGTCAGAGGCTCCAAGATCTACCAGTAGGTCCCAATGCACTGGTTGGTGACCACTGGTCCAGGCAGTGTTAGGAAGGCAATGCTTTCCCTTGCCGATCCTACCCACCACCCATGCTGTGCTGCCTTTCAGACGCCTACCGTCACTTCTTTCCAGGCCGGCTGAGAACTGAGCCAAAGGCACAAGAGAGGCAGGTGCGACAATCTTCTAAGGAACCCTCGTGAGGGCTAAAGCCGCATAGGCTGGTCCTGGCCCGGAGGTGTTGCTGGTGGGAGACTAGGACTTCTTCGGAATGGGCCAAGATGGCAGGAGTCAGGCGACGCTATTGAGACGAAAGGTGACTGTGGTTACTGGATATGTTCCCGAGGAGCCGGGTGGACAAGGCAGCTCCGGCGCTTGGGATTTTTGAAACAAGCCTAGGTGAAATGCCAGGCGATCTATTGGGAGGGGCCGTCCTCCCTTGGACTCGACGGGACTTGCTGGGCCTTCCCAGCTCTCATGCCTCTGATCACTTCCTGCATCTTTCTTTTCCTGCTCCCTTTTGGAATCCGTCAACCCCATTTTCCTCCGTCTCTGCCCTAACGCTGCTGGCGCAGTGTAGTTGTAGCTGATTCCCTCCAGGGTATTCCTTTACCTATGTGGTCTCTCTGCCCGTACCACTTCATCATGGGCAGGTTTTGTAAGAGGCACAGGAACACCTCGCCAGAGTCTTAGGGCCACTCAGTTGAAAGGAGACAGCTGCATAAATCAAAACGATCTGGAGAAATGGTCTGAGGTAAATAGGATGAAGTTTAATAAGGACAAAGGCAAAGTGCTTCACTTAGGAAGCAACAATCCGTGTCTCATATACAGAAATGGGAAGCGACTGTCTAGGAAGGAGTACGGCAGAAAGGGATCTAGGGGTCAGAGTGGACCACAAAGTAAATGAGTCAACAGTGGGACACTGTTGCAAAAAAACCAAACATGATTCTGGGCTGCATTACCGGGAGTGTTGTGAGCAAGACTCGAAGTCATTCTTCTGCTCTACTCTGCGCTGATTAGGCCTCCGTTGGAGTCTTCAGTCCAGTTCAGGGCATCACAGTTCAAGAAAGATGTGGAGAAATTGGAGAAGGTTCAGAGGAGAACGAGAATGATTAAAGGTTTAGAGAACATAAGCTATGAGGGAAGCCTGAAAGAATTGGGCTTGTTTAGTTTGGAAAAGAGCAGACTAAGAGGGGACATGATAGCGGTTTACAGGTATCTAAAAGGGTGTCACAGGGAGGAGGGGGGGAAATTGTTCTCCTTGGCCTCTGAGGACAGACAAGAAGCAATGGGCTTACACTGCAGCAAGGCAGGTTTAGGCTGGACGTTAGAAGGAACTTCCTAGCTGTCAGGATAGTTAAACACTGGAATAAATTGCCTGAGGAGGTTGTGGACATCACTGCAGATATTTAACAGCAGGTTAGACAGACACCTGTCAGGGATGATCTAGGCCAGTGGTTCCCAAATCTTTTGGCATCACGCTCCCTTTTTGATTTTTGAAAAACCCTCACGCCCCCCTCAAAAAAATAGCTGCAAAACTTGTTGAGCAAAAACAACAACAAAAAAGGAACAGAGCAGGGCAGCAAAACTTGATGGGGGGCAAAGCTAGGTCGCCTCACGCCCCCTCCGGAGTTTCTTCATGCCCCCCCATTTTGGGAACCTATGATCTAGATGGTGCTTGGTCCTGCCGTGAGGGCAGGGGCCTGGACTTGATCTCTCAAGGTCCCTTCCAGTTCTAGTATTCTTGGATTCTGTAAACATCCGAGGTGTGTGTGTTTTTCATGTGTGTGTGTGTGTGTGTGTGTGTGTGTGTGTGTGGTTTTTTTTTTTTGGGGGGGGGGGAGCTTTGAAGTAAATAAAAGCTCCATGGCCAAAGAAGGGAGAATGGTTTATCTTAATTAAAAAACCAAACCACGATTCCACCTTAAGTGTCCAGCCCTGAGCGGCATCATTCCATACATTTACCTGTGTCTCTAAAACAGGGGTGGAGGTAGTTTGGGTCAGGGGCCGCTGACCCACAGAAAAATCTGTTGGGGGGGGGGGGCCGCACACGCAACCCAAAACAAACCCTGCATTGACTTGGCCTCGGACTGAACAGGAGACAGACCCTCCTTACATTCCCCTTGCACACCAGAGCCCCGTGGGGCCTCGGCTAGTAGATTTTGAGTGCTCCTGCCTCATGGGGACATGGCGGGGTGCTGGAGTTCCTGCATGAGCTCCCTAATGCTGGGGGAGCCCTGAGCCTTGGGGGCCAGATCCAGGCAAGCTGGGGGCCGCAGGTTCCCCACCCCTGTTCTCAAAGAATGAACGAGAGATGTCCCCTAAATGCTAATACATGTCAATGTGGAATAAAGAGAGTTGCCACGTGTCCAGTATTGACCCGGTATTTTTGCCTCCTGTCTGGTTAAAAAAATATCAGAAAATACCAGATACCTAAAATGTCCAGTATTTTTTTATTTTTCCCCCCTGCCGGGAGACGAAAATACCAACCACCTGGCAACCCTACCACACTCAGCAACTGGGCCCAGGCCCTGGGCCCCTCTGGGGCCTCCCCTCCATCTCCGCTCCCCCCTCCTCCCCACTTACCTGGTTCCACAGGAGACCTCTCTTCCCACACAGAGTAAGAAAACAAGATGGCCACCAGGGAAAAACCCCCCAAAGTCCTTAAAGGGGCCATGCTGGCTTTTTTTTTGTATTTTTTTTGTATTTTTTTGCTCAGCAACTTTCTCCCCATTTTTTCTCAATCGTGGTGTTTGGTTTTTTTCCGCAGCGGGGCGGGGTGTTCAGTATTTTTGATTAAACCATCTGGCTACCCTAGGAATAACCGCTACAGGGGTGGCAGTTGTAGAGCACAGCCCCTAGGCCGGGCCGTAAAGCCTGGGGAATAATGCCCAGTCAGTCTGACCCCAAAGGGTAGAGAGGCGTTCTTAAAACCTTACTAAATTCTCCATCGCGTGGGAGTGCTGATTCCTCCCCAGAGCTACAATTCCAAACAGGTCTCTGCAGGCAAACCTTGTTCTGTCAACCAGCTCTCACCTGCTCATAACGAGACGGGCAGTCACGGAGGATGCCACGCCTTGGGGTGACAGAGGGTGGGTTCTGTATAGTGGGTCTTTTGATCAAAAATAAGGCTTGTTGTGGAATGTGGAATGAGGGTGTGAGGGTGCGTGGGCAATGTTCCCTCTCATCCTTTCCAGCCGGCTGCAGATTTTTTTCCCCCCATTCATGTGCGGAATAAATGTTTACGCGCACTGAGGCATGCGCACCGCCAGTGGAAACAAAACACCTTCCTGGGGATGCTCCGCTAATCAGCTGGGCAGAATCTGCGTCTCTCCTGCGTGGCCGCCCAAGTGGCCCCCGGAGTGCTGGGGGGAGCCGCTCAGTACCCCGAGGCCTGAATGCGTCAGCTCTCTGCCTTCTGCATTAGTTGTTTCTTGGCCAGGGGCAGAGCCGTCCCGCCCATAGGATGAAGGGGGGGGGGCGCCCCAAACGCTCTGCTTTTGGGAGCCCTGGAGCGGCTGCCCTACGGGCGGGAGGGACTGCATGATGACGGGGGGTTGGCCTGGCAGTGGCAGCAGGGGGCGCGTCCCACCCCACGCCCTCCCCTCACCACATGAACCGTGGGAGCTGGAGCAGCCGGGCAGCGGCCCCCAGTGTGAAGCCCTCGCCTGGCCCGGCTGCTCAGTGGTGGTGGGAAGCAGAGCGCCCACCGCAGGAGTCTGGGAGGGCAGCACAGCCAGACGGCGTGCAGCTCCCACTACCCACATGGTGAGTGGGGGGAGGGGGGAATCCCTACTATGGCCGTGCCAGGCCCTTGTAATCCCCCAGGCCACGTTGCTTGGGAGAGGGAGCAAGGGTGGGGCCTGTGGTGGGGGGAGGGGTTGCCGTGGGCCTCACGCCAGGGTCACAGGCGGGGTTGCCGTGCCCCCTATGGAACAGCCCCGACCACTGGTGGGCTGCAGCGCATGGGCGAATGGCCTATGAAGGGCTCCCGTGGGGGGGCTGCTCTTTCCCACCCCTCAGTTGCATTCCGGAAGTAGCCCGAGGTCCCACCAGAAATCCCGGCAGTGCTAGGCCCACATCAAGGGGCAGCTCCTCCCCTGGAGGGTGTACGGCTCACGGGACCAGGCATAGGGTGCGGGAGAGGTAGTGTTGCTTTCCCTACCTTACAGACAGACACAGAGCCCAGACAGTAAGTGACTTGCTCCGAGCCAGGCAGGGAGCCGCCGGCAGGCCTGGGAGCGGAACCAAGACTCTGTTCCAGTCCAGGGCACTAACCACTAGGCCACTCTGCTTCGCCAGGTTGGCACATGAGGCCACGGATTTGTCAGAGGCGGAGCAGGGTGACCTTTAACTAGAATCAGCAGCCGCCGCCAAAGAAAAGGCTCTGTGAAACTGGCAGAGTACGTCTAAATTACATGGCTCCGTCGACGGAGCCATGTAGATTTGTTTGTTCGGCAAAGGGAAACGAAGCCGTGATTTAAATGATCGCGGCTTCGTTTAAATTTAATTGGCTGCCGCGCTGAGTCAACAAACAGCTGATCAGCTGTTTGTCGGCTCAGCACGCTAGTCTGGATGCTCCCCGGCCGACATGAAAGCCCTTTATCGCCCTCCCCGGTAAACCTCATCCTATGAGGCGTAACGGGGAGGTCGACAAAGGCTTTCAGGTCGGCGCGGGAGTGTCCAGACTGGTGCGCTGAGCCGACAAACAGCTGATCAACTGTTTGTTGGTTCAGCGCGGCGGCCATTTAAATTTAAACGAAGCCGCGATTATTTAAATCACGGCTTCGTTTCCCTTTGCCGATCAGCCTAATCTACATGGCTCCGTCGATGGAGCCATGTGGTTTAGACACACCCTAGACGTTGAATCTCACAGTGTGGCGCTAGCTAACTAACTCATGGCTCGAGAGCAAAGAAGGCTGCAAGGTTCAGTCATTCACGGGGGTTGCATGCGCCACGTTCCGCTCTGCATTGCTCCGTGGCGTGGAAGACGTGGCTCCATTTGAAACTGACCTCTGGCCGTTCCCCTGCCCTGACTGCACATTTTGCTGAGATCTGGCTGGATTTGAACCCGTGCACACATGCTGCAATCGCACCGCGAGATCAAAGTCACGTGGAAATCACACGTGTCGCTCAAAACAGCCCAGGCTGCGTCTCCCTGGGCTGCTCCTGATTCCTGCATCGACACACCCTGGTCCATGTGCGGACTGACCACAGTGAATTGAGCCCGTTTGGAAACTGAGCAGGGCTGCTCTCGGGGGGCCCAATTGTGAGTGGGTGCGCACAGTTGCGGGAGTTAGACAGGCCTTTGCAAGCCTTGTGTGGCTGGCAAACGGGCCCCGTCGTTGTGATTCTTGCTGCAGCTCCAGTGGGCAAAGCCGGGGGACCTGTTTGAGGCAGGTCCAGGTTCATCTGCCCCCTGCACTCCCAAGCCGGAGTGAGGAGTGCAGCAAACTGGGCAATTTCCTCGTGCTCCCTGATGAAGGGGAACAGCCAGCAATGCTCCTGTACAAATCAGGCAGGGAGAAGCTTCAGTTCCTCTCGCCCTCTCTATAGGCTCCTGCTGGGGTGTGGTACTCAGGGTTGGGGGCAGTTTTGGATAGGCAGACATGCCCGCAGCCAGCCTTTTTCACCTGCCCGGTGATTCTGTCTCTTTTCTGTATATAGTTTTAATGAGACACAATCCCATTCCAGGCACATCCTATTGTCCTGGCACAACCAAACCCTGACTTGGCATTGGGTGGTCCTAGCTCTTCCCATTGAGGAGGAGTTCACAGACAGACAGACATACCAACTCTCAAATACATAGTAGATTTCTCGGAAATATTTGGATAACCCCGCAGACTCATTTTTATTCGAATCGTAAGTAAAGCAGCGGCAGCACCGTGCAAGCTTCCCCCTCGTGCCATCCCTCCAGCAACGGTCTTCAACCTTAACCCGCCGGAGGACGCAACCTCCAGCCGAGGGAAAGGGGAAACTGAGTCTCCACAGAGCATTCACCATGGGCCTGTTTGAAACTGCCACCAAGTACCAGTTGTAGGCTCCACCCAAAGACCAGTGAAGTGACTGGAAAGGCTTTGCAGTATACTATGTGTGAAAGCTACACGTTGAGAAGTTTGGGGTGGCTTGGGGCTACTTTAATGTAGTATTTCCTCCATGGCTTATGCTCTGGGGAAAAGCCCTTTTGCTATGTAGCTGGGCAAGGATCATCTCTATGGAGGGAGATGTTTACAGGATTGGAGGTCAAGTTGAATGTTTCGTGGTTTTGTGGCGTATGTTTGTAGACGGACTTCCCAGGAGAGACTCAAATTTTTTCTATTAACATTTTTTGGCAGACGTAGATTTGACAGAGGAGACCATAACAAAAATGCTATAACTCACAGATACGTGCTGAAGGGAAGGGTTGAGTGTGGCTTCGGTTACTACTGCTTGGAGGAATGAATTACCAAAAATATCTGAAGTATTCATTCTATGTCTCCATCCAGGGCCAGTACAGCTAGGAGGACTTAGCTAAAGAGTGGTTTTGGTGTAGCTGATACTCGTTCCATTGCAGAAGACTGTTGCAAAGCCTTGGCCCTCCTAGGGGTGTCACATAAGCCCTCCAAACCAAACTTAAATCGAGCTCCTGTGTCCTTCTGTCGGCCCTCTGCACAGGGATGAATTTCACCCTAGCTGAAAAAGGATTTGAGCTTTCCCCAGACTCTGTGATAGGCGTTTGACAGAGATTCCTCCACTCCTGGATTTATGCACAATCCAAGTAAGCTACAGTGTAGGACCTATGATTATGAGAGGCTTCTAAATAGAAAAAAATTACAGGTTGAACCTCTCTATTCCGGCACCCTCAGGACCTGATCGATTCTGAATGAGAGAATTTTCTGGACCATGGGAGGTCAATATTGTCTAGTAGCATTACCAACCCTTCCACTGCTTCCTGGGCTGTTAAGAGGAAAGTTAGGGGTCCATTAGAGCTAAAGAACAGCACAGAACAAGGAGAGCCAGGACTGGTGTCTGTAAACTAATGTTACGGGACTATAGGAAACTTGGCCACATCCATGAAAAGTGGACATCTGGCTAACTTAAAACATGCCGGACCGTGGATCTTTCTGCACGAGAGAGTTCTGGATTAGAGAGGTTCAGCCTGTACTAGTTTTTAGGTGCATCGTCCCTTATGAATTAGAAATTGACAACTTTATTTTGCCTATTTTCATTGTCCTTTCTGTTAGAATAATATACATTTTGGGGGTAATGCTATGGGGCCGCTGAACCTTGACCTAGATCAGGGCCAAATCATGTCTTAATCTAGCCCCAGATTCCTCCTTTTTCTTGCCACATAAAAACCACAAGAGGCCAAAGCCATTTGCTAGCCAACATCCCTCCAGCAAGCTAGGCCCAACTCATGGTTAGGTCTTGTCCATGCCACAGAGGAGGCTCTCGCTTTTCATTCTTGTCTCCCACCAAGGCTGCTTGGGAAGCACCCGGAGCTTAGCTGGACTTGTGCTAACACCAAGTTGAACTGTGCTTGACTTGAAGCGACGTTGCGGGGGAATTAAACAGAACAGCAACCAGGTGCAACTGCTCCTCACAACCTTCCTTTAGTAAGAGTCTAGTGCATAACTAGTGGATAAAGCAAGGGCCCATCTACACTAGGAAACTATTTCAAAATAACTCAATTTGAAATGACTCCAGATGTAACAACATTGAACTAGCATGTCCCTGCTATGGAGAAGCCTTGAAATGAGTCCCAGGCAGGCTCCGTTAGTGTGGATACGCCTCCTCAACATAGAGGCACAGGAAGCACTGGGGTGTAATTACTTTGAATGACTCTGGGGAGGAGCTCTTTCAAAATAGCAACGGAGCATCCCCACTGCCTCTATTTTGAAATACAGGCGACCCGGCGCTTGTGACTTAATTGGTTGCTGGAGAACCGTTGTAAGTCGAACCCTTATTTCCCATAGGTGCAGTGTTATAAATGGTGGTTCCGTTCCTGGAAATCCATTTCATACCCTAAAAATACCAAAATTGACTTCGGAAATGGAGGAAACCTAAATAAAACACTAATATATGCCTTTACAAACGTATTGACTTAAAAATAGTCCAAATAATGCACAAAAATAGCTAAAAAGTAAAGACCGATGTGGCGGAGATGTGCGCAGGTCAAGCAACAGTTGCAGACTGGCGAGTCTGACCGACCTTGTGTGTTTCCTGTTTTGGGATGACGTGTGGAGTCTGCATTGTATGCCGTTGTAAATGCGAGCTGCGGACGTGAATGGGGGGGGGGAGTTTAGGAGCTATCTCACATGGAAAAAAATGGTTGTAAATGCGGGGGGTCATAAGTCGGGTGGACGTAAGTCAGAGGTTGCCTGTAACTATTTTGAAATAAATGTTGTTCCCTTATGAAAGCTGGGGTACAGATTTTGAAATCACCAGCCTGTTATTTCGAAATAATGGGCTTGGTCATGTGGACGCCCCGCTCATTATTTCGAAGCAAGGTGGGGGGGTTATTTTGAAATAACTCCCTAGTGTAGACCAGGGCTGAGGGTCCCATCAGAGAAGCAGACTGTGAGTAGCCAGAGCAAAGGGAAGAAATTGGAGTTGCTTCCATGGGTTCCGGCAAGGATGGGAAGACTCTGGCATGAATTTTCTTCCTCTTAAACCCTTTGCTTTGATAGTGCCCTTCAGATCTGTCTTTCAGAGCCAAGAGATCTGATAAACAAAGCGACTCTCTGCGTTTGGATATGCATGTGACAGTCATTAGCGTATTTTGCTGTATGTTCTGATCAATGTCCTCAGCATGACTCCCAACATTAACATAATCCATGTGTTTCCAAAGCAGCCTCTTCTGACTGCTAGAACTGTGATATTTGTTTGATCTTGTGTGGACTGTCATTAAGCTTCTGCAGGCCGAATCTCTCTAGTCCGGCACGGTGGAGACCTGACCAGTGCCAAACCAGAGAATTTGCTGGACCATGGGAGGTCAATATTGTCTAGCAGCATGACCACCACTTCCACTGCTTGCTGGGCTCTTAGAAGACATTTCGGGGTCAATTAGAGTAAAGAACAGCACAGAACACTGGTGGCTGTGAACAAAATTTATGGGACTGCGGGAAACTTGGGCATACCCATGATAAGTGGCCATCCGGCGAACTCAAATCATGCCAGACCATGGATGTTGCCAGATCAGAGAGGCTCAACCTGTACTCGCTTCCAAAGGGGCTGGAAACTGTTCCACAGAACTATTTCTAAATCTATTCCTTGATTTCCCCATAGTCAAATCTTCCCGGCTTTCCCACCCCAGAGACATATGAGTGCAGAGCTCCAGATGACAGGAAAGATTTAATGGCTGCAACCTATAAAAATGTCTGTAAAATTAGCAGTTAATTAACGGTAACCAGTCACTATAATGGATGTCAGTTCCTACTCATGCAAGCAAAAGGAAAGATGCTGTCAATGGAAAAGTGGGAACCAAATATGCTGTCACATTTGTATTTGCTTTCAGCCAGAAAGTGTCTGTCTTGCAATAACAAACTTTGTGCTAAGCTCATAAAAGCCTTTATAGAAGAAAGGTTGCCATGGGGGAGGAATAGTGATCCTTTGTATAACACCTTCCTCCTGAGGATCTCAGAGCACTGTACAAACACTTGAATTAAGCCCCATGGCTATCTCTTACTTACACCTCTTCATTTTTCAGACAGAAGCAACTTGCTCAAGGTAGCACAGTGAGTCAGTGGCGGAGCTGGGAATAGATGCTGGTTTTCCTGACATTAATTCTGTGTTCTTGCCACAGTCTCAGCCCTCTCCCTTTCCCATGGGCTAGATGGCAAGTTTTTGCTCAGTGTGCAGCTACATTGCTCCCAGAGGTACCCTGGATGCGCATTGTGATTCAAAGACCATTGATGCTAACCGGGGTGAAAGTAACTTAAATTTCTTACAGGTAACGTTGTATTGCCCCTCTCTGGGGGAGGGGCTGGGATCAGGGCAGGGGACTGGGTGAATGGGTGTGATATGACTTGTAAAAAATACTTGTAAAAAATGCAAGTGTGAGATGGAGTGCAGGGGGCTCAGAGCAGGGGGGTGGGGTGCAGGAGTGGGGATGTGAGGAAGGGCTCAGGGCAGAGGTTTTGGAAGGTGCAGGAATCAGGGCAGGGGGCGACGGTGTGGGGTGGGGCTCATGGCAAGTGTTTGGGGGATGGGGAGGGAGTGTGGGGGGTCAAGCGCATCCTTTAGGGAGAGCAGGGGGTGGAAGAAGCCCCACCCATTCCTACCGACGCTGCTTGTTGCTTGCTCTCCCCCTTCCTTCTCTGTGAGGGAGTCGCTCAGGGCCGTGTCCCCTCCTCACATCAGCGGGGGGGAGAGGGGTGCCAGGACGCTGCAAGCTTTCCTCCCTGACCGCGACAGAAGGGGAACAGCAAGCCCCAAGCAATAGGAATGGGGGAGGCTTCAGCTCCTCCACCTATCCTAACGGGAGCCCTGGGGAGGGGCCAGGTCTGGGGCAGTCCCAAGCTGGGGTGGGGTCATGCCCCAGTCAGCCCCTTCCACCTGCTTTCCGCTTAGCGGGGCAGCCTACAGGAGAAGCTGGGAGCTCACCGCCCATCATCCTGTAGCTGAGCGCCCCGGCCAGCTCTTCCTGGCTTGCACCTCTGGCGCATCCTCCTTTCCACATGGACGCAGCACTGGGGCACTGCACCGGCGCAGATCCATATAGCAAGCTGGTATAACCCTCCTCCACACGCACAGGCTCTCATGTAGCCCAGGAGGGCCAGGACTAACTTGGGTAAAGTTAACGGGAGTTTCATTCCATTCCACCGGCTCTGGCTTGGCCTCGCTCACAATCTCGGCCTGTCCCGCTGCCCAGATGCCCGTTATTTGCTGATAATTTGCAAGGCTCCTCTTTTGCGTCGGGCCTGTCCTTCTCCTCTTGTTACAGACGCGCCCTTGAGCGACTCCCATAAAAACTGGAAGCTGAACAAGGGGACCTGACTGGAGTGCGGCAAAAGCATTGGCCTTGGAATCCGAGGAATTTAGAGCGAAAACCCCGGACAAATTAAGGACAGATGGATCGCAGAAACCCTAAACCAAAACAATCCAATTCCTCCTCCCCTTGGGTGCCCTCCTCTGAAATGGGACCCCTTTCCAGATGGTTGTGCCCACTCAAAAAATTCTGTGCCTGCCCCATCCAAAAGCAGCTCTTCCCTTGGAAACAGCGGGTGCTCGAAAGCCAGAAGGAATGATTTTACAGCAGGCCTCCATTTTCCAGAGGTAGAGAGGTCACTTGACTTCTGGATTTGGCAGGGGGGCAGCTGCGGCTGGAAGCCCCTCTCTCCTT
This sequence comes from Pelodiscus sinensis, assembly GCF_049634645.1. Classification (NCBI taxonomy): domain Eukaryota; kingdom Metazoa; phylum Chordata; order Testudines; family Trionychidae; genus Pelodiscus; species Pelodiscus sinensis. The sequence goes on along the minus strand of NC_134726.1, from coordinate 37,501,344 downwards.
CTGGGACCAACAATTCCAGGTTTTCCACATCCTCCTTGAAAGGGTTCCCAGAAGAGCCACAGGAATGGCGAACAGATTAGGAAACCTGCCTGACTGTGACAGACAGCGGTTCCTGGAGTCTGTGTAGCTTAGCAACCGGAATTGGACGGCCCAGTATAGCGCGAGCTCTCCTTATGTTCACCACCTCATTGACACCAAAAGCGAAGTGTGGGACTGGGAGGGAGGGAAGAGCGGAGGGCCTGGCACTGCAGGGGTTAAACAAAGCCTTTTGGCCCAACTAGCCCCGCCCTATTTTACCTGCAGCCAATGGCAGGCTTGGAGGGAGGATAAAAGGAAGGAGCCAGGCTCAGTTAGGGGATGACCAGCAAGGAGACAGGAATGCGGTTCTGCTGCCTGCAGGACCGGAACTAAATCCCATCCACTTGGCCAGCCCCAGGAGCACGTACGCCTCCAGCCCCACCCCCTGGGGCTCCAGACTTAGAGGTCGACGGTTCAAGCCCTGCCCCCCTGGGACAGCCACCACCAGCTTGGTGATGGATGGACCAGGAACCTGTGGAACAAAGGAAGGATAAGGGGGGCCCAGAATGTGGGGAGGTTGGGGGGCTCGCACAGTGGTGCAGAACCAAAGCCCGTCCACTTGGCCAGCTCCTGGAGCCCGTACGTCTCCAGCGCCACCCCCTGGGAAACCCTGACCATGGGGGGAATCTGGCCTCTTGGGGCCACGCCCTAAACTCAAGGACTGTACTAATGCCGTGGGCCGCAATTCTAGACCAGGGACACCAGGCCGCCCCTGTTCTGCCGGCTAAGTGGGGAAGATCCGACAAGAATTCACCCACCTCATCGCCCCTCCTTCAAAACGACAGGAAATGACCTACGCAGTGGGACCGGAGCCATGGATTGCACCAGCCCTGGAAACGTGATTCCGTTAGTCACCTGAGGAATGGGAAGTTTCCTTCCCCCAGGCATAGCCCGGAATGAACGGGAGCTGACCTCAGGAGTCATTGAGTCCAGCCCTCGGCCCAAAGCAGGACCAACCCAACTCAATCAGCCCAGCCAGGGCTCCGTCACACCGGGACTTAAAAACCTCTAGGGATGGAGATTCCACCCCCTCCCTTGGGAACCCAGCCCAGCGCTTCCCCACCCGCCTACGGAAATCACTGTATATCCAACCTAGACCTTCCCCACTGCAACTTGAGCCCATTGCTCCTCGTTCTGCCATCTGCCCCCACTGAGAACAGCCTCTCGACATCTTCTATGGACCACCCCCTGCAGGGAGTTGCAGGCTGCTCTCAAATCCCCCCTCGCTTTTCTCTTCTGCAGACTAAACAAGCCCAAATCCCTCAGCCTCTCTTCCCAAGTCACGTGCTCCAGCCCCCTCAGCATTTTGGTTGCCCTCCGCTGGATGTTCTCCATTGTGTCCACATCCTTTCTGTAACGGGAGCCCAGAACTGGACGCCATACTGCAGAGGTGGCCTCCTCAGAGCCGAATAAAGGGAATAATCACTTCTCTGGATCTGCTGGCAACGCTCCTCCTAATGCTGTTTAAAAAGGAACGCCCTGCTCCCGGGGTCAAAGCTCGTCGTGTGCTAACAAATCTGCCACCCTATAAGGGCTTTGCAGGAGCTGTGTTCGAGGGCTCTCGGTGCTCAGCTCCAATATTATTGTGTGTGTGTGTGGCGATAGCGTTTAGCATCCCCCCGGAGCTCCGAGCCTCCTTGCAGAAGGGGCTGGTCAAAACCATGGTACGAGACAGCCCTAGAGACACCTCCAAGGGACAGCAGCCTCCCCAGGATACCTTATGGGCTGTAGCACCACCCAGAATCACCACAACAGTGTGCTGGGTTCCTCTTCCCAGTGCTATCCCTGGGCTGGTGTTCTCAGACGGCAGCTCTTGGCTGTCTCCCACCCGGAGTGTGTTGGCAGAATTCTGCGCCCGCGCGATAGGGGGTTGTAGGGCCCCTTAAGGTGGCGTAGAAGGTGTGAAGAGCTGGGAATTTTAATCACCTTGTTATGCGTGCGAGTTCGTCAGTCCCGTAGTAACTTTGTGCGTGTGCCTCAGTTTCCCTTGAGGGGGATGGAAACGTTGGCTGTGCTAGCTCTTCCCCCGTGCACAATGGCCGATGCCCTTTGTAACCAGAGCTGGGGAACGGGTGTGACCAGGGGCCACCTTTTGGCAAGGAGGCAGGAGAAAGGCAGGCTCTGTCTCTGGCCTGGGGGGGTGGGACCGGGCTGCTGGGTGTGGGGCAGTGTGAACTGGCTTGGAGTGCAGGACAAGAGCCAGGCCCTCGCTTGGGGGACCCTCTCCTAGAGATGGATTGTACCGACCGCTCCTGGTTCCTGTGCCTAAGTCTGTGCTACGCTGTGTCCCTGTGGACTAATAAACCTTCTGTCCTACCTGCTGCCTGTGAGTCACGTCTGACTGTGTAGGGGTGGGGATGTGCCCAGGGCCCAAAGGCTCCCCCACTCTTTGGTGATGGAGCAAAGACAAGGGGGAGACCAGAAGAAATTAAATGCCTTGCATGAGATAGCACAGGGAGTCTGTAGCTGATCCCAGAAATGAACCCTGATCTCTTGACCCCCTTAGCCATATGCTCATCCCCTCTCTCCAACCACTGCCATTGGCTGCAAGGGGCGAGCCGGGGTCTTCATGCACGTGAACCTGGTCAACTCGGAATTGTTCTTTGGAGCGGAAAGAACAGCCCTGAAAGTGTTTTCACGGGTCAGCTCTCCTCGTCACCATATTCCTTCACTTCCAGAGCTTGCCTCAACTCACTGCTCAGCCTTCCTGGGAACCCATTTCCTTCCGGTTAGCATGCAGTTCTCCAAAGGAGTCCCTGGAACCAGGATCGGGGTTTGGTCCAGACCATGAATTTGTGTTCCCTGTAGCTTCATTAAAGAGCCCAGGAGACGTCTTCATTTCCCAAGATCCTTCTCTCTGTAAAGCTGACAGACCCTGGGTGTCGGCTGGAGGGATTGAACATGCGACCCGGGGGGCTAACGCCGCATGCTTCTACAACATGAGCTAAAAGTCAGCCGGCTCTTAACCAAAGCTGCAGAGTCGCCTTTACTTTCCTCTGTCAGTGGTCTCAGTGCCTCGTGGTCCATATCCACCAACTCTTATCTACTTGTCCCCCTCTCGTGGTCTTTGAGTGGCCACATCCAGAAGCCAAGGAAAATTACAATAGCTAGGCAAGTTCTGAACGCTCCTCATAAGAACGGCCATACTGGGTCAGACCAAAGGTCCATGCAGCCCAGTACCCTGTCTGCCAACAGTGGCCAATACCAGGTGCCTCAGAGGGAGTGAATCGAACAGGTAATGATCAAGTGATCTCTCTCCTGCATCCATCTCCACCCTCTGACAAACAGAGGCTAGAGACCCCATTCCTTACCCATCCTGGCTAATAGCCATTTATGGACTTAACCTCCATGAATTTATCTAGTTCTCTTGTAAACCCTGGTATAGTCCTAGCCTTCACAACCTCCTCAGGCAAGGAGTTCCACAGATTGACTATGCGCTGTGTGAAGAAGAACTTCCTTTTATTTGTTTTAAACCTGCTGCCCATTAATTTCATTTGGTGGCCCCTAGTTCTTATATTATGGGAACAAGTAAATAACTTTTCCTTATTCACTTTCTCCACACCAGTCATGATTTTATAGACCTCTATCCTATCCCCCCTTAATCTCCTCTTTTCCAAGCTGAAAAGTCCCAGTCTCTTTAATCTCTCCTCATATGGGTCCAGTTCCAAACCGCTCATCATTTTAGTTGCCCTTCTCTGAACCTTTTCTAATGCCAGTATATCTTTTTTGAGATGAGGAGACCACATCTGTACGCAGTATTCCAGAAGTGGGCATACCGTGGATTTATATAAGGGCAATAAGATATTCTCCATCTTCTTCTCTATCCCTTTTTGAATGATTCCTAACATCCTGTTTGCTTTTTTGACTGCCGCTCAGGACTGGCCAGGAATTCTGACTCACTTATATCGACTATTGGACTTTGATGTAGTCACAATTACATCTACGTTGGGACAGATCCTCAACTGGTGTAAATTGGCATCACTTCATTGGCACCACAACTGGTTACTCTAGCAGAGGATCTAATTCACAGTGGGTTTGTCTCCACAGCAGAGTTATTTCGGAATATCTAACATTATTCTGAAATAACATAGTCCGCGTCTACACAGTTATGTAGTCAGAGTTAAGTCCGAGTAAGCAGTCTGACTCCTGTAACCCTAATTTTATGAGGATTAAGGGAGGTTGGAGGAGGAGTGCTCTTCTCAGACTTCCTGCTGTGTAGACAGCAATGAAAGCCGAAATAAGCGATGCAATTGACATAGCTCAAGTTGCGTCAGTTATTTCAGCTTTGGCCCTGCTGTGTAGACGTGCCCATAGTCTGTGATTCGGATCAAACTGAAATCTGTTCAGACTGTGCATGGCTCTGAGCCTTCCACCTCAAACTTCTTTCAGGCCCCCTGTTACCGTTTTTCCTTAACCCACCCCGAGTTTGGGTGGGGAGCCGTCCCATGATTGCGGTTTTCCCCCAACTAAAGGGGCTATTTCCAACTTCCGTATATATAAATTGCATTTGAACTCGTTTACCTCCTCTGTCCCGGGAAGGGGACTTGGGATCTCCCTCGCTCCGAGTCCCGACCCAGAGCCCTAAGACAGGGACACTTGTCCCTGCTCCAGTGAAGGGGGTCAGAACCCCTAAACCTTCCACTCACGGGGTCCATGATCCTGCCCTGGGCCACTTCTTCCCGGGTGTTATCATACTCCCCAGTGTGGGGATAGACTTACGGTCTGCCGACTCCTCCGGGGTGCTGAGGGCCACTCGCACTCACCACTGGCTGCCCCCCTTTGCTCCAGCCCTTGGCCCTTTTGAAAGGGCCGCGGTTCGGCGTCCCTCGTTGGCCCTGCCTCCCCGCGCGCCCTCCCGCCCTTCCGTGATTCCTGAGTGACGTCACTCGTGACGTCCTCCCTGTGCGCTGACCCGGCCTGACGCCCTGATGCAGCGGCGGCCCCGGACGCAAACGGCGCGGCTTCGGACTCCTCGGGGGCCGGTCTGTCGCTGCCCGCCTGCCCGGCGTCCGCCTTAGTGTGGGGCGGCATGGCAGAGCCGGCTGCCCCATCACACCCCCATGCCTTAGTGCTGGTTCCGGCATCTAAACTATTCCTGATGCAAAGTGTTGGGGCGATGTGGACCAAGGAACTGTTGTTGCTCCTAATGGGTAACCCAAGGCACAATTGTTCCTCTGGGTAAAATCAACCAGCAAGAAGGCAGCGGCTCGGCTGGAGAAACTAAAATCCACACAGGCCACTTTCGGATCTGCGTTGGCTTTGGTCGGCGCTGGCTGACAGAAGAAATCCTTTCAAGTCACAAATTATTACAGGAAGGAAAACAACGGGCTGCTCTCCCGAAAAATGGGTGTCTGAAGAAGAAGCAGGAAATATGATATTTTCTCTGAAGGTGCTGTGGATAATTGATGTTGTGTAGGGCTAATTGTATTATGGTATGCTTGATACATTTCCATATGCCGCACAACGCTCAATGGCATCCAGATGAAGGGAGCAGCCATCCGGCCTGCGAACGAGGACGCGGATTAGCGGTGCGCAGGGAAGCGTGTGTGTGTGTGTAGCTCTGCGGCAGATGCAAACAATAAGACCAACGGATCTTGATTTCATCTGTCAAGTAATTGGACTGGAAGTCTGTGCATGCTAATGATTCCACATCAAGCAGCGTGGCGTTCAGATGTGACCCATTTCATTTTGTGCGGGGAGGAGGGGGGTATGAAATCTGCAGTGGCCATGATGAATATCCCCCAGATGTTATCCCACAGGGTACGAAAGACCCACATGGATGGGATTAATAACTCTGGAGAGATCTGAGGTTAAACATGACCAAGAGGCATTCACGTGAGTCCTGTTACGGTTTGATTCCACGGGGCGAGGTGCTGAGCTTGCATTGTTCGCCTCGCACAGACCCCAAATGTCAAATCAAGGGAGACAACTTCAAGGGTATAGAGCCAAACCAAAAGGTGGCCGGGGAGAGCAGAGGACGCATGTTCTGCTCTGTATTTACACAGGATCTGGGGAGGGCTTGCAGGCTAAATTTCCACGCAGAATTGAACAAGGCTGCTTTTCAGCAACCCACTCCGCGCTGAGTGACGTTTGTCAACCACTTCCTGGGCAGCAGGAGAGGCTGTGTCATGAAGAGGCAGGGAGTTTTGATCATCTGTGAGGAAGGGGGAGTGGAGAGGAGTGTCTCATATTTAAGGCACCACACTTGGATTTACAAATCCTGGGTTCTTCTCCCAGTTCCGTCTCTGACTTCCTGGCTCACCCTGAACAATTCCCTGCCTGGGCTTCAGTATTCACTCAGGATACTCTCCTCGCTTTCTTCTCATCCTTCGCCTTGTCTCTTTAGACAGGCAGCGTGTGCCGAAGGCACAGGCTGGGGATGCGGGAGAGCTGGGTTCTAGTCCCAGCTGAGTCACTGGCTCCCTGCGTGACCTTGGGCAAGTCACTTCCTCACTCTGTGCCTGTGTTTCCCAGCCTATATAACAGGAAAAGTGCGTAGCCATCTACTGATGACACTACAGGTTGAACTCTCTAGTCTGGCACCCTTGGGACCTGACCGGTGGTGGGCCATGGGAAGTCAATATTGTCTAGCAGCAAGACCAACACTTCCCCTGCTTGCTGGGCTGTTAGAAGACATTTCGGGGTCAATTAGAGCTAAAGAACAGCCCAGAACACAGAGAGCCAGGACTGGTGGCTGGAAACAAACTTTATGGGACCATGGGAAACATGGCCACACCCATGATACCCGGACATCCAGCCAACTCAAATCATGCCGGACCACGGATGTTGCTGGACCAGAGAGTGCCTGACTAGAGCGGTTCAACCTGTAGTATGGTTCTTGTTATTTGCCCGTGAGCCCGTGGGAGCAGGATCTGTCTCTCACTCTGCATTTGTACAGTGCCTAACACCATGGGGCCGTAATCCCTAAACACGGCTTTTCGGTGCCGCTGTCATACAAATAATGATCACGTGTTCCAACTCTCCCAATCCACGACTGACGATTGGGAGGCCCCGTGTAAGGACCAGCATGGAGCAGCGGGAGGTCTGACTGCCCAGCGACAAGGTGGATGCAGCTTCTTTTCCCTGCTGGCGGAGTGACTGAATGGCGTCCGGCCAGGAACCATCCTGAATGCTTTTCAGGTTTGATTTCACTGCTCTGGAATGTCTCTGAACTGGCTGGAAAGTGAAGAGTCCGTTAATCTCCTGGAATGGTGTTTACCTACCCCCGCCTCGCAGGGCTCGTTATCGGAACGGTGCCCAAATGTTCCCCCCGATCCATCATTTCCACAGACACCGCTTGCTAGAGAAACCAGGCTGACCCGGTGCACCCCCTGCCTGCAAACGCAGACGGAGACGCTCTAGCTGGTAACGGATGGGGCCAAATTCCAAGCGGGCGGATCTAGGTCAGGAGCGGGGAACCTGGTTTGGGCTGGGGGCCGCTGACCCCCAGGAAAATCCGTTGGGGGCCGCACACAAGTGAAAAAGCAGCCAAACCCTCCCTAACGTGGCCCTCGGGGGGGAGGGGGGGAACCCGAGTCTCAGGCCCAGGTAAGCTGGGGGCTGCATCTGGCCCCCTGGCCTTAGGTGCCCCATTCCTGCTCTAGGCAGCGGTTGTAGCCCTCTCTGAATACCGCAGCAAAGAGAAGCATTGCTCGTCCCGAGAGAAGGTTCCAAACAGGAGAAAAATGGCCACGCAGACCCGCCTAATTGACCCAAACCAGGGGGAGGTGTGATATGGCGTCGGAGGGGCCCAAGCGAGCTGAAAAGAAGAGGGACGTCATTCCAGGGGGTAGTGGAGCCAAGGGCTCCACCGGCGTTTCGTTTGCTTCAGAGGAAAGTCTGCTCACAACAGCCAGAGGACAGCAGAAAAAGTTGCCCGCTGAGCAAAGTTGGTATTTACCAGCTCAGGTTTGTCTGTCTCCCTGGAGCTTGGCTTTCCTTTGGGGACTCTCAGTGGCCACGTTTTTTGCACGGCCCCCAACTCATTTTTCTGTGGGTCAGTGGTCCCGGATCCAAAAAGGTTCCTCGTCCCCACTTGAAGTTTTACCACTGGGTATCTGAGAGGAATGGTGCAGGTTTTGTAGCCATCACTGCACCATTAACATTTGGCTCCCATTTTCCAAGCTCGTTGCAACCACAGCAGCTTAAAAAAACAAACAAATAAACAAAAAAACCCTTATATTCTGGAGAACACCGCCCTGTGGGTGTTGGTACAAAATTCAGGATCAATGTTCATATGTTGCAACTGCTTTTCCCTATGTGAGTCCATGTCTACACTAAACAGAAGATTGCTGCTGCTGCAATCAGTCTTCCGGAGTTTGATTTAGTGAGTCTAGTTAAGACTTGCTAAATCAAACTCAGAGGGCACCCCTGCTGGTGGCTGGTACTCCTGCTTCTGTGAGGAGTAAGGGAAGCCAACGGGAGTGTTGGCTCCCATTGGCCTTCTGCTGTGGGGACGGTATGGAAATGCGAAACAAGGTACATCAACTCCAGCTACATAATTAACATAGCTGGAGTCGTGTATCTTGCTTCACCATTCCCTATGGGTGTGTCTAGACTACAGGGCTCTGTTGATGGAGCCATGTAGATGAGGCAGGACGACAAAGGAAAATGAAGCGGTGATTTAAATAATCGCTGCTTCATTTAAATCAAAATGGCTGCCACGCTGTGCCGATCAGCTGTTTGTCGGCACAGCATGGCAGTCTAGATGGGGATCTGCCAACCCCAGAACTGTTTGTCGGCAGATCCTATGCCTCGTGAAACGAGGTTTACAGAATCAGTCGGCAAAGGCTTCCCCAGCCAACAGATCCGCATCTAGACTGCTGCGCTGTGCCGGATCAGCTGGTCATCGGCACAGTGTGGCGGCCATGTTTATTTTAATGAAGCAGGGATTATTTAAATCCCCGCTTCATTGACTATGCCAGGTAAACTGGTTTACATGGCTCTGTTGACGGAGCCATGTAGTCTAGACATACCCTTAAAGACAAACCAAAATATATAGGATCATGAGCTTTCGCGAGTCAAAACCCCCCACTTCATCAGATAAATTGGAGTGGAAATAACAGAAACCAAGGGAGAGATATAATAGCAGAAGTAGTACCTATCAATTGTAGGACCCGGGTTAGTAAGGCTAATTAAGTGGGCTGGATGTGTCCCATTCATAGCTTTTGTTGCGAAAACACGGCTATTAAAGGCAGGAGAAATTGGCTCTGTAATGCGCCAACCAGTTAATGTCTTTTTTTCAAGCCCAGGGTAACGGTGTCACACTTACAGATGAATTTCAGCTCTGTAGACTCTCTCTACTGTAATTTGGTGTGGCTTTGCCAGCCTAAAATCAGTGGTGGTTTGGAGGTAGGATCCTTTTGAACGGATGAGGGTTCGGAGAGGTTTGCAGGACAGAATCTGACGTGGGCCCGTTTCTAAAACAAGGCGTTGGCTTTTTCCGCTAGACCAGGTTATGAAAAGTGCAACGTATTAACCTCGCTTCTTCGGAAGGGGTTGGGGCCATGTGGCACACTAAGACTACATACTGTGTAAAATATCTTTTTGATAGGAACCAGATGCCTGTTGTTGCTCCGTGAGCAGCTCTTCGCCTCTGAGAAGGTTTTGTCTCTACGCTGGAGAGATTGGGATTGGGTTGCACGTGGTAATGAGGCACAATGCTAATGCTGAAGAAGGGAGAACCGAGCAAGTGCCTACAATCACCCGAGCACCTGCACTTTATGGGTGTGAAAGGTATTGCAGCCTCGAGGCTACCGGAACTAAAATATACTCAGCACCCTCTTTTGTTTGAAACCCTTCCAGACCTCCCTCTTGATGAGTTCCGCATGTGCGGCACATACAATGAGAGATTAGCAACATCTTTCCTAGCTTTTCTGGCCTCGTCATAATAACCTGCAGAGTATAAGTGAGAAGACTTCACCGATGTACAGCATGAGTGTTTCAAAGAACAGCTTTCCAGCCTCCCTCCAGCCAAGTAGGGGGGGCAGTGCTTTTATTCTCCTACAATGTGACATATGGCCTACAACAGCCTTCAGTTCTAGCGATTGTAGTCTACGGTGTCCATTTAACTCTCGGGATTAAACCTGTGTCACCCATGAGGTTTTTTTCATATGCATATGGCTTGTAGGAGCAGGTCCGCACTTCACTAAAGCCATTTGAGCTCACATCCTGTCAGGCGGACCAATATTGCCTCACTGTTTCTTTGTACTCGCCTGTCGGTCTGACTGTAGCCCTCTGTCTCCTCTTTGGGGCAGAGACTGTCTTTCTCCATGAGTTTTTAAGAGTGCTTCTGGGCTGCTATCACATATATAGTAGCCCAGTGTCTGAGAGTCTGTAACACCGAAATGCTGGCTGTTCCCTCTGGGGGGCGCTGTTGCCTGAAATGCTGGCTGTTCCCTCTGGAGGGCGCTGTTGCCTGAAATGCTGGCTGTTCCCTCTGGGTGGCGCTGTTGCCTGAAATGCTGGCTGTTCCCTCTGGGGGGCGCTGTTGCCTGAAACGCTGGCGGTTCCCTCTGGGTGGCGCTGTTGCCTGAAATGCTGGCTGTTCCCTCTGGGGGACGCTGTTGCCTGAAATGCTGGCTGTTCCCTCTGGGCGGCCTGTGCTACATGGGGAGTGCGGGGCCCAAACGGCTACTCGCTCCCCCGTGGCGGCCCGGCTGAGCAGTGCAGAAGTCAGCCGAGTGCCATTGCGGGAGGGGAAGGGGGGCAGGGTGGTGACATGCGGCATGACAGCGGCTCCAGGCCCCACCCCCTGGCTGTGAACGTCACCGCCCCGCCCCCCTTCGCCTCCTGCCGTGGTGCTCGGCTGACTTCTGCGCTACTCAGCCGGGCCGCCGTGTGGGAGCAAGTGGTGCAAGCGACCATTTGGACTCTACGCTCCCCATGCAGCACGGTGACGCTGCTAGACATTACTGACCTCCCGTCGTTTGGCAAATTCTCTGGTTCAGCACCGGTCAGGAATCCGAACTAGCGAGGTTCAACTTGTGGTGCTGTTGAGTTTGCCCTTTGTTAGTATTTGTCGACAAGTAATTTGGCAGTAAGGATCAGGTTGAGTTTAATTCACTTTTGGTGTTCATTGATGTTTGCAAAGGTAGCAAAGAATTTCACACATTCCTTAGAGCCCCTACGCTATGGATAAACATTGTTACTGTTCATGGGGAATTCTATTTACAGTAGAACCAGTTATAGCTGACTGATTAGCCATGGCATTAAAATGACCAGTCAAATTTGCTTTCTCCTTGTAAGATGGAGATTTTGCTTCTCTGCATGTGGAAAGTTCATGGTGTTGTGGATCCAAATGCAGCAACTGTGCCAAAACACAAGGGGTGTGTATATAGGTATAAGGATTTAAGAGTTAATCCTTATAAAAGGATTTCATTGTATACAGGGCCTTATAACAGGGTCAGCCCTCTGCCAAATGGTAGGAGATTTGCAAATCGCTTTCCCACTTGAGTTAAAATCAGTGGCATAGCACCAGGATGCTTTCAAACTGTAGCTTATTTGTTTATATGATACATCCCGGTCCTGGAAGTGAGGTGGTCACCAATGGCATGCTCTCAATTTACAGGAAACTTTTTAGGCTTTGGATACTTGATTTTTGGCTGGAAATCCAATATTTTCTGCAGAAAGCAGACACGTTCCCGGGAAAATGCCATGTACTGAAAAGCCCAATTTTCCATTGAAAAAGCAGTTTCGACAGAACATTTTGTAGCAGGCCCAGTTCGAACATATACCGAGAGAGAGCCCCCGCCCCAGAGAGCTTACACGTGAGAGATACAAGACAAACATAGGATGCTGGGGAAGCAGAAGCAGAAAGAGGTGAAATGACTTACCCAAGGAGCAAAGCCAGGAAAGAATCCAGCTCAACCAAGTCTACGTTTAGTGCCTGATACTCTAATGCCACCCTTCATGGTACAGGGAATCCACGCCTTATGATGGCCTGAGTTGCGACCCCCGCACTTATGACCATTTTCGTAAGCATGGAAAGGGCCAGCCCCCCCGATTTACGTCTTCAGTCTGCATTTACAACAGTGCACGGTGCCTATTGTAAATGTGGGTTCAAGTTATGATGCCCCCGACTTGCGACGCTTCCCCAGGAACCGATTGCGTCACAAGTCAGGGGCCGTCTGTAACTACAGATCTTTTTCCTTTTGAGTAAATGACATAATATTGATCTTGACAATAGGACCCACCAGAGCTAATTATCCAAAGGAAGCTGTAAGAGAAGACAGTTTCCCACTTGTTAAATAATCCGGCTTTTCCAGAACTTCCTCCCTGTCTGCACCAAATGTGTTAAACCCGAGAATTTGCTGTTAAATAACAACGGTGCAGATTACATCCCCAGATGCCCACTAGCTGAATGCAGCGCTGTGTTTCCCCAAAATCACACCGAGGGGACAGAAGAAGACTCAGGTTCTTTCTTTCTATGCCTCCCACAGATTTTCATTCCTGTCAGATTTTATTAGTTGCAATAGCTCTGGGCATTCAACTCTCCTAAGTCTAATTCTAGACTACCTGTGAAATTGCTTTACCATTAATTTCAACAGCTGTAATTTGAGAGGTCACATGAAGCATTTGACTGTTCAGGAGGATTAGGGTATTATCTCATTATGTTCATTATATGTTCATTAGCTGTTCTTAATGACTGAACTTTTTGCACGCTGTAGGTTTTCACAGAATTCAGATTGGACTAGACAAGAGGAACAGATTTCTCTCTCCTCCCCCACTAATATGGCGTAAAATTTCTCAGCCGTACTTATTCTATCCTCACAACTAAAGGGTGTCACGAGGAGGAGGGAGAAAAATGGTTCTCCTTGGTCTCAGGGCTTAAATTGCAGCAAGGGAGGTTTAGGTTGGACGTTAGGAAAAACTTCCTGCCTGTCGGGGTGGTTAAACACTGGAATAAATTGCCCAGGGAAGTTGTGGAATCTCCATCGCTGGAGAGATTTAAGAGCAGGTTAGACAGACATCTATCAGGGATGATGTAGACCAGGGCTACTCAACACACAGCCTGCGGGCCACATGCAAGCCATGGCCTGTTTGTTTGTGACCTGCGGTGTGGTTTGGGTTTACACAGGGCTTAACACGCGGCCCACAGGTGGGATCCGATGAACATGGCCTCCACTGGAAACACGCTCCACAACAGAGTCAATATAATGCTCTTCTGTTGACATGCATTTTAGTAGTTAAATTCCTGGACTGTCATTGCTCATTAAAAGTGCTGTCATATGGGTAGAAATCGGGTAAATATTGCATTTGATTAATATTAGCAGAACTGACTTAAAGGGGGCCTGAGTGTTGTGTAGTCTTGCCTTAATCTTTGTATTCATGCTCGTCAAGGTGAAAGAAGCTATTTGCATATATTTGAATATAAATTTGCATGGATAAGCAACCACACTTAAGTTACAGCCCTCGGCATGTGCTGTGAGTATCATGGTGGCTTTTGGGGCTTCCAAAGTTGAGTAGGCCTGATCCAGATGGTGCTTGGTCCTGCCGTGAAGGCAGGGTACTCTTGAGGGCCCTTCCGGGTCTAGGGTTCTAGGATTACTGACCCCATTGTGATGGAGAGATTTACCGATTTGTCCAACTTCACGGAAGGTTCAGGTTCGGTTTAGGTCATCACAAAACCACCCTCCTCCTCCTCACAGCAGGAGGCGCTCACTCATTTACGCCTCCTTTCTCATAAAAACGGGACGTATTATTGGTACATGGCCCAAAAGTGTGTTAGCTCTGCCTGTAAGCAGCACCCTGGCAAGCAGAGGCCTCCTGTTCGGGGCGTGGTGCGGCACCTCGGAAAAAGATTTGCAATTCCCTTTGGAAATAGCGAGGAAACGAATGGCGGTTTGATCCTCACAGCCTGGTTCCCAGCTGACAAACTGGGCAATCCCGTCTGCTCATGGAACGGGTCTCTGAGCCCCACATGCATGGGCACAACCTCACGAGGTGGCTCTTCCTTCCCACGGAAGGCACATTGCGGGAAGTGTTCCCCCTCCACTCAGTGCATGCCCAGAAGGGATGACTATGAAGGTCCTGATCAGCTGGGTCCTTGGTTGGGCGGTCTTTTGCCATATTTTCTATTTTTCCTACACAGCGGAATAGCTTGCTTTTGGGCCCTTAACAACGTCCCTTTGAAAAAATGCTAACTCTCTTCAGTTGTTCTTCCCCTCAATCTTGCTTCCCATGGGACCTTACTACCAGCTCTCTGAGCTTACCAAAATCTGCCTTCCTGAAATCCATTGTCTCTAATTTGCTGTTCTCCCTTCTACCATATGTTAGAATCATGAACTCTATGATTTCATGATCACTTTCACCCAAGCTGCCTTCCACTTTCAAATTCTCAACCAGTTCCTCCCTATTTGTTAAAATCAAATCTAGAACAGCTTCCCCCCGGTAGCTTTTTCAACCTTCTGAACTAAAAAGTTGTCTTCAATGCAGTCCAAGAACTTATTGGATAATCTGTGCCCCTGTTCCTCTGTCATACCCCATGTACCGTGCTGGGTGGTACAGAACTCCCCAGGTCCCTCTTAGGACATTCCAGGTGATTAATCAAATTGCTGCTGTTGTGTGATGGCCTTTCACCCCTTTAGGTTGCACCTCTATAAACTAGGACTCTGGTCCAGCAACATCTGTGGGCCAGCAGGACCATGGATGTTCCAGGATCAGAGTGTCCTGGAACACTGCAGGGGAAGGGTGGGCAGGAAGCTGGCCTGATACGGGGGTAGGAGGGGAGCTGGGCTGCCCAGGGGGCTGAGAAGCTGCCATGCTGCCAGGGAGAGGGAGGAAGCCGGGAAGCTCAGGGCTCGGCTCAGCTCAGCTGGGCAGGGGGTGAGAGACGGCGCATCGCTCAGCTGGGTTGTGGGTGGGTGGGGGGACGGTGCTGGGAAGGCTGGCCCATCTGGGCTGCCCGGGGGAGCCGATGGGGTGGCAGGGCGGGGGGGGGGGGGGCCCAGCAGCAGTAGTGACCTCCCCAGGTCCAGCAAATTCCCTCATTGGGGACCAATCAGATCCCGAGGATGCCGGACTAGGGAGGTCCAACCTGTATTTGGTATCGACAGTTTCATTTCTCCCATTGCCAGGAACGAAACCCACCAGGCAGCTCCTTCTAACACAACCACTGATGGCGTCGGCCCTGGAGTTTTGGAGCTATTCTGACTTTGGCGATTCAGAGCCAGGTGCCTTCCTTGTTTGAATTGCACGTCATGGGCCAGGTCCTCTGTGGGTACAAAGCTGTAATGCACCGGCCGGTCCACTTACAACAGCTCAGAACCTGGGTGTTCATGAAACCCTTTCCTAGTTGGAACCTGATTCGAAATTTGCAGAGCTCAGCCCCCCCGCCCACGTTCACCTATTTTGTACCACTGCCGCTCCCCGGCTGCTTTGGATTTCCTCTCTCGCAAGAGAGGCGAAGCCAGGACTGTTCTCTCTCTATTTTCGTCAGCCTCCGAGTTTACGGCCTTTTGTCAGAATGATTAACCAAAGAGGTAAGCCGAGAGCAAAGTCAGTAACCTACGCTCTAAAATGCTCCGTGCTGCAGTTGATTTATTGGGAGCCCCTGGCCATGAAGTATTCGTTAAAATAATGTACTGCCATTCCAGGCTGTTTAGAAAGCCATTATTTTTGGGTACATGAATGGCTTACAGACACATAGGACTTTTTAAAGTCACCTCCTGAACCTGGATGTCATTCTGATTCAGAACGGGTTTCCGCTTTCAGATTGGGTGTTTCAAACTCCGGAGCTTTTCCCTGTGCGGATGCGTCAAGCAGATTGCATCCTCCAAGGAGGTAAATCCTATTGAGTTTAAGGCCTCTGCCCTGAGTTACACCAGCTAGAGATCTGGCTCTGGGCCATCTATTGTGTTTTGGTGAATCTTGGATACCTGAGGACAGACCTGTGGTCCTGGGAGGTCTTCTGCTTATATTTGTTTTATCTGGGGTAGCTTTTTCTCTGGATTCCTTCTGGGTGACCTCATGTCTGATAGGTGATAGGTGGCAGCAGAAAAGCCGAAAATAGATAAATATTCCACAGGATAGAGTCCAAGATGGGCCTGGCACTGACAGTGAAGGGAGGTATCTGTTTCCCCCGTCCCCCGTTTGAAGGTAGCTAGACAGTGGATCAGACATAACGTCACAGGGCAGCCGACATACTCCGAGGGCCCCTGGGTAAGGTGAGGGGAGCTCTGTGTTTCCAGAAGGGGTAGGACTAGGGTAGCCAGTCCTCCTGACCACCCAGAGCACAGCACCTCTCCCTAGCCCTCAGAGCTGCGTGGAGTGTGCAGTAGGATGCTCCGGTAGCCATGTAAAAGGCCCGAAGCTCTGGCCACCACCACTGCTGCTGTAGCACTGGCAGCTGGTAGCCCTGTGCCCTTTTGAATCACCGTGCTCTGCCCTCCCCCATTAGTGGACCTGAAACGTCAGTCATGTCAGAACCACTTGTGGAGATGGCTCTAAGCATAAGGAGACATACGGCCACGTCTTCACTTGCCATGCCGGAGATCGATCTTCTGGCACTTGATTTAGCGGGTCTAGTTAAGACTCGCTAAATCAAATGCCGAGGGCAGCTCTGGTTGGCATCAGTACTCCTCAGGAAGCTGATGGGAATGTTTGCTCCCGTTGGCCTCCCTCTGTGAAGATGGCACCAAGCCTGGCTTAAGGTAAGTCGACTCCAGCTACGTATTTACCTAGCTGGAGTTGTGTCCCTTAACCCGACCTTCCAAGCCTAGTGTAGATCTGGTCTAAGCAATTGCTTAAGGCCCCAAGCAGTCCAAGGGGTCACCTAATAATTATTAGTATGTGTTGAGCGGCGGAATATTCCTGCTTTGAGTCCACAATGGGCTTACACGGGCACCGACCACTTGATTGTCTTTGTCTCAGATTGAATAAGCACGGGCCGCTGCTCAGCCGGTGCTCTCCATGGAAGGGTATCCTGCCCATTGAGTCCAATCTGGAGCCAGAAAAAACAGAGCATTCCAACACCACCGAACTTCTGGGAGCTGGCTATCAAGAGTGCTTTGTGGGCCTTCTTCTAACCTGAACTGGTTCACAGACCCACCAGAAGATGAGGGCTTGGCTGCACCCTGGTCTTAAATGGCTGAGTAGGTAGACAAGGCCTTCTCTCTGTACTGCTTAGTCTCTCTGGATTTTGGGTCTGGCACTAGAGCAGAGTTCAGACTAAGAGCCTGTCTGCACTATGGTTTGGATCAGTGAGTAAAGATCAATCCAGCGGGGATCGATTTATCGTGTCTAGTATAGACACGATAAATCGATTGCCGAACTCTCTCCCGTTGACTCCAGTACCTCACCAAAATGCGAAGAGTTACTGGAGTCATCAGCTGTCTACTTACCATGGTAAGCAGACCTAAATCCATCGACTTCAGCTATAGCGTTCATGTATCTGACGTTGCTCAATTTAGGTCAATGGCCCACGGTAATGCTGACAAGACCTAAGGGGTGGAGGAGATGGAGAAGGGACAGAACTGTGGTTCCACTCCTGGGTACTCTTGCCAGATTACACTGGAAGGGGAAGCAAACGGCTTTGCATGGGATAGAAGCTCTGTTTCAGGAAGGATTTTGAGATTTCAAAATTTGGCTTCATTCTGAGTTGGGGCAAAGCCTGAAAATTCGGAGATTCTCCTCAATGGAAATTTAAAAAAAAAATTTGAGATTGTTTGAAACATTTCATCTTCATTTTGACTTTAAAAAAAATCTCAATATGACATTATAATGTAAAATAATCCACAAGACCTGAAAAAATCAAAATGTGTGATTCCAACAACATCGAGATGGGATGGTTTGACAGTATTGGAACTTCAAAAAAGGTGAAATTCCCAGTAAAACTGACAGTTTCTCAAAGCATGCGGATTTCAATGGAACTGGATATTTTGACCAAATGGGATTCCATTAAAGTTTCTTTGACCAGCTCTAAAAGTAACTTCCCCTTATTTCAAGGCTGCTGTGTACATAAGTGAACAGACAGGGTGCTATCAGGTGATGCTCAAGAATGTGTGGTGTAGTTCCTGGGTTTTGTAGCAGCTCTTAACAAAACCCTTTTAAGAATGGCAGTAACTCATAGCAAAAGCAAGAACTTTATTACCTCTGTCAGGTTACACGTATGTAACTCATGCAGAAGTTCTCTGTAGGTGGACCAGTCAATACAGTTTGGCTCTGTCCCATTGCAGTGAAAAGTCAAAACCAAATCAAAACAAAAATATGAGAGAGAGAGAGAGAGAGAGAGAGAGAGAGAGGGGGGGGGGGGTTTGCTGTATAGCTGGAAAATATTAATACTGCACAAAGTTAGCAAAAAACCCATACAAACAAAGCCCCCCCCACAAAAATAATGTCTTTTTCTATGTAAATAACATCCCAATATTTTTTTAAAAAACCTAAAGCATGAGTAAAAAAGGTCACAAAAGTTTTTTAGCTCTCATTTTAAAAATAAAATTCAAAATAAGCCTAAAGCAAGCACAGCTGGTACAGCCTCAAGTGACATAAACCCATAATTAATTCAAAAACCATAACCTATATAACAAAATATATCAGTTGATTATTTTTTATATAATTGGTATAACAGCATGTGTGTGTGTGTGTGTGTGTGTGTCTGTGTCTGTGTCTGTCTGTCTATGTAAGCATATGCTGACTGCTTTGCTGTTGCATTCTCAATAAATGTGACATATTGCCTTTTCCCCCATGTGCAATACACATATATAGAGGTGTATGGATCTGTTACAGCCTTTGATTTATGAGGCCTAATTTTTTAGCCCAGGTACTGGATCCAGAGTTCCTGGGTTCACTCCCTGTAGAATATGACTCTCCCAGGGGCATCATTACTTGTATATGATAAACCACAGTGCAGGTTTAAAAGGAAGTTTTTCTTCATGCAGTGCACAGTCAACCTGTGGAACTCCTTGCCAGAGGATGTGGTGAAGACTAGGGCTTTAACAGGATTCAAAAAAGAGCTAGAGAGATTCATGGAGGTGAGGTCCATCAATGGCGATTAGCCAGGATGGGTAGGAACAGTGTCTCTAGTCTCTGTGTGTCTGGAAATGGATAATAGGAGAGGGATCATGTGATGTTTACTTGTTGTGTTCACTCCCTCTGAGGCATCTGGTATGGGCCACTGTGGGCAGACAGGATACTGGGCTAGATGGACTTTTTGTCTGACCCAGTATTGCTGTTCTGATGTTCTTATGTAACTGGATTACAGAGACCCTGATCCTGTTGGCCCAACACTCCTGGTCGTTCTGTACATATATGAGATTTTTCAAGTGAGCAACAGCTGCAGGACTTAGCACATGGCCTGCTTGTAGCAAAAAAACACACGAAACCTTTATGCAAGAAGATTGGCCAACTAGCAGTCAAAGGCTCCTGACGTGCCCGCACTTAAAGACTGAGATTTAAAAAAAATATGATAATTGATCATCCTCCCCTCACCCCACACCGCAGCTCTGGAGCAGACTTTCAAAACCCAAACCCAAATGAATCACAAGTTACCAGTTTGTTAAACCACGTCTCTGCCCAGTCATCTGCTGCTGTTTTCTTGTAACTCAACCCTGGCCAAACCCTCTGGCAGGTTTTGAGTTCTATAATTGCAAAGGGTTTTCCCCCCTCCTTTCAATGTTGTCAATAAAAACCCAAACAACATTTGAAATCTGCCCACAGGCTTCAAACAGCTCTCTCGTGCCCTGTTTTAGTGGGGAGCGAACATTGCAAGCCAGCGAGCTCTCTTGGAATAACGGAGTGAATGCTGGAATTACTGCCGCAAGATGAATTTATTGTGACGTTGACACTGTCCTTATATGAGTGTCGTAAAGCATGTACAACCCCTAATTAAGGGCTGGTCCAACACTTGACTTTCTCAGCTAATTTTATTTTAAAGGAAGGCTTCTACGTATCTCCCTCTTGCCTTGTCATCTTCACTATTATCTCTGCAAGCTGGAATGGACGATGGCTTTGACCATCCATGTTTTTTTTACTGCACATGTTCTTCGAATAATCGGTCTGATCTTGCACGAGATCAGGCAAGTGCAATGGCAATGAATGCAGGGTTGGGTACTGACAGAGCCCCTGGTCAGCCTGCAAGGCAATGCAACTCCAAAGCTGTGTTCCTAACCTAAGCTACACAATGCCAGCTCTCTGAATAGCATCGCGGGAATCAACATACCTTAGACCGCATTTCTGCGGCATCCCCACCCCCAAGCAGTCCCATCTTGTGCTGGTCCGGGATGCTGTGCCTCTATAGAGCCGCAGCATGGGTGGCTCGTGCCAACTCTGGACTGCCACAGCTCTGCATTTAAATGTAATAAAACCCCGGCGGCTCTTACTACATTTAAAAAGCAGAGGCACAGCGATCCAGTGAGCCAAGACTGCTCAGTTCTGGCGGCTCTGTGGAGTGGCCCTTATCAACTCATTGTGTAGTCGATACAAGTTGTATCGACTACACAATTAGCCAAATAACCGCCCTTTAACATCCCAAGTCCTTACTAGACCTCCTCAGCCGAACTCTGGGAGATCAACCCCCGGAGCGTTGATCTTGGAAGACAAGCCGGTGAATCCAAACTCCCCCAGCTTCAGGGACACCGTGCTTTTGGGCGCCGGTTGAGTTCATTTCTGGATCTCTGCCTGTAAAGAGGGATCTGCTTGTGACCTGGCCATGAACTAAGCCAGAAGTCGAAGCTAGTAAGTCCAAGGGCTGGACCGATGCCTCAGTGTCTATCCAACACAAAACTGGACGGTGCTGTCTCCAACCTGAAGAGTGGTACGGGGAAGGGAGGGAAGCATTGGAGAGAAGTAGGGAAGATTCACCTGCATTAAATAGTGCCAGGCTGTTAAAAGCCTTTGTTGAGATGCTCCCAAGCTCATTAGAGATACATCTATTTGGCATGTAATTAACTCTAAATGAGATCCACAATGAACGTGTAATTATGGCCCCACTGAGTTATTACGCTTGTAAATGGGAGTGAAGCAGTTGACAAGATACCCACAGCCAATCAATCGGCTACTCGCCATACACAGCGGCCTAACCAGCATGTCAGTGGTGTGAAATAATTACAGGCAATCCCAGGATGCCGGAAGGGCTGATAACCTGAAGTGGATGGAAGGGTAGATAGCTCATATGAGGAAGCTTAAATTCTGTGAAGAGCAGGGAGTAGAATGGCCTCTTAGGCAGCCCATCCAAACTTATGTCGTTATTGCAGGGTGTTACGAGGAGGAGGGGAAATTGTTCTCCTTGGCCTCTGAGGATAGGACAAGAAGCAATGGGCTTCAACTGCAGCAAGGGGGGTTAGGTTGGACATTAGGAAAAACTTCCTACCTGTCAGGGTGGTGAAACACTGGAATAAGTTGCCTAGGGAGGTTGTGGAATCCCCATCTCTGGAGATATCTAAGAGCAGGTTGGACAGACATCTATCAGGGATGGTCTAGATGGCGCTAGGTCCTGCTGTGAGGGCAGGGGACTGGAGTCGATGATCTCTCGAGGTCCCTTCCAGTCCTAGTGTTCTAGGATTCTATGATTCTAAGACTTGGAGGAAATCAAAGGGGGTGGGATGGTTTAGTGCCTATCACCCAGATTTAGTGCCATCATCTGACCAGCCATCCAATCTGCTCCTCACGCCGGCTCAAGCAAAACTTCTTTAGCTGCCCTTCCAAGAGGAGGAGGCGCGTATCAGACTAGACCCCTCTGTGCTGAGCTAACGAGACGCTGCCCGGAGCAATGGCAGAGAAGAAAGAGGATGTGCTTAGTAATGGGATTAATGAACACCTCGGACCCCTGCCAGTTCTATGAGTATTGGTGTGATGGTAGAACCTGTGGGCCACAACCAACAGCAAAGCCCCATTGAGTTGTGTGCCGGAGCTACACCTTGTAGGGGACAGTCTCTGTTCTAACGCGTGTAGGACGTCGGTGGGAAGTACACACCCAGGGTACGTCTAGACTACAGGCTTCTGTCGACAGAAGTTTTGTCGACAGATACTGTCGACAAAACTTCTGTCGACAAAGCGCGTCCAGACTACATTGAGTTCTGTCGACAAAGCAAGCTGCTTTTGTCGACATGGTAGTCTGGACGCAAAGGACAGTTTCCATTCAATAACACCTTCTGTCGACAGAAACTCTGTCGACAGAAGGCGTTATTCCTCGTAAAATGAGGTTTACATACGTCGACAAAACTGCTGAGTTCTGTCGACGTTATGTCGACAGAACTCAGTGGTAGTGTGGACACAGGTATAGTTTTGTTGACAAAAGTCCACTTTTGTCGACAAAACTCTGTAGTCTAGACACACCCCCAGAGACATTGACAGATCTTGGCCTTACAAACCAAACAGGTAAGTAAGGAGGTAGGGGGAGGGGGAACAATGTTACAATCCCTCCTTGAGGCACAGAGAGGTCAAGTGAGCCACCCAAGAGGTCCGTGGCAGAACCCGCCTTTGAACCCCCATCTCCTGACTGCTCAGCCAGCGCATTAAGCAAAGAGACCATCCTTGCTGCTGAGAGATCCCTTTCTCGGGGCTGCAGTACAGTGAAATGGAAACAGCCCCAAGATGGGGAAACAATTTTCAAATCGTCTTGTCCAACTCAACTGGTTTCCCGGCATTATGTCAGACGGGAAAGGCCCGCTCCCCACCTGCCAAGGGATGGCAAAGCGCAGCGCTCCAGCGAGAAACACACAGCACTGGGCCTCTAAACCTAACCTGGTATTTTCAAGTTTCTAGATCAACCGTTCTTCATGTCTGCTGAAGATTGGCCAAGCTGCAAATAGCTTCCTCTCCAGCCAGGGAGATTTAGGGTATGTTAGGAAAAACGTTCCTACAATGTTGGGATTGGTCCTGCCTTGGGCAGGGGGCTGGACCTGATGACCTCAGTTCTCTTCCAACCCTAGGATTCTATGATACTCAAGGTTAGTTAAGCCCCGGAAAAAGCATCAAAAAGAGGCGGGTGCTCCCTGTCAGTAGGGGTGCTGGGTGCGCTGCTGCTACCCCTGGCTCGGAGTAGTAATCACCCCCTAAAGACATGGTTCCTGCCATCAGCCTCTTTCCCAACGGTAAAGATTGCTCCAGCGGCACCGCCCATTGCCGGAGGTGTTTCACAACAAGATGGACAAACATCTCTGAGGGACGGTCTAGGTTGACTTGGTCCTGCCTCAGCACAGGGAGCTGGATAGATGACTTCTCGAGGTCCCTTCCAGTCCGACATCTCTATGATGCTGATGATCAACTTAGGCTTGAAGAAGGATCTTAACTGGTTAACGCATTACAAAGGCAATTTCCCCTCTCTTAATAGCCACATTTCCACATCAACTGCTGTGAACGAGGCACTTCCACTCTGACTTGATTAGCCTCATTTACATAAGTACCTGCTTTCTTTTGTTGTCCTCAGACAGGTTGAACCACTCTAGCCCAGCACCTTCGGGGCCAACCCAGTGCCCAACCAGAGAATTTGCCGGATCATGAGAGGTCAATAGTGTCTAGCAGCATGACCCACACTTCCACTGCTTGATGGGTTCTTAGAAGAAATTCAGAGGTCAATTAGAGCTAAAGAACAGCCCAGAACACTGAGAGCCAGGACTGGTGGCTGTAAACACATTTTATGGGCTTGGCCACACCCATGAGAAGTGGACATCGAGCTAATTAAAATCATGCCAGACCACGGATGTTGCCAGACCAGAGAGGTTCAACCTGTATATAGACCCCCTGCCTCTGTAAACTCCACTCTAATTCATCTGAGGAAGTGGTTTTTACCCACGAAAGCTGGTGCCCTAATAAATCGGTTAGTCTCTAAGGTACCACAGGACTCCTCGTTGTTTTTACACCTATCTTGTGCTCATTTCACATTTTTTAAGTTATCTCCCTCCCCTGCATGCTACATCCAATGAGACATGATCTCGGCTGCCTCTTTTTAGCCTAACGCAGTAGCTCAGGGCACGGGCCGATTGTGGGATCGTAGAAATGTTGGGCTGGAAAGGGCCTCAAGAAATCAAGTCCAGACCCCGGGGCTCAGGCAGGACCAAGTAAACTGAGCCCATCCCCGACAGGTGTTTGCCATTAACCTCCTTGTCCTATTCTACTCTCACATGCAACTTCTTGTCAAGCGCTGGCCCCATCCACCCGCCCACTGCGGGAGCTTTCCAGAGACATCAGCCAAAAAATCCCATTCCGCTCTCTGTCAGTAGGCAGACTCGCTCCTGGTCTATTAGTTTTGCGGTACAGTAATATTTCACCCAGCAAGACAGTCTGGCTGCCGCTTATTAGACAGGCTTCTTCAGGAAAGGGCTTTTTCTCGGCTCAAAACCAACTCGCGTCCCCTCTGGGATCAGCTTGTGGGGAGCTGAGCCTTTCTGTGGCTTGCTGGAAGCGTACGTCCCCGAGTCTTGTGGATCTGATTCCGTTCCGGTGTTAAAAAGGCATCGCCCCATTCCGGCCAGTGGGCCCCACTTCCTTGCCGCCTGCCTCAGTTAGTGGAAAACGCTGCGGCTCTGCTTTTGTGGAATTTAACCCCCCTGGTGAAAATGGCCACATGTGAGGTAGAGGAACAGTGGAACCCAGCGCCGCAGGGGGGTGAGTTTAGAATCAGGCCCACACTGCACTGCCTGTCAGATGTGAAATAGCAGGATTTCCTTGAGCTGTACCATCCACTCCCCCTTTCATCCTTGAGCTAGACAGGGTACATTCTGGCTGCGTCTAGGTCAGCATGATTTTCCGGAAATGCTTTTAACGGAAAACTTTTCCGTTAAAAGCATTTTTGGAACAGAGCGTCTAGATTGGCACAGAAGCTTTTCCACAAAAGCACTTTTTGCAGAAAAGCGTCCGTGCCAATCTAGACGCGCTTTTCCACAAAAAAGCCCCGATCGCCATTTTCGCCATCGGGGCTTTTTTTGCGGAAAACAAATCTCAGCTGTCTACACTGGCCCTTTTGCGCCAAAGCTTTGCGCAAAAGGGACTTTTGCCCGAACGGGAGCAGAATAGTATTTCCGCAAGAAGCACTGATTTCAGACAGTAGGAAGTCAGTGCTTTTGAGGAAATTCAAGCGGCCGGCGTGGACAGCTGGCAAGTTTTTCCGGAAAAGCGGCTGATTTTCCAGAAAAACTGGCCAGTCTAGACACAGCCTCTGTGTCTGGGGGTCTCGTGTCCCCCCCTTCGCTCAACCTGTGCACAACCCCCAGTGCGATGGTTGCTGCTCTCCAACCCAAGCACAGCTGCATTGTGGTGGGACTTTATGAGGACTTCAGAGGACAAGCCCTCCCCAATTACAAAACATGCTCCTTTCTTCTGGGCGGATGGGTTGTCTTGCCCACGTCCGGCGTAAGTTTTGTTGCACCACGACACACGTCTTCCCAGAATAAGCACACCTCTCCGTTCCAGGAAGGCCTCTTTGAACAGGGCGACAGAGGAGAAGAGGGAGGGGGGATTTGAGAGCAGTCTGCAACTCAGGGCCACATTATGACTTGTGTGGGCCCCGGGCACTTTTGCCTTCCTCCATAAAAAAAATAGTAAAAATTATTTTTGATATAACTTTAAATACTTCAACATTTTTTTTCTGTTTTAGGGAAAATTGAATAGATTTTCGTGGGCCCTAAAAGTTTCATTTTTTTCTGATGTGAGAAGAAAATGTAAACATTTTCTTCGACCCTAAAAGTTCATTTTTTTCCTTCCAATTTTAAAAGACATTAAAACATTTTGGTGGGCCCCTAAAAGTATCGTGGGCCCTAGGCACTGTGCCTACTGGATAAGTCAGCCCTGCTTCAGCTCCCTGAAGGGGGGTTCCAGAGAGGATGGAGAGAGGCTGTTCTCAGTGGGAGCAGAATGAGGAGCAATGGTCCCAGATTGCAGTGGGGGAGGTCTAGGTTGGATATTAGGACAAACGATTTCCCGAGGAGGGTGGGGAAGCACTGGGATGGTTCCCTAGGGAGGGGGTGGAATCTCCATCCCTAGAGGTTTTGAAGTCCTGGCTTGACAAAGCCCTGGCTGGGATGATTGAGTTGGGGTTGGTCCTGCCTTGGACAGGGGGCCGGACTCGATGACCTTCTGAAAGTCTCTTCCAACCCTACGATTCTATGATTCTACGGCTGGGCATGAGGGCAAATTCCAAGTACCGCTCTTTTGGGCTGGTGCTTGCCGCAGCCGACACGCTGCCGGTTGTGGGCTCCCCTGACGGCTCCATCCTGCTTATGTTTTCCTAGGGGAGGAAAATCCGCTGGCTCAGCAATGACCCCGTTTTAGTGGGGGGAAAACTAGGCCTGGAACGGAGCCAAGTGAGGTTCCCCAAGGGCAGTAGGGAATGTTCAAACACTTCGGAAGCTGGTGCTGACGTTCCAGGCAACTCAGTGCTGAGGAGGGAGTTTCTGGGGCCAAACAGCTCTGCATCTTTGAATCAGAGGCGGATTTCCGACTGACAATACACTGGACACTTTGAAAATCCATTGTGTCCTGGCGGTTTGGTCCCGGTATGGGGATTATTCCTCTAAAAGGCAGCATGCCAGGGCTGGCTCTTTCTGCAGCTCCTCTGGGACCGGAGCCAGACAAGCCTGGGGTTCCTACAAGCTGATGATAGTTTTAAGCAGGGTGGAGTAGAGAGGGTGGGGAAATAAGTCTGGTGAGTGCCCCCCTCTTTCCCCTCTGGGCTGTGGCCCCAGTTAGAGGAGAGTTTCCAGCCCAGGCAGCCATAAGAAGAGAAGTGGGGACAAGAGCATCTTTGGTTTGTGCAGCTGTCTCTTGGGATTGGTTTGGGGCTATCCCGGTTTGGTCCCAGTATGTCCTGGATGGTCCCAGTCCACCCCGCGGCATGTGACTCGGCCGGAGGGCCAAGTTTGCCGAAGGGGCTTTTGGAATTGAGAGAGAGCAGGCACATGCACTCGACCAAAAGGGGACACTCATGGGAGGTGAGTGCTACGCCGTTACAGGGAGTTCACACAAACACATACACACACAGCCAATTCCTAGCCAGTCAAATTTCAGTGGCTCCGTTTAACCACTAGGGTGCTTCTATACTGCACCTGCAGCTCGAAATAAGCTATGCCATTTGAGCTACGCAAATGGCGTAGCTTATTTTGAGTTAATTTCAAAATGGAGTGCTCTTCCAAAACGTCCCTGACTCCGCGTGGAACGAGGTTTACAGGGACATCAGAATAGCGAGCCCATCGCATTTCGAAATAATGGGCTTGCTCAAAAGACGCAGAATAGCGATCTCAGGATCCCAGAAGTATTCTGAACTAGTGCCGCAGTGTAGACCAGTGTTTCTTAAACTTTTTAAGACTGAGGAACACCAACAATATTTTTTTTTTATGTGAAACACAAAGGTAGGGGGAAAGTTATTGAGAAAAAAAAAGGAGTTGGGGGAACTTGTTGAGGAAAAAAAAGGTCGCCTGCCCCTTTAAGGGTGGCCATTTTGAACTCTGTTCTCCATGGCACACCTCCAACTGCCTCTCACAGTTTAAGAAACACTGGTGTCGACATATCGCTAGAGAAGAGCCACATGAGCTGCTTGCTATGGAGTTCTCTTCTGAATGGTTGGACTTGTAGTTCATATTCCCTGTGCTCTCATGAATTGAGAGAGACAGAGCCTCAGCCACGCCCCACGGCTAGCGCTGGTAACCCAGCCTGTCCTGTCTTGGAAAATGGATTCCATGCAACGAGCCAGTCACTGATCTCAGGCACCCCAGTGAAAGTCTGGATTTTCCCATCAGAGCCACTCTGAATAATATAATATGGAAATATACCCTCTCATAGAACTGGAAGGGACCTTGAGAGGTCATCAAGTCCAGTCCCCTACCCTCACAGCAGGACCAAGTACCATCCCTGACAGATAGCAGATCCCTAAATGGCCCCTTCAACGATTGAACTCACATCCCTGGGTTTAGCAGGCCAATGCTTAAACCACTGAGTTATCCCACTCCACTCTGGATTACACTGGTGAGCAGGATTTGGCTCCAAGCAACCTCACTCTGAGCACCCAAGTGCCTCCATTTCAATCCTTACTTTCCCCTCCGGTGACATGAGCGTGGTGCTCCCTTGCCGGTCCTGTTGACATTGATTTCCTTCCAAACTAAAGACATTGAAATGCTAGGGAGAGTTGGCGTGCTGAAAGAAGAGATTGCACAGCATGATCAGTCTTCAGCAAAGTTAGTATTTATGTACCCAGCGTTTTGGGTCTTTGGCCCACGTTGCATGGTTCTTTCGGGCCTTCGTACATCAAGACACACAGCTGGTCTTGAGCAGGACTCCTTTGCTGTTTAGCTCATGGCTGCAAAGGCCAAAGCTGGCGTGAGGAAGCACTCGTGTCAGCCGATAGAAATCAGCAGCGTGGCACTAAAACGAGGGAAATTAACACTGCGCGGTTCACCTGGTTTCATAGTGGCTCAGTATTTTCTTTGGAGACGGTAATCGCTATGTTTATTTGCAATATGTTAGTGAGCCACCAGATGTTGCTGCGTGGCATTCCAGATGAAGAGTGATCCCTGGTAAACAGACAAAGTTGGGATTCAAGCTCTGTGGAAGTGCGTTTGGTTGGTAGCTGTTTTGTTGAACAAATGCTGTCTGTTGAAGATGGACTGTGAGTCCATATCTCACGACAGAGACATGTCATAATTTCTAGCACATACCAAATAGCGCAGCAGTAAAATACAACAGCACAGACTGTGGCACTTATGTCCTGCAATCCACACGTACTGAGAATTACACACTTATTTACATTTCTGAGGTTTTAAATCTTGTCTGGGTTTCAGTTCTGTGCACAACAGGACTGTCTGAAGAGCAGTGGCATCACTGTTGTTACAGGCAATTTGCTGCATTCCGGTTTTGTGAGAGGCATAAAGAAAAACCTCATTGGGGTGATGTTGGCTTTGTGTCATTTTAAGAAATTATATTCTCCTGGCTTAACATTCCTCCTGTCGTTTCAGATGGATAACGTACAGGTTCTCTGGTGGGCCTGAACACTGCTGGAAATCCTTTGGGAGTTTAGGAGGAAGTACATGTTGAACCTCTCTAGTCTGGCACCCTTGGGACCTGACCGGTCTCAAACTAGAGACCACAGGAGGTCAATATTGTCTAGCAGCATGACCGACACGTCCACTGCTTGCTGGGCTTTTAGAAGATATTTCGGGGTCAATTAGAGCTAAAGAACAGCCCAGAACACTGAGAGCCAGGACTGGGGGCTATAAACAAACTTTAGAGGACCACAGGAAACTTGGCCACATTTGTGAAAAGTGGCCATCCAGCTCACTCAAATCATTCTGGACATCGGCTGTTTCTGGACCAGAGAGTTCCAGACTAGAGAGGTTCATCTCCCCACATGTTTATTCTAGTCAAACCCGTCCCCCTGGGAACAGGAGGACACAGACGGAACAGGAGGACACGGACACCGCAGCCAGCGGGAGGCCAATAACAAGCTGATTCTCATTAACGTGGTAGCCGCGCCTGTCCATAAAACTCTTTGGAACTTTCCATCCATCCTAAATGGTCCTTTCCACTCGCTGTTGCCCCGGCAGCCAGCGGTCACCCAATTAGAAAGACAGACAGTTCAGTCTTCCGGCTCTGTCCTCATAAAACCCCCCGTGTTTGTGTAGATCAAAGGCAGAAAGGCCCCTGCCATAAACAAGCTGAGCTCAGACAAAAAGCTACAGTTTCCCGATGATATTTTCCCCCTCTCGAGCTATAAAAAAAAAAAAAAAAAAAAGCCTCTTCTGGTCTGAGTGCAGCAGGGAGATCATTAAGTACCAGTTCCTCTGCTGCAGCAGAGAATGCGCATGCCCACAAGGTTGCAAACTCTTGTCATTGGTATCTCCGGTTTGCACGCGCTCGTAACTTCTCCGGAGGGCTGTGCTTTTCCAGGCATGGCCTTTGCCTCCAGGCACTTTGCTTTTTCAAAGTTTGAGCCAATTCCCTTAATCCTTTTTTTTTTAATTCCAGGAGACTCAACAGCAAAGTGAACTGAGTATTGTAAAAAACCCAAGAACCCCTTCTAGCCACAGGGTCCTGGCCTACATAGCTGACACCGGAGAGCTGAAATGTGGGCTGGACCGTAGCCCTCGGCGGGGAAGGGAGGTTCTCCACAATGCTTTGGGTGACCGGGGCTGTGATGTGTTCCAGGCCTGAAAGTTCTCACCCCCAAGCTATCTGCAGGAGGGGAAAGGAGGAGTGTAGCCGTTACATAGACAACCTGCAAACATCTCAGCCCAGATCCGCAAAGGGTGTAAGTGGGATATTAATGGGCTAGATCGGGGGTGGGGCGGGAAGAGGTTAGACTCAAAACACCTTTCAGGATCTGGTCCCTCCTGCTTCTGTGCAGCTGTGGACTTTAGCTCTTCCCTGGGGATCAGCAAGTAACTTTTTTTCCCTCTCTACTACGGTGGACGATGCTCCTTTTATACCTTGCATGTGGCTTAAATCCCTCCACTTCATTCGGTCTAATAAGAGACCAGTGACCTTGGCTTCTGAGGTTAGCTCTTTCACTTTCATCTGCAGCGGTTGCGCTGGCGTCATTCGTCACGGCAAAGAATGTAGACGGTTATTTGATA
The DNA here is from genome assembly GCF_049634645.1 of Pelodiscus sinensis. Classification (NCBI taxonomy): domain Eukaryota; kingdom Metazoa; phylum Chordata; order Testudines; family Trionychidae; genus Pelodiscus; species Pelodiscus sinensis. Next base: position 37,470,769 of record NC_134726.1, on the reverse strand, counting down.
TGTAACGAGGTGCAGCCGAGACTTGGGAAAGTCAAGCAAGGACATGGGGCAAGTGGACCGGTTGTTTCTAGAAGTATAAATGCAAGAGCATATTTTTCATGAGTCATGAGGGAGGGAGGGAGAGAGGGAGTGTGTGTGTGTGTGTGTGTGTGTGTGTGTAAACACTCCCTTTTCCCTCCACCCAAAAGGGGAGGCTTTAAATAAGTCTCTGACAATAATTGGCCCAAGGTAGCCCCGTCTCAGCTGATCACAATCTGTCTGAGATAACCCCTTGCCAGCTGATCCCAATTGACTTGCAATAGCCCACTTCTGTTTAACAGGGGAGTGGGCCTTTCCCCCTTCTAGGGCTGCCTTTTTCCACTCTCGTACAGCCCTCCGGTGCCCTTAAACATTTGGTGGAGGAAGCAATAAATCCCTGATCCTAAAGGTTAGCGAAGGAGGCCAAACCATTAGCAAACTGAAACCCAGAGATTGTGGGATAATTCTCCGTGTCGAGTATAACTAGCAGTCCTGGGGCACCTTAAAGGCAAACAGATTTATTTGGGCATCAGCTTTTGTGGGCAAAGACCCACATCACTATGTCAAGTATATCTACAGGTTGAACTTCTCTAGTTCAGCACTCTCTGGTCCCGAAACATCCGTGGTCCGGCATGATATGATATAGCCGGATTTCCGCTTCTCCTGAGTGTGGCCAAGTTTCCCGCAGTCCTATAAAGTTTGTTTCCAGCCACCAGTCCTGGCTCTCAGTTTCGGGCTGTTCTTTAGCTTTAATTGGCCCCAAAATGTCTTCTAAGAGCCCAGGAAGCAGGGGAAGGGTTGGTGATGCTGCCAGACAATATTGACCTCCTGTGGTGTGGCAAATTCTCTGGTTCAGAACCAGTCAGGTCCGGGTGCCGGACTAGAGAGGTTCAGCCTGTATTTTGTCTCTAGCAGCTGCATTTGGCCAGGCGTGATTAAGGAGAAGGCCTGCGATAGCTACTAGTCAATGGAGTCAGAGATGGGCCAAATGCCACCTGAATTTTTCTGCTCTTCAGGGACCTTGTGGAGGCTGAAAGTCGAATGCCCGGCTCAGCGGCAGCGAGAAGCCGTTGTCAGTCACTTGCTTGGCCCTCTGGCACTTCTCCTCTCGGGATCAGGTTGCCCGGCACTGCTGGGTGAGAGAGGTTTTTCCTACCACCTATGTTGCTGGGGTTACTCCGAGGGCAAGCTGAGCCGAGAGGCAAGTTTCTCGTTGTGGCTGTCAAGGGAGTTGCTCCTGGGCTCCTGACCCTGGCTCCGATTCCTGGCTCCGCACTGCTCTGACCTCTCACGGCCCAGTCATGACAGCTCACTCCCTGGAACTCCTCCTGGGCTTCACTAGGGCGCCTGGACTGAGGAGGACCCAGAAGGGAAGCCGGGGGACCGGCCTTGTGAAGTCTTTGCTGTGGTGTTTCTCCCTACACTGCCCATATGATAACATGCACCGTCCTACCATGGCTGCCGGGCAATATGTGGAATTGCTGGCTACTATACGCCCTGTGGTCCTGGGTTTTGTCCCTTCACCGCTTCCCAGGCAGGAGCCCTTCCCCATCTCTAGTGTCTGGTGGTGCAGGGCGGATAGAACATGGGACCCTTCTCTTTGCATCCCGACCCGTAGAATCCTAGCACTGGAAGGAACCTCAAGAAGTCATTGAGTCCAGTCCCCTGCCCCCACGGCAGGACCCAGCACTGTCTAGACCATCCCTGCCAGGTGTTTGTCCAACCTGCTCTTCCATATCTCCAGTGACGGAGATTCCACAACCTCCCTAGGTAATTTATTCCAGTGTTTAACCACCCTGACAGGTAAAGTTTTTCCTAATGGCCAACCTAAACCTCTCTGGCTGCAGTGTAAGCCCATGGCTTCTTGTCCTGTCCTCAGAGGCCAAGGAGAACAATTTTTCTCCCTCTCTCCATGCGTGGTCCACCCTGTACCTTGGCCACCTCCATTTCCCCATTGCACCAGCAGCGACTGGTGTTGGTAACACCTCAGCATAGGTTGGAATAATGACAGTCATGCCCAGGGGCAATTAGTACATCCAGCTGCCCCTCGGCTCTGTGGTGGGGATGCCAGGACCTCTGCCTCGAGGATTGGGGGACTGGCCACAGCAAGCCAGAGTTTCATCTTGCTTACATCAGTTTAAGTCCACTCTCTGGCTTCAGGAGTGTGTTTCCTGATTTGCACCAGCGTAGCTGGGATCAGAGTTGGGCCCTGTAATAGGGCTAGGCCCTAAGACCAAAAGGGCCATAGAGAAGTCCTCCAGGTGGCTAGAGTGGCTGGGGAGGAACCAGCCAATCAGGAGCCAGGAGGGACTACAAGAGGCGCAGCAGGACTAGCAGCAGCTCAGTTGTAGCCCAGACCTGGAAGGGAGAAGGTCTGGGTTGGCTGGCAGAACCAGGGACAGCGTCCAGCGGAGAGCTATTGAGAGACTGATGGGTTTGAAGGTAAAGCCCTTAGCTAAGGGCCAAGGAGTTGTCTCCAGGAGGGGACGCCCTGGAGGCACCGCTCTCGTTCAGAGCGAGGCAACAGACCGAGGGAACCGCATCGAACTGAGACGCTCTACAGAGGGCACCAGGATGGGCCTAAAGAAAATCCTGCCTCACACCTCCCCCATTTGCTCACGCCCCCCCAGAGCCTCATCCCCAGATCGCCTTGGGCAGAACCATTTTAGTCACAGGCCCTGGAGTACCTATAGGAAAAAAATAATGGGTGTGTGCTCCCCCCCCCGCCCCCGCCAGAGCTGTTTGGAAGCTCTGAGGAGGGGTAGGGAGGAAGGTGGAGAGCAGCTGGCAGGAGGAGAGTGGGGGTGGTAAGAGGCCCAGAAGCTCAGGGAAGGGCAGAGTGGGGGCGGGAAGAGGCCGAGCGAGGATGGGAGCTGGGGGGGAGGGGCAGAGGGTTGGGGGTAAGAGGCCGAGCGAGGATGGGAGCTTGAGGGGAGGGGCAGAGTGGGGGCAGGGCCCGCTTCTCCCCCTTCCCACCTCTTAATGCCCCACCCCTCCTCCATCTCTCCCCCTAAGAATCTGCCCCTGCTCCATCTCTTTCCCCAGGCCTGCCCCCTGCTCCACCTCTTCCTCAAATCCCCCACCCCTACTGTGACAACAGTGGGACACTTGCAAAAAAAAGCAAACGTGACTCCGGGCTGTATTCGCAGGAGTGCTTGAGCAAGACACGAGAAGTGATTCTTCCGCTCTGCTCTGTGCTGGTTGCGCCTCAGTTGGAGTCTTGTGTCCAGTTCTGGGCACCACATTTCAAGAACGATGTGGAGAAATGGGAGAAGGTGCAGAGAAGAGCAGCAAGTATGATGAAAGGTCTAGAGAACAGGAGCCAGGAGGGAAAACTGAAGGAATTGGGCTTGTTTAGTTTAGAAAAGAGAAGATGGAGAGCGGTTTTCAAATATCTAAAAGGGTGTTACAAAGAGAAGGGAGAAAAATTGTTCCCCTTGGCCTCTGAGGACAGGACAAGAAGCAATGGGCTGAAATTGCAGCAAGGGAGGTTTAGGTTGGACATTAGGAAAAACTTCCTACCTGTCAGGGTGGTAAAACACTGGGATACATTGCCCAGGGAGGTTGTGGAATCTCCACCACTGGAGATATTTAAGAGCAGGTTGGACATCTATCAGGGATGGCTGGATGGTGCTTGGTCCTGCCGTGCGGGCAGGGGACTGGACTTGATGACCTCTCAAGGTCCCTTCCACTTCTAGGGTTCTCTATTACTCCCCCCCCCTCCAGAATCTGCCCCTTCTCCATATCTTCCCCCCGCACCTGCCCCTGTTCCATCTCTTCCCCCAGACATCAAGGCTTGTCAAATGCACCCATGAAGCCCGGACCGCCCGGGTAAAAACCAGATGGGTGGGAACCCTGATTTCATGACTCAGTATGGGCTATAGTGAGCTCTGGACGGCTGTTCGTTCAGCACCAGTTTGCCCGTGGCTGTGAATGGGACTATCAAAGTCCAAAGCAAAACCCACTGTTGGCTGCGGTGGGGCCAGGAATTTGCCCCAGGATTGGTAGGGATGGGGACACTGCAAAGCTGGGCTGTAGGTCTGAGCTTCCCCGCTCTCTAGGAAGATTGGGATCCACATATTTTCCCCTCCAGAGCCACATCTAGCATGCGGGTAGTCCAATATATTCCAGGTTTTAGATTTTGAGGGGAAATTTTCTTGGTTAGTCACTTCCTTGGGTTTAAAACATCCGTTCAAAATGGAATCAAAGGAGCTCAAGCCGCTAATAATATAAGTGAAACAAACAGCATTTGCATCTCATCAGTTGGGGACAGAGAACCTGGATTGTTTTACCATTGGCAGCGCCTGCATGTGATTTCTGTCAACCGCTTGCCACTTATCCGGACACGTGCACACGCTGAAATGCTTTCAGATGCGTGGTCCGGAGCAGGCAATGTGCTCAAGGGGCGAGTGAGTCATTGAGAAAGCGGAGTCCGGACTGGCCTGCCTCAGAGCTGCCCCGTTTGAGATTCCAGCTGTGGAATTCCGAACGCCAGCTGGGATTCCAGATGTTTTCCCCACCACTTCCCCCACATGCCTTGTCTCTGCCAATGCACCTCGCTTTGGACCTGTGCCAGCCCTAGGCCTTGTCCCAAAAGCCCTTCCAGTCTGTTCCTGGCTTGCAACACCCCTACCGGTCCAGTCCCAGTGCCCCCTGCCCAGCCAAGCCTGCGTCTTTTCTGGGCTTCCCCGGCCTGCAGATTTCCAGCTGGGCTGGATTGTTTGATTATTGCAATCAATAGATCCGCTATGGGACTGGGGCCGAGAATTCACTAAACTGGCACATCACTGTTTGAACCCGGCTTTCCTGCCATCAGGTCCTGGGTCCCTGGTGCGTTCTTTCCTATTTCTGGTGACCAGCAGCGAAATCCACGCTCACATTTTCAATTGGCCAAGAAAGCGATCGGCCCCACATGAAAAGACGTATTGAAAAGGCCCGGCTCATATCCAGGAAGCACGGCTCAAAGTCCCCGGGGCTGCTGATAGGCGAACAGGCATCTGTCGATAGACGGTGGCCGTAACCAGCAGTCTGTTGAGTGACTGTGGCAAGGGGCCTTTCAACGCTGGTAAGAAACTCACTAAAACCATCACTCCCCGACCGACTGTGTTAGTAGGGCAGGAGATGAAGAAGTGCTAACAGAAGGGAGAGACGGCAGTCGGCCCTGGAAAGAATATTGTCTCAATGGTGGATGGCCCGGGTTTGAGCAAGAGCAGGTAAGCAATGCCCAGGAGCCATCCACGCAATGACCTCCCGCCTGTCACTTCACCACTTCCTCCGTGCCTCGGTTTCCCCCATGTCTAGCTTGTCTTTAGCCTGCAACTCTTCAGAACAAGGACTCTCCCTTATTCCGATTTTTGTAAGCCTCATTCTACGAGGAATAACGCCTATTCCAAAATAGCTATTTCAGAATAGGGGCTGTGTAGATGCTCCACAGCTGCTACTTCGAAATAGCCCCTCACCAGGGCCATTCTAAATTATTCCTTCTGGGGCTCTAAATCGAGATAGCACGTCTACATTAGGGAAGCCTGCCTTGGACTCATTCTGAGGCTTCCCTGCAGTGTAGATGTGCTATTTTGAAATAAGCTATTTCGGGATAACTATTCCAGAATAGCTTATTCCAAAATAACTGTGCAGTGTAGACATAACCAAAGAAAGCATAAGATGGGCTATTAGTTGGTGTCTATTACCCCCAACTAAATCACAATAGGGAACAAGATGTTAGTTCTTTATGTGCCTTCTACAATGTGTAGGAGAAAAACGCCACACTCACAAGGGACTTCAGGTTAAGTAATATGAGCTGGAGGTCCTATCCTGCTGGTATTACAACAGCCTTTGGATTTCTAAACATTTGAGAGGACAGTTTCCTAACTCAAAAGGCATAGCAGCCAACACGGAGGAATTCTTTATTAGGCCTTTTCCTAGCACAGAAAGAGGAACTGATCACAGAACTAAAAATAACGATCGTTTAGGGACTAATAATCATGACTTGATCATGTTTATAATGTGTGAGCAGAATAATGTCCAGACCAGTAAATAAATATATACTTAGTTCCTTAATAAGGCCATTTCCACAAAGCTTCAAATTATTATGAGCTAAGTCAGTGAGGAGGAAGAATTTAATCAGAAAAAATGTGAATGATCATTGGGAATCCTTTCAGAACACTTTACTAGATGCCCCAAAAGTTCAAAAAAGGAGGTGAAGGCAGTGCCGTGTGGTGTATGTTTAAAAAAACAAATAGAAGAAAGGAGAAATGGAGGGTAAGGCCTTTACGTCTGTGAATCTATGAAATCAGAAGTTGGGAATTGCAGAAAACTGATAAGGGAAGCCAAGAGACACTAGAAGTCAATGGCCAGCAGAGCTAAGAACAATAGTTTACTTTAACTGTACTAGCAACAAAAAGAATCCTTGCCCTGTTACTACATGGAAATTGAAGAATTATCAATAACAATGCAGAAAAGGCAGACCAGTTCAATCGTATTGCTGTCCTCTGTGTCAATATTAGGGCCCCAAAGCAAAATCGCCAGTGCCATGCTCTGGGACAAGGATAGAGAAGTCAAAAATACCAGACATTGTTCCTCAGCTGAAAGGGAGACATGCAACACATTGTGAGACAAGCACGTGCTGTGGAAGACAGGTTGTGCCTGGCATGATGAGCTGGACCAAAGTACTGCCCGCCTCAAATGTTCATGCCCTGTGGGCATCCAAAATCAGGAGACTGGCCTAAAAATCATGAGCTGTTTTTAAAATGAGACCGCGCATGCGGGCGTTGTGTTCTGCCTGGTTTCTGAGCCGGCAAAGTCCGTGCCCTGGTCACGTGGTCAAGCTTTTCTCTGCGACGTTGAGGGTTACACGCTTCCTTCCTTTTGGAGAGGCATGCTGGGATCCTCCCCCGATGAGTGCCTTCGGCGGGTCTTATGTGAAAACTCAACTAACCTGAGCCCCATGGTACAACTCAGATCTGGCCACGCTGGACCAGGCCCCATCGCCGGAGCTCCGTGCCGACGCCCATTTAGAGCATCTTTGATTGAAAGGAGCAGATAAAGGAATCGGACACTCTGCATCCGGGGGTCTCCGGAGGGAATCTCTTTCCCACACTGTGCCAATGCTTCACACCTATTTTACTGCTCACCTAAGTGGATGGTTTTTAAAGCTGTTTGGCAGAGAGCAGCGGGGAGGAACGGCTTTGATCCTAGGGGGCTGCTGTCCCATGGGGCTGTGCCTGCCTGCTCCGTGAAGAAGTGATGACAGTTTTACCAGGGAGGTGAATGCTGATTACTCCCGTGCGTCACCTCGTCAAATCTCCCCGTGGGAAGGTCGGGTGTGAGTGCGGCTGAGAGGATCCAGTGGGCGTCCATCTCCTCTCAAGACGGAGGCTTCAGTGTGTGGTTTTAAGTAAAGCAGAATTTGGACCCAGCATTTTGGCATCCGCTGGGCATTTATCATGGAGCGCGGCATAAGCCAGGCAGGAAAGATGCCGGCTTTGACTAGCATTTCAGTGTTTGTTCTAATAGGTACAATCAGCCCTGGTCGTCAGAGTCTGCAAGAGTTACGTGTGACATTCAGGGATTTCCCTACACCCCCCCATGAGGGTGTACACTCCCCCTGAATTTCGCCAACACTCCCCCAGTTTTGTGAACGATGGTGCCATACAGCCCTCTGTCACCCTCACGGTGTCACCCCTCGTTGGCCCTAACATCCCCCCTTGTAAATTCGAACCCCCCCCCATTTCAATTCCTGGGGAGGCTACATGCCCTGTCGGTTTCAAGGTGAATCTGTCAAAGTGCTCCAAATCTGCATGCTGATGCCGCTTGTCTCGCCGTTTCCTTGTATGGATGCAGCGCAGCATTCGCGATTCACGTTTGGGATCACAGCGCTCACCGCCGGGTTGTTTGTTTCTCCTGGTGGTGCACTGTGACAGGGCGAGGCAGCCCCGCACTGAACCTACAGGGCCTAGCCAGGGTTACCTGGCTGCAGAGGCCCCTCCCCCACAGCCCTACCGAGCATGCCCGGGCTGCAGCGGGGCTATAAAAGCCTGGGGAAGGACTCAGTCTGGAGAAACGGCCGGAGGAGAAGGACCGGGGCAGGGAGCTCCCACTCAGCCGGGGACGCCAGGAGAGGTCGAAAGGGACGCGGAGGCGAGTTGGGGTAACCCCGGGACTACCTACTGAGGGGACGCTGGCACGGAGCTCGCAGCAAGCTGGGCAAGTATAGGGGAAGGCACCCCCAGGGACTGGGTAGGAAGTGGCCCAGGGCAGGAGCGGGAGCCGCCTCTCCCGCCCAGAGAACCTCGGTGCATTTCGGCCGGACTGCCCCGCCAAGGGAGTGACCCGTTACCTGGGCGCTCACAGGGCCCTGGGCTGGGACCCGGTGGAGTAGGGTGGGCCCGGGTCCCCCTACCCGGGGGTGTGCCCCGCTACAACCCTGGACTGCGTTGTGGACTGCGTTGTGGACTCAGGCCGGAGGGCCTTGGCCTTGTTTAAAGGGCCAGCTATAAACTGCATCGGGCCAGGGGCCTTGGACTTATGAGGGCAGGCGGGTGCGGCCCGCCACATGCACCTTTGCACATGCCTGGGTGCACGTCAAATGTTATTCCGCACATGGATGGGAAGGATTAGAGGGAACATTGGCCCCACCCCTATCACACACCTTCCCTGAGTTCCCACCCCCTGCTCGTTCCTCTCTGCCCCCTCCCCCACTGGTAAACACCCCTTATGGCTGCTTTCAGAAGTGCTTCTATCGCGTCAATGGTTGGTCTGCGCACACGGCTCTAAACCCGATGCCAGTGCCAGCTAATTGAAAACTCCTCTCTCTGAGGGCAGAGGGTTTTGTTTTGGGAACGAGAAAGTTCTTGGTTCCACGTCTCTTGTTTTACCATGGCTGTTCGCCTCCAGGGGAGAGTTTCCAATCGAACAATGGGCATGAAGATTGATCTCCTAAGCCCGTACAGGTGTGCACCGTTACGCTCATCTGGCCACGTTTGCTGGGCGTTGCTCCCAGCCACCTGCCTGCAGCGGGGCAAAGCAGAGGTTGAATGGAGCCACACTCAGGAGGGAGAATGTAATCCGGGCAAGCGAGCAAACTTTGAGAGTGGGGAAGGCTGACAAGGGAGGGAGGAATCCCCGTGGAGCCTGCAAGTGGAAGACACCAAATTTGCCACCCCTCTAGCTCAGTAAATCCAAGGCCATCTGAGGAAACCATTTGGGTTGTAGGGGCATCGCTGTGTGGATGTCGACCTCCTCTCCTCCTTTCTGAGGACGTCGATGGCAGCTTTTACTTGCTTTCTGAGGGCCTGGTCAAAGCAGGGACCTGGAATGGAGAACAGCTGGTTGAAGCTCCGTCTGGAAAATGAGGAGGCAACGTGAAGGACTAATATTTATGGCTACTCCCTCTATTGACTGGACTACACCCACTCCTTGGGAGAGGGGCTCGGTCTTGGGGTACTTTGGGGCATCAGATTGCTCTTGGATTCTCAGGTCACGGTGACCTCTGGTAGCAGGGTTTCCAGACAGTGTTCCCAGTCAGCTGAGTGCTTGTGTGCCCCCCCAGGAGAAATTCCAATGCTACCCAGTGCTTTTTTTGTAAGAAAAAAGGTGTCGGTACTCCAGGCTCAGATTTGTTGAGCAAAACAAAAAACGCCGCAAAAAGTTGTTGAGAAGAAAAAAAAAAGAAAACTTTTTGAACAAAAAAAAAGGGGGGGGAGAGGAGGAACAAAATGCGGTTGCGGCCCCTTTTAAGAGCCGAAACACCACGCTGGGAGTTGGGAATAAACCACGTCGTGTCCAGAGCAGGCTTCCATCAGGAGGCGAGTGGTGCCAGGAAAACAGGTGCCGGTACACGTGGCGGGAAATGCTATTCCTTTGCTGGGTGCTGGAAAAATAGGTGACGGGTTGTACCATCACAAAAAAAGCACTGATGCTTCCCATCTGATTAGCAGAGCACCCACAGCTAGGTTTACTGTCTATTGATGGTGCACATTTGCACCTCCCTTGGTGCACATCAAATTATTCCGCACTTGGATGAAAAAGAGTAGAGGGAACATTAGTCTGCAGTCACTCTTGTGAGAGGTTCCCAGGCTGATTCCCTATGTACTGGGAGCTGGGCTGACACAAGCAGTGTTTCACACTCACTAGTGTTCAGTGATAAATGTACACTGTTAATCATCTGGTTGGCATTCGAACCATGTGACCTAGAGGCAAAAGGCTCCAACCACTAAGCCCTACTGCCTGGAGTTTTCCAGTCCCCTTGGCCAGCTTGACTTGGGTGACAATTCTGCAGTCACCTTGCTTGACCTGGAACATAAAAAAGAAATCTGCTCCAGCGCTTCCAAAAGACACCAGTCCCTTTGCTTCCTGCAGCTCCTGTCTCGTGTTTGCTAGCAAGGGCATCGAGCGCTGGTGGCAGGCGGAGGTTAGGGCACTTTCTAAGGCCACGGATCCTCTAAGAGATGCCCTGTCATGGCCAGCTCTCCCCAGCCCCTGGAAGTCTGGAGTGAAGTTGTTCTTTCCGGGAATCTGTGTGTGAGCCTGGCAAGTGCTGTCTTAATTGTTACGTCCTGTTTCCCTGCCTGGAGTCGTTAGCATCATGAATTGGGAGCTTGATCCGCTCTCCCTGTAGCTTCTAAGTGCTCTTGTTAAAAACCTACCCCCTCATTTCATAAGGAATCGCAGCTGATTGTCTTGAGCCTCCAACTCCCACGAGGGGGTGCTATTTCCCCCTCTTGTCCAGCCGTGGGAGGCCATCAGCGTTGCAAAGGCTGGCTGCATTCGAGTGCTCTGGTGTGGCCAGAGGGTCTGGCGTGGAAAATCCAGCTCTCCGGGCAGTGTTCCCTGCAGTTCTCACTCCCAGAGAGTGGTACGCACCCACCCTGCTTTGTCAACCATTTGAAAGAGCAGGTCCCTGCCCGGAATGGCTTGCAGAGTCGTACAGCAAAGCCCCAACCAGGGAGCCACCAGGTTAAGTTTGGAGACGCCAGGACGTTTTTTAAACTCAGATGGGGGCAACTTCTGGGACCATGGGAATGAAGGATAGAAAAGGACACATGGACCAAATTCAACCTGTGAGCAGATATGACGCCGTTCAGTCCCTGGTCCAAAGTAGCATAAATTCATGCAACTGCCAGTGAAATCCTCGTTGTATGCCCTAGGCTCTCACCGATACGCCTTCTGATGCCACTGCCGTCCCCTTATAACAAGACTCTGTTTGGCCTATTAGGTCACACAGGGCATGTCGACACTACAGAGAAGATCGACCCTCTGGAGGTTGATTTTCGTACGTTCGATTTTGTGCGTCTAATGTAGACCCCTCAATCCCACACTGAAGGCAGCTCCTGCTGGCATCTGGTACTCCTCCTTCTGCGAGGGGTAAGGGTACGTCCACACAAACATTCTTTCAAAATAACTAGAGTTATCTACACAGCTGGTAGTGATTTCGAAATAATGTTGAAATACTGTAAAAGCTGGAGGACTTCTTACTCTGATTCCTGTAACCCTCATTGTAGGAGGAGCAAGGGAGATTGGAGGAAGGGGGCTCTGCTTTGAAAGAAGTGCTATGTAGACACGCCCAATTTTGAAATAAGCGACGCAATTGACGTAGCTCAATTTGCGTAGTTTATTTTCCATGGACGTAGCTCAATGTGCATCGCTTATTTCGAGTTACGCCCCGCTGTGTAGACACACCCTAGGGGAAGCCGCCGAAAGCTTGTGCGCCCGTTGGCCTCCCGCTGTGTGGACAGCGTTTTAAGATGTGTCAACTCCAGCTACGCAATTAACATAGCTGTAGTGGCGTATCTTAGGTTGACTTTCCACTCTAGTGTAAACCAGGGCCAAAGAGTCTGTCTTCCACCGCTGGTTCATTAAAGCGCGTGCAATGCACTGAGATCCAAAGCGCTGAACAAGTGCAATGTCGTCTTCTTGGTTCTGATGAGGAGGCTGTGAAAGGTCACCTCTGTGCGACTCTGTTTCTTCTCAAGCCCCTCAAACCATCCCCTCCAGTTCTGCTTAGAACAGTGTTTCTTAAACTGTGTTCCGAAGAATACCGGTGTGCCGCAAGGCAGTTAGAGGTGTGCTGTGGAGAGCAACAGAGTTCACCCTTAAAGGCGCAGGTGACCTTTTCCCTTTCTTTTTTTTTTTTGCTCAACAAAAAATTCCTTGGTGTTCCTCATAAAAAAAAATAAATTATTGTTTGGTGTTCCTTGGTCTTAAAAAGTTTAACAAACTCTGGTTTGTAAGTTGCAGCATCTGGTAATGGCCCATGGACTCCCCTAGCTTTGACTTGGCTTTCAGAGCTGACTTTTCCAGTGCGGGTTTTGGGTGCTTCAGGGGACAGAATCCACTGAGCATGAATAAGGTGGGTTCCACCGGAACAAACTATCGTCTTACCCCTTCTTTGCCTGAGTGCGATTCCTTATCAGCTCCATCTTGTGCTGGCCTGTCAGTCCCTGCGTTTTGCTGGCACTCCGGAGATGGCTAATTTTAGCTTAAAAAGGCCTTTTTCCCCCAACTGGAAACAACTGACGAGTCAGCGTTTCAGAGACGGACGGATAGAAAGACCTGGGCGATTTTTCAATTAAGTAGCTGGGTTGTTCCATAAAGCAAGACCAGACTCTGTATTCTGCTGCAGAGGGAACAGGGTGGGAAGATGTACTTAATATCGGTCTGTGGCATGTTTTTATTTCAATGCCAGTGATAAAATGTTCCCGTGCGAAGAAAGGAAAAAATGCTTAATGCACTGGGATATTTCCCCATTCTAAAGAAAAACTGGGGCCCGTACTAACCCTAAAACTCCCAGATAGCAGTCCAAATTAGAATGAGAATTTTTGAAAGAGCCTACGTCCCATTTTAGGAGCTAGATTTTTTTTAAGGTATTTGGATCGCACGAGGAGAAGGTCAATCACATGGCAGCAGCTCTGTGGTTATCTGTGCACTTACGGTTGTCCCTATGCTACCCGTGTTGGTCATTTGGAACTCAGCAGCTGCAGTGAGGATGTAACTTGGATTTTCTTACTGTACAAGCCAAAGCCTCCACCACCAGTGCTAAAGGAAAATCTCCATGAGCTGCTAGGAGTATAGGACCTATGACACACAGGCCAGCAGAGGGCAGTAATACTGAAACTAGTCACTGGATGCCTAGTCCTATTCTAGCCGTAAGTTAAAACTCCTTCTCCGGTGTGTATTGATTCCGTCTCACTGGCAAGTCACATAAATAAATTGTTGGCGTGTTTCCATTGGGATATATTTTCCTTCCCGTTGTCACTGCCCTATGAAGGCTTGAGTAACTGTACATGCAAGAGAGGAGAGCTATGCAGAAATGTATGTGTGTGGGGAGGGCTTTCTGCGCCACTATCAATGCAGAGACGTTCCCCGTCTTGATGGGACTGAGATCCCACTGAAAAAGAATGAGCAGGAGCATAAAACTCCTTATACCAGGAACATTTTTGACATGACATGACTTGACAAAAATACCACTGCACATTATACATTCCAGGCTGATCCATCCAGGTGTTCAGTGGCCCGTGACTCAGCGGGAGTTAAAGGTACCAAGCAATGCAGAGGATCAGGTCCATGGAAGAGGGAAAACTTTAAGCAGCTTCTGCGAGGCTCAAATAATGTCTCTATGTGGGGGTCTTTCTCGCTGCATGATAGCTGCCATGGCAGACAAGAGAGGGTTCTGGTGGAGGGGACAGTGGCATGGAGATCAGGAGTCCTAGAGGTGGGGGGGTGTCTTTTCTTGCTCTGCCACTGATCTCCAGCGTGGCCTTGGGCAAGTCACTCGGCCTCACCATGTGACTCAGTTTCCCCATCTGGAAAACAGGGATGTTTGATACATGGATTGTAAAGCACATTATGACCATCTCATCCTAAGGGCTAAGTCTTGCTATTTGTGGTTTCCGTCAAGACACAGGCTCCTACTCTGCTGTTTCAGGAGGCATCTTTCAAAAGATGCAGTCCCAGAACAATTTGGGTCAAATCCTGTCTGCCTTACTCTCAAGAGTAGTTCCAGTAACCTCAGCATAGCATATCCACTGAGTACCAGTCAACTCAAACCAAGCAAAGAAGAGCAGGATGGATACGTAGAGCCCTGCAGAGCTGGGGATATATGGTTTTATATCAACGCAGCATGTTTGCAGATCCTGGATCAGATGTGGATACAAATTTTGTATCCACGCAGGGCTCTGTGAATAGGACCTAATCTTCTCGAAATGCGTAGTCTGTAGATATTGTGCTAAAACCACTATTATAGGACTGGGGCAATCTATGCTCTGACACAGACTTCCTGTGTGACCCTGGACAAATCACTTAACCTCCCTGATCCTTAGTTTCCCTATCGGTAGATGGGATGATAATATTGCTTCGTCTGTTTTGTCTATTTAGATTGTAAATTTTTAAAGGCAGGACTGTCTCTGGGTATTTGTAAAGCGTTTAGCACAAATGCTCCCTTCCCCCGTTGCCGACAGACTGCTGAAATAGAAATAATAATATAATACAGGTATGGTAATACGAATGCAGTGAATTTCCCATGAGAAAACAGCAGACAGGTTGTTTTGGTTTCCTCTGAGGTTTGCAAAGATGTATTTTTAGTATGACCCATTTGAAGTATGCATTTGATTTTGAAAAAAGGTCCAAAATTGTAAATAGCTTCCTTTTAACTTGTTTTGCAAACCCAAAGGTAAGAGAACACATCTTTGAATTGTTTCACCCAATTGAATATAGACATCGTCAATTTTTAATTATATTGTATTTTCTCAGTGTTGATTGCTAACTGCATGGCGTTTGGCTATCATCACAGTCATGATTGTTTATTTACAGCATATTTTCCTCTGTGATTAAAAACTCTGCAGTAAAGCTTTGTTGCAAATCCCTTTGTGTGATATAGGCGATTTAAAACAATAATTAGAGTGCCATCAAATGAAAACATATTTAGTTACTCTGTTATAGGCTGTCAAACATTTTATACCTTCCAGCTTTATTTGTTTTCAATCTCTGTTTGATCTTTATTTTCATTTCTGTCGGGTGGGGGAACAAGTCAGACACAAACTTGTCAATGTCTTCTTTTTATTGCTGGGTGGGGGTGGGGGGTTCAATGGAAATGAGGAAGTTTACTGCACAATTAGCAGAATGATTTTTGGGGTAACCTCCCTCCCGAGTTGGAAACATATCCGTGGCACCCACAGGGGCTGCTGGTCTTTAAGGCTGATGTGGTATTTTCATCATAAGGTTGCACTTTGGTGCTTGGCACAAGCCAGGGGCGTGGTATGTCCGTGTCGCACACCTCGATGGCTTACGTACAGACCCTATGGTCATCACTGGGAGCTGAACCAGATTTTTTCAGCACCAAAATCACAAACTGTTACTGGAGTCGGCCGAATTCTCATCCGGTCCAACGCAGCTTCGTTGCTTTGACTTTAATGGAGCAATGTTGATTTATACCAGCTGAGGCAAGGTCTGCACCTAACACTGTACGTAAATAGAATCATATAATTCTAGGGCTGGAAGAGACCTCAGGAGGTCACCGAGTCCAGGCCCCTGCCCAAAGCAGGACCAACCCCAACTCAATCATCCTTTGTCACGCCAGGACTTAAACATCTGTAGGGGTGGAGATTCCATCCCCTCCCTCGGGAACCCAGCCCAGCGCTTCCCCACCCGCCTAGGGAAATGGTTTGTCCTAATCTCCAACCTAGACCTCCCCCACTGCAACTTGAGCCCATTGCTCCTTGTTCTCTCATCTACCACCACTGAGAACAGCCTCTCGCCAGCCTCTTAGCACCCCCCTGCAGGAAGCTGAAGGCTGCTCTCAAATCCCCCTTCGCTCTTCTCTTCTGCAGACTAAATAAGCCCAAATCCCTCAGCCTCTCCTCAAAGTGCTCCAGCCCCCGAGTCATTTTGGTTGCCCTCCGCTGGACTCTCTCCAATGTGTCCACAGCCTTTCTGTGATGGGGGCTCCAGAATTTGATGCCATACTCCAGAGGTGGCCTCACCAGTGCCAAATAAAGGGGAAGAATCACTTGCCTAGCTCTATTGGCAATGCTCCTCCTAATGCAAACAGTAGATGCCACTAAAGAGAGAGGTGATCAGAACAGTGGTTCCCAAACTTTTGGGCATCACGCCCCCTTTTTGATTTCTGAGAAACCCTCACGCCCCCCCCCCCCGTCAAAAAAATAGCAGAAAAATGTGGGGTGGGATTGATGGGGGGGGGAGTGTGGGGCTGGGTCACCTCGCACCCCCCCCCCTGGAATTTCTTCACGCCCCCAGTTTGGGAAGTCATAAGCCAATGCAAGACTGGCTGTAGGACTGACTTCCTGTAGGACTGGCCAGACACGTTCCCCTCTGGGTGAACTGGGAGTGGCCATGCCGTGCAAAAGGAACCGCAGTCGGCTCTCCGGGCCATCGCGTGGCCTTATCCAGATTTGAGAGGGGCTGTGCCATCCCCCACCATGTAAACCAATGTCTTGCTGCTGAGAGCCATCCAGGTTGGGTGCTGCATATAGCCACCGGCATGCTGGGCATCCTCTGGTCACACTGGGGTTCTCACCAGCCTTGGTTACTATGGCAGGGTAACCCAACACACTCCCCGTCCAAAAATCCGTGTCCAATAGTGTCCAGCCACTCGTGAACAGTCCAGAGATATTAGGCCCATTGTCTCCTGATGGGAACAATACACAGCTGGCCACCTTTAATGGAGTTCCCATGACAATTTAACGTAAACACACTGGATTGAATTAAAACAATGAAATAAGTAAGGAAGAGAGGCTTATAAGTGACTACAAGTAAAGTAATAAGGCATAAAAGTCCAAACACTGTTTCTTTCTTAGGATATGTCTACACTGCAAGGCTATTTCGGGTTACTGGAGGTATCCCAAAATAGCTATCCTGTGTCTACACAAGCCGCCTGTTATTTTTAAATATTTTTCGAAATAACGGGCATGCTATTTTGCCATCCCGGTAAACCTCGTTGCCCGAGGAATAAGAGATGGCTGGAAATAGCACTGCATTTTGACATTTGGCGCCATGTAGACATGCCACATTTCAAAATAAGCTATTTCGAAATAAGATACGTAATTTGCATAGCGCAACTTGTGCATCTCATTTCAAGTTTAGGGTGCAGTTTGGACGCACCCTTAGGTGCCAGGAAGGAGATGACCAGGGAGAAAGAGCCCTTGGGGTGTTTGCCCCTCACTTTTACAGTTCCGCCTCCACCCCTAGCACGTCCTATCCAGCTGAGAAGGAGATAAGGAGTGCGGAGGGGAAAGATGCTTCATGTGTTTTTCTTTCCCCTGTGTGTGCTGAGATGCAAATTTCCTTTGTCTCCTTTCTTTTCTCTCTTGCTGAGGACTCTGTTTACAGCTTCCATGCAGCTGAAATAACCCTGCACGCCTTGCATTAAGACACGCGTCACCAGTGGGGCCTTCATTTGTGCGACACGAGTCGGAACTGATGTCTTTAACATTAGCTGGGGGTGGTGGTTTCATAACTTGACACTCCATGTCCATGCGTCTATTTCACCACGTCATTGACCAGCAAGTTATTAGTTTGCAGATGATATCGCACCAGGTCTATTTTGTAGAAAGATTATTTTACTAGTCTGTGGGGTGTGAATACAGGGGTGACTATAGGAGGTGTGAAAGAATGTGGCATAGCTAGAGATTTCCATAACTCTTCGAGCATCTCTTGTGCCACGCTGCTTCTGATCTGCCTCCTTTTAATTTAATCCCTGTGTTGCTTGGAAAGTATGAATGGACAATATGCTATATTTTGGCTCTGTTATCCTACTAGGGATTTTTACTGAGAACTCACCACTGAATTCAGTGGAGGGTTTCACATACCGATCAATAGCAGGAGACAGGTCTGAGCATTCATCCTGGCAGCTAATTTCCAGTCTTAAAGAAGCTGCTTGGTTTAATTATTCATTTACTATAACTAATGTTGCATCTCTTGGAGGGTTCAATAATAATTTAGTAAGACTTTGCAGCATATTTATGTATTATTGGCGGAGTGGGTAGCTCCACTTCTAGTTAAGATTCCATTAGAGAGACCATTTTTCAGTGGCATATAACTTTGCAGAAGTTGAACCATTCAGGTCAAAATTTTCCATGCTGGGGGTCTGCCCCAGGCTGAAATTTTGGGAGAACATTTGAGCAAAGGTGGTTTTGCCTTTTCCAAGAACTAGGCTCAGGAAAATAAGCTGTTTTGCTCACGATAGCTACTCTTAGGCCTTGTCTACACTAAAAGGAAGATCGCTGCTGCTGCAATCGATCTTCTGGAGTTTGATTTAGAGAGTCTAGTTAAGTCTCGCCAAATGGAACACAGAGGGTGCCCCTGGCCAGCATTTGGCACTCCTGCTTTTGCTAGGAGTAAGGGAAACTGACGGGAGCATTTGCTCCCATCAGCCTCCTGCTGTAGGGACGCCGCCAAGCTTGGTTTAAGGTAAGCCGACTCCAGCTACGTATTTTACACAGCTGGAGTTTCGTACCTTAAGCTGAACTGCTAAGTCGAGTGGAGAACTGGCCTTATAACTGTTTCCTTAAGAAACTCTAGCACCTCCTTACTTTGGAGCAGGGATGGGGAATTTGGCAGAGGATCACCATGGGGAAGACCCTATCAAATTCACAACCCTGCAAAATACGTCATGGCCTGTGAAATCTGGTGTCCTCCCATGAAATCAGGCCTTTTGGGGGCTTTGACCCTCTGTTGTACTGATTTCACCGTGGAGATCAGTGTTTCTCAAAGTGGGGATGCTGACCCAAAAGGAAGTGGCGGGTTATTTTAGGAGGCTCGTGGTACTGCCACCCTGACTTCTGCGATGCCTTCAGAGCTGGAGAGCAGTTGTTATAATGTTGGCTGGGTGCCCAGCTCTGAAGGCAGCCCCCTGCCAGCAGCAGCATAGAAATAAGGGTGGTGATGCCATACCCAGCCATCCTGGCTTCTGCTCTGCTGCTGGCGGTAGCTCTGCCTTCCGCACGGGATTCCTGGCCAGCAGCTGCTGCTCTCCAGTTGCCCAGCTCTGAAAGCAACACAGCTGCCAGCAGCTGCCTAGAAGTAAAAGCCGCAATCCCGCCCCCCTTGCAATGTCCTTGTGCCCTGACTCCTTTGTGGGTCTCCCTTTCAGTTACAACACTACGACATTTGAGAAGGAAGTGTCTGGAATCAGGGCTTTTACCCTTTTAAAAAATCCTAGAAATTGACCACAGTGGTCCCTGAATTTGGTAAGGCCCTAGCACCGGGAGGTGCTTCTTGCCAGCTCTCCGAAAGGCCACCCAGGCTGTCTGGCCCTGCGCAGGCTCCCTCCCAGGCTTGCCAGGGGCTGAGCCTCACTTTACCTGCATTTGCTCCTCCTGGCTGCTGCTGCCAGGCCCGGCACGAAGACCAATCTGGGACAGAAAACCAGTGGTTGGTGTGTTCTCAGTGTTCCCCCTCCTGCTGCTGCCCAGGGGAAGGGGATGTGAGTTGAATGCAGAGGGGTGAGGAGCAGAGAGGGGACAGGGCAGGCTGGGAGTAATAGGAGCTCAGGGGACTAGGCTGGTGGGGGGGGGGGGGAGGCAGCAGGCTGGGGGGTAAGAAAGGGCACAGCAGGCACTGCTAGATCCCACTCCGCTGCAGCCCCGGAACCGACCCCAGCCCCGCACTACTCCTCCGCTATCTAGCACACCGCGCCCCTCACCCCCGCGCCCAGCTGTTTTAATACAAACTATTAACTCCGGATCAAATGCGGTCTAGTGTAGACAAGGCAGGTTGTAGCTTGAGCGGCTGCTAAACTCCAAGGTAACCCCCGGGCCCCTCCCCTCACTGTCACTCCACCAGTGTAACCCTGCCCTGGGCACCGAGGCTTGGCCGCTGGCAGCATCTGCGGGTGAAAGCCTGGCTCAGCCCCCGCGCGCGGCAGAGTCCGGCTGCGGTTCGCCGGCTCCGTCTACCCCGCGCGGCGCTCTCTGGGGCTGCGGGGCGGAGAAGGAGGAGGCGGGGGGGGGGGAGCCCCGGCCCGTCAGCCCGCGGGGAGCCGGGCGCCCGGCTGGTCCCTGCCTCTCGCCCCGCCGCTGCCTGCGGAGCAGCTGCGCGGTCTCCAAAAGGGGAGGGACTTTGCCAACTCTCCGGCCCCGCCGCGCCGGCGGCTCTGCCCAGGTCAGGCACCGGCGGGACCGCCCTGCCCCGCTCGGACCGGAGCAGCAGCAGCGGCGGGTGCCGGCGTCCCGTCCTGTCCCGTCCCGTCCCGGCAGCGCGGCGCAGCAGAAGGGCGCAGAGGGGGCCGCGCCAGGGCGCAGCGCTGGCCCCGGGGCAGGGCGCTGCGTCCCCGCTGGGCCGGGCTCGCCGGCGGCCGGGCGAGCCGCGGGGAGCATGTGCCGGCGGCCCCCGCTCCGCCCGCCAGCGGCGCCCCATGGGATGTAGCCGCGGCGGGCTGGCGGGGCAGCTGGGCGGGCTGGTGCGGGCGCAGCCCCGCGCCTCGCTCGGCCTCTCCATGCTGCTGCTCTGCACCTACTTCTTCTACTGCCTGACGGGCTCCTGCGAGCCGCTGCGCCCGCCGCCCGCCGGCCCGGGGCCCTCGGAGGAGGCGGCGGAGGCCGGGGGCCGGGCGGGCAGCCGGCGCTTCCCGCAGGCCATCATCGTGGGGGTGAAGAAGGGCGGCACCCGGGCGCTGCTGGAGTTCCTGCGGGCGCACCCCGCCGTGCGCGCCCTGGGCGCCGAGCCCCACTTCTTCGACCGCGGCTACGAGAAGGGGCTGCGCTGGTACAGGTGAGCGAGCGGTGGGGAGGGGGATCCCGGGGCACCCTGCTCCTGCTCGGTAATCCGGATTCGCACCACTCCCATGGCCCCACCCCGTTCACACCGGCCCGGTGGCTCTCTGTCTGGGCTATAATCCGGTTGAGTCCCCCGCTCTCCGGGCTCATCTGGGTTGGTTCCTGCTGCCCCACTCAACCCAGGTCACTCTAGTGTCTTTCGGATTCACTTTTGCTCCCCCCACTCAACCCGGGCTCTGCAGGGTAATCTGGGTTTGCGCCGCTCCTCGCCCACTTCAGCAAGGCGATTTCTCTGGGATGTAATCGGGGAGAGCCCCTTTCCCCGCACTCAGACCGGGACAGTGTAATCCGGATTCGCTCCTGCTCTCTCTGATCCCTCCCTGCTGTGTCCAAGTGACTCTGCTGTAATATACACCAGATTAGCCCCCTTTCCATGTACTGGATCCAGGTCTCTGTAATCTGTGTTCACTCCTGCTCCCACTCCACTCAGTCCAGGTGACTCTGTCCTAATCTGGATTAGCCCCTGGACCAGACACGCAGTGCAGCTTACTCTTTTGAATGTAATCTGGTTCACTCCTGGTTTCAGTCCAGGTACTCCAGTATAATCTGTGTTCACGTCTGCATTACTCTAACATAATCTGGGTTTGCTTCTGCTCTCTCCACTCAATCCAGGTTCCTCCTCTTTCATATAATCCAGGTCAGCCCCTGCACTCCCTAATCCTCTTCTCCCATTCAGCTTGGTGTAGGTTACCCCTCTAAAACAAGCTACCCACACTTTTTGATGGGTTTACTCTGTAAAGAAGGTGACCGGGGTTGCAAGTTTTTTTCCCTTCCACCCCCCCCCCCCGTTAGAAAAAGGGGATAAAAAACTTTCAAGGAATAAATAGGATGTTTGTTTAAAACAATGTGTCTGTGGGAACCCTTTGCCTAATTAGCAGTAGGACCTAAAAAGCCATGGATCAATCTACCGGTGGGGTGGGGACTGACAGAGCCCGGCCTTTAGAGAAGTGTGTTCCGCCGCTCCCAATCGCTCCATCCTTTGGAAATCTGTCACCTCTCTGGGTGTCTGCGGATGCTGCTTTTCAGAGCCCGGCACGACCGAACGCCCCATGTGCATAATCAATCGCAAGCCACTTATCTGCGGCATCGTACGGTTTAAAGTAGCCAGCGTGTGTCAGCTCAGTGGTGCGGGGTCTGCTCTCCGCAGCTGCGTTACAGGGTGTAACCACAGTCCTGTGTGGGCCCGTGTGCTTGGGAAGTTCTTAGCAGGTGCTGGGAGCTCTCTGTGTAAGCACCGACTATTAATCAGTCTATTGTGCTTCTTCGTAACACTTAAAAGCAACTTTTCTTTTTAAAAGGGAGGCTGCCAGAAGTTCCAGGACTGAATATTTATCACGACCTTGCAGGCCTGCTGGCTTTCTCGGCAAAACCTTGATCCAAACGAAACCTGTCTATGTTGCCAGTCTGATGCCTTCTTATGTCTCCAGACTGTGGGGTATTTCAGGGATTTGAAGGTCAGCCAGCCGCACCTCCGGGTTTTTATCGACTGCCCAGGTGAAGTGGCAGGCCTTGATGGGAACAGAGCTGCCTCACACCTTTGTGGGTCCCTGGCAGCACTGAGTCGGGCAGGGTAGGAAGCCGTGGGTTTGTGTTTCACAGGAGCCGATCGCCGGCTGTTCTCAGTGAGTTCTGCTGGAGTTGTGAACGCTCCGCTAATTGGGAAAATTAGGCCTTCTGCTCTTAAATTGCAGCAAGGGAGGTTGAGGTTGGACATGAGGAAAAACTTCCTGCCTGTCAGGGTGGTGAAACTCTGGAATAAATTGCCCAGGGAGGTTGTGGAATCTCCCACACTGGAGATATGGAAGAGCAGGTTGGACAGAATCAATCAGGGATGATCTAGACGGCGCTGGGTCCTGCCGTGAAGGCGGGGGGCTGGCCTTGATGACCTCTCGAGGTCCCGTCCAGTTCTACTGTTCTAGGATTCTACTGTTCTTGATGCACTCTACGGCACTTGTACGCATCAGGCTTAGTTGGACGCGTGACGTTGTTTAAGGAAAGACGGATGAATCTAGGATGAAGTCGAAGAGTTGGTTTCTGAATGACCTCAAATTTCTGGTTTTAACCCTTAATATTATTCCTTGATACACTTGCAATCCCCCCCACCCCCATTTCCTTTTACTGTGTTTCCCGTAGGGAGTTGAAAAAAGAACATTAGCATTGCATGCCATGCTTGATTCTACCAAAGGAATCGCTTATTTTCAGTGGGTGGAAAATACTGTCACAGAGACGAGCGGGAGGGAAAAAGCCCCCCTATTGTCTGAATTCCTTGATACGTTACGGTCGGCCCGCCGTGTCAAAGGGCAGAACCGTATTGATTCAAGGGAGTTGTTTAGTTTCAAGGGTTTCAATGGAGTTGAACTCTCTGCGCGAGGAAACATTTGGAAGAGCAGCTACTGTGCATGTGTTGTCTATTAAAACGTCCCTATCTGGGCCAATTGCAAGCGGCCGGGCCCAGCTCACCCCTGGCGCAAGTCCCCTGAAGTCAGTGAATGAATCGAGCCTGTGAGTTTGAAGCCAGCCAACATACGCAGATTGAGAAAACGTCACTCTGTGTTAGTCAAACATCTGAAAGTAATAACACGGGGAGCCCGTCTGTCTTTCTGTCAGTCTGTCTGGCCTGCTATTGTGTTCCGTTTTAAACCAAAACGAGAGATTTTTTTTTCCTTTTTAATTACTTCATCTGTCTTCCCGTTGCTTTCCGTCGCGGGGAAGGTTTAGTATCATAATTCTCACTGAAACACCATCCCTGGAAAACCAGAGCTTTCAACGCAGAACGAGGTAACCGTAGCCTCACAGTTGCAGCTCTGAAATTTCACATCTGGCCGGTAAAGTTGTTGACCTTCAAGTACAATGAGCAGCCCCATTATTTCTGTGATTGTATTAATGCTACGATGATTTATGAGTTTGTTTCTAAGTTCCATCTTTTCCTATGGTGTTGACAATAGTAAGTCTCTTTTTTTGGCTGAAAATGTATGATTGGACCTAACTAGCCAGAAGAACATGTTAATGGCATTTATACACATTATTAAACCCAGTTCAGAAGTTAGAATACTCTGATATTACTAGTAGTGGAGACAATTGCAGTGTATATCAATAAATGGGAATAATATGAATACATAGTGCTGCATTAGTTGTGAATGTTGAGGGATGTAGTTGTTTGCAAGGAGTTTTGGTGACGCCAGCGAAATATTTTAAAATGATTCTGAGCATTATGGAATGGTGACCAGTTTAATATCATTAACTGAGTAATAGAAATGAGTGCAGCATTCTATGAGATGTGACCCTTTTCTCTCTGCTGAGGAAGAATTCTTAAAAACTGCATGGCTACAGTAAGAAGATTTCTTCTATTACACTTTGCTCTTTCAGTTTTATTTTCTTATGAAAATGTGTTTCCCTCTCACGAAGTTTATGCCCGGATACTCTAATAACTGTGTTAGTCTTAACAGTGCCACTAGACAACTTATTTTTGCTGAAACAGAATAAATCCTGCATTTCCCTTGTTAGTACCTCTTTTAAAGTCAGACTGAGCTGTCAGTCAAGGTGTACTTGTGTGGTAAGAAAAGGTGGATACAAGTGTCAGTTTTTCCTAGGACTATCTCAAAGTGGGGTAAACATTTCTTGGATCATTCAAATATTTAAAAAACTAAAAATATCTCAAAACTTTTAATGACAAAATTTTGAGTCCCGGGGCATCTGTATAGTTGTTGTTTGTCTTAAGGAAACTAAAACGAAAAAAAAAATCCTCTAGAATAAGTACAACCTCAAATTCCCCTTTCTTTATAATCCTCGTTCAGTCTTGTGGGCTTGGAACAATTGCTGTACTGAAATGAGGAGTGTTTATTTGTGGAGTAGTTGATATTATATTACCCACTTAAAGCATTGCTTCGTTAACTGATTACAAACATTCATCTTAGATTAGTCTTTCACTGTGTGTTTAACTTCAGTATCTATGCTCTGCCTTTTTGAAAAGGGTAGGGTGGGGTGAGGGGTGTTTCTTAGTGACTCAAAAGCCTTCAGCATACACCGACCAAATACCTAATGTGACATTTTTCTGGTTACTATAGGTTTAACTCATAATGTGAGGATAAACAGCTTTCCTTTTTGGATTATAACATAAATAACCTAATGGACAATCCAAGCATGAAGAGAATTTTTATCCTAAAGCAAAACCACTTTTTTTTTTTTTGCACTTAACAGTGTGCAAATTAAACTGATGTTTGTAGTGAGTTTGCTACAGGGCTAACAATGCACTAAAGTAAAGGGGTTCTTTTAGAGGGGATAGTCTAGACCATTGGTTCCCAAACTACGGGGTTTGAAGAAATCCCAGAGGGGGTGTGAGGCGACCCAGCCTCCCCCCCCATATCAAGTTTTGCTGCCCTGTTCAGTTCCTTTTTTCCTTTTTTTTTTGTTTTGTTTTGCTCAACAAGTTTGCTGCTATTTGGAGTGTGTGTGTGAGGGTTTTTCAAAAATCAAAAAGGGGGCGTGATGCCAAAAAGTTTGGGAACCACTGGTCTAGACGGTGCTTGGTCCTGCCATGAGGGAAGAGGACTGGACCCGATGACCTCTCAAGATCCTTTCCAGTTCTAGTTTTCTATGATTTTAAAAAGCTTAGTACTTTGTTATCTCTGTGTAGTTATTTCTCTGCTTTCTGGAAATAAAGAAAAGGGGAAGTATAAATCACAGATGTAAGTTGACAAGTGATGTTTAGAATTCTAGCAGGAATATTTTTAGGGATGCTAACTTACCAGGAAGGAGTGGGGGCAGTTCTGCCCTCAGTTGGATTGGTGAATACATCCACAAAGTACTGAAATAAAGGGCCAGATTCTGTACTACTGTAACAAACCGACATAACTCCTGCCTTTTGCTGGAGTTGTTCTGATTTACACCAGCAGAATCTCTGGCCCACCAGCTTAAAATCAGGACCACAACCTTTATTGAAAAGGGCCGGACAGAAATAACTGCAGAATATTTCAGCTCCAGAAATAACTGTGGTTCACTCAAACTTTCATGGGAAGAGTTTCTAGTTTTAGAAGGCGATGGCTGATTTGACATGCAGCAAAAATGTGCTCATCTTTGATTGTATAATGGGAGGGGAATCTGTTTCAAATGTTGCTGCTTTTTTTTTTTTTTTTTGGTTACTGGTGCTGGGATTTTTCTTTTGGATGGTTAGATCTTACTTTGCCCTCCTTGCAGCTATAATTGAAACGGAGTCTCTAAAACCTCCCAGTTCCTTGCTTTGCAACCCAGCCCGATCTCAGTGATTCTAGGTTTTCAACGGTGATTTTCAACATTGGAAAAGTTTGGATGGTGGGGGTTTGGGATCATGGAGGGAGCTTTTAGTGGCATGGCTAGCTCATTAGGCACCGTGTGTTCGCTGCCTGGGAGTTCTGGGAAAGTTAAGGGTTTTAAAATCAGCTGATGCAGAAAAACTGGTGCCCTGCACAGACCCCCAGAGGATGCCACAAGGCAGTCAAGCCAGAGTTCAGTTTCTCATGCCTCGTGTTATTTATGATCTTCGTCCTGCAGCCTGTAGTGTGACACCTCAAGCAACACAGTTTTAGAGGGGCAAGATAAGTGTGATGCTGTTCCCGAAGCACCAAATAGCTGATCACATCTTTGTGGCCCCAGACAGCACTAAAAGGGCAGCTGCTGAAAGGTTCACTTGTGGTACCACAAAATTTCACACGGTGGCTATTGGCCCATCTTGGATTTTTCTAGGAATTAAAAAAAAAAAAAACATACTTCCTTTTTGTTTTGTTTTGTTTTTGTTTTTTGCATGAATCACAAAGCTACACGCTGACGGCTTCATGCAAGCAATGGTAACAGCTGGCAGGCCCTTGTGTCTGAATATCAATGCTTGAGCTGTGGACCGTGCTAGAGCCCGGATAAGTTATGCATCGTAGCGGCACCCTTAGGCCTCCATCAATTTAAGAAAACAATTTCAACCTGCTGAATTTCTTTGAGCCTCTCGTCCCTCCCCCCACAACCTGTTTCTTTCCCAATTTTCCTTTGTGCGAGAATAGTTCCTCCTTTCGGCCTGCGTGAACCCATTATTCATATTTGGGCACACACCTGGTTATGTTGCATGGTCCTATAGAAAGAGAGAAAACGTGTCCTCTGCCGGCACGTCTTTCTCGTTGGTGGGGGCAAGCGGTGATCTTACAAGGGAGCTGGGAGAGGATTTCTCGGGGCTGACTTCCTCATCGGTAAGCCTCGTTATCCTTAAGTCCTGGCGCGGCGCAGAGAAGAGGCACAAAAAAGACACCGCCATTCCCGCCTTGCTCTTTTGACTTGAGTTAAAGAACGTTATTGGCAGTTAAAAGGCAGAGTTAAGTGGCTGTCTCCAGGGTTTTTCTGTGTGCGTGTCGTGATTGCCCAGACAGATCAAGATTTCCTATAGCATGAGCCGCTCAATAAACGGACATTTTAGCTTCCGCATGAGCGCCAGGATGCATTTTTGGCACGAAATTCACGTCCTGGCTCGAGGAAAGCATTTCGTAGAAACGTTTAAGGAGGACATACGTAGGGCGAGACAAAGGAATCTTGCAAAATAAACAAGGAATCCGAAGACAAAACATGGAAGGAGCTTGCGTCTAAGGCATTATCTTTATTCGTTGATGAGGGTTACTCAGCTTTCCTAATGAACTTAACTTCCAGATCTTCAAAGTTTGAGAGCAGCTTGCCTCTTGCCGCATCTCCCTACAGATTGAGTTCTGGAGCACACTTCTCACTTACCATTTTATAATCTCTCTCTCTCTCTCTCTCTTTTTTTTTTTTTAACATTGCAGAAGTAGCGACTGTCATCACCCCCTCCAGATCCCTGCCATCAGGTCACCGCACTAAAACAAAATATAAAATCCAAACAGAAGAGACAGAAAAACAGGTCAGACGAGCCACTTCTTAAGAAATTTGCACCTTGGATTATCCGGGTCTGTAGAACAACGATTTAACTTTCAGCTGAAATTAGGGCTGCCAGATGGTTTAACCAAAAATACCAAACACGCTCCACCCCAAAAAACAAAAAAACAACTGGGGAGAAAATTCTGTTGAGGAGAAAAAAAAAGGGGGAGACCAAAGTTGTTGAGGAAAAAAAAGGACCCCGAGAGTTAAGCAAAAAAACTCAACAAAACCTCTCCAAACCCCCCCCCCCCAAACTAACACTTTTGAGGCTTTTTGGCTCTAACGGGCTGCTGGCAGCTGCCCACCATCTTGCTTCTCTGTGCCGGGCTGGAGAGCTCCCCTGCGGAACCCGGGAAGCACCTGGAATTTTCGCCTCCCGGCCGGGAACAATCAGAAAGTACCGGACACTTTTTCTGAATTTTTTTACCGGACAGGAGGCAAAAATTCCGGACTGTCCGGGTCAATACGGGACACCTGGCAACCCTAGCTGAAACAGTAGAATCCAGCTCACTTGAATAGACCCGTTTGTGTTCTTAGCATGCTGTTGGTTACGTAACATTCTGCCCTCAAATGACCCTTCCATACATAAGGGTCTGCAGGTTTCAGCCTACTTGTCTTGCCCATGTTTTGCCGCTTAAGGGTCTAGATGAAGCAATCCGTCGGGATGCAGCACATGCAAATGTTGGTATTTTTTTCCCCAACTGCTTTCACGTGGGATTAACAAAAAACGTTTTATTGCTGGGGAAGAAACATTTGAAAATGTTTAAGATGATCACAGGCAGGCATTACTCCCCATGCCCGAGACCGGTTCTTCTGTTGCTGTCTAGAAAACTCTTTGAAACGAAAACAGACTCAGCCCAGTTGGCAAAGGGCTTGATTCTAACTTAAGTACATCAATTTCACCCGGGTGTGACGCTGTTGACTTTAATGGGGTGGGTTCTGGTTTTGGCCCTAATCCAAACCC
Source organism: Pelodiscus sinensis (assembly GCF_049634645.1). Taxonomy (NCBI): domain Eukaryota; kingdom Metazoa; phylum Chordata; order Testudines; family Trionychidae; genus Pelodiscus; species Pelodiscus sinensis. The sequence goes on along the minus strand of NC_134726.1, from coordinate 37,442,101 downwards.
CGTAGAAGTCAATGAAATTCTCTTCACTCATTTTAACAGACTTTAGATCAAACCCTTTAGTGTAACGGCAAAGGACTTGGGCCCATTTATTCTCTGTGTTGTTAAATGGACACCATGAGGTTGAAATTGATTAAGGCCGGGTGTTGGCAGTTAGTTGTAATCATCCTGATAAAAGCTCTTACTCCTAGGGGGTAACAAATGACGTTCTTTGTAATCAGTCGTGCAACTGTTTTGCTTTATTTTTAAAAAACTTTGCAATGTAGCGACGCTTTGTGGGAGTGACTGGGGGTTTTAAATCGTTTAAAACAGCACTGTCAACCCTCGGTGTTTGCAAGTCACGAGACAGACCCCATGTAATCATGTGATTGTCTTTCAAAATCATGCGATTTAACACACAACATTTTTTATGTTTGCTTTCTGGCTGTTGGCCCTTTGAAATGCAGGGGGTTGAGAGTGTCTCAGCCACCACGAGGATGTAAAACTTAATCTTTTTTTTGACTACGAAAGCTCAACTTCTTGTGTCGTCACCTGACTCCAGGGGCTGGAGTTTTAAGAAAACTCTGAAACTCTAGTTTAAAAAAGTAGCAAACACTGCAGCGCTGCTGTTCGCTGAATCCTTATCGGGCGGGTTTAAATAATTTCTGCTGCACACTAAAGTGAGAGTCAACGCCAGCTAGTGCGCAACTGCGACACTTGTTTGTGTTTTCCATGCATTTGTGTGAATTTTGTGGGGTGTCACGAGTTGCGTCATGATTTTTCTGCTCTGACAATGAAAGCAGTGTTAGTTAATCTCTCTCTTTCTCTCAAATTTCCTGCGGGACGACAGAGTAATGTCATCCCGTCATCTGCGTCCTCATGCCGCTGCTGAGGTCAACTTTGGCGCCATCCCTTCTGGGCATGGGGTGCCCCAACTCCCGCCTCACACCTGGGGGCCTGCGCCACTGGGGAGGAACTGTTGGGTCTGGGTCTAGGGGTGTAAGCGACTAGCCACTCCCTACCCATCCCCCGCCTTGCTGCCTCTATCAGAGAGGGAAGAGGGGGGGGAAGCAGGAGCCGGTGCTGGGGGGAGCTGGCTTAAAAGCTGGTTCCCCCCAGTACTGTCCCCACAGGGGAGCAGGGGAGGCAGAACTGCCGTGGGGAAACGGCACGCGTGGGGACTGCTCTTCTGCCTTTTAAATACAGTGAGAGCCGCGGGCAGCTTTTACTACGTTTAAAAGGCAGCGGCACAGCCGGGATAGCGAGCGCCCCACCTCCCTCTTATGGACGAATCGAGACTTCGCTGGAAATTCCATCGACTAATCGATTAGCTAATTGATTGAAATGTAACATCCCTAGCTGGGTCCCCTCTGCCATCCAAGCCTGACGCCCCAGGCTGCCCCGGATCCCCCTGCCAGCTGAGCCCCCCTCCCCCCAGGCTGTGCCGGGTGCCCTCCATGCCTGAGCTGTGCCAGGTCCCCTCTGCCATCCGAGCTCCCCACCTCGGGTTCTCCTCCATACCCCCTCCGCCATCTGAGCACCACCCAGCCTCCTCACCCCTTCCGCTGAGACCCTGCACCCCCAGCCAGACGCCTACCCCCAACCCGCTCCTGCCCCCTTCCCCCTAGCCAGACACCTGCCCCCAGAGAGAGGGGTTTGGCGAGTGTAGCGAGCAGAGGGTGCAACCTCCTAGAAGTTATTTAAAATATTACCTACTCAGAGATTCATCCTCAACTCATGAGTTTTGTTTTTCTTCATTGTTCTGGGGTGGGGTGGGAGATGGGGGAGGGGCAGTTCAGTATGCAGTCTGGTCCGGGGAGAGAGGACAACCCCAACCCTCTCTCGTCGCAGCGGCTTCGGGCCAGGTAAGAAGCGCCCTGGCTGAGGGATGGACACACAGATACACTCTCTGAAATCTATAGTAGAGAGCTGGCCTGTTCTCCACCTCTGCCCCCTGCTGGCCCAATGCGGGTATAGCTGTTCTCGTCCTCATCTCTGGCCCCTTGCTGCCCCCCTGTGGTCATTTTCCACTGTAAGTATCCCTCCTACAAGACCCCTGCCTTTCCATGTTACGAGGAAACAATCCCATTCCAGGCACATCCCATTGTTCTGGCACAACCACACCCTGACCTGGCTTTAAGTTGTGATATGAGGAAGCGGCCTACCGCATCTGGTGATCCCGGCGCTTACTGTTAAGGAAGAATTCTTGAGCCCATGGTTGCACAGAGACATGGGCGGACAGACAAGAGGCATGGTCAGGGCCGGCCCACAATATTTTGGCACTTGAGGCAGGAAGCTCAAATGACGCTGCCATGCCCCCTCGCTTGGGCCAAAACTCTGAAAGGTCTTTAATTCTCTGGGTCCTAGTGGCACCCCCGCCACAGTCTGGCACCTGAGACGGCCGCCTCAGTTCGCCTCATGGTAAGGCCAGCCCTGGGCACGTTTCTAAAATATATAGCAAGATGTTACAGATAAGTTCCTAGATTATTAAAACCGAAAGAATTAAAACAATTCTCATGGACTCTTTGCACTTTATGCTGTTGCTGATGTTCTGCATTTCTCTGTTGGGAAAACAAATATGTACTAGCCAGTGTCACTTTGGCTTCTAGTCACTTGCTTTTCCAAATGTGCATGCTTTAGTCCAGCGCTTCCTCTCTGAATTGCAAACACTGACTTTATCAACTGCCCTTTTCTACCTCAAGACCATCCCAGAAATATTGGTCTTAAACGTTCTGAAAGCTTTTTCTTCTACAAAATATTAATTCTGGATCACATTTGTCCTGTGTCCCTGTACGAAAAGGACAATTGAAAAAGCAGTATTGAAAGAAAAGTTGGAACTGATTGTATGAAGTTCCGAATATTTGTCGTTCCCGTTTAACATGTGTATGAGTTTCGGGAACTCAACTGTTCCAGAAATCCAGTTTCTTAATTGTACCATGGATAGATGCAATACAACATTACTGTTTTAAACAGAGAGATAATATTGCAAACTATTCTTTTTGTCGTGATGACTTTGCGTTGATATATCCAAGCATACGTTCCCACCCATTGTATCTGATAACCTGAAGTAGTTATAATGATCCTTAAAGACAATAATGCCTTTATTAGCAGCAACACAATTTATTCTTGGAAAATACTGTGTGTGTGTGGGGGGGGGGGGGGGGGAGTTTCTCTAGACAGCTTTTACAAGTAAATAATGACAGGAAAGTGGAAAAGGCTAATGGATTTAGATGAAGCCTAAATGCAAATGGAATCTGTTACTTAAGACCGTTCAAAAGAGTTTTGAAATAGTAATTATAGGCACTCGGAGAAGGAAGTGGGCTGCACAGAGGAAGTTGGGGAGGAAAAGCACAAAAGTTAATTGGAGAACACGCTTAAAAGCTTATTTCTGACCCTTTCAGAAACTCTTCCCTGTACTAAGCTTGGGTGGGGATTGAAAACTTGGCTAATGAAAGGCCTGGTTTAATACCAGGATTTAGCACTAAATGGCTTTTCAAAGAGCTTTCAAAATCCGTCTGCTTACAAAGCTCATCAGCAACAGACTGAATCCCAGCTACAGAGACTGGGACTTTCCAGTTTAGAAAAGAGGAGACTGAGGGGGGATAGGATAGAGGTCTATAAAATCATGAGTGGGGTGGAGAGGGTGAATAAAGAAAAGTTATTTACTTGTTCCCATAATATAAGAACTAGAGGACACCAAATGAAATTAATGGGTAGCAGGTTTAAAACGAATAAAAGAAAGTTCTTCTTCACACAGTGCACAGTCAACCTGTGGAACTCCTTGCCAGAGGAGGCTGTGAAGGCTAGGACTATAAGAGAGTTTAAAAAAGAGCTAGATAAATTCATGGAGGTTAGGTCTATAAAAGGCTATTAGCCAGGGGATAGAAATGGTGTCCCTGGCCTCTGTTTGTCAAAGGCTGGAGACGGATGGCAGGACACAAATCGCTTGATCATGGTTTTTGGTCCACCCTCTCTGGGGCACCTGGTGCTGGCCACTGTCGGCAGACAGGATACTGGGCTAGATGGACCTTTGATCTGACTCAGTATAGCTATTCTTATGTTCATTCCCCATGCCCTAAAATGAAACAAAACAAAATACCAACCCCCCTTTTTTTCCGGCAGAAGATATGCAAATCACACTCCCATTTGCATATCTTCTGCTGATACTTCTTGTAGAAGAGGTTTTGCTGATAAAAAGCCCCGTGTAGACGGGGCCACTTGTCGGAAACCTCCCTTTTTCGCAAGATCCCTTATTCCTCAAAAAATGAGGTTTACAGGATCTTGTGAAAAAGGGATTTTTCCCCGACAAATGGCCCCGTGTACACGGGGCTTTTTATCGGCAAAACCTCTTCCACAAAATGGGAGGGGGAGGCAGAGTGCCAGCACCGGATCCCCAATGCTGAGAGCTCTTAGCCTTGGGCACTGGATCTAGGCAAGCCAGGGACTGCATCCGGCCCCCGGGCCTTATGTTCCCTGCCTCTGATTTAGAATAGTCTGGTCTAGAGTTACCAGATGTCTGGTACTGACCCGGACAGTCCAGTATTTTTGCCTCCTGTCCAGTAAAAAAATGCAGAAAATACCGGACACCTAAAATGTCTGGTATTTTCTGATTTCTTTTTCCCGGCCAGGAGGCGAAAATCCTGGGTGCTTATCTGGTTCCGCAGGGGAGCTGTCTGGCCCGGAGCAGGAAGACAAGATGGTGGTTTTTTGGGGCGGGGGGGGGGAGGGGGGAGGCGGTGTTCGGTATTTTTGGTTAAACCATCTGGCAACCCTAGTCTGGTCAAATACACAAAACTTGGTTCCTGCAAATATTTTCCTTGAACATTTGTTGTTTGGGAGTCACTGGCCCAGGAAAGCTGCCATGCGCAAATGTTCCTGGAAAGCAAAGGCGAAAGGGGACGCAGATGTCTTGTCATCGCAACACGCTGTCAAATTGGATGAAATATTCAGGGAAAATATTTGCCTCTCTTTGCCAAGCAGTGGGACGGACGCGGTTCCAAAGCGCAGAAATCCCAGCACCGTCATGAGTGTAAAATTTTTATTTGCAACACAGAGCAGGATGGGAGGGGGAGAGGAGCTTTATTCCTCCGTCAAAAAGAGCTGTGAATTTTAACACGGAGAATTGATTACAAGCAGGAGAGAATTACATTAATGTAGTCACTTGTCACTGGGGTCTTATTAGTAATCGTCACTCATTAGCCGGGCGAGAATAAGTGTGTGACCTTGCTAAGCAGCCTGCCTGTTGGAAGGACCGACCATTCTGGGATTGATTTACTCCGCAGAGCCGACCATACGCCGCGTGGTGTGTTCGTGTCCTGACATGCATATGCAGCAGGTGTATTTGCCGCTCTAATGAAGAATTAGCAATCTCTTAACCTGTCACCGTTTGTACTCGCGTCGGTCGCTCAGCTGGGGGAGGGAGCAGGTGGCTTGGACGTGCACCATATTGCGCAGAAAGGAGGCGCGGGTGAGTGATGGGAAGGCAGAAGAAATCTGACAGATACGGTCCCCGTAGGGCAAATCATGTTTCCTTCTCGTCTCCGTGTCTTGGGGGCGGTGTAGGGACCTGGCTGCGGCAGGCTGATGGTGCATGGGGGGGAGGGGAGGCAGCATTTTGGGAGCCTGTCTGGTGTGTCCGTCCTCTGCCCGTGCGGCTGAGCTGTGAGAGTTCTCTGAACCCCAGGATTGCTGAGGATGGGGGGAATCACGGAGGCTGGGACAGTGGTCCATTCTACATCCCAATTTCCGCCGGAGCTTGGTGGCTCTCACCATTGTGCAACCTGTTCCCTTGGGCTCAGGGCAGAATTGACCCTGGTGTGACTTTCCCCTTGAGCCTTCTCTGGCCCCTTTCGCCCAAAGTGGGCCTCGCCTCAGCACTCACCACCGAACATGCCCCCTCCCCCTCCCACACTGTCTCCCTGGGAGGCCGGTGACTAGTCTCCCCTTTCACAGACCAACACATCGAGGCACGAATGTCACTTGCCCAAGATCCCTTGCAAGGCCTGAGACAGATCTGGGACTTGCCAGCCAAGGATTCTTGTTTGCCAAGCTCGAGTTGAGCCACTAGGCAATGCTGCCCCAATAGTGGGTTTACAGGGGTGAGGAACCTTTTTTGAGTCAGGGGCCTCTGACCCACAGAAAAATCAGCGCAAAAAAAGTCATTGACGCGGCTCCCGACTGAGGAGGAGAAAGACTGGCGCCTGGGCAGGGAGGCCTTACCATGACTGTGCCCGACTGTGGAGGGGCGCCATTAGGACCCAGAGTGTAGAAAGTTTTGGCCCAAGCGAGGGGGCAGGGGGGCATCATTTGAGCTCCCCGCCTCAGGTGCCCAAATGTTGTGGGCCGGCCCTGAACCTGGGAGAAGGGGGCCCAGCATACTGCATTTGGTGTGGGGGGCTGGAGCGCCAGCATGGGCTTCCCAATGCTGGGGGGGCTTTGAGCCTGGGGGGCCGGATCCAGGCAAGCCAGGGGCCACATCCGGCCCCCCTCGGCCGGAGATTCCCCGCCCCGGTTTACAGCTTTGGATTTGCGATGATCCTTTCTTGCCTTGCCTCTGCCCTCACCCCGGCTGGCGGGGTTACCTGGAACTAAACCGACTCTGAGCTGGGCCTGCGTCCCGTGGTGGGCAATATTTAACGTCCTCGCGGCACGACGACGGAGAGACGCGTTTTGTTTCCTTCTGGCTCTTAGCAACATGCTGCCTTGTCCAACGGGCATCGTGCGTCTCTCTCTAAGTGCATCCGCTGGGGAGGGTGCCGGGGTGCCGTCCTCGGCCCGTTGCCCGTCGGTCCGGTTGTAGAAATGTGCGTGTTTCAAATGCCCGATGGCACGCCGATGCAGCGTTGTTGTTTCTAATCTCCCCCCGGGGCCTTCCAGACGCCCTGTAATTCCCAGTGATGAGTTATCGGTGTCAGCGCCCCATGGAGGACTTGTCAGTATTGATGGGCCTGGGAGCCAGCCCTCCCGTCACCGGGGGCTGCGAAAGCCGTCGGAAGAAAGCTCAATACGTGTAATTGATCAGGCGCTGGACTCTGAGCTCTCCAGCACGTCAGCGCCCGGCCCCTCATGACTTACACTTGTCGATTGATGCTCGGGGTTTGGGAGGGAGCCGTTGGCAGCCGATTCGGTCCCTGGCCAATAAACCGCTGTCCATTTGCGCCGCCTGCTCACCGAAAGTGGCAGGCGAGGGTCTCCCGGGTTATTGATGGCCACGCCGCCCTTTTCATGGACTGTCCTGACCTTGCTCGCGTTCGCCTGCCAATTCCCTTCCCCGGCGTGACACCTCAGTGGGGGGCGTGTGGGGACTGTGTCGGAGCAGATTGTTTTCCCCGGTGAGAACCGACGCTGCTTTCTCTGGCTGCTTTTCTGTTTCAGCAAGTCCTGTTCCAAAGCCGCACAAACGGCGGGGAAGCATTCGAGGGCCACTGCCAAGTCTCGTAGGCTTGGTGGAAGGAAAGAAACGTTCGTTTCAATGAAAACCCTTTTTTGGGGAGGGAGGAGATTTAAACATTCCCCTGCCGTGTTGGGAACCTTAACATGAAAACAGCTTGCATCCGCTCGGGCTGATATTTGGAAGTGAAATTGACTATCCAGGCAAAGTGAAGCCAATTGATTTTACTTTGAGTCGAAGGTGAATGAAGTGCAGAAAGCGAGCAAGCAGCTTGCAGACCGGTTCTGAGTTACTAAGCAGGAAATGAAAGTTGGTCACAGGAGGCCTGGTTCTCCCCTGACATGCACCCGATTCTGTCACTTGCTTCTGGGCAACAGGGTGTAAAATGTTACCAGATCAGAATGCACGCGTGTTGCAGAAAATGTTATTCATTTCCGTTATGGACGTATCTTGGTAAAGTGGAACCTCAGAGTTACCAACACGTCAGGAATGGAGGTTGTTCGCAACTCTGAAATGTTCGTAACTCTGAACAAAAAGTTTTAAAAGTTTAAAGCGGAACAAAGCAGCTTGAGACAGCTTTGAAATTTTACTATGCAGATGAAAAATGCTGTCCCCCCCCCTTTTTTAGGAGTTTACGTTGAACACAGTACTGTATTTGTGTGTTTTTGTTTTTGGGTTTTTTGGTTTTTTTTTTTTTGCTGCCTCCTGATTACGTCTTTCCGGTTCCGAATGAGATTTTGGGTGGATCGGTCAGTTTGTAACTCTGGGGTTCATAACTTGGAGGTTCTGCTGTACCATAATCTGGGATTAGGGCCCCGTGGTTGAGGCAGACAAGTAACAAAGAAGAGGGTGTCTGCCTGGCGAGTGTATGTGACGGCTACAGTTGCAGGTGAGAATCCTACTCAACTCTCTAGCACTGTATGATGTTGACTAGAATGGACCGTAGTTGGATTTTAGCTACATGGATGTCGGTTCTCTCGGGAAGTTGTGCTATTTATTTACAGTGGCGTGTCACTGACAGGTTCTGACTTGTTGGTCAGGATTTACTGTGAACCTCCTGGGACTTTAGTCTCAAGTTATTACTTATTTAATATTTACCAAGCATCATTAATGCGCACGGGGCTCTGCAGAGATCAGAAAGACTCTTGTTAGGGTTGGTCCTGCCTTGGGCAGGGGGCTGGACTCGATGACTTCCTGAGGTCTCTTCCAGCCCTAGGATTCTAGGATTGTTATCCAGTGTGGCCTTGCGTGTTTTTACACATTCTGATCTGCCTTAGCCTTCTGCAGGATGGCCTGGACTGAAGGCGGGTTGATTTTATTGGCTGTCAGACAGGTTTTGTTTCAGAGCGAGATGTCATTTGAGTTGATTGCATGGCTCGCCGCCTTTCCCCGGCTCTTCCTTCATTACACCATCCACACACATCTCGAGTAGACCGGTGGGGAACGCAGATGGCGATCCAAGCTGCCTGCAACCCCGCAGCCGAATGGGGCCAGGAAATGTTCTGCCAGCGTAGACGTTGTCAGCTGTATTAAGCCCCATTTGAAAGGACGGAGCTCAATCCTGCAGTTTAAACAGGGGCTCATCAGATTTTTCTACCTGGATGGTAAATACAGATGCGACCTCCATAGTCCGGATTTCCATAGTCCAGCAACCTCTGTGGTCCGGCATCCCTGGGGTGCTCCCGGGCTGCAGCAGTCACAGGGAAAAGTCAGGCCTGTGCTTAGCAGCTCCCCCCCAACCCTCCCAGAGCAGAGAGGCCGGCCTTAGTCTGGCAGATTCTCTGATCTGGGACCAGTCAGGTCCAGAAGTAGGCACGACCTGTCGTTTATTCCCAACGTATACCAGCACCTGATCCAATTCGACTTGCTAAGGGTTCTGTGCTGCTCATAGCTCCTTGCTGCGATTTCAGGTTCCAACCAGGTCACCTCTGTTTTGTGTTACTACCAGAAGTGCATGAAAGGCACACGCAGTCTAAAGTCAGGTGGCCATGCTTATTCATTTGCATGTTGCTACCCACAATGCCTTGCAAACTCCCACTTAATCTCGGAGCAGGTGCCTTGTGGTAGATCTCTACTATCCTTTGTATAGTACATTTCACCCCCCCCCCCCCTCCGAATTTTCTTAATTTCAATCAGCTCAATGGAGAGCATCTCAGGTCTCTGATTTTATTTCTTGTGCGTTATTAATTAAAAGTGACTCTTGCACTCTGTGAAAAGTCGTCGTTGGCTGACTCAGCACTTCCTGTTTTCTAATTAATTGGCAGGTCTTTTTTAAACGCCCATTTCCTTTCAGCCCGTGTTCTCTATTTGGTCTCAACCATCTCAGCTCCTGCCCAGACTTCTTTAAATCAAGTTATGGGAGAACCTACAGAGACTTCTGTTTGGACGATCAGCCAAAATTTACTTGTGCAAGAACGCACGTGTAGTGTAGACGCGCTGCAAGTTTTTGCACAAGAACAGCCGTTCTTGCGCAAAAAGCCTGTAGTGTAGACGTAGCCACTGATTTTTTTTCCTATCACAATCCACTGACACAGAGAGAACAGATTTCTTTCTTTTGTCACCAAAAATAAACTAATATCTTGGGCATAGGCAACCAAAACAGAAGAAACAACATTCACTGACATGGATTCATTAAGTTTCTGTAGTTAAAATTCATTTTCTTTATTTAGCTACTATTTTATCTCTTTTCTTTGTTCCGAAAAAGAAGCTGCTCTCTACTAAGACATGCTTAGTAAGGTAACTGCATCTGATTACCTCCTGGTCTGATCATCGAAAAAGGTGATCTCCTGAGAGAAGAACGTAAGGACAGCCAGACTGGGTCAGACCAAAAGTCCCTTTAGCCTAGTAGCCTGTCGGCTGACAGTGGCCAATACCAGATGCCCCCGAAGGAGGGAGCAGAACAGGAAAGTATCAAGTGATCCCTCCTCTGTCATCCATTCCCATCCTCTGACAGAGGCCAGGGACACCATTCCTATCTGTCCTGGCTAATAGCCTTTGATGACCCTAACCTCCATGAATTTATCTAGTTCAGATTAATCAGCGACCTGAGATGCTTTGCATTGAGCTTATTGAAATTAAGAAAATGAGGAGGGGGGTGAAATGTACCAGAGATCTACCACTAGCACCCGATCCGAGATTAAGTGGGAGTTTGCAAGGCATTGTGGGTAACAACCTGCAAACGAATACGCATGGCCACTTGACCGCAGAATGTGTGCGCCTTTTAGGCAGTTCTGGTAGCAACAAAAAATGGATGTGACCTGCTGGAACCCAGAGTTTTCTGGGGAGATTTTTGGTGTTTCCAGCTTCTGATCTCCCCTGAAAATACCAAACAATTGTGCTTTGATTTGTTTGTCCAAAGAGCGTCAAACCTCAAAACGGAAGACGGCTGTTGAGATTGGTTTGGGCCAGGTCCAGTGTCTTCCTTCCATCCTGCTTTCAGAGTCCAAACTCTTCCAAGACCATCCCTATGTTGACGGCATCCTATTAGTTCCTAAGCCCTGGACGTTGCTGAATTCTCACTGAGAAGCCAACATTGCTCACCACAGATTATAAGGTCCAATCCAAGCCCAGTAGAGCCAGTTGGAGTCTTTCCAATGACTCTGGTGGAGGCAGAATCCAGGTCTGGTTCTCAGCTGTCACCGGGCAGTCTTTCCACTGGGGTCCGTACGGCTGCTGCTTTACACCAGTTGAAGATCAGGTGCGTTGGATTTCCAGGCACGGCAGCTGGGAGGTGTAATTCCCAGCTCGGATAGGCATTCGCACGCTTGCTCTGCTTCATCTAGTGTCTGAAATTAGCAACATGGCCGAGGGAGCAGCTAATGCCGGCCACCCAAGTAGAGTCCTGATTGACACGCTCCCCACCCCATGTATGTACCGGCAGCAAACCCAAGCCCCCTCCTTTGCTGCCGATGCCACATTTGAGCAGAGCGAGTGTGTAAGTCTGTCCCTGCTGGGAATTACACCTCCCCTCTGCTGTGTAGACAGACCTTAAGGGAGCTGATTCTGCTCTGATTTACACTGGAGTGTGAATCTGGAGTGACACCATTGATTTACACTGGAGTGTGAATCTGGAGTGACACCATTGATTTACACTGGAGTGTGTATCTGGAGTGACACCATTGATTTACACTGGAGTGTGTATCTGGAGTGACACCATTGATTCACACTGGAGTGTGTATCTGGAGTGACACCATTGATTCACACTGGAGTGTGAATCTGGGGTGACACCATTGATTCACACTGGAGTGTGAATCTGGGGTGACACCATTGATTCACACTGGAGTGTGAATCTGGGGTGACACCATTGATTCACACTGGAGTGTGAATCTGGGGTGACACCATTGATTTACACTGGAGTGTGTATCTGGGGTGACACTATTGATTTACACTGGAGTGTGTATCTGGAGTGACACTATTGATTTACACTGGAGTGTGTATCTGGAGTGACACCATTGATTTCCAGGTGGTTGTTCTGGATTAACAGTGGAACAACTGGAATCAGTCCATGGTACAAAGTTGTTAATAATTGTGAACAATTAACAGTTAATAAATAAAAAATAATAAACAACAAATAAAGAACATCAGAATTTGGCAAAGCAACGCAGCAGCTGCTGAAGTTGTTTCAAACTACAGAGTCCCAACGGTTGTCACAATCGGTCTGGACAGAGTCTTGGAGTTTGGTGTTCTGGTTAATTTCCCAACATACAAATGAAAGGGAAGGCTGGTGGTCCATTGTAATGTGTCCCTCGCCTCATCTCTGGGTATGTTTGGCTTGATTCTGATCTGGTTCTAAGGCAGGTGCAAGAGCCAGGTGTTAAAAAACTTCACTCCGAACCAAACCAAACCAAACCAAACCAAACCAAACCAAACCAAGAGGAACTCTGGAACTGATTAAGGGGGGGGATTCTGTAGCCTTTGATTATGTGATATAACAGAGTAAGGACTCATCGCAGGCGGACCAGGGCCCTGTGCTTTCAGAAATAGTTTGCAGAGGGTGAGTTACTGAAGAGCTAACGTGATCAAGTATTTCAGTGCGTCAACACCACATTTAGCATTAACTGTCTCCCCTCCCCCGATGCCTACTTTTCCCCTCGTGGCACGTGAACGGAATAGAAATCTGCTGGGTTAGGGGGCTGGACTGTTGGGAAATGGGGATGGGCCGATGGGCAGTTTCCATCCCAAATGCAGGTTTTTCTTGTGGCAGGGATGACTTGGTCCTGTCCTTGTCAGCCATGTACAGGTTGGACCTTCCTGGTCTGACACCCTTGGGATCTGACCGGTGCTGGTTGAGGAATTTTGCTGGACCAGGAGAGATCATATCTGGACCCCCTGCTCCCAGCCCTGGACCAGTGCCAGCTGGATCCCTTCCTGCTCCCAGCCCTGCTGTCCGGTCAGTCCCTGCCCCACCTTCCGTGCCACACCAGACAGCCCAGCTCCAACCCAGTGCGCCAGGCTCTTACGCTGCTGGACAGCTCCACTAGGATGTCCTGGGCTCCTGCAGCCCAGCTGGGTCGTGCCAGGCAGCCCAGCTCTGAGGGCTTCTGGCCTTGCTGCTGGCAGCTTGCTGCTCTGCCAACCTCCTGGGCTCTTAGCCACTGGTCCTTTACTGGGACTCTCTGGTCCTGGAACATCCATGGTGCTGCTGGATCAGCGAGTCCTGGTTTACAGAGGTTCAACCTGTAGATCCTTGGTTACATGCAGGAATTCTTCAGGCGTCAGAACCCGCCTTGGAGCCAGCGCCAGGACGCCGGACACGTGATGTCACTTGTTCTCTTTGAACTGGTTGCTTTGCCGCTATTTGAGCATGCTGTTAAATTCCCAGTTGCAGTCCAAATGCTGCCTGCAGCAAGGATCCCGTAGAAATAGGCTGCTCCGGCCTTCTTTCACCTCCCCGTATCAGTCACTTGGGTTTCTCCTGCCCTGCCACAGCGGGTCTGTCTCCCACTTGTGTCACATGGCACTCGGAGGGCTTTTTCATATGATGTACGGGGCTTGCAAAGTCCTCCACTCTGAGTTCTCGGCAGGCAGGTCTGTCGTCCCGACAGCGCCGTAGAAAGAGGCCCCCCATTCAGCCAGCTGAAATACACGACCGAGCAGTTTCCACAGCCACCTGAGAAGTGTCGGATGATTTATGCTGTTATTAAAAGGCTATCGGAAGAGGAGAGAAGATTTGTCCCGTCTGCCTATGCAATCCAGGCCTGACCCTAACACCCCAGATCCTGACCTGTGAAATACCCAGGCAGGCCGTCAGGCGTACAGCTCGCTTGGAGAGACCCCCACACATCTGGTAGCACTTGGCCTGATACTTAAGCCGGCGCACAGTGTGTAATTAAGTGTAATATACTCCCGGCCCCCAGATCTTTTTGAAGGAAGGATCCAGGGGCCTCATGAAAACTGAACGAGTGGCCAAGTCAATCCGAGTTAAATGTCCAGCTGGGCATTTGACGCGAGCACGCTGCCAGGACTGGCTGGGAGGAGAGAGTTGCTTTGCGGGGCAGCTGCGATTGCTCAGCTGGGAGAGGATTCGATACCAGCGTCTTCAAACCGGGATGCCTGTATTTGGGGACCTCAATTTCGTTCTATAGCGGAAGTTCAGAAAAGGGCAACAAAAATGATGAGGGGTTTGGAACGGGTCCCATATGAAGAGAGATTAAAAAGGCTGGGACTTTTCAGCTTAGAAAAGAGACTAAGGGGGGATAGGTTAGAGGTCTATAAAATCATGCCTGGTGCGGAAAAAGTGAATAAGGCAAAGTGATTTACTTGTTCCCATAATATAAGAACTGGGGGTCACCAAATGAAATGAATAGGCAGCAAAAGGACTTTTTCTTCACACAGTGCAGAGTCAACCTGTGGAACTCCTTGCCAGGGGATGTCGTGAAGACTGGGACTTTAACAGGGTTCAAAAAAGAGCTAGATAGATTCACGGAGGTGAGGTCCATCAATGGCTATTAGCCAGGATGGGTAGGAATGGTGTCTCTGGCCTCTGTCTGGAAATGGATGACAAGGGAGGGATCACGTGAGGATTCCCTGTTCTGTTCACTCCCTCTGGGGCACCTGGTATTGGCCACTGTCAGCTGGGCTGGATGGACCTTTGGTCTGACCCAGTCTGGCCGTTCTTATGTCCTTATGCTTTTCCAGAGGGGCTCAGCCCCTGTCTCTTCCTGTTGGCCGGGTGCATTTGGAGCAAACATAGATGGGAAGCAAAATCCTCAGCTCTTAACTCTCTTCTGCTGAGGCCTTGGCCTGGTTCAGGGTAACGGGTAGGTGTCCGTACGTATCGCTGCTCGCTGTTCGCTTTTGTCAGCCTGGAGAGGCCTGTATAGAAGATCTGAGCAATAGGTTGTTAGCACTTAATGGCGATTTTTGATGGTACAGGTTGGACCTCCCTGGTCCAGCCGCCTCGGCTCCTGACTGGTCCCGGAAGAGGGATTTTACCAGAGTAGGTCGAGGTTAGCTGGTCACCTGCGCGTGCGCTGGTTTGCTGCCGTGTCAACATCAAATGAGCGGCGTTAGTCTGGAGAAAAAAATCCATTGCAGGAAACAAGAGCAGTGAGGAAAGGAGGCAAGAGACGATCAGCGTGGTGGAATGGAGCTCACACAAGGTACACAGCCTTATTGCTGTTAGATAAGGTGCTGGGGAGGCCTCAGCTAGACCAGCGGTCTTCAGACTAGGGGGCACGACCCAGCCCTGGGTTGCACCATGTCAAGCCCTGGCTCACCTTGCTGTAGGGGGCCCCAGTGGCTAGTGGAGGCGCTAAGGCAGGTTTCCTGCCTGTCCTGGCACCACGGACCACACTGCATCCTGGAAGAGACTAGCAGCAAGTCTGGCTCCTAGGCGGGGGGAGGAGGGGCTTATGGGGCTCTGTGCGTTACCCCCCACCCCGAGCTCTGGCTCCACACTCCCATTGGCTAATTCCTGGCCAATGGGAGCTGGGGGCGGGTCTGTGCCTGCGTGCCTCCACCTCGGAGCCAGACCTGCTGCTGCCTGTCTCCGGGATACAGTGTGGTCCGCGGTGCCAGGACAGGCAGGAAACCCACCTTAGCACCTCCACTAGTCACTGGGTCCCCCTACAGCAAGGTGACCCAGGGCCTGCCATGGTGTGACCCATGTCCCCTAGTTTGAAAACTGCTGCTCTCCGGTATAAATTAGCAGGTTCCATTGGCTTCGATGGTATTTTGCTGATTTACACCAACGGAGCATCTGGGCCTCCGTGGGTCTGACTCGGGGAGGGAGACAGACTTTCCAGGCCCCTGGGCCAGGAGGGGAGGGGCCCGGCGTGACAGTCTCAGAAGGGGCGGGGCCTCGAGCAGAAGGGGCGGGGTTGGGAGCAGCCAGCCCTTAGCGCTACCCAGACCACGCCTCCTGGCACTCAGGCTGTTTAAAGGGAAGAGGTGGCGGCTGGAGTTGAACTGCCCTGGGGCAATTGCCCTTTTGCCCCCCACCAGCAGGTCTGGTTTGACTCAAATGGCCCACGAGGCTTTGTAGCAAAGACCCCTTTCCGCTGTGTCCGCATTGTCCTTGTTGGTGAAACCAGCTGCAGCCAGCCCCAGGCCTGAGAATTAGCATGGAGCCGGGCTTGGAGGGAGAGGGGCAGGACGGAGGGGCACGTGTTCAGAGAACAGAGGGGAAGCCGGGGGCGGTGGGAGAGGATAAAAGCGACATATGTTGAATCCGAGGGATGGCGAAATGCAGGCCAGATGGCTACGGATCCAGAGAATTTGTTGAACAATTTGTAAGATTTTCGCTCTGCGGAGCAAGATCACAGGGACCCGTCCTCTGCTTCTCTGCCCTTGGGACTGGCTCCCGGGCTACCAGCTTTCATCCTGCGGCTGCTCGGCAGTGGGGATTTTTTCACCGGCTTCAGAAACGGGAGGCACTGTCAATATTGGCTGTCTCTTTGGGAGAGTGTGCCTGCCTGCCTGCGTGTTCGTCTGTCTGTCTGTTCAAAAACTCCTCCTACACGGTCAGAGCGAGGATCATCCACAGGGTAGGCAGCTGCCTCTGATCATCCCGTAAAAGCGAGGTCAGGGTAGGGTTGTGCCAGGCTGGTGGGATGTGCCTGGAATGGGATTGCTTCTCAGAGAGAAAAGAAAGAGAATCGCCAGGAAGGTGAAAGAGGCTGGCTGGGGCAGCCCTGCCCCCCATCCAGGACTGCCCAAGCCTCCTGCCCCCCAGGGGTCCTTTAGTGAGGGTGGGGCAGTTGAAGCATTGGTGGCCGTTCCCCTTCATCAGGGAGCGAGGGGAAAGTGCACAGTTTGCTGCCTCGCTCACTCTGCCTGGGAAGTGCCGGGGGCAGATGAACCTGGGCCTGCCCCAGCCAGGGCACATGCACCCCTGCCCCGGATGTGTCCACGGAGAGGCGCTTCTCACCTGCTCCCAAGCTGCTGCGGTGAGATAGGGCTGGGGTTGTCCTCTCTCCCTGGGGACGGTCTACATATGAAACCCCTCCTCCCCACCCCAGAGCAATCATAGACTCCTAGAACGGGAAGGGACCTCGAGCGGTCATCGAGTCCAGCCCCCCGCCCTCACCGCAGGACCCAGCACCATCTAGATCGGGGTGGTCAACCCGTTAGAGACAAAAAGAGCCAAAATCGTGGTGGACACGGCACAAAGTTGTTGAGCAAAAAAAAAAGAAAAAGGGGGGGGGGGGCCCAGCCACTGCCCTTTCAAATACTGTCTAGACCATCCCTGCCAGGTGTCTGTCCAACCTGCTCTTCAATCTCTCCAGTGATGGAGATTCCACAACCTCCCTGGGCAACTTATTCCAGCGTTTCACCCCCCTGGCAGGAAGTTTTTCCTAATGTCCAACCTCAACCTCCCTGGCTGCAGTTTAAACCCCTTGCTTCTTGTCCTGTCCTCAGAGGCCAAGGAGAACAACCTTCCCCCTCCTCCTTGTGACACCCCTTTAGATACCAAACTAAACAAGCCCAGTTCCTCCAGTCTTGCCTCCTAGCTCATGGTCTCTAGACCTTTAATCATTTTTGTTGCTCTTCTCTGGACTTTCTCCAATTTCTTCATGTCTTTCTTGAAATGCGGAGCACAGCAGGGCCGTCCTTAGCCATAGGCAGAATAGGCAATTGCCTAGGGCACCCGTATTTCTGGGGCACCACTCTGCCGGGACCAACGGGAAGCAGTGGGGCATGTGTAAGCCGGGGCTAAACTGCTGCTTGCTATCAGCCAGCTAAAAGGAGAGAGCTGCCCTGTGGGTGGGTGTGCTCACTCCAAGGGTGCGTCTAGACTGGCAAGATTTTGTGCAAAAGCAATTGCTTTTGCGCAAAAACTTGCCAGCTGTCTACACTGGCCGCTTGAATTTGCACAAGAGCACTGACTTTATGTACAAAATCAGTGCTTCTTGCGCAAATACTTTCATGCTCCCGCTCGGGAAAAAGCCCTCTTGCGCAAGAGGGCCAGTGTAGACAGGGAAAAACTGTTTTGCGCAAAAAAGCCCCGCTGGCTAAAATGGCGATCGGGGCTTTCTTGTGCAAAATCGCGTCTAGACTGGCCACGGATGCTTTTGCATAAAAGCACTTCGGGTACGTCTACACTGCATCCCTAGTTCGGACTAGGGATGCAAATGGAGACAACCGAAGTAGTTAATGAAGCGGGGATTTAAATATCCCGCGCTCCATTAACATAATCTCACCGGCGCGCTAGTTCGAATCACAGCTGATTCGAACCAGGAAGTGCGCGCCGGGACGCGTTAGTTTGGACTAAAGCCCTTAGTCCGAATTAATGTTACTCCTCATTTTTAGTCCGAACTAACGCGTCCCGGCGCGTACTTCCTGGTTCGAATCAGCTGTGATTCGAACTAGCGCGCTGGCAAGATCATGTTAATGGAGCGCGGGATATTTAAATCCCTGCTTCATTAACTACTTCGGTTGTCTCCATTTGCATCCCTAGTTCGAACTAGGGATGCAGTGTAGACGTACCCTTCTTGTGCAAAAGCATCCGTGCTAATTTAGACGCGCTTTTGCGGAAATACTTTTAACGGAAAAACGTTTCCGTTAAAAGTATTTCCGCAAAATCATGCCAGTCTAGACGCAGCCCCATTGTTTAGCCCTGTAAGATAATTAACTGTTGACTGTTGATACGTAAATACGGCTCATGCCAGGAGGGGGAAAGAATCCGAGGTGTGGTTATGTAAATCCAATTCAGCCAGAGCTGATGGAGGATCAGTGTTGGAATGGAATGTGGTGTATTGTAACTAATTTGGGGCTGTAGTGGGGGTCCCTAATCATGCTACCCCTAAATGTGGGAACTGTAAAATATGACACCAGTGCTTGCAGGAGAGACACCATCACTGTAAGACGTCTCAGAGGAACAAGCCTCCCCCCCCCCCGCCAGAGTTGAGTGAACTGAGGGGGGGAGCGCTTGAAGGCTGAGTCAGCCTGCTTCATGCCTACCAGGTGTGAGCTGTAAGACTGGCCCAACCTGCCTCTTTCCCCCGGACAGACCTAAAGCAGACTCCATGGCTATGTCTACACTCGTGGCTTCTTGCACAAGTATGGCAGTTCTTGAGCAAGAATCCGCAGAGCATCCACACTGCCCACCTGCTCTTGTGCAAGAAGATTTACATTCCGGCGTGGTAAGAGAGGGCTTCTTGCACAAAGGGCTATGCTCTTTTTTAACAGGTGTAAGCCCTCTTGCGCAGGAGCTCTTGCACAAGAGGGCAGTGTGGATGCTCGGCAGGGATTTCTTACGCAAGAAACCCCTATGGCTAAAATGGCCATCAGAGCTTTCTTGCGCAAGAGAGCTTCCACACGGCCATGGATGCTCTTGTGCAAAAGCACAGCTTGCACATGGCAATGTGGACATGTTCTCGTGCAAGACTTTTTGCACAAGAACCCTTGCACAAGATGTTCTTGTGCAAAAAGCCGCTAGTATAGACATAGCCCATGAGGAGTCTTTTTGCTAGTCCAGTGGAAGCTGGAATCTTTTGCCAGCCTAGGTGGTGGCTAAAGAGTTGAAATCACTGGTTTGGCCGGGAGCCAGACCCATTGCAGCCAGTGGAGCGGCCGGTGGGAATGACTGGCAGGCGGCCGGCGGAGCGGCCAGTGGATTACAGGAGCAGCACAAAGGTGGTCTAGTCTCAGGTTCAAGGAGGGGAGTCATCTGGATGATGTGTCCGGATTTGCACTGACTGGACTGAGCTGTAAGTGGGGTGTCTGAAGTGGGGTACGGAGAAAGTTTGGGTAAGTGAACTCTGCTGTGGTATTTTCCCATGTCATTAAAAGTTTCTTTTCTACTCAGACTCTGTGTTTGCGAGTGAGGAAGCATTGCCTCTCAGAAGTGCCCAGGGCTGCGTGAATTTCTCAGGCTACTGGGTGGGCGCTCATTTTGAATTATGGCCCCATCCTCCAAAGCACATGCAACCCTTCCCAGCTTGGTATCAACTGCAGACTTAATAATCATCCTCTCTATGCCATCTTCTTAATCGTTGATGAAGATATTGAACAGAATCGGTCCCAAAACAGACCCCTGCGGAACTCCACTTGTTATGCCCTTCCAGCATGACTCTGAACCGTTAACCGTTCTCAGAGAGGAGTTATTATCCAGCCAGTTATACACCCACCTTATAGTAGCCACATCTACGTTGTATTTGCCTAATTTATTAATAAGAAGATCACATGAGACCGTATCAAATGCCTTACTAAAGTCTAGGCATGCCACCTCCACCGCTTCTCCATTATCCATAAGGCTTGGTATCCTATCAAAGAAAGCTGTCAGATTGGTTTGACGTGATTTGTTCTTTACAAATCCATGCTGGCTGTTCCCTATCACCTTATTTTCTTCCGGATGTTTGCAGACAAATTCCTTAATTACCTGCTCCATTATCTTTCCTGGCACAGAAGTTAAACTGACTTGTCTGTAGTTTCCTGGGTTGTTCTTATTTCCCTTTTATAGATGAGCCCTAGATTTGCCCTTTTCCAGTCTTCTGGAATCTCTCCCGCTGTCCATGATTTTTCAAAGATGATCGCTAAAGGCTCAGTCTAGTCTATATATAAAGCCCAGCCTCTTCTGGGACGCAGGAGACAGGGTTGAAGAAGAACGACCCCTGCACGCGAGGCTGAAGGGTGCTGTAGAGGCACCGGGGATAAACTGGCATCTTCTATGAAGTGAATATTCCCATGCGGCCGGCCCTGATCCTAGCCAGGAGCAACACTCTGCCGGGTCGCCCTGAGCATCACGGCTGCGAGGCCTCTGGGCTGGGTTCTGAGCTCACTTGGCCTGCTCCACCTGACTGACCCTGGTGAACGTGCAATTGGAACCAGGAGAAATGGAGCCGTGCTGGTGAATCCGTGCAGGCTCGCCAGTGTAAAACCGGAATAAGGGTGATCGGACTCTGGCCGCTTGACGTTAGTGCAGAGAGTCCCAATTCTCACTGCCCTGAGATCAGGATCTGGCTCCGCAGGGGGGAGAGGTTAAAATCTCCTCAGGGTCCTTGCCAATCTGCATTCTTTCAGTCTCCAATAGCTACTGTCCCACTTCTGGGGGTTGGGGGGAGCCAGCTGTAGCAGCCAAGGCCGGGTTCAGTATCAAGGGGTTCTTCTCCCTCCCTCCATCACAGAACTGGCTCAAGCCCCCTTCCCGCACCACCCTGGGTGCCTCTGCCAGTCGATGCTTCCCCACTTGCCAGCACAGTCTGGCTGTGTCTAGACTGGCCAGTTTTTCTGGAAAATCAGCCGCTTTTCTGGAAAAACTTGCCAGCTGTCTACACTGGCCGCTTGAATTTCCGCAAAAGCACTGACTTCCTACTGTAAGAAATCAGTGCTTTTTGCGGAAATACTATGCTGCTCCCATTCAGGCAAAAGTCCCTTTTGCGCAAAACTTTTGTGCAAAAGGGCCAGTGTAGACAGCTGAGATTTGTTTTGCGCAAAAAAGCCCTGATTGCAAAAATGGCGATCGAGGCTTTTTTGCGCAAAAGTGCATATAGATTGGCCATGGATGCCTTTCTGCAAAAAGTGCTTTTGCGGAAAAGCATCCGTGCCAATCTAGACGCGCTTTTCCGAAAATGCTTTTAATGGAAAACTTTTCTGTTAAAAGCATTTGCGGAAAATCATGCCAGTCTAGACGTAGCCTCTGAGCGCAGAACAGCCCCTTTTAATAAGAGAGGCAAGTAACATGGAACTAATTTGGGGACACCCCACAAACAGGGTTCACACACACAAACCACGAGTAAACGTCCCAGTTCAAGTAGGTCACTCAGCGTCCCTTTCCTCTCGGGATCTTCAGTCAGGCAATCTAAGGCTTCCTCTAGACGTAGCCGGTTAAAGTGTGGCTGCAGCAGCGCTGTACACTGAAAGCATGGCCACAGCAGGAGTGTGTAAACCCCCGCCGCTTCTCAGCGAGGGGGAGTTGCCTTAACCAGCGGAGATCCTCATTCAGTCAGAAGTGGAGAGTGTTGAATTTGCAAATGGACTCTAGTTCCGCTGTCTCCTTTTATAGCCGGGTTTTGAAATTCTTTTGTAGAAGGATGGCGACTTTCAAATCCATTCCTGAATGTCCAGGCAGGTTAAAATGTTCCCTACAGGTTTGTGTGTGTTGCCACTCCTGATGTCGGACTTGTGTCCATTTATCCTTTGGCGCCAAGACTGCCCGGTTTGCTATGGATATTAACGCATTACAAAGGCAATTTCCCCTCTCTGCATATTCACATCTCCAGACCAAATACACTTGCACCCTGACTTAACTAGCTTCATTACCACAAGCAGCTTCTTTCTCATATAGATTCCTCCTTCTGTAACTTCCACTCCGATTCATCTGATGAAGGGGGTTTTACCCACGAAAGCTCATGCCCTAATACATGTGTTCGTTTCCGAGGGCATGTCTGCATGAGAAAATTATTTTGAAATATCTTATTTCAAAATAATAACTCCCGAAATAACTAATGAAATAGCATATCCATATGCTACAGGGAAGCCTTGAAATAAGTCCAAGGCAGGCTCCTTTAATGTGGACGAGTTACCTTGACTCAGAGCCCCAAGAAGCACTGGGGAGTCATTACTTTGAATGACTCTTCCAGGCTGGTGCATTCACTGAGACTGCCCAAGAAGGCTAATTACGGAGCTGGCTGTTGTGATATGGACACATGTCCGGTCTGCCGGGAAGTGTTTTTCCTTTTTTTTCCCCACTTGGATTAGTTGAATGTGTGTGTTGTTAAAAAAAAAAAAATCATAAGGGAGCACTACAGCCTAAGCTGAGCATAGCTTTATAGCTTAAGCTGTAGAGGCTCCTATACAGAGGTCCCAGGTTCAAATCCACCCCATGGCAGTTATGTTCTCCAAACCACAGTGAGATGCTAGTCAACACCAGGTCTGGCAAAACATGTTCAGCTGTGTAGTACCTCAGGATGCAGCTTTGTCGGTTGTCTCAGCTAGACTGGTTTCCACGTTGTCTGAAATGGGACTGGGCAACTTGGTTCAGACTGAAAGAAAAATAGCCTCCCCCCCTGAATTTGCACGTGTGTGTGTGTGTGTGTTTTTAAGAATCAACCCTGAATAAAGTATTTAGGAGATTCTGAAATGTTTGCAGAAGCCAGTTTTCTCTTTCAGTGTCCAAGGCAATCAGGAAGGGCCAGAATGCCCTGGGATAGGGGGATTAGAAGTGGAGATGTTACAAATCCTGTTCTCATGAGATTTTCAGACTTGGGAGGCGTGGACCCTTCAGATTCATCCTTTGCCCAACTCAACCTGAATTCTGACCCTTCTGAGTCCCCTCAGCCCTATCTTCCAAGGAGCACCCAGTTTGTTGAGAGAAGTAGTGTTGATTACCAGTGTTCCTGTTAACTTTTTTTTCCATCTGTGTGCAGAATAAATTTTATTGCACCAAGGCCTGTGCATATGTGCACCATCAGTAGAATCACATGCTGCTTGCTGTGGGTGCTCTGTTAATCAGATGGGTGGCATTAAATCTCTCCTGGGTTGCTACCCAAAAGCTCAGTGTACAGAGAACATTGTTGACCACCTATTTGGACTCCAGTTCAGGGCAGCATCTCTATTCAGGGCAGCATTTAAACACAATCTAAAGCCATGCTGAAGTCACTGAGATTCAAGCACATGCTTAATGGTACCCATGAGGTTATACACGGTCCTGAACATGGGTGTAGACCAATATTCCCTCTAATCTTCTCTATCCATGAGTGTGCACCGAGGCATGTGTAAATGTGCACCACAAGTAGAAACAAAAAACCTAGTTGTGAGCACTCTGCTAATCAGCTGGGTGGCGTTGGAATCTCTCCTCAGAGGCCGCATAAGCGCCCAGCTTACTGGGAAGCCTGTATAGACCGAAGCGTTTACTTCAGTTCTTCCCTGGACTGGGAATTGGCTTGAGAATGGTCTCCTAAAGGTGGCTAAAGTTCAAGACCAAACAAAATACTTTCTGTATATAATTTTAATAAAAGTCTGTGGCTGCCTTCAAGACAAAAAGCACTATAAAATATAAGTTCTATTCCAGTACACTAGAAATCGCCAGCATGGACAAATATAAACAGATTTTGAAGAATTAGCTTTTTGTTCTCACTCAGTTTAACCCCTCTTCTCGTGTATAATATTTACTCTGTGGGACATGAAATGGTACATAAGAAAAATAAATGTAAACATTCAGATTAATTCTTTTATTGTGAGCACCACTTGATGGAACATTCTAAACATCAAGGGGTTCATGGAACTGGAGACATTGTCAGTGTTTTTTTTGGTAACGAGCATAAAGTGTAGTGGGTTAGAAAACTCAAGAACCTGTTTCTGATTAATTTCTTTTGACAGCTTTGTTTTTTCTTTTCAGAAAAGAGTGGGGAACATTTTTTTGGGGGGGGGGGTAACATTGCTGGGTTAAAGAGGAAAAATCAGTTTAAAATATGCAGGGAACTGAAAAAAAATCTCGAGTGGAAAAAAAATGTAACTGACTTTAAAATAGCCCATTGCCAGCAGGCATTGGAAAGTAATACTTGACACGGATGTGGATGAGGTATTGAAGGCTGTGCGGGAGAGAACAGTTTACTCAAAATATTTTCTGATCTGAATTTTTTTAGGCTAGTTATTAAAAAAAGCCCCCAACACTGACATGCATTAAATGTTATTAAAAGAAATTACTGACAGAAGGAAAAAACAGTTTTCCTTACAGTGATTTATTTTCAGGCTCAATTTTACACTGAAGCACAACACTGTGTGTGTGTGTGTGTGTGTGTGTGTGTGTGTGTGTGTGTATTTTACACTGAAGCACAACACTGTGTGTGTGTGTGTGTGTGTGTGTGTGTGTATATGTGTGTGTGAGAGAGAGAGACCGCTGGCAGTCAACTGTGGGAGCTTCTGCAAAGTCCATGCTGAAGTTTACTGCCACGGGACTTTAATGCATGTTGAGCAGAGCTGTTGTTTACCAATTTGCTCTCGGTACAGTCTCTCCCTTGGCGCGCACATACCTTGCCTGGGCTAGGAGCATAGCTTTGTACTGCAGACCTGTCCTGAGAGCTCACATTCACTGACAGTGCTCCTGCCTGTGATGGAAGTAAGGGGCTGTTCCAATGGAAATCCTGTGAGACCATTGCTTGGAGGGATGGTGGACGATCCAGAGGCTCGCAAATCAGAAGGAGGCAAAGGTCTTGCACATCTCGCAGGATTAAGCACTTAATGGACGAGGCACCAGACTAGAGTGATGGGATCCTGTTTAGTCTTCTTCCTAACTCTGCCACTGACATGCTACAGGACTTGGGCAACTCCCTTCACCATGTCTTTCTAGTGGATAAGCTTTCGGAGCAGGAATTGTCTGTCTCTCTCTGTGTCCATACCAGTGTTTCTCAACCAGTGAGCCGAATACTCTTAGGGGTACTCGAGAGAAGTCTGGGGCGGGGGTACGTCAACACGTCTGAAATTTGGAGAAAACTGAATTTTTGTTTTACATTTTCCAGCACGTTGTTATTTTTGTACTTTTTACACCAAAAATTTCATCTCCCGCCCGGCTACAATTAAGTTGTTTAAATATGTTACAATGGTAGAAAAAAATGTAGTGTGTCTGAAAACTGTAAGTACTGGGGGTACTTTTTTTTTTTTTTTCCAAAAAGGGTACTTTATAAAAAAAAAAAGTTTGAGAAACACTGGTCCATACGGTGCCTAGCACCACAGGGACTCCCACCCATCTGGATGCTCTTGTAAGACAAAGAATGAATAGCAATGGCACGTACACAAGAGGGAGGGAGAGAAGGCCCCTGAAACTGCCGCTGACTTCCTGTGTGGTTTTTGGAAGGTCCTTCAGCCGCTCCGTGCCTCAGTTTCCCCAGCAGTGAACACCCAGGAGTGGTACGACCGTGGTTCAGCAGTTAAGGGTTGATTTGAATTCCCCAGTGCAAGGTGTTCTGGGCAGGAGCAGCATCAGTAACTGTAGTGCAGAGAGAGATACTCTCACCCCTTAACCACTCGTTGTTCCCTGTAAGGGCTTTTTCAGATCATGTTACTTCTCCCACCCCGTCCCCGAGATTCTATATAAAACAAAAAGAAAAATATTTGGCTTCCACAGTGGCCAGCAGAAACCCAGAGAAATCAGTTTCAGTAAGTTTCCAGGCTGGGATTATTTTAATTTTATCCAGCCCACATCACGCTACTACCTTTAAAAAGAAAAAACCCATCAACACAAAACTGTGTGTGTGTGTGTGTGTGCAACACACACACACATCCTCCTCTGATCGCAAGTCTCTTTTGGACCGATCCCCAGATTCTGGAGTGAAACTCTGCTGCTCTGCCAGTGTAAACAGAAATTGGCGTGCGGGGCTCAGTGTGGAGTGCTATTCCATCGCTACACCCATGAATTACGGGCCCATTAGTGCCATAAAACGCCTGGGAAGCTTTCGCAGCATGTGAGTGTCTCTTGCCATTGAAATGTTTCTGACGTGCAGGCTCTGGATTCCAGTTGGCTGCTGTTAAAAATGGGAGCTTGATCGTCTCCTGGCACCCAGTTATACACAAATGCTGCTCCGCTCCCGACTCCGTACAGCGGATGTGGAGGGTTTGGTTTTTTTTTTAACATTGAAATCATTTCCTGATGCTCTGCCTATTGCTTGGCCTGCTGGAAATGCTGAGATTTCAACTCCTGGGTGGAAAACTGATGGCCGAGTCATAGAATACTAGGACTGGAAGGGACCTCGAGAGGTCATTGAGTCCGGTCCCCTGCCCTCATGGCAGGACCAAGTACTGACTAGACCATCCCTGATAGACATTTATGTAACCTAGTGTTAAATATCTCCAGAGATGGGGATTCCACAACCTCCCTGGGCAATTTATTCCAGTGTTTTACCACCCTGACAGTTAGGAACTTTTTCCTAATGTCCAACTTAACCTCCCCTGCTGCAGTTGAAGCCCATTGCTTCTTGTTCTATCCTCAGAGGCCAAGATGAACAAGTTTTCTCCCTCCTCCTTATGACACCCTTTTAGATACCTGAAAATGGCTATCATCTCACCCCTCAATCTTCTCTTTTCTAAACTAAACAAACCCAGTTCTTTCAGCCTTCCTTCATAGGTCATGTTCTCTAGACCTTTCATCATTCTCGTTGCTCTTCTCTGGACCCTCTCCCATTTCTCCACATCTTTCTTGAAACGTGGTGCCCAGAACTGGACACAATACTCCAGCTGAGGCCTAACCAGCGCAGAGTAGAGCAGAAGAATGACTTATCGTGTCTTGCTCACAACACACCTGTTAATGCATCCTAGAATCATGTTTGCTTTTTTTGCAACAGCATCACACTGTTTACTCATATTTAGCTATTGGTCCACTATAACCCCTAGATCCCTTTCTGCCGTACTCCTTCCCAGACAGTCGCTTCCCATTCTGTATGTGTGAAACTGATTGTTCATTCTTAAGTGGAGCACTTTGCATTTGTCTTTATTAAACTTCATGCTGTTTACTTCAGACCATTTCTTCAATTTGTCCAGATCATTTTGAATTATGACCCTATCCTCCAAAGCAGTCGCAACCCTTCCCACCTTGGTATCATCTGCAAACTTAATAAGCGTACTTTCTATGCCAAGATCTAAATTGCTGATGAAGATGAAGATATTGAACAGAGCTGGTCCCAGAACAGACCCCTGCAGAACCCCACTTGTTATAGCTTTCCAGCTGGATTGAGAACCATTAATAACTACTCTCTGAGTATGGTTATCCAGCCAGTTATACACCTACCTTATAGTAGCCCCATCTACGTTGTATTTGCCTAGTTTATTGATAAGAATATCATGCGAGACTGTATCAAATGCCTTACTAAAGTTAAAGCCTAGGTATACCACATCCACCGCGTCTCCCTTATCCACAAGACTCGATATCCTATCAAAGAAAGCGATGAGATTGGTCTGACACGATTTGTTCTTTACAAATCCACGCTGGCTGTTCCCTATCACCTTGCCACCTTCCAAGTGTTTACAGATGATTTCCTTAATTACTTGCTCCATTATCTTCCCTGGCACAGAAGTTAAACTAACTGGTCTGTATTTTCCTAGGTTGTTCTTCTTTCCCTTTTTATAGGTGGGCACTAGATTTGCCCTTTTCCATTCTTCTGGAATCTCTCCTGTCTCCCATGATTTCCCAAAGATGATAGCTAGAGGCTCAGATACCTCCTCTATCAGCTCCTTGAATATTCAGCTCTAACCAACTGGTCTTGGGACGATCTTCTTGGCAAAGTGCTTGACTGGGCTTTGGTGAGAGGAGGAGGCAGTGTCCTGCTCTGAATGCCACCATTCGGAAAACGTGCTCGGTGAACTTCCGTGGCGTCAGCACCCTGCTATTGCCAGGAGATAAAAATGGACCCGTTTAATCCGCTTACGGCCGTCCTGCGGGTTTAAGTGATATCCCTAGGCCTGACAGCAGCCCGGGGGGAGGGGATGACGCTATTTAAAGATGTGATTTTATAATCTTCAGCAACACACTTAAAATATTTTTAAGATACATTTTAAACTCAGGTCCTGACGACGAACACAGTTAATTCAGTACTGGACAGTACAGACCTGGGGTTGGCAATTGGCTTCGTTACCGTTCGAATGGCTCTTTCCCAGGTTCCGTGTGTTGCTAACAGCTCTGGCAGGCTTTGGACGTGTGAGTTAGCCAGCTCTCCTCCGGAGGAAGCAGGGCCACAGAACAGGGATAAGAAAACTTGGGTGGGTGGACATTAGAACCCAGCGGTGCCCCAAATTTTCAGGTGCTCCATGCCAGTATTTCTCAACCAGTGGTACAAGTACTCTTAGGGGTACTCGAGAAAAGTCGGGGGGCGGGTATGTCAACACAACGGAAATTTAGAGAGAACTACATTTTTGTTTTAAGCTTTACAGCATTTTATTATTTTTGTACTTTTTACACCCACAAATATCATCACCTGCCCAGCTACGATTAAGTTGTTTAACCAAATGTGTTGCAACGGTAGAAAAAATAGCGTGTCTGAAAACTGTAGATACTGGGGGTCCGTATAATTTTTTTGGAAAAAAGGGGTACTTTAGAAAACAGCGGTTCAGAAACACTGCCCTACACAGCTGCGTATTCCGTGTACGGGTAAGGATGGGCCTGAGTCTGCTAACAGGAAGTGAGTCGTGGAGTAAAGGAGGGGAACGGATGAGTTCTGCAAACTGAGCAGGGGAGACGCAGGCAGCGTGTGTAAACCACGTGTCATTATTCAAAACTGGGATTTGGCTCCTCTTTTCATCTTCTAGACAACATGAGCTATGAGGGAAGGCTGAAAGATTTGGGTTTGTTTAGTTTAGAAAAGAGAAGATTGAGAGGGGACATGAGAGCGGTTTTCAGGTATCTAAAAGAGTGTCGTAAGGAGGAGGGAGAAAACTTGTTCATCTTGGCCTCTGAGGATAGAACAAGAAACAATAGGCTTAAACTGCAGCAAGGGAGGTTTAGGTTGGACATTAGGAAAAAGTTCCTACCTGTCAGGGTGGTGAAACACTGGAATAAATTGCCCAGGGAGGTTGTGGAAACCCCATCTCTGGAGATATTTAAGAGCAGGTTAGATAAATGTCTATCAGGGATGTTCTAGACAGTATTTGGTCCTGCCATGAGGGCAGGGGACTGGACTCAATGTCCTCTTGAGGTCCCTTGCAGTCCTAGTGTTCTATGATTCTCCGTTAACGGGCAGCCTTCCAGTTGGGTGACGGGAAGGTGGAAGGGAGCAAAAAGTGAACTGCCCAGTGCGAGCCTCATTTCATTCCTTCTCTCCCAATGCCGCCGCGTCCTGCCATGTTTTTATTGTTCGTTTTACAGTTGCCTCGAGGCCCCGCCCGAGATCGGGATTGTGGGGGATGAGGTGCTGTGCTCACGCATAGAGAGACCCTCCCTGCCAGAGAACTTGCAAAACAAGGCAGATGGAGGGCAAGCAAAGCTATGGGGAGGGGGGGGAAACATGCCAAGGGTCAGTGGCCATGCCAGGAATAGGACCCAGTCTCTGATGCCCAGTCCAAGGCCCCGCTGAATCTTTAGTTTCTCCTGCACTGAGCTGCGTCTCTTGGGTTTGGACTCAAGTATGACAGTCCCCCAGAAGACTAGCCTGTAGCAGAAGATGAAAAAATACCAGTCTCTGCCAATCTCATCAGGGAGGAGGGAGCGAGTCCTTCCTGACCTAGAAAATGGTGTTCAGGTTGACGTGAGCATGGGAGCAAGACCCACCTGCCAGGCATCCGAGAGATGTTTCTGTAGCTCTTTTCGAAGCTCCTTGATGTCAGCAAAACACCCAGTATGGAATCTTGGGGCTGGATGCATATCCATGAACTTTTGGAGATGGGCAAAAATTAGTGATGGATTTTGTCTGTCAAAACTAAGGCCAGGTCTACGCTAGACTCGGAAGGTCGTCTTAAGTTACGCAACTCCAGCTAGGTAAGTAACGTAGCTGGAGTCGACATACCTTAAGCTGAGCTTGGTGTCGTCTTCACAGTGGGCGATCCATGGGAGCTCCCATCATCTTCCCTTACTCCTCACGATTGCCAGGAGTACCAGCGTTTACTGGTGGCATCCTCAGCCTTAGGTTACATCTATACTTACTGTGCTGGAGATCGATTTTCTGGCATTTGATTTAGCAGGTCTAATAAAGACCCGCTAAACTGAATGTTGAGGAAGCCCATGGTCAGCACCGGTACTCCTTGCAGTCATGAGGAGTAAGGGAAGTCAATGGGAGCTTTTGCTCCTGTTAACCTCCCATATGAAGATGGCGCCAAGCTCAGCTTAAGGTACGTTGGCTCCATCTATGTTATTTGCCTCGCTGGACTTGCGTATCATAAACCAACCTTCCGGGTGTAGTATAGCCCTGGCTTTACACAGGGCAAGTTCCAGTTCTGGGTTGGAGATCATCTGACCCCATTGTTAAGGAGATGTGGGATTGATTGGCCCATCTCTAAAAAGAGCTAGCAAAAATTTGTGCCTGAAACTCTTTTGGGCAGGGAAAAAAGTGCAAATTTGGCAACACAGAAACATGTGTGTGAATTCATGTTGATTTCTGAGAATTGCTTGTGTGACAGACCTAAGCCAGCAGCCTGCCACACTCTGGCGAAGGCAGATATACAGGGCACTGGATAAGGGGTTTTCTCTTCCCTGCGTAAACTACTAGAGCCTGCGGCAATAAAATAAAGGCAGGAAAACACCTGGGGCTAATTAACTAGATTGCTCCCTCAGGCAAGTCACTCAACACCTACAGCCAACTACAGCCAGTGGAGTTGCTGTAAAAGGCCTCCCCTAGTCAAGGAGAGGGGGAAGACAAAGAGTGATGGATCGGAAGGAGAAAGGGAGGAACAAGAAGAAACTGTGTGTGAGCTGAGAACTGGTTAACAGGTACCAGAGGGAGACATTTGGAGGGGTTGTTTAGAGAAGTGGCTCAGGGAAGAAGCCGCCAATTTGGGAGGAAAAACCACCTTGATTGCTGCCGCTATTTTAGGGGCCCTGGGCCGGAACCTGGAGTAGTGGGCAGTCCTGGGTCCCCCCTAACCCTTCCCCCGTGCCAACACAGAGCCTGTCCCAAGATGGGAGACCAGGACTATTGGGGTTTTCACCCCAAAACCACGGACTACGTTGTGGGAGAGGAGAGAGACAGGGGTTGTGTACAGGACCACAGCGAGTCTCTGAGGTTAATATTAACTGCCAGCAGCACGAGACCCGGAGGGCACGGCCAGAACTGTGCCACGCTTGTTAAACGCACCTCTCCCTCCCAGTTCTGAAAAGATCGACTGTTTCGATTTTTGGATGTGGGGTTTGCTTTCTAAACGTCCTTTAATTGTATTTTAAACAAGTTAAAAATGGTTTAAAAATGGCCGAAATCAAAATGAAATGTTTTGTTCGACCCAAAATCGTTTTTTGCTTTGAAAGAGCAAAAAAACAAAACAAAACAAAAAACCGGTCGATCCTTGGCTCTACTGTGCAATGTTTTACTTGTGTTCCCCTCCAGGGGTTAAGTCTCCTCTTGATACGACAGGTACTCTGTCATCCTGCCTGTGTGTGTCTAACCTCTGCAGTTTAGACCGCTCTGCAGGTTAAGAGCCATTTAAAATGCAATTTGCCAGGCTCCGCATTGCACAAAGGCTGAAATCTAGAATCCTGCCTGTGAGTTCCGATCATAGTTTTTTGCAAACCCTGATGAAAATCCACCCTGGATTGATTTGACATATGCTCTCAATTTCCTCTGTGTGCACTTTGGTGGCGATCCAGAACTGTGCTGGTTTCTTGAACGTAAAAAGCCTCGTTTCCATTATCTGTGGGATTTGCTCACTGTAAACACCTGAGTCTGCAGGCCTGGCTCAGACGTGTGTTAATGTCAGCTGCCGCGTATCCGTTGCTGACTGATTTACCCTCCCTTGAAAGCATGAGGGCAAAACCAAATTCACCTAAGACGCCATGGTTGTCACAGGTGGGGCTGCTCGGAAGCCGGGAGAGAATTCTGACTCGTCCCACAAAAAGTTTGAGCCTCCATCTACTTGGGCTAAAGGAGAATCTTTTTAAATTCCCCTCCAGGTTGCTCCCATAAAAAAGGAGACCTGCTGTTCAAAAGAGAATGATGAGTAGTCCTGTTGCACCTGAGAGACTAACAAAAACAATCTGTGGAATCATGAGCAAAACCCATTTCCTCAGATGAATGTGTAACCGCCACCAGGCGGATTTGAACCTAGGATCTCTGAAGCAGAGTATAGGAGCCTCTACACGCTGAGCTAAAAGCCAGCTAGCGTCCAGCCCATCCTGTAGAGGTCTCTTGATCTTAACTGTTGCTGTGGTCTAGGTACCACTTGCATTGCTCAGTAACCACACTAGAGCTACGGCTACACTGGCATGATTTTCCGGAAATGCTTTTAATGGAAAAGTTTTCCATTAAAAGCATTTTCAGAAAAGCGCGTCTAGATTGGCAGGATGCTTTTCCGCAAAAGCACTTTTTGCGGAAAAGTGTCCGTGGCCAATCTAGGCGCGGTTTTCCGCAAAAAAAGCCCCGATCGCCATTTTCGCCATCGAGGCTTTTTAGCGGAAAACAGTACTAAGCTGTCTACACTGGCCCTTTTGCGCAAAAGTCTTTCGGAAAAAGACTTTTGCCCGAATGGGAGCAGCATAGTATTTCCAGAAAAGCACTGATGATTTTACATGAGATCGTCAGCGCTTTTGCGGAAATTCAAGCGGCCAGTGTAGACAGCTGGCAAGTTTTTCCGCAAAATCATCTGAGCGTAAAAAAAGAGCGTAGCGCTTGCGCCAGAAGCCCTCTTACCACGCCATACTGTAAATGTCCTTGCACAAGAGGGGGTGGGCAGTGTGGATGCTCTGCGGATTCTTGCGCAAGAACGGCCATACTTACGGAAGAAGCCGTGAGTGTAGACATAGCGTGAATATGTGGGTTACAAGTGCACATCCGAGGAAGTGGGTTTTACCCATGAAAACTCATGATTGTATAGTAGTGAGATTGGAGAGACTGGGGCTTTTCAGTTTAGAAGAGAGGAGACTAAGGGGGGATATGATAGAGGTCTGTAAAATCATAATGGGTATGGAGAGAGTGAATAATGAAAAGTGATGTACTTGTTCCCATAACATAAGAACTAGGAGTCACCAAATGAAATGAGTAGGAAGCAGGTTAAAAAAAAAACCCAAAGAAGTTTTTCTTCACGTAGCACACAGTCAACCTGTGGAACTCCTTGCCAGAGGATGGTGTGAAGAGCAGGACTTTAACAGGCTTCAAAAAAGAGCTAGATAGATTCATGGGTGTTAGGTCCATCAATGGCGATTAGCCAGGATGGGCAGGGATGGCGTTTCTAGCTTTTGTTTGTCAGAGGCTGGAAATGGGTGACAGGAGAAGGATCACTGGATGATTCCCTGCTCTGTTCACTCCCTCTGGGGCACCGGGCATTGGCCACTGTTGGAAGGCAGGGTTCTGAGCTAGGTGGACCTTTGGTCTGATCCAGTCTGGCTGTTCTTATGTAATGTTTGTTAGTCTCTAAGATGCCACAGGACTACTTGTTGTTTTGTAAAGTTCCAGACTAAGTCGGCTACCCCTCTGAGACTTGCTGTCCAAAAGGGAGAAGTCCCCCACCTTTCTCATGGGGACTGTAAGGAGATCCCACAAGCCAAGTAAATGGGGCTCTTGGAAATATTTGTCCTGAGCTTAACTCCTGTTGCTCGGGCGTGCACAGAGCAAGCTCCCTGTATAATTAGCGTTTTTAAACATTCCCAGGCATCCTGGACAGCTGGTAATTAGCTGGGCGTGCAGTGTAAGGCGAGCCGCTTGTGACTAGCCATTTCACACTCTCCAAATGCCCCATGCTGCTGCTTTTACTACCCCCCCCATGCGAAAAGGAAGAACAGATTAGTCCCAAGGCAAACTCTCTGTGCTCTGAGAATTTCCTCGGCTCCTTCCTTAAGCGGCGGGGGCTTGCTAGACCCCTCTAGCCGAGGGCTGATCCTGAAACACTGAACTCGTGTGTGCTGGATAAAACCCCTTCCGTTTCCCATGGTGCTGTTGTTGCGAAAGGGCCCAGGAACAAGCAAATCAGTGTTGTGTGAGTGTCTAAGCAAAGGGGTTTTGTCTGGGCTTGTGCTGCTTAAGAATACAAGGCCACAGACTCAGCTGATATGAAGCTAGGCAGCTTTGTTCATTTCAAGGGGGCCATGCTGGTTTACCCCAGCTGAGGATTTGGCCCATGATGAGGACGTGTCTGTGGAGTTTTTGTGCCGACTGAACTATTTTGGGGAGAGGTGGGACGTTGTAGGGGTTAGGGATGTAAAATCCCGTTTAATTAGTTAAATGTTAGGCGTAACCAGTTAATCAATTAAGTAGGAACCCGGGTGGGCGACTGCTCCAACCTGGCTGGGGCAGCCCCCAGCCTGGGGGGCTGCTGGTCCCATGCAGGGCTTCCTGGCCCCATGTGGGGCTGTGGCTACCAGCTGTGAGTGGTGCTTCTGGCTCTTGCCCCGGCCTATGGTGCAGTGGTTGGGTGGGGCTGCTTGCAGGTGCTGGTTAACCATTCCCCAGTAAGCATCACCAGGTAAGGTGATTCTTACCAGGTGATCAGTTAACCGGTTACCTGTTCACATCCCTAGTATCATAGAATCCTAGAACCATAGAGCTGGAAGAGACCTCAGAAGGTCAAGTCCAGCCCCCTGCTCTAGGCAGGACCAATCCCACTAAATCAACCCGGCCAGGGCTTTGTCAAGCCAAGACTTAAACACCTCTAGGGATGGAGACTCCACTACTTCCCTAGGTAACCCATTCCAGTGCTTCCCCACTCTCCTAGTGAAATAGTTTTTCCTAATATCCAACCTGGACCTCTCCCACCACAACTTGAGACCATTGCTCCTTGTTCTGCCATCTGCCCCCACTGAGAACAGCCTCTCTCCAGCCTCTTTGGAACCCCCCTTCAGGAAGTTGAAGGCTGCTCTCAAATCCCCCCTCACTCTTCTCTTCTGCAGACTAAACAGACCCAAATCCCTCAGCCTCTCCTCATAGGTCATATGCTCCAGTCCCCTCATCATTTTGGTCACCCTCCGCTGGACCCTCTCCAATGCGTCCACATCCTTTTTGTAGTGGGGGGCCCAGAACTGGACACAGTAATCCAGATGTGGCCTCACCAGAGCCCAATAGGGATATGATTAATTCAGTACAACCCCACGCTACACGGATGTAAAAGAGCTTACACTGGGACTGCTCATTTCTGTCCATTTCTAGGAATAATTTAGAAGGGGGATTTACTAGGGGGCCATGCGGCGTTAATTTGACTGGTCTCTGCACGGATTTCAGGAAAGTGAGACGCTTTCAGGGAAAAGCAGTGGCAGTTGTGTTCTTTCCTTCAAAATCTTGAGTCCCCTCTTAGGTCCTGTCTATACTATGCGGTAGATTGACTTGGCCGTGATGGATCCACTGGCTGTCGATTTATCGTGTCTGCTGTAGACCCGATAAATCAATCTCCGAGTGCTCTCCCAGTGATGCCAGCACTCGCCCAGAAGGAGAGAGTAGCTAGCACCGATGGAACAGCAGCCCCCGCTGACCTTCCCTCACGCAAGACACCGTGGCTGAAGTAGGTCGCTGGTTCCAGTCAGAGTAGACAAGGCCCAAGTGTCTAGTTCTGGGCACCAGCCCCTCTGCTGGTGTCAAGCCACGTCGTGGCAGTGACTTTGAAGGAGCAGTGCCCACGGATGCCTGCTGGGAATCTGGTCACGTAGGTGAAACGGCGCCATTGAGTAAAACGGATTCTCCTCAGTGAAATGTTCGAGAGGCTCGGGGCAAAGGCGCAGCCACGTTCGTCTCTCTTCTCTGTCACTTGCTCCTTCTGGGGCATCTGCATTTGAAGCCCGTTTGTCAGCCTCCCCAACCTCGCTCTGGTGGGCAACACCCTTTCTGCGGCGGCCGCAGGTCAGCCGGTGGCTTTTCTCTCTGAGAACCGCGTCCGCTTGCAAGCCGGCAGGAGGCTGGCGCGTGAGTTGCTGGGTGGGGATGCGGGAAGGCAGCACCGGTTGCTGCAGCTGCCAGGGACAACGAGCAGCTTCCAATGCATGGCATCTCCCCGTTGGCTTGGTGCATGGTCGTCTTTCCAGGAACCGGGGGTGTGTGTGTGTGCGTGTGTGTGCACGCATGCCAGGAACAGTGTCCCGGACTTGGGCTGATGTGACCTGACCTGGCCTTCCTTGATAGGACCCAGCAGATTTCCCCCCATGCTGGTGGTGTGCCATGGGCCTGTCCCAAAGTCTCCCCCCTGGCTCTACGTCCTGTTCCCGCTTGGGATGGGTTCAAGTCCCACCCCCCATCCTGCATCCTTCAGGGATGGACCCAAGTGGTCCTGAGCAAGCCTCTTGCGCCTTGTGGGGGGTGTGGTCAGAGTCGGGGTCTCCCGGGGGGCCTGACCTGACCCCTGCTGCAGTGCAAGGAAAGGCTGCCGCTGATGGTGTTGGTGCTGGCCTGGACCCCCCGAGAGGGCCAGCGATCTGCCAGTGCGACCCGCCCCAGCCTGGAGGAGTGTCACCAGTCAAGGCCTTGGTCTGTTGAGATTCCAGCATAGGGGACTGCTGCCCTCTCGCAATGTCTGTAGATTCAAAATAAGAACCTCTCAAGAAACAGCAAGGAGTCCTGGGTCCCCTTAAAGACTAGCATTTCCTGGGGCATCCGCGTTCGTGGGTAAACCCCACTGGGAGGGAGGAAGGAGAGGAGGGCCTGGCATCGCAGGGGTTAAACAAAGCCTTTTGGCCCGTTAGCCCCGCCCCGCTTTCCCTGCAGCCAATGGCAGGCCTGGAGGGAGGATAAAAGGAAGGAGCCAGGCTCAGTTAGCGGCTGACCAGCAAGGCGACAGGAGCGCGGTTCTGCTGCCTGCAGGACACGAACGGAAGCCCGTCCACTTGGCCAGACAAAGGAGCAAGGAAGCCTCCAGCCCCACCCCCTGGGAGAAAGTGGGGAACCTGCTAGAAACCCTGGCCGTGGGGGGAATCTGGACTCTTGGGACCATGCCCCAAACTCAAGGCCTACACTCGTATAGTGGGCTGGAGTTGCTAGGCCGGGGGCACCAGCAGCAGGGTTCTGCACCCCTTTTCTGCCGGCTAATTCTGGGACCTAACCACTAGGCCACCCCGCCGCCAGGGAGACCTGGCCACACCCACTTGGTCAGATGCATGCGGGGCTATTACCCGGTGTCCCAGTGCATCTGACGAAGTGGGGTGTGACCCTCGAAAGCAAAGGCCCAAATCAATCGGTTCCTCTTTAAGGCACCACAGGACTCCCGGTTGTTTTTGCAGACCCAGACTAATCCGGCCACCCCTCTGAGACTTCTCGCCATCTAACGATTGCTAGGCTCCCTAGCGGCAGAGAATTGAAAATTTGATTCAGATCTTCCTGGTATGTATCTAACACACCCGAGGCCAGGCTGTGCTCCTAGCCCCATGGGGAGATGAGGTGCAGAGAGGCTAAGGGACTTGCCCAAGGACACGCAGGAAATCTGTGCCAGACTAAGGCAGTCACTGGGTCTCCTAGGCTAGTGCCCTAACCATTGGGTCACGCTTCCTCTCCTTCTGCCTTGGCAGGCCAAAGCATTGAGCTGTTACCCCAGAGTCTCAGTAACAAGTAGAATCTTTTGAATTAATTTAGAATTTAGGATAAGGATCTTATCGAAGATGTTAAGTGCTCTGGTTACCAGAAGGGAGATCCCCTGACACCGTATCTGTCACCGGTGATTCTTCCTCACAAGAAAACTCAGAGTTCAGATTAAAGTTAAACAACATGTACAGTAATTCCTCATGTAACACTATAGATATGTTTCAGAAAATGTTTGTGTTAAGTGAAAACGTGTTATGCCGGGTTAATTTTCCCATTGAAAATAATGGAAAGTGAGGATTGCGTTTCAAGTGGTGGTGTCTGTTGGGACCGGGGCATAGGTTGGGGGAGAAAGGGGACTGGGTTACAGCAGGGAGGTGAGGTGTTTGGCTCCGGGGAAGGGAAAGGAAGAAGAGGGGAGGGGGATTGGGTTGGGAGTATGCCCCTGTGATTGGTCTGCCGGGACCTGCAGTCCGTCCAGCGAGGGGGGGTAGCCAGGGAACGGCGCGGCAAGCGGCAAACCCTCCGCCGCTTTCCAGGGAGGTGGGGGAATCCATGTGCAGCCACTGGCGATGGGCCGGCTGGGGAAACCCGGCCGCCGGCCTGCAAGCGGGGGCGGAGGAAAGGGGGCGAAGCATCCGACGAGGGTGAGTCAGTGGGGAACGGCGCAGCGTGCGGCACACCCTCCACCGCTTTGCAGGGAGGCGGGGGAAGCCCCACGCAGCTGCCGGCAACGGGCCGGCTGAGGAAATCGTGTTATTCTGGGGACGGTCGTATAATTCAAAAAATGTTCCCTAAAAAAAAAAAAATCGTGCTATCGTGAAAACGTGTTAAGCGGGCTCGTGTTAACTGAGGAATTACTGTATTGTAGACATTTAGGATGACACTTGTATGAAACAAATCCAAAGCAACAGCCAACAATCCCAACCTCCACCCCAAAAACGCAAGAGAAAGAAGATAGATTTCCGGCACAAATAAGGGCAGGTATACGTTACAAAATTCATTCTGATGGTAAAAGTGGTGCTTGCGACCTCGACCCGTAGGCTGCGGTTAGCCCTTGGGGAAGAACAGCGAGTGTTCCCTCGCTGGTTGGCTCGACCCCCGGTGTTCGCCACAGGAACCAAAGCGTGATGATGATGGTAAATGGTGGCACAGGTTACAATCCTTACTGGGTCTTTACCGCAGCAGTGTAATCCTGGTTGGAAGTGACAGGCTGAGGTGACTGGTGCAGAGAGACGTCTCTGGATCCTGACCCTTCGGCACAGGTGATGGACAATGCCCAAGTCCCGAGGCCTTACAGGCGCTGTCCTCACAGACCATCGACAAAAGGCGCACGCCCGCTCACAGGGTGTGGCACTTTTATCTTTTCTTTGGCGGGAAACTGGCATGTGTGGCGGGTGCAAAGATTGAGTGTCGTGGGCACAGTTCTAGCGTGCCAGGTGCATAGTTGTAGCGTGCCAGGTGCACGGTTCTAGTGTGCCATGTGCAATTTTAGTAACAAGTGCAAACATTTCAGGCGGGAAAAGTCCAAAGTTCAACTGTCCACAAACTCCATTTTGTTTTCTAGTCACTGATGGCAATTGCCATTTTAAGTGTGCACCTTACCCAAGTAATTCTTTGCACAAGTGCACTATAAACATTATGAACAGATCAACATTATAACATGAGAGTCCCTCTAACAGCTGTAGAGAAACAATTCTCTGCCCCGTCTCGTGGTCCCTTCAGATCTGTGCAAAGGTCATGGGCAGGGGGGTGGCACTGTTCAAAACACACCCGCTTCGTGCTGCCTTATTAACCCCTCCTCCGCTTTCGCCATGCCGGTCCCGACAGAACGATTGCCGTCTCGCAGCAGTGAGCGCTTGTGTGTGGGTAGCAGATTAGCTCAAATAGCTCATTTAGTGAATTCTGTGCAGCGTGCAGCTGACTTCTAGGCCCCAACTCAGACATACCAACTTAAGGTCAGCAAAGAGCCATCACGCAGAAATGACTTGGGCTCAGCTGAGAAGAAACCTGGGCTGGGTTCATACCAGCAGCCTAGCAATGAAAGACGGTCTCTCCTACAGCTAACTGCCTGAACGATCTACTCTCCTAGCATCGTCTGACTCTGAATCTCCCCCTTAGCATTAGGTATGACGTGGCCGGGTGGAGAGGCTATGTTTTTCTAAGGGAAGACTAACAAATCGATCCAGGAGGGAAGCCGGCTTACAAAGGCCTCTTAATTAAAAACCAATTTGCTGTCTTTAATTGGACTAAGCAAGAGTCCAATTAAAGAGGTTTCCTTTTGAATGAAGGTGAGTCCCTTGTTGTATCCAGCATGACACGGTCCAGCAATCTCTATTCACACAAAAAAACCAATGGGGCTATATACTGAGAATATTCAGTCCTTCAGCTTAACCTCCGTCCTTCAGCTCTCAGACGGTATAGTCCTCTTAGGAGGCTGGGTAAGTCTGTCTGCTGTTTGGAAACACGTTGCAGTAGCGCACCGTGGTTTGAACTCCAGGGTGTCAACCTTTTTGAACGGCTAGTTGCTGGCGGATTTTCCACTTGGCTCTGCCGTAGCTGCAAGCAGGGACGTAGCTGGAGGTGGCCAGCTGTCGGGCGAATAGTGCGCCCCCCATGCATCCGCTTCCCATGCCCGCCACTCCCCTTGTGCCGTGTGGAGCGGCTGCTGGGACTTCTCTCGGTGGCTGATTTCAGCGGCTGGCTATTAGCGGAGAGCTGGCCAAGTCGCACTGTTGTGTATCCAAAACTGTGGTCTCTCAAGTGCTTTTCCGTCTCAACGACCCTTCATTACGCTTGTTCTCAGGGAAACCATCAACCACTGCACGCGCGAGCCAGGAGGGAGGATAAAATCCCCCTGCAGGAGCAAAGTATGTTTGCAAGTTTGCTAACTCTGTTCGGGTTGAGCATTAAAATCTCTCGGGCTGGTAATATCTATGATCTATGCATGAAAACCAAATACTTCCCAGAGGTCGCACTTTTAGGGCTTTACACACGCACGTTTAGGCACATTACAGATAATTATTTGAGTACAACATGTTTTTTTTTTAAACATTGTTTTAAGGAGAATCTTTGGACTGTTCCTCCAATAATGTCAGCCCTGCAAAAATGGGCCAATTTGGGGGAATTTCTTCAGGTTCTAGGGTGGTTTCTATGTTGGCCGACCCACTTTGCCCATCCTCCGTGCGTCCCAGTTACTTCTCGCTCCAGCTGGAAGCCTTCTTCACTGTTTCTTTGCTACTGATCAGAGGCTGCCAGCTGGAACTGACACGTCCTCCTAAAAACCCAACTGGGATTTGGCGCGGCTTCTGTCTGCCATAAAAGAAGGAATGGAACTCCTGGATTAGATGGACCTAGGGGGAGGTTCTCTTTCAGTGGGATGAAAGTCACCAGGAGGGGATGCACGGATAGAGCAGGAAACAGGAATCATTCCGTTGAATTTCCAGCAGGGATTCTTTGCCACGTTGATACGGTGCCAGTGAGTAACCTGATAGTTAAGCAGAAAAATCCACCTGCTGGGTTGCTTTCCAGAGTGGGGGCATGTATATAAAGTGTCTTCTGTGCGGTTGTTTGGCCTGAGTTCTGGGGCTCGGGGTGACAGGGCCGCCTCCCACGTCATCTGCATTTGGATGAGGTAACAATGAAAGAGAACGGGTTTCTCGGCCACGTTGGAGTGGATCTTGAGGCTTGACCTGTTGGAGCGTGTCAGTGGAATCGAAGCCGCAGTCTGTCTGCCGTGGCTTGCGTGTGGCTCTGCAGATTCGTGGCTGCTTGTGGTTTCTTGCCACCCAGCTCCGTTTCTTCATGCTGTGCCGTTTTGACTGTCCCCTGAGCTGGCCAGGGAGGGCGTTACACAATGGAGGCTTCCTGCGGTGTCCCCCCTCCTCGGCATTCTCCTTTCTTGTTTGCACCCAGGATTGGGTGTGAGCTTGGGTCCTTGTGTCCTCAACATGCCTCTGGGTCCCTCACGCTCGAAATGAGCTGGCCGGCTTTTAGCCACTTCCAGAGCATCTTCTCTGATCTTACATAGAATCATAGACTTATAGAACTAGAAGGAACCTGGAGAGGTCATCGAGTCCAGCCACCTGCCCACATGGCAGGACCGAGCTCCATCTGGAGCATCCCTGACAGGTCTCTGTCTGACCTGCTCTTCAATATCTCCAGAGATGGAGATTCCACAACCTCCGTAGGCAACTTATTCCAGTGTTTAACCACCCTGACAGGTAGGAAGTTTTTCCTAATGTCCAACCTAACCCTCCCTTGCTGCAGTTTAAGTCCATTGCTTCTTGTCCTGTTCTCAGAGGCCAAGGAGAACAATTTTTCTCCTTCTTCCTTGTGACACCCTTTTAGGTACCTGAAAACTGCTCTCATGTCCCCCCTCGGTCTTCTCGCATTTGCATATTGGATAGTCGATTAGTCGCTTACATCCCTAACACCCTCCACACACACCAGGCCGTGTGGGATTAATGAGCTAACACACTCTGGTGGCCCCGCCCCATCACACCTGTGCGCGAGGGCCGAACTGTAGGCAGGAGCTCAAAATGGAGAAGAGCCGCTAAGCTGCTTGCAGGCCGGGAAGCAGAGCAGGTCCCCTGTACTCCGCTCCTGGCCGGGGGCGGGCTGAAGGCAGGCGCTCCATCACACGCCCTTGCCCGAGGCCAGAAGGTAGAGAAGGCCCAATGGGAACTCAGCTTGAGAGGGGAATCCTAGAACCATAGACCACTAGAACTGGAAGGGCCCCACAGAGGTCATCGAGTCCAGTCCCCTGCCCTCACGGCAGGACCAAGCACCATCTAGCTCCTCCCTGACTATTCCTCTCTACTGATTTGTGCCTGCCCTTTAGTCCCCTAGCCTGATGGATGCTCTCTGAAGGCACAGAGTCTTCCCCCAGCTTTGGGATGGGCTCTCCATCCCTTGACAGCGGTCTGACTGGGACCCAGCCAAAGGGTGAGAGTGGGAGAGGGGAAACCCACCTGGCCACTGCACAACAGGGCCTGGGGGGAGGAGCCTTGGGTGCCCTGGGGGGAGGAGCCTTGGGAAACCCACCTGGCCACTGCACAACAGGGCCTGGGGGGAGGAGCCTTGGGTGCCCTGGGGGGAGGAGCCTTGGGAAACCCACCTGGCCACTGCACAACAGGGCCTGCGGGGAGGAGCCTTGGGTGCCCTGCGGGGAGGAGCCTTGGGTGCCCTGGGGGGAGGAGCCTTGGGTGCCCTGGGGGGAGGAGCCTTAGAGACATTTTCGTCTTCCGTCAGCTGAGGCAGCTGTTAAATAAAACAGGACACGGCCCCGCCTGCTGGAGTGGCCGGCCGGGTGATTATCCACCAAAGAGCCGCATTCCACTTCCCTCGCTGGAGTTGTTTTTAGCAGGGAGCCGCTTCGAGCCCTAACCTCAACCATGCCCACTGTCCTTGGCCAGCCAAAGCCGGCCGCTCGCTTCTGGGCAGCCCCAGGACCCGCCCTGGCTCACAAGCCCTTGTGCTCTGCCCACAAGCGTGCCGCTGCTGGGTGAGGGAGCCCGCGAGTCTCCCCGCCCCCTGGGGATCCAGGAATGCACCGACTCAGCCCTTTGTGCTGTCGTGCCAGGCACCACCCCGCAGATGGTTCCTGGTTTAATGCCGTGATTGTAAA
Organism: Pelodiscus sinensis; assembly: GCF_049634645.1. Lineage (NCBI taxonomy): Eukaryota > Metazoa > Chordata > Testudines > Trionychidae > Pelodiscus > Pelodiscus sinensis. The sequence continues at coordinate 37,398,612 of NC_134726.1, read as the reverse complement.
TCTGAAGGGCAGTTGCAATGTTTGGGTTATTTTTCCCCTTGGAAAAGGCCGATTCATTGCAACTCTACAGCTTCAGCAGCTTTATGGATGGAGCCCAAACTTTTGTCAGGAAGGTTTCCTGGGTCCATGGGATTTCTGGTCAAAACTAGGGATGTAATAGGGTAGCCAATTAACCAATAAGCAAAAGCTTATCGGTTAATGCTACAGAGTACATGCATTCCCCCCCGTATATATTTTTTAGCAGGCTGGCCAGCAGCCTGGCTCCGTCCCGGCTTGCACTGAGTCCGTGACCTACCCCTGCTGCGGTGCTGCATTTCAAGTGTGTTAGGAGTCAGGTGGGCAAGTGGCATGGCTCAGTTTCAGTTCACGCCGGGTCCGGGAGCTCAGACCCGCCCCCGGAAAGGGGCTGCTGCCTCCCCGCGCTGCTGCCTCTGTATCAGCGCGAGGCGGCAGGCAGCCAGTTCACAAGGGGAGCTGGTTTTTAAACTGGTTCCCCTTGCAGCCCAGCTCCTGCCTGGCACCCTGCGCTGCTGCCTCAGCCCCCCACTATACATACCCAAATCCTCTGCCCCCCTCCTGTACTCAGATCTCCTTCCAGATCCGGCATCCCAATCCCCTGCCCCAGATCACAGTCCCCTCCTGTCCTAGCTCACGACCCAAATCCTTGCACCCCAATTCCTTGCCCTAGGTCACAATCCAACCCCTTGCGCCCCAGTCCAGTGCCCTAGGTCACAACTGCCTCCTTCACCCAAACTCCCTCCGTTGCCCCAAGCTCCCTTCTGCACCCCACCTCCACCCCAGACCCCGTACCTCCTCCATTCATATCATGGAAGAGTGCAGGTCTCGACCACTTTCCAAATTCTTGGAGTGGCCCCCCCATCCAAAAATTATTGCCCGCCCCCGCTGTAAGAGATTTAAGGACAGTTCCCAGCTGTATAATCTTGGGCCAATCACTGAGTCTCTCCTTGCCTCCGTTCCCCTTCATCTGCCGTGTCTTAGACAGCGAATTCAGGCGTCAGCCTTAATCCCACTCCAGCACACTTGTGGGCATCCTGGGGTGGTTCCTTGTCTGGATTCTTGCACCGCAAGTTACAAATGGTTCACATGAATTCTGGCGCCTCTTCCGGCTGCTGCAGTCAGGATCCCGGACTCCTCCGGGGAGCAAATGAGCTGGGGTGGGGTTTATTTGAATGGCCCAGTCATTTGTCTGGAGCTATTAGTATTTCTCCTGGCATACGTCTGTCTCCCAAGCCCATCCCGGAGCCTATAACCGAAAGCAGAGACCAAACCACAAACATCATCCAAATCGCCAGCTGTAATTTACTCTGTGTTTTCCGAGTCGGCGTGGACGAACACATGGAAACGTTTTACTGCTGATAAATTTAGGAGAGAAAACTACAAGGTCCTTGGGAATGGCTCAGGGCAGAGGCGGGGGAGATGGAAAAAGGGGGACCCGTTCATCTCACAGGAGAGAGAGGGGATGATGTTTCTTTTTCCAGGCTTGTAGCTCCGGGCATTGGTGCGGTGGCGGCGCTTCAGTGCATATAGATCCACGGTGACGTGGTGGCCATGAAGCATTTCTTGTGCGTGCCTACCTGGGAAAGGAGCAGTGGCAGGATGAAGTTGAAATTCTTGTCCCTGTTGGATGCTTAGAGACAGCCCCGTGTGCGTCTAATTCCAGCGTGAAGTGCGGGGAGGGAGCTGTTCTTGGAATGTATTGGAGACCGTTTTGCACTCGAGAAAGTGGAGAAAGCTACTGAGGGAAGGCTGGTCTAGCTTTGATTGTAATAAATCGGGAGGAACTGGTTGAGAATTTGGAAGCAGAAGGCAGCTTGGGTGGGAGTGACCATGAAAGGACAGAGTTCATGATGCTAAGGAATGATAAAAGAGTGATCAGCAAAATAAAGACAATGGATTTCAGGAAGACTGATATTAACAAACTCAGGGGCTACGTCTACACTGGCACCCTTTTCCGGAAATGCTTAAAACGGAAACGTTTTTCCGTTATAAGTATTTCCGGAAAAGCGCATCTACATTGGCAGGATGCTTTTCCGGAAAAGCACTTTTTCCAGAAAAGCGTCCATGCCAATGTAGACACACTTTTCTGCAAAAAAGCCCCAATCGTCATTTTCGCGATCGGGGCTTTTTTGCGGAAAAGACTGGCCCTTTTCCGGAACAGTTTTTCCGGAAAGGACTTTTGCCTGAATGGGAGCAGCATAGTTTTTCCGGAAAAACAATGACGATTTTACATTAGATCATCATTGCTTTTCCGGAAAAGCAAGCGGCCAGTGTAGACAGCTGGCAAGTTATTCCGGAAAAGCCACTGCTTTTCCGGAATAAGTGGCCAGTGTAGACACAGCCAGGGAGCTTGTAGGTAAGGCCCCATGGGAAGCAAGATTAAGAGGAAAAAGAATTGAAGACAGTTGGTAGTTTCTCAAAGAGACGTTATTAAGAGCACAAGCATGCACCATTTGACGGTGTAGAAAAGATTTTGAAGTACGGCAAGAGACCATCCTGGCTTAAACGGGAAATTGTGAATGATCTAAAAATCAAGAGTCCTATAAAAAGTGGACACTAGGTCAAAGTATGAGTAATGAATATAAACAACACAAGTATGTAGGGGCAAAATTAGAAAGGCAAAGGCACAAAACGAGCTCAGTCTTGCTAGAGATATAAAGGATAACAAGAAAACGTTCTACAGATATAATAGAAGCATGAGGAACCCCAAGGATAGAGTAGGCCCATTGCTCAATTAAGACGGAAAAACAATAACAGAAAATGTGGAAATGGCAGAGGTGCTTAATGACTTCGTGTCGGTTTTCCCCAAGAAGGTTGGTAGTGGTTGAATGCCTAACATAGTGAATGCCAGTGAAAATCGGGTAGGCTCACAAGTTAAAATAGGAAAAGAACCAGTTAAAAATTATTTAAAAAAGCTAGATGTCTTCAGGTCACCAGGGCCTGATGAAATGCATCCTAAAATACTCAAAAAGCTGATAGAGGAGGTATCTGAGCCTTTAGCTATCATCTTTGAAAAGCCGTGGAAGTTGGGAGAGATTCCAGAAGACTGGAAAAGGACAAATATAATGCCCATCTATAAAAAGGGAAATAAGGACAACCCAGGAAACCAGTCTGTAGCTTCCATGCCAGGGAAGTAATTAAGGAATCCATCTGCAAAGGTCTGGAAGATAATAAGATGACAGGTAACAGCCAACATGGATGTCAAGAACAAATCATGTCCAACCAATCTGATAGCTTTCTTTATAGGATAACAAGCCTTGTGGATAAAGGGGAAGTGGTAGACGTGGTATACTTGGACTTTAGTAAAGTATTTGATACAGTCTCGCATGACCACCTTATCAATAAACTACGGAAATACTACATAGTTGGGGCTACTATAAGGTGGGTGCATAACCGGTTGGATAACTGTTCTCAGAGAGTAGTTACCAATGGTTCACAGTCATGCTGGAAGGGCATAACAAGTGGGGTTCTGCAAGGATCAGTTTTGGGACTGGTTCTGTTCAATATTTTTATCAACAACTTAGATAATGGCATCGAGAGTACATTTATAAAATTTGCAGATGATACCAAGATGGGAGAGGTGGCAAGTGCTTTGGAGGATAAGGTCATAATTCAAAATGATCTGGAGAAATGGTCTGAGGTAAATAGGGTAAAGTTCAATGAGGACAAATGCAAAGACCTCCACTTAGGAAGGAACAATCTGTTTCACACACACAGATGGGAAGTGATTGTCTAGGAAGAAGTCCTGCAGAAAGGGATCTAGGGGTCATAGAGGACCAAGCTAAATATGAGTCAACAGTGTGACACTGTTGAGGGGCGGGGGGGAAGCAAACACGATTCTGGGCTGCATGAACGGGAGTGTTGTGAGCAAGACACGAGAAGTCATTCTTCCGCTCTACTCTGCACTGATCAGCCCCCAATTGCAGTATTGTGTCCGGTTCTGGACAGCACATTTCAGGACGGGAGGAGACATCACACGCGAAACTTCCTTCACCCTGTTCCCACCCTGCAAGAAGCACACGGCAAGGTGCGGCATGGGTGCCTAGTGGGAAGGGCGGCAAAGGGTTCTGTGAGTGGGGTAGCCCAGAAGAGTACTTGCCCCGCCCCTTCTGGTTTAGGTCCCGCCCCTTCCGGTTTAGGTCCCGCCCCTTCCAGACAGCCCAGGGGCACTTCAGAACTTTTTGAAGTGGCCCCTGGCCAAAAATTATTGCCCAGCCCGATCTAGATGGTGCTTGGTCCTGCTGTGAGGACAGGAGACTGGACTCGATGACCTTGATGACTTCGGTTGTAGTGTTCTGTGATTCTATGAACTGGTTGTAGTTTTGGGGAGGAAGAGTGGTCTTATGGGTACCAGGCTGGACCATAAGAGATGTCAACTTAATTCCCAACTCTGATGTTCTTGCTGTATAATCTTGGGGAAGTTATTTAATCTCTGTGTGTGTCAGTTCTCTTCACATGTAACATGGGGATAATAATTCTTCCTTGTCTGCTCTACATCACAGATTTGTTTGGGGCAAGAACCGTTCCTTACTATGTGTCTGTAGTGCTTAGAAAAATGGGTCCCTGATCCCACCTGGGGTTTGAGAGGGACCATCTTTCTGTTTCGTGTTTGCGTACAGCCCTTACCATCCAAGGCGCTAGTCCATGACTCAGGTTCCTAGTTGTTATCACAGTGCAAATATATAATAATTAATCCTATCAAATAGAAATGATGTCAATAAGTATACGCAATAAATGACTACAATACGATTTTGTATAGTGCATCTTACACAGAAATGCTACTCCAAACTAGATCAGTGTTTCTACTGCAAGAGATGTTGCAGGTTTGTGGTGGCTTACAAGACTTAACTGTAGAAAATGTGGTCTGACCATTAGGGTTGGATTATTTAATGTGTAAAATGCGTGCCTAATCTGCGAACCCGATGACTGCGATTGCTTGCACGTGAGTGGGTTTCTTGCGCAGATGACTGATAATGGGCAGAGCACGAATCCGGTTTTCAGGCACATGGTAGGTGCACAATTGCAACCTCATGTTAGGCACGCAGTTGCCAAACGTTCATCTCCGTCCCACCCCCACTAAGAAAACCCATCCGCTATTGTGCACCTTTCAGTGCGTTGTACTTCTATACTTGCTCAAGGTTCACTTTCCTTTGCCTTTTTATTATCTGTTGAAAAATGAGTGTAGTACTAATGAAACACGCCTCCCTGAATGTGTGTAAGCTCTCTGTACACACAGTGATGAAAGACAACATGTAGGGTGACGATTTTATAGGAGCAGCCTGGATATTCGGGGCTTTGTGTAATAGAGGCATCTATTACCCTTCCCCCACCTCTTGATTTTTCACACTTGCTGCCTGGTCACCCTACTTCCAGGTGAGAGGCTCGTTCATCGTCCATCACCCTTGTGAAGTCTTCACTTGCTGTGCCGGAGATCGGTCTACTGGTGTTTGATTGAGTGGGTCTAGTTAAGACCCTCTAAATCAAACACTGAGGATGACTCCAGTTGGCACCAATACTCTTCGCAGTTGGGAGCATTTACTCACGTGGGTCTCCCTCTGTGAAGATGGCGCCAAGCACGGTTTAAGGTAAGCCGACTCTAGCTATGTATTTTACATACTTGGAGTTGTGTACCTTAACTCGACCTTCCAGGTCTAGTGTAGACCTGCCTTGAGGTGTAGGGAGGTGGGGTCAGTGCCAGAGGTGTTCCTTGTGAAATGGATCAATCTCCTCTAAACTCTAGACTGGAGCTCCCTCGACCTATTCAGAAAGACACTTCTCTGAATCTAATTCTCTTGCTGTTCTTCAGCTGAGCTGTCAAACAAACCAAGTCATCATCTCTTCTGGGGGCACATTTTCCAAAGTGCCTAAGTGATTTAGGAACCTAAATCCACATGGCCATTTAAGGCACTTGGGCTTTTAGGTCCAAGAGGCACTTTTGAAACTATGATCTTATCATTTTTTTAATACCAGAGCTAGAAGCGCCAGTCCAGCCTAAGCAGATTCTAACTCTGGTCCCCGTATCATGTTCCCCAATAGTTTCAGTTTTACAAAGTGTTCAGGTTTTATTCTTCTTGACCTACATCGAGATGTACTATGACAAAGCTGCCACATTCCCCTCCAAAGCGGGTTGCTTTTCAGCAATGGGTGGCGTGGGTTGTGTACAGTCTGCACAGGCTTGGCAGAATTCGATTGTCAGTTTTTTATCATTTTGATGGACAACAGAGATGTTTGTTTTAAAGGGTTTTAAAAAAAATATTCACTGCTGTGGGAAGTTACGGGGGAACAGACAATAATGAATGAAAAGTTAAAGCTTTATAACCGCTAAATTGCCAATTGTCAACATCACGTCAAAACAGACAAAGTAAATGCTTTTGACTCAAACACTATTAAGTTCTCATGCAGCATTGTTCATACTTTGGCTCTCTGTACATTTTTATTATTATCGATGGAAATATTTTTTTCAATCCGCTTGTGTGGGGACGGTGAAATCAGTGTTTACCGATAAATGGAATCCTTCCAAGCCGAAGTTGTCCCTGGCGTGGGGGGTTATTTGCTTTTGTATTAAATACTCCATGCTGATCCCAGCGTTTATGGAGTGAGTCTCCCACTTAAAAGAGTAAGTGATTCTTGAGGGCAAACGTTTCCTTCCAGTTCCTTGGTGGTCTCAGGACTACCATGGGCGTCTCTGACGTCTGAGGAACCACCTCCCTAATTAAAGCAGAGTAGGTCTCCATCCTGATATTGAAGTGGAAACAGTTAATGGACCTTGAGAATGTTTTTACATCAGGGCCACATTCAACAGTGGTGTAATTTCGTTGGCTCTGGGGAAGTTGCACAGGAGATGTTCCTGTCCCATGAGGCTTAGGGGAGGGAGGGTGGTGGAATCATCTGGTTAAAATTCTATGAAATCAGGAATTAAAGCAAAAAAAAAAAGTCTTATTTGTGTGCCTGGGCTTTTCATAGCAACGGAGGAACCTCAAGATTTTCAGGCTTGTGGTTTGGAAGTTTAGTTGCTTTTCTGACCACCTCTCCCCCCCTCTTCCCCTGGCAGTGCTACTGCCTTGAGTTTGCAGAATTGTGCTCAAAACTTTATGCCATCAGACTCCTTCACAAAGTTCCTTGCTTCTGGGGGGAACAGCAAATAGCACCCAAACAGCCAGGGAGCTCTCCTGGATGGAATCCGGTGGAGCAGGAGCTGCAGCAGATAAGAAAAAGTTTAACCAAACTATTTGAACCCGAAGAAAAGGCTGGCATGTTTCTTTTCCTGCCTGTTCATTAGATCCGGAAGGGGCCTTTTCAGAGACAACGGAGACTTGCACAGAGATTCTGGGAGATGCTGCCCAGAGAGCCGAGTTTTAGAGACTGCTCACCCCTGCAGAATTCAAACCCTGCTCTGCATTTGGAACAACCGCAAAGTCGGAATGTGCTTTGGATCCAGGATTGTGGTCTGGCCCGTTACCAAGACAGGAGCCATGTGGAAAATTCATTTCCAGGTCCCAATTTCATACTTCCAGAACATGGGGCAGCTAGGATCTGATATTCTGGTGTAGGTCTGTGTCTGACGAATCTGCCTATTTAATTTTAGGCCAAACTGCCGCCTTTTCTCTCAGAAATAGTCCTGTAGACTTCAGGGTCTTGCAAATAGAGGCTTGCAAATCTGGCCTTTTGTTTCCATCTTCTATCGTAAACTCTCTGAGGACAGGACTGTCCCTTCATCTAGTCCAGTGTGGTTATATATTGGCATTGGAAAAGGTTCAGAGAAGGGCAACAGAAATGGTGAGCGCTTTGGAATGGATCCCATATGAAGAGAGATTAAAAAGACTTCGACTTTTCATCTTAGAAAAAAGGAGACTAGGGGTCTGTCTAGATGCATTCCTCTGTCAGCAGAGGGATGCAGATTAGGCAGGTAGACATTGCAAATGAAGTGGGGACTAAATATCCCTCACTTAATTTGCATAAGATGGCTACCGTTTTTGCTGACTCCGAATTTTGTCGACGAAAAGAGGCAGTCTAGAGGGGGATCTGTCGAGAAAGAAAGCCATTTTCGACAGACCCCTTATGCCTCCTGCAAGGAGATTTACAGGGTCTGTCGAAAAAGGCTTTCTTTCTCGACAGATCCCCCTCTAGACTGCTGCTTTTTGCCGACAAAGTGCTGAGTTGGCAAAAACAATGGCCATTTTTATGCAAATTAAGTGCAGGATATTTAAATCCCCGCTTCATTTGCAATGTTGACCTGCCTAATCTGCATCCCTCTGCCGACAGAGGGATGCAGTCTAGACATACCCTAGATGGGGATCTGAGAGAGGTCTATAAAATCATGACTGGTGTGGAAAAAGTGAATAGGAAAAGTTATTTACTTGTTCCTATAACATAAGAACTAGGGGTCACCAAATGAAATGAATAGGCAGCAGGTTTAAAACAAACAAACAAACAAACAAACAAATAAAAGTTTTTCTTCATGCAGCGCACAGTCAAACAGTGGAACTCCTTGCCAGAGGATGTTGTGGAGACTTAGAACTTTATCCAGGGTTCAAAAAAGAGCTAGATAAATTCACGGAGGTTAGGTCCATCAATGGCTATTAGCCAGGATGGGGAGGAATGGTGTCCCTGGCCTCTGTTTATCTGGAAATAGGTGACAGGGGAGGGATCACGTGAGGATTACCTGTTGTGTTCACTCTCTCTAGGGCATTTGGCATTGGCCACTGTTGGCAGACAGGATACTGGGCTGGATGGATCTTTGGTCTGACCCAGTCTGGCCGTTCTTATGTTCTTACGAGGTTGTGCTGCAATACATGAAAATAATAATACATCAGATAGAAAACACCTTTGTGAGGTGCTCTTCTGTCTGGACATTTCATAAGACTAAGCCTCTGGCTAGTGAATTTCCCCCTTATCTTTCATCTTTGCAGAAAACTCGGAGTGATCCCAAAATAAAAAAAAAATGGGACAGTTGATTAGCGATGCAAGGAAAGTTAAAAGCTGTCCTGATGTGGATGGCCTTCATAGAGTGTTTCAAACAGAGAAAGGAAAGTAAACCTGTTTTCCTCTAAGCCGAGTCTAAAAGCTGCTGCCTGTAAACGGCACAAATTAAATTAAATATGTTAAATTTCGTTGCCGCATTGGTGGAAAATACCATGCCAGTTTTACTTCCCTCCTGGGTGCGGACAAAATGAATAGCAGCTTTTGACTGTGGACAGCACTCAGTGCTTTAACCAAAGCCGCTGTGCTGGCTTCCGACGTCTGAAGGCTGAAGACCCTGCTTGGAAAATGCAGGGTGAGTCACAAGAGCTTGGGAGTAAAAACTGCAGGCTTTGGATTCCTGTTTCACGGACGTTGGCATTTTCTGTGTAGCCCCCAGAGTGGGACTCTGAAATGGTGCCTTGTCCAGATTTCCAGGGAAATGAGTTGGCGGGTTTTTTGTTATTCCAAACCAGGAACAGAGAGTCCTGAATGGAAAACTTTCACCCCAGGACAGCTGCCCCACCAGCCTGGGAAAGAGAAGGGGACACTCAGCCTTTTTTATGCCTCTGCTTTGCTTCTCTGGAATGGCCCATCCTGAGGTAAGTTGAGGTACTGGGCCTTTCGGGAGGCGGAGCTCTGTTGCTGCCCCCTAGTGGGAGGAGCGAGTTTGGAGCAACAATCGAACTGGTGAGGTGGGAGGAGCAATCGTGTGGCACCCTGTGCTTTGTGTCCCGACACGTCTGCTCACACTCAGCATCAAACACACTGAGTTGTCCACTGAGGACGGTTGTTCTAGCCGGAGTGACCAGAGTGGATGGTGTCTCACCAGGCATTGTACAGTGAAGTCCCCAGATCTGGCTCAGGCCTGCGAATCCGCAGATCTCTGGGGTGACTCCACAGGGAGAGCCAGGTAGGGTCAGGGCATGCATCCCTTCATGTAGTGACTGGAGAGCTTGCGTGTTGGGCTGTTTCTGTCCACCTTGACGACGTGACTGAAGAGCATGTGTATAGTAAGTGAATGCAATAAGCCAGGCTTCTGGGAGAACATGATATTTTGCACAAAGTTAAAACACATTTACACTCAGGATTCGATGCCAACAGCATATCTGGAATCCTAGAATCCTAGAACTAGAAGAGACCTCGAGAGGTCATTGAGTCCAGTCCCCTGCCCTCACGGCAGGACCCAGCACCATATTCTAGACCATCCCTGACAGGTGTCTGTCCAACCTACTATTCAATATCTCCAGCGATGGAGATTCCACAACTTCCCTGGGCAATTTATACCAGTGTTTGACCCCCCTGACAGTCAGGAAATTTTTCCTAATGTCCAATTTTGCCGCCTACGTGGGTGAACGTGTCAGCCGTCTTCATGGTTCCTGCAGCCAGGGTTCTGGTGGAGGTTGTGGGTGAGGGTCTGGTGGCAGACATTCAATCCCATAGTATGGGCCGCGTCTCCGAGAGCTGGGGGGCAGTTCTGAAATCCCGTTACTTCCCTGCAAGCGAGACAGTGTTGCCAGCTTAAATGCTTCTCGACCAGCCTTAATTCTCACCTGTGGAGGGCAAGTCCTGATATCCTGTCCGGGGCTCACCAGAGCAGCAGTGGGGTGGAACTAGATCTCTGCTGCACACCTGAGGTTGTGTAGCAATGGGGGAAAGGTGTGAATCGACAGGCCGCCTCGCACGGGTTCCGAGGTGTAGGTCCCGCAGCGGCTTCACCAGGAACGTGGAACTCTGACCCCTATCCGTGCGAGCTGGAGGGCAGCCCCTTAGCAGCCTCACAACCTGCTGTGATATTGATATTTGCCCCATGAGACGGGCAGTTGCGTTCCCCGTGCAGCTCCGCCAGAAACCATGGGCTGAGGACTGCGTCCATCGTTGGTTGCCCAACGGTGGAACCTGACGGCTGTAGACGCGAGTGTCTTTAACGGGTGGCTGCGTCCCACCGTGCGGAACAAAGACCTCGCTGGCGACTGACTGCAACAAGAGTGGCCTGTAGGGTCCACACACAGTTTGGGATCCTTTGCCCTTGTTCAGGGACGCTGTGCTACCACCTGTCCATTCTGCTGGTGCTTTGCCTGAGGCCCATGCTCCAAAGAGCAGCGGATGCAGGCCGGGAAACCAGCCGGTCCAGCCGCATGTCCATTCCGGATCTTGGGGGTGGCTTTTCGTCCTTCCTCTGATCTCGCTGGAGGTGGAACTACGTAGGGCGACCAAGCAAACACGGTTCAGGCAGGATCTCAGGGAGGCAGAGTGGAATTAGGCGGAGGTGACTTGAGAAGACCATGGAACCCAGTCACACGAATGTGTCACAGGGATGAGTCAATAAGATGGGGATGTGTCTGCACCTCCCTGCTGACGGCTTGTGAATTTGCTTCTGCACAGCATCAGAACAGCCAGATGGGGTCAGACCAAAGGTCCATCCAGCCCCGTATCCTGCCTGCCCACAGTGGCCAGTGCCAGACGCCCCAGCAGAAGAGAATGGAGCAGGGAATCAAGTGATCCCTCCCCTGTTACTCCTTCCCAGCTTCTAACAAACAGACTAGAGACACCTGGCTAAGAGCCATCGAGAGATTCGTGGAGGTTGGGTCCATCTCGCTCTTTTTAGTCCTGGTCTTCGCAACATCACAAAGTGGAGCGCAGCGCGTTCTGCTGTTCGTTGGGGATCAGCGGAGGAGATGAAGCTGCTAGCAAGAGGGCTTGAGTCGGGCCGTTGCTCTGAGGGGCTCCTTGCAGGAGGAATTTGCTGCAAGACGGCGAAGGGGCACGGCCCACCAGGTCTTGCTGTGCGGCCCATTTCTCTTTCCAAGCTTAGCCTGCCAGGGATGCTGGGAGGAAGCCGGGGACCGGCTGGCGTGTTGGACGTTGGTCCCAGGTGCCTTGTCCCACGTACCCACGTGCGCAGAGCCCTGGATGGGAATGGCTCGCTGCTGTCCCTCCGTTCCCTTTTCCCAGCCCTGGTTCCAGGTGCCAGGCAGATGGGTTGAGAACTGTTTGTTTCAAGCCCCACTAAAGCCATGTGTCTGGGACGTGCTTTGATACTGGCGGGCGGGGGATGATTTCTTCCTGAAGAAGGCGGTTTGGGGGAAGCCCGCTGCCTGAGTTTCCTCAAAGGCTAATGTTACAGGGAGAGGCTCTGCTTGGAGTTCACAGGGAGGAGAACTGGAGCACCAGGGTTGTGGGGCCCTTTTACATCCTTGATGTGTCTGGCCGGGCTGTCATTACTTATTGGTGCTTAAGATCCGGGCAGGGGGAAGGACAAATTGCACCGCATCCTCCAGAAAGCAGGTGCTTCTCCTCCCTTTGTCTCCCCCCCACCTCCCTTTTTCTAGCGGGAGGGCCAGAGGGTTGTGGAATGTCCAGTGACTGTTTTCTATTGTAACCAGCTGCCAAAGGAAATAAACCAGAGGAGAGCACATGGGAAGTTTCCTGGAATTCTTCCTGACATGCCAGGGGGCTGCTCACCAAACCCCAGAAGGAGCCGGGTGGTCCTGGCTGGAATGGTCAGCATTTTCCATCCTGACGTCGCAAGTTCAGGGCAGCTGTAAAGAAGCAAAGAGACGTGGTTGTAATTATAATGGTACCTTGTGTTTTCCACAGTTTGCTCACCCCGAAGGGCTTCAGAGCCATGGGGAGCTGATCAAAAGCCCATTGAAGTAAATAAAAACTATTCGAAAGCCCTGAAACAACAGAAATTCCTTGTTGGCTACTAAAATGCGGCCACCTCTGGGGCGCAGCATGGCTGTGATTTAAAGGGCTGTGGCCAGGTGGATTTGAGTTCTGTAAAATGGAAGTTCAGCTCAATAAGAAGGGGTTTGGTTTATCATTTCAGTGAATTATATTTTAATTAGAACTGGACCAGTCCCCATTCCGCAGGCCAAACCTTACAGCATCGGGCTGGTGTCGGAGAGCTTGAAAGTGAACCAGACAAGAAAGAAAACTTGATTCCAACCTCTGAGCAGAGTGAAATGCCACAAGTTTAAACAAGTGATGAAAAGAAAATGATTTAGGGGCAGATTTTCCCAAAGTGCCTAGTGCGTTCAGGAGCATGTGTTCCATTGACATGTGCACCTAAATCTCTTGTAGACACATTAGAAAAACTTAACCCAACATGTTTATACTATAGATTTTTTTTAATGCACCAGTGTAGCTGCTTGGTGTCAGTGCTTAGTGTGAATGTGTTGTACAGAGTCATAGTTAGACTGATGCAGCATATGTAGAACGTGTGGCTTGATGACAAAATCCCCACCACCATCACTAATAATGTAGGGAAGTTTAAAGTGCTTTTAATAAGCCTAGGAAGAAACAATTTCCTGCCGCCACCAGACTCTGTAAATATGTTTATAAAAGTAACTCAGGGCAACTCAGCACAAGTTTAGGACAGGGAGTGAAGACCAATGTTCCATCTAATTATTTCCAGCTAAGTGTGGAATACATTTTATTGCACAAAGGCATGTGCAGATGTGCACCACCAATAGAAACAGACAGTGCTGGCTGTAGGCGCTCTGGTAAGAGCTCAGCTCACAGGAAACACTGGTGAAGACTCTTGTATAAGGGTGGATGAGTGGCAGGGGACACACATGTCTGAGAGTGGGGGATGTGAGGTGGGCAGAGGAGTACACATTATTTTCCTGCACGGAATCCATAAGAACAGACATGGGGAGCCAGGGCCTTTGAGAAAGGCTGGTCTAGTCGAAACGTTGGGAGCCGTTAGCTGCAAACGACTCAAACTTAGCTGGGTCTGCAGTTGCCAGAATGGTGCCAGATACGGAAACGTGCCCCAGGCCTGAAAGAATCTTGCTGGGGTCTCTGCTCTCTGCGTGCGGGAATCAGCGGAATGGCTGTGTGAACAGAGGGGATGTGTCAACTCAGCTCCCTTCTGGGGTCCGACTCGAGGGCTTCAGGGGCATTGAGTGATAGGACCTCTTACATTCCCGAAAGAGACGTGTGCTCTGAGGCATCCAAAAAGTCCTGATCATGTTATGTGGAGAAATTGGAGAAGGTCCAGAGAAGAGCAACAAGAATGATTAAAGGTCTAGAGAACATGAGTTATTAGGGAAGACTGAAAGAATTGGGCTTGTTTAGCTTGGAAAGGAGAAGACTGAGAGGGGACATGACAGCAACTTTCAATTACCTAAAAGGGTGTTACAAGGAGGAGGGAGAAAAATTGTTCTCCTTGGCCTCTGAGAATAGGAGAAGAAGCAAGGGGCTTAAACTGCAGCAAGGGAGGTTTAGGTCGGACATTAGGAAAAAGTTCCTACCTGTCAGGCTGGTGAAACACTGGAATAAATTGCCTGGGGGGGGGGGGTGGAATCTCCATCCCTGGAGATATTCAAGAGCAGATTAGACAAACACCTGCAAGGGATGCCCCAGATGGTGCTTGGTCCTGCCATGAGGGCAGGGGACTGGACTCGATGACCTCTCGAGGTCCCTTCCTGTTCTACTGTTCCATGATTCTATACAGGAAGTTGTATTAAGTTCATGAGCTCGATCTGGATAGATTTCTGATCATGTAGCATTATCTGTCGGTGGGGAAACCTTTACCAGATCATACTGAAGTGCACCAGGTGCCTACAGGAGACAGGTGTGGGAATGGCCAGACAGAGCGTCAAGAAAAATAACCATGTGGCCACCACACTTCCACAAGGATCTGCCTTTGGAATTTGTGGTGCTGCTCTTTGGCTTTTTTTCGTCTCCCTGTACAGCCATTCCCATGTGGCCCCCCCTTGTTGTAGAGTTGTGGGCTGGCATTTTTTGTAGGCAGGGGGGAGGGCAAGCCAGCCATTTATCTGCCCATGTGTCTGCGTCACTGCTGTGGCCCAAGGTGGAATGTTATTGTGCTTTCTGCCTGCAAATGGTTTTCTTTTTAATGGTACTAAGAGTGAAATTTGTTCCTTATCTTCCCCCGGGCAGAACTGCAAATGTGACACAGATGAGAATTTTTCCATTTTTGTGGGAACTGTTATGCCATTTCCATCTCCTGCAGAGCCTTTCCAGGGGGGAGGTGACAGCTTTTTGCCTGCAACCCGCTCCCCCCCTCGCCCCACCTTCCACAGCCAAGTGGGAGAGGAAAGCAAGGGTGAGCCAGAAAATTCAGTGTGCTTTAGAACATAGATACACCCACATGTTCCTGGTGTTAACTCTGGAGATGATGGTACGAGGCAAACTGTTGTTTCTGAGCGGTTAGGAGGAGGTGTCGAAAGGACGCTAGACCAAGGGTTAAAGAGGGTAGCAGTGAAAAGAGACTTTTTAAATCCCAAACTGCTCTTCAGTCTGAGACAATCAAACCCAAAGGCGTTGTGGGCTGGAAAACCTGAAACTGACTAAAATCCAAAGGCCGGATTCTCCTCTCTCAAGAGGGTACATCTAAACAGCTGACTTGATGTGTGTCCGGAGCATGACAGAGCCCAGCACTTCTGTTGGCCATACACAAACCACCAAATCCGAAGCACACATCTCAGGATAATGAAGGACCAAGCTAGCTAGCTTGCCTGAGGTTGTGGGTATGCACGTGGGTGAGCTGCCACCCCATCCCCTCGGCAGCGTGGCTGGTGTGGCAAAGTGCTGCTGTCAATCGGGAGTTGCACCAGGATGAGTGAAATAGAAAGGGAAGCTAAGCCGTCTGGCTTCACTGTTCACACCCAATAAAGTGAAGAACATAAACAATGCAAAGTGAACCAAGTTTCCTGGGGGGTTAATCCCAAGCATGCTTAATCCAGGGCTATACTAGACCTGGAAGGTCGGCTTACGATACATAACCTCAGCCACGTAAATAACGTTGCGGGAGTAGATGTACTTTAAGCCAAGCTTGGTGTCGTCTCCATAGCGGGAGGATGACAGGAGCAAACGCTCCCATCAACTTCCCTTTTCTCCTTGTGAGAAGTAGGAGTACTGACGCCAACTGGAGGCACTCTCAGCATTTGATTTAGCGGGTCCTTACTAGACCCACTAAATCAAACACCAGAAGATTGATCTCCTATCTCGTTAGCAACTTAATTCTGCCTCAGTTACCAGGGGTGTTCTTGTCATTTTGGAGAGTTTGCAAAATAGGATATGGGCCCGATTTGGTCCTTCCAGTTCATTTGGTGCTTCAGCTGCTGCAAGCATCTGCCG
Source organism: Pelodiscus sinensis (assembly GCF_049634645.1). Classification (NCBI taxonomy): domain Eukaryota; kingdom Metazoa; phylum Chordata; order Testudines; family Trionychidae; genus Pelodiscus; species Pelodiscus sinensis. The sequence continues at coordinate 37,382,523 of NC_134726.1, read as the reverse complement.
TTTATTCATATCATCCGCAGTCTTATCTTCATGTACAGTGAGGTAGGTTCCTTCAGGTGTAAGACTCGAGTCCTTGAGGTTCCTTCACGCTTAATAAGAATACAAGAATGGCCAAACTGGGTCAGACCAAAGGTCCATCTAGCCCAGTATCCTGTCTGCTGATGGTGGCCAATACCAGATGCACCCAAGGGAGGGAACACAAATAGGTAATCCTCACGTGATCCCTCCCTATCACCCATTTCCAGACAAACAAAGGCTGGGGATACCATCCCTACCCATCCTGGCTAATCGCCATTGATGGACCTAACCTCCATGAACAGGGGCAGATGACCATTTCGCGGGGCCCAGGGCAGCACAATTTGGCGGGGCCCGTCTTTGCCACGGCGCATGCGTGGGGCTTCTTGAAGCGCGGGGCCCGGGACGGCCGCCCTGCTTGCCCTGCCCTATATCTGCCCTATATCTGCCCCTGTGCATGAATCTATCTAGCTCTTTTTTTAACCCTGTTAAAGCCACATCCTCTGGCAAGAGTTAATCTAGCTCTAGCTGGTGATTGGAGGCCTTAGCGGTCAGGCATGTCAGTTGGCGCCCCGTGGCATGCTGGGACACTGAGAATTTTGAATTCCCCAGGGGTTAGAGATGGAAATTCTGCCTCTTCTATGGGAGAATTCTGAAAACGCAAGTCGACCCCACCCCTCCCATTCCGCGTGAGCGCGGGGAGCGTGGTGAAGCCCCGCTTTGCAAATGGGGAAATGGAGACCGAAGGAGGCATCCTCCGGTCGCAGAGCCGGGACATGACTGAGCTGGGACCTGGAGCGGCAGTGCTACTGTGAGGCAAAACGTCCCCTTTGAAAGCAGTGTTCCCGCTTCCCTGGGAGCCCAGGCCTTGGGGTCCTCCAGCCAAGGGAGCGGAATGAGGGTTTTCAGCCGCCTTTGCCCAGCGCCTCAGTCGGTCTGGAGAACCCTGCCGCCCAGGAGGCTGGTGCCTCAGGAGAGGGCAGACTTGGTCACACCTGGTTCCTTTTCATGCTGACTCCCTGGCCGTGGCTCCTCGGGCACGCCCAGAGCCAGGCGGCCGTGGGTTGCCTAGCGCAGGCAGAGCCCAATCCCCTTCCTCCCCGTTTGGGTACAGGGCAAAGCAGGCTCTCTGGGAGCCCGTTTTGTGCTGTCCTGTGTGTCCCGGGCTGGCCGACACAGCGTGTGTGGCCAAGAGAGCCCCGGGGAGAGACCCCAGCATGCGGCGCATCCTGCTCAGGCCCAGGCAGCATCCTGGAATCAGTGACCCGAGTCCTGTCCCAAGAAATAGCAGGGAAAAGGGAAGATGGGGTCACTTCGTTCCCACCCCCGGCAAGGCTCTGGGAGGTCGGTGGACACAGAGGAGGTGCCGCCTCCCTCTCCATGCACCAGTCAGATTCTCCTCCGAGCCTCGTGGGCTTTGCACAGCTGAGACCATGACCGTGGGGCTCCCGGCCCCCTCCTCGATGGGATGGAACAGCCGAACTGCCGCATCCTCCGGCCACACCTGCCCCCGCAGGGCACCTTGCCCTTCTGTTCCACAGGCTGTTCACAAGCAAGACATCTGCTCCTCGCTCAGAACCAGGCAGGGGCTCGGTGTCCGGCCCCCGGCCTCCCCCAAGCCAAGAGCTAATGATGCAGGGGCTGCCTTCACCTGCCGGCTATGAAATCTAGCCCGGGGGTTGTCAGGTCGGTGGCCATCAAAGTTCTGCCGCGCGCCGATCATGCTGCCAAATCTGCACGCAGGGCCAGTCGGAGGCGGGGAAGATAGGCAGGGGGGGCCATTTGGCCTGGGCCTCGAGCTCAAAGGGGGGCTCAAATTTCAACCCTTGTTAATTTTTTTGGCAAGTTTCGCAACTTGTTTTTATGCGCATCCCCCTAGGATTGAACTGTCACCTCCTGTCTTGGCACGGTGCTGCACATTCAAGCAAAGTAGAGAGGCTAGGAAAGCATTTGTTAAATAAGAAAAATACATCCTAATGACGGCTCGCTCTTTTTTGAGAGCCTTACTTTGTTTTTGTGTGTCATTTTTTAGTGTTATTCCGGCAGGGATATAGTGTTATTCGAAGGCCGGCAGTGGCCCAGGTGTCTCCGAACCTCGGAGAGGGTGTGTCAGCCCCCCAATCTGTGGGCCAAATCCTGCCTCTTTTACCCAGCTTTCATGCTCCTTTCCAATGGCAAACTCCCCCTTCCTTCAGGGCTGTGGAACTGGTGGGTTTGGTCCGTTTTGCTGGTGCAACCTCATTGTTCAGTGCAAAGCCACCCAAACCCCGCGGCACTGAAATATGAACTAACATAGTCTCTTTTAAACGATCTTCAAGAGACCTCCCTGTTGGCTCTGATCGGCACGGTCTGTGTGTCAGGCTCACTTAGCCTGGCTGTTAACACGCTGAACAACTGAACACTCACATGCAGCCGCTTGCTTTTTTTGGAGGGCAGGGAGCAGACCTGCTCTAACGAGGGATTCAAATAGGCTGAGAAATGTCAAGTGACCTGTGATCTGTGACACAGATTTCTACCGGAATCCCCCTCTTCTTCTTCCTTATTTAAGCAAGACACGAGAAGTCATTCTTCCGCTCTATTCTGTGCTGATTAGGCCTCAGCTGGAATATTGTGTCCAGTTCTGGGCACCATGTTCCAAGAAAGATGTGGAGAAATTGGAGAAGGTCCAGAGAAGAGCAACAAAATGATGAAAGGTCTAGAGAACATGAGCGACGAGAGAAGACTGAAAGAACTACGTTTGTTTAGAAATAAGAACCCCGAGAGGGGACATGGCCGCAGTTTTCAAGTACCTAAAAGGGTGTCACAAGGAGGAGAGAGAAAATTTGTTCTCCCTGATTTCTGATAAATTGCCTAGGGAAGTTGTGGAATCTCCATTACTGGCGATATTTAAGAGTAGGTTGGGGGCAAATATCATTAGCCCCACTTTTGTAGGCGGGGAAACTTGCTGTCTCTTTTAAGTGTTAGGCTTAAGGTCACACAATGTCTCACTGGGTGAACTAAGCACTCAACCCAGCTGCTAGATCCCATGTTTTCCCCTGGAAATACATTGTACCGAGTGTGAAAATCAGCCCTCCCCACTCAGTGGGTACTGAATAACCAGAGTCTTACATCTGTTTATACCAGACTGCAATCATGCTGCTCTGATCACTGCACTCTAAGATCATGCCTACACTAAACAGAAGATCAGTTTTGCCACGGTCGATCTGCCGGCGTTCGATTTAGCGGGTCTAGTGAAGACCCACTAAATCAAACTCAGAGGAAGCTCCCATTGGCTGAATGGAAAAGCCGCGGTGAACTCCACGGCTCCTCTCCAGCTCAGCGCTGGAGCAGGTCCCCTCCGCCTCCTCCTGTCAGGGTTTATGACGAGCGATGGATCCCGTTTGCCTCGGGCCACGTTCCACAGTCACACGCCATGATGCAATCTGAAGGGGGACGTGCCACTCTCCGCCTGGGAGCAAGTTCCCAGGAATCCTGAACTGGCCTGTGGAAATCTCTGTAGCCAGGTCAGGCAGGCCGCCCTCTTGGGAGTTTACAGCTTCACGTCAACGCTGGCCTGGCTCAGGCTTTCACCTCGTGCTGCTGACGAAAGGCAGACGGCAGCTCCCGGCTCTGGTTTCAATTACGGGGGCTGTGATTCAAAGGCCCGGCTTCCCTCCGCTTTCCGGGCCGCTGGGCGCCAACACGGAGCAGGCGTACGAGGTGGCCCAACATGCTGTGTTCTCTGGGGCTGGGCCTACTCTGACAGTGCCTTCAGCCTTCGGGGGGGGGGGGGAAGTCCCCCCCTTCCTACCCAGAGGTTCCCGAATTCAGCTCCTGGCACGGATGAGAGCAACTCTTAGGGCTGCTCTAAATTGCACCCGGCTGGCAGCCACACTGGGTGGCTTTTGCCACCGGGAAACAACCGGGGCCTAGGGACACACCTAGGTGCTCCTGCAAAGGGCCGCTCCCTGGAAGTCGTGCCCCCAAAGCCAGCACCGTCGGCAAGTGGGGGGAGGGGACCCAAAGAAGGCAAGGGCCCGGGGCCCGGCGAAGCACTACGTTGTGCGCTTCATGCCTCTAGAGGCTGGGGAAGGGGGCGCATAGCGCTCTCTGCGTGGTGCTGAGGGCTGGCTGCCCTGGCCCCGCCCCCTTCCAGCCTAAGCCCCGCCTCTTCCAGCCTAAGCCCCGCCCCTTCTGGGCAGGCAGAGCCATACCACGCCCCCACCGTGCCCAAGGGCCTGGCATGGCTGTCAGCTCCCCTGACAATCAGTGTTGTAGGGATGTCACCATCCCCCATCCCAAATTTCTGCTGGCTGTTCAGGCCCCACCCCTCCATCCCTAAGTCCCGCCCCTTTTGGGCACATGGAGCTGACCCCCTCCCCCCACACACCTTATCCAGGAGCCCGACATGGCTGTCAGCTCCCCTAACAGTTGGTGTTGTGAGACGTCACCCTCCTCCCCCCCCCCAAATTCCTGCTGTCTCCCCACCCCTCTATCTCCAAAGGACCCCGGATGCGGTAGGAACCCCGGAGGCCGTTGGTAGCCTAAGCTGGGCGCAATGCTTGGGGACACTCCGTCTGTGTTGTCCCTTTCCCAAGCGGCACTTCTGCCCCCCAGCAGAGGGGCCGGGGCTCTGGCCCCACTCCGCTTTCCCTCCCCCTCCATTCAGAGGAGCTCTGGGCGGGCGAGAAGCGTGTTCCCCTGCAAGACGCCGCGGGCGGATCATGCTCCGGGCGAGGCCGCTTGAGTTCTGCCTGGGTGAGGCCTATTGAGCCATTAAAAGGAGCTCAAGGGAGCCACAAACATGCCTTTCCCTTTGTGCCCCCAGGCCTGCGAGCCAGGGAATTCCTCCACCCGCACTGCACACGCCGCAACTGCAGCCTAGCATGTGCTCAGCCCAGCAGCAGGAAAAATGATCAGGAGGCAGAATATTCCTTCCGTTAGTCCTTCTCCCTTCTCTCCCCGTATTCCCACCGATGCCAGAGACATGCCAGCCCAAACATGGGTCTGATTAATGAGCCAGCAGCTGCCACGCTGGGCCGCACAGGGCTCCCGGATGGATCCAGGAGAAACTGCGGACGGGGCCAACCCCAGCCCAGCCTCCAGCTGAACGGAGCTGGTTAAGGGCAGAACTTGGCTCTCGTGGTTTCATGATGTCTGCTGTCCGTTGGGGTCTGTCTACACTAGCCCCCAGTTCGAACTAGGGAGGCTAATGTAGGCATTCGAAGTTGCAAATGAAGCCCGGGATTTAAATACCCCCGGGCTTTATTTGCATCTTCCTGTCCAGGTGCTATTTTGAAATCTGAACTACACGCGGCAGTCAAACGTTAACTCAAACTAAGTCCTTAGTTTGAGTTAACTGTTACACCTCATTCCACGAGGTATTTAAATCCTGGGCTTCATCTGCAACTTCGAATGCCTACATTAGCCTGCCTAGTTCGAACTAGGGGGCTAGTGTAGACACACCCTTGGGGACTAACGTAACCTGGGACCTGCATTTTCCGTGGCTCAGCTCCCGCGTTAGATCAGTGGTGGGCAACCCACAGCCCGTCGGGGTTTTGCGTGTGGCCCGCAAGTATTTTGTTCACTGTTGCTGCTGCCACGGGGTTGCCAGATCCTGCAGGTTTGTGTCTGCGTAGTTTTTGTTTTCCTACTGGTGTCACTAAAGTGACATGCACTTAAAGCTCGGGCATGGGGAAGCGAGATGCGGGCTGATTGCGCCCAGTGCTGACTGCGAGAGTTGGGCGCTCCATCTGCATCCAATCCCAGCGCACCTCCGGTTCAATCGGCTCCTCCCACAAATTCTAGGGACGCAGGCACAGTGAGCAACACTCCCCTAACCCTGGAGACCAGCTTGGTTAGGACAATCTTTCAGCCCATTGAGATGGAAGAGGTCCACTCATGCAGTTCCCTGTGGAACTCCTTGCCAGAGGATGTTGTGAAGAGCAGGACTTTAACACAGTTCAAGAAAGAACATGTTGCCTATCGCTGGCCTAGATCAATGCAGTTAGCTGTTCCGAGTTTTACACTCCCTGGGATTTTTAAGGAGCCCCTCGAGGGCAGAGGAGTAAAGAAGAGAAAGTCGTAGGTAGCGCTTCAGCTGTGAGAGGCAGCAGCTTGACAAATAGTTACATTGTTACATGCAAGACCCATTACATTATTTTGTGACCCTAAAGCAAATAATGATGGCAGTTGGAAACAGGGTGGGAAAATTCTGCTCTGATGGGCTCTTGAAACCTTTTCAAATATTGTAATATATGTTCCACCTCTTTGTGAGGCTGCATTTTGGTTTCAGTGCTTAGAGCTAACCATCCGGAGACACAGCAGGGGCAGGATCCAAACATGTATGAGAAATATTAATAGACTTGTTTTCCTCTCTTATTAAAATTCCCTGAGCCACATATGCGGAGAGCTTTCTTATAGCCAGACCCCCAGCGGTTGTGACTCACTGTAGCTCCCATATAAAGCTGATGAATAGAGGCTGTGGCTTTGGCCCATGGAATAGTCGCCGTGCACTGTTTGCACAGTGCATAGAAATTCACCAATCTCAGCATTATCAATAAATCGGAGAGTTTTGCCGTCTGCTCATGAGCATAAAAAGAGGTGGGAACTCGGTGATTAAATTGGGTTACAAATTAATCTGCTTGGCTTTAGTGTGAGGACTAGGGATTTGGAATGGGTGCCATAGGAAGCGAGATTAAAAAGACTAGGACTTTTCAGCTTAGAAAAGAGGAGACTAAAGCGGGATATAATCAAGGTCTATAAAATCATGACGGGTCTGGAGAAAGTGAATAAGGAAAAGTTATTTACTTGTTCCCATAACGTAAGAACTAGGGGTCACCAAATGAAATGTAGAGGTAGCAGGTTTAAAACAAACAAAAGAAAGTTTTTTTTTCCGTACGCAGTGCATAACCTGTGGAACTCCTTGCCAGAGGATGTTGTGAAGAGCAGGACTTTAACACGGTTCAAGAAAGAACTAGATAAATTCATGGAGGTCAGGTTCATCAATGGCTATTAGCCAGGATGCGTAGGAATGATGTCCCTAACCTCTGTTTGGATCACTTGAGGATTCCCTGTTCTGTTCATTCCCTCTGGGGGCACCTGGCATTGGCCACTGTTGGAAGACAGACACTGGGCTAGATGGACTTTTGGTCTGACCGAGTATGGCCATACTTAGGGTCTAGTAATTACCCAGCTTGGATGGCCAATTCCCTAGTTGGGCCCAACATCCCTAGTATGGGGAACGGAATTGACCGCAATTCATCAGCAGCTTTGTTTCCTGTTTCATCAGCCTGCACTCACACTGTTCCTTTCCCCCGCACACACTGTTAGCCATTTGTGCAAAGAGTTATTACTGCGGGTAGGAATTATTTCGTCGGGTTCCCTGATAATCGCCCGGACTCATAGCCCGATACTATAATATTTCATCCGCTGGAGGTAAAACTCTCAACTCCTGTGCACCGTCCGTGAACTTGTGTTTGCCTCCGAGTGTTTGAAAAGAAACGCTCCAGTTCGAAGCAAACGCTAAACTCTCCCTCTGTATGAGAGACCTGATCCAGCTCAGGGAAATTCCTTGCACGGGAAACATCTCGTGCAATAAAAAAAGAAAATCCTATAACGTTCGCTAAAACTGGGGGGAGGAGACATTGCCTCAGATGAAATACTGCGCTGGGAAAACCAGCTAGTAAATAACCACTTAAAAGGAGGAAGGAAAGTAGAGCTGGAATCTAAGCCAGAGCTATGCAAACCAGTTAATCACAGCAGTAATAAAATAACAACTGGAATTTTCTGCAGGAGGCTTGTTTGGGCAGCTAACAAGTCCCGTTCCCGTGAACGGCTGAAAGCTCCGCCATGCACCGGGTGGGGATAACATTTAGCACAGTGGTTAGCAGGCAGTCATCCAGAGCGCTTTGGGCATTCCCCCTGCAGATATAGAAGCAAAGCGAGGCAAGGAGAGTGGACGTGAGAGGTAGAGGACAGAGCTAGGAGTAGACGCCTGGTCCGCTGGTTCCAGCTCTGTTTAGTCTGCGGAAGAGAAGAGCGAGGGGGGATTTGATCGCAGCCTTCAACTCCCTGAAGGGGGGGTCCAAAGAGGATGGAACGAGGCTGTTCTCAGTGGGGAAAGATGACAGAACCAGGAGCAATGGTCTCAAGTTTCCATGGGGGAGGTCTAGGTTGGAGAGTAGGAAAAACGATTTCCCTAGGCGGGTGGGGAAGCGCTGGGATGGGTTCCCTAGGGAATCTCCATCCCTAGAGGTGTTTAAGTCCCGGCTTGACCAAGCCCTGGTTGGGATGATTGAGTTGGGGTTGGTCCTGCTTTGGGCAGGGGGTTGGATTTAATGCCTCCTGAAGGCTCTTCCAGCCCTCGGAGTCTTGGATTGTGTTGACCTATCTCTTAGAACCCGCTGCTTTTCTTATCAACCATCTGCAGGTGGCCACCTTCCCATGGCCAAAGAAGGTGGTCTGTTCCCCGCCTACCTCCACTGATGCCCCATCTGGTTTAGGGTATGTCTACGCTGCAACATTATTTCGAAATAACTAGCGCTATTCTGAAATAACTACATCCACGTCAATACAGCAGGCAGTTATTTCGAAATAGTGTCAAAATACTGTCAAGCTGGAGGACTTCTTACTGAGATTCCTGTAACCCTCATGGTACAAGGAGTAAGGGAGATCAGAGGGAGAGGGCTCTGTTTTGAAATAAGTGCCGTGTAGACACGCCCTATTTCGAAATAAGCTACGCAATTGACGTAGCTCAATTTACTTAGCCTACGTTGAGTTAAGCCTAACAGCCTGAGATCCAGTTCAAAATCGACCTTTTGTGGCTGAACTCCCCAGTCCCAGGAGGTGTTTGTGAGGCGGGAGCAGGTGGGTATCTGGGGAGGGTGGAATTCTCCCCGGCACCCAACCTAAAGGTGAGACTGTGAGAAGAACCCTTCTTCCTCTTCTTTGCGGATGGCAGCCCAGTAGATCCGCACCATTCTCAGGCCTAGCTTTGGGACAGCCAGTTGCCTGACTGCATTTGATAGCACGTAGTTTCTGCCCCCTTTGTTATCCACTGTCCATCCCATTCCACATCTGAGCTGAAAACGGCCTGTCCCTTTTGGTTTTCACCTCGTCCGTCCCCCTCCGTTTAACTTTGCACAGTCGTTCGGGCCACAGGTCTGATGCTGTGACATATTGTCGCAAACAAGGCTCCTTTCTTCCCCTCAGAAGCTTGGTCCATTTCAATTGGCTGAGGAGAACTGGGGTGGTTTTGGTGCTGTGTGGCAGGGCGGCCATCACAGATAGAGGCCTACGCCTCGCCACAAAGCCCTCCTGGATTTCTGCTCCTTTTAAACCATCCTCGCTGTTCTCTCACACATGGTGGTGATTTGCTCTGAGGTTTTTTTACCTCCCCAGACCATCAGCCTCGGAGCTGAAATTCCTCTCAGCTCCTTCATGCAATTAAAAAAAAAACTGCTGAGGGAAGAGGCTTTTAACCCTTAATTCAATCAAGCATCCAATTGCTTGCCCCCCAAAAATAGGCTGATGAGGTTGACCGAAGCTGACAGCTTTTTCCACACCAGATTCATTATCCCATCTCTGGAGCTGGCTCTTATTTCATGGAGCAGATTCATCCCGGAGAGCAAAATATCCCAGTCAGATGCTCCTCTGCCATTGTGTCTCAAGAGATAAGAGGAATTTCCAACAGCTGCTTCTGTTTTGTGCCACTGGAGGGAATCGGAATACCAGCCACGCGAGGGCTGCGTCACAGCACGGGGGGACCTGTGAACGAGGCCCAATCTTAGAATTTGTTGCCGCTGCCGGCTAGTCTATCTTTTGCTGACACAATCTGGCTGTGGGAGCCCTCACTTTGTTCCCTCTTTGCTGCAAAGTGGCTGGTCGCGAAGAGCTCTCTGCATTTTGTCTGTTGCTGGTTGAGTCAAGTTAAATTCCTGCTGGCATTGGAGCTGTAGGAATCGGAGGAGGGCTGAGCAGGAAGTGGCTGTCCTGGCCGGCTTGAATTTTGAAACGTTTTCAACTGGGACAAAAAAGTGAGAAAAGTTGTAACCTGTTTGTGAATTGACCCCCCTGAAATGTTATTTGATTGGGGTCACTCAAAGCATTTCGTTTCGGACCATTTCAAATGCTAGTTCCAGTGTCACCCGCTGTCAGACCCTTATTTCAATATAAATTAAGGACAGTTTCTAAACCATGAGACGGTTAGGCAGGAAAAGCCGAGCTGGTGTGTTCGGACAGTGTTGGGACAGGCTGGGCGATGAATTCGGAGCTTTTCCTCAACTTCTTTGTTGGGAAATGAGTCCACAGCTACCCAGGCCTGCCAGCCGTTCCGCTTTCGACCTAGTGGTGTTTTTCAACAGAAAGAAATAGCTTGTAGTTAAAATATTCCCAACCCGCTCTCAGTCTGGGACTCCTTGTTCCCTGCCCGGGTTTGATACCCCACCCTGGGAGATAAACGACGTGGCCGGGGAGAAGGTGAGCCTGCTTCATGACATCCTTTCCTCCCCCTCCAGAGAACCCTCCCGTGAGGAGCTATCTGCGTGGAAAAGGGGCAAGGGGAGGGAGGACGATGAGGGCTCCTCCAGACTGTCCTCACAAGCCCACTAGTACCACCTGAGCCCTGGGTCCTCTTGACAAGCGACGCAGCCGCCTCCTCACAGCCCCGAGGGGCAGGCGAGTCTGTGGAGGGGGAGTTTCCCGCTTACATGAGCTTGCTGCAGTTGGCGATCCTCAGCTGAGGTGAAACGAAGGGCGAGAGCGTCGCAAGTCAGAAGGGCATCCGCCGAGCTGGGGCCACGAGCCCAGGCCTGGAGTACCAGCGGGAGGGTGGATGCTGCAAGTCAAGACTCAGGTGCATGGCCGCGCTGTGGAGAGGGCACCCCGAACCGGACTAGAGGGGGAGAGGGTCAGGACGGCAGGAGCGAGGCGTCTTACAGCGGGGGGCTGCGGGCCGCATTGCAGAAGAGCGGGAGAGTTAGACCTGGTTCTCCCCTGTCTGGGTGAGGGCTTCTGGCCAGCGTGGTTGCAGGCTGCCATGTGGGGGAGACCAGAAAATAACCTCCCCAAGCCCATGGCTTCTACTGGCTGCAGAGTCAGGACTGATCAAAAGAGAAGCAGGGGTAGCCCCTCCCGCGATCAAAGGAAGTAAAAAGATTTGTGATGCCCGATGCTCCTCCAGAGGCTTCAGCCGCATCTGCTACTTGCAGAATGAGCAGAAATCAAGGGGTCTGTTGATTCCTAGACATGTAGGAAAGGTCTCGAGATAAGAATGAACCCATCCTCCCTTCCTTTCCTCCCTTCCCTCCTCCCTCCCTTCCTTTCCTCCCTTCCCTCTTTCCTCCCTTCCCTCCTCCCTCCCTCCCTTCTTTTCCTCCCTTCCCTCTTTCCTCCCTTCCCTCCTCCCTCCCTCCCTTCCTTTCCTCTCTTCCCTCCTCCCTTCCTTCCTTCCTTTCCATATATCTAATGGGGACTGCAGCTTGTGATGCCTGCACCGGATTGGGCATGTCATCAGCACGTCTTGCCAGGGGGGCGGGTTCAAACTTCTCCAGCGTGCCAGAGTGAGCCCTTTGGTCCAAACTGCATCTCTAGAGGATCATCCGTTCGCCTGGCTTAATTGTTCCGCTGTCTGTTTTCCCTCTGGCAAGATGAACGTGGGCATCCAACCCAACAAGTCTTGGCAGGAACACCCCAACTCTCTAAGCTCCCCTGTTTCCCTAAGGGGGTTACCTTGGCCTGTGCGGTTGCTAATGTGCTCGTTAGAAAGCTGCACACAGAGAACATAAAGCAATGATTTACCTCAGATGTTGGTAGTTACTTCTGTACAGTGTATCAGGTGGAACCTCTCTAGTCCAGCGCCTTGGGGACCTGACCCGTGCCAAACCAGAGAATTTGCCTCTCCTCAAGAGGTCAATATTGTCTAGCATCATGACCAACCCTTCCACTGCTTCCTGGGCTCTTAGAAGACATTTTGGGGTAAATTAGAGCTAAAGAACAGCCCAGAACACTGAGAGCCAGGACTGGTGGCTGGAAACAAACTTTATGGAACCACGAGAAACTTGGCCACACTCATAATAAGTGGACATCTGGCTATGTAAAATCATGCTGGACCACGGACGTTGCCTGACCTGAGAGGTTTAACCTGTCCTGCATTTGTCATATTCAGTAGTTTAGCCCTTTTATATACAAATAAGTCAGAGCCTTGCAATTTCCGAATGCTCCAGATCCAAGCTTTTTATTTACCCGCTGTGATTTTTCTCTTCATGGCGGAAAGGGTTTGTGGGGGGGTCGATCTGATGCTTTCCTGTTGCACTAAAAAGGAAAATGAGTGTGTTCTCTCTGTGGCTTTCCAAAATCTATATGCCAGTGATTTTGTCCGGGGGCACACATCTATGTAAATTAGGCTTCCTTAGTGAGGAAAAGAGGATGTGGTCCATGCCGAATCTTGTCTCTTTCACAGTAGCACTGAGAACTCAACAGGCCAAACGGCTGAACTGTTGAATTCCCTCCCCTCCAAAATGTAACAGATACAGTAACGTCATGCATGATGTATCCCCGTGGAAGTGAAAACTATTGCTTCCCTAGAGGAGTGGTCTTCCCATACGATATTGGCTCATGTGATTACTATGGACAGGGCACCTGTGCTTTTTCCTCTTTCCTCTTCTTTCAAAAGTACTCCCTCTTCCCCATCCACACACGCCTTTTTCTGGAAGAGCTCTTTCGCAAAAAGGCTTCTTCCTCATAGAAAGAGGTTTACCAATGTCCGAAAAAACCCTCTGTTTTTTCGTTTTTTTCTTGTTGAAAGAACGCAATTGCAGTGTGGATCTAAGAGAACAGCGGTTTTTCCAAAAAAACTCTGCAATGTAGACATACCCAGAGACTGTCCAGTGTGGCCAATATTCCTGGCAGAGGGGCATTGTTGGCACGTGATGGCATGTATCACATTGGAGGACGGGCAGTTATATGAACCCCTGATGTGGTGCCATATGTGACTAGATCCTGTGATGATGTTGCTTGATTAGATGTGTAGGCAGAGTTGGCAACGGGGTTTGTTGCAGGGGGAGGTTCCTGGGTGAGTGTGAGTGTGGCTGCTGGAAGGGATTTGCTTCAGGCTGGGGGTGAGGATTGACTTGTCCCCCAAGGCTTGCGAGAGTGAGGGATCGTTTTCCAGAGGAGATGATGTTCTGAGTGACGTGGGATTGGTTGGTGACTCTGTATGTTATAGGTGTGTAACATCCGTGTTCCTTCTGCGATAACAGACCTAGAATCTGCTCCCGTCACTTGCTGACTACATTACTTCCCACTCTGGGCTCACAGATTACAAAATACAAATGAAACCCCAAACTCTCCCAGTGTTAAGCTACAGAGGGGGAGCCGAGTTAGTCAGCACCTGGAAAAACTTAAAAAGCAACCAATAGTCTAGCAGCACCTCAAACGCTAACAAAACATGGAGATGGTGTCATTCGTCTGAAGAAGTGGGTTGTGCCCACAAAAGCGCATGTTACCATCTACATGATTTGTTAGTCTTTAAAGTGCTGCTAGACTATTGGTTGTTTTTTTAAGTTTTTCCAGTGTTAAGTTAATCGCTTTAGATTAACATCCCCCTTCCTTTCATTCATCATTTACGCTGTTTGTTTACAGCTTTTATTCCTCTCAGCATAGGTCATAAAACAAAGGGGGTGTCTACATTGCGCCCTTAGCTCGAAATTAGATACGCAATTTGCGCTATGCGAATTGCGTATCTTATTTCGATTCTATTTCGAAATAGGCTGTTTTGAAATTTGGCGCATCTACACAGCGCCACATTTTGAAATAACACGCTATTTTGAGACATCTCTTATCCGGTGTAGAATGAGGATTACAGGGATGCTGAAATAGCAGGTCCACTGTATTTTGCAATAGCGGATGCATTCAGAAGATATGGGGTAGCTATTTCAGGATACCTCTGGGTTGGGTTGGTGTTTGGTCCTGCCATGACGGCAGGGGACTGGACTTGATCACCTCTGGAGATCCCTTCCAGTTTTAGTCTTCTATGATTCTAGCATTTGATGATTCTATGAAATGTTTATGCTGATCTGAGGGGTTTGTTTTTAGCCGAATGTAAGTTTTGGGCCTCAAGTGCCTTGATTGAAAATAGACTGCCTTTGCGCTCTATGTGAAATATTCAAACTGAGGACATTTTTTTAAGTAGCCAGTTGTTAACTACATTAAGCTTTTATGTCTGCTGTTAGGTGTAAGGTCATACTTAGACAGTACCCCATTTTCCTAGTCCGGTTTGGTGGCCGCCTGCAATAACAGACCTAGATTCTGCTCCTTTACCCACACTTGTCTTGCTACAATAATTCAAAGCCCCAAACTTGGCAACCCTATAGGTTTTTTTAAAAGCAAATTTTCCTTATTCATTGGCATGCTCCAGAAATCCCAGTGACCAGAGGTATAAAATTCATCACTGGTGCCGCCTCTGTGTTTGCAGAAGGGCATAACTCTGTTTTACCGCTTGCAGACAGTGAGTGGAGTATCGTCAGCTGGTCGTAAACCATAAGATGCCTGGCTTAGGACGTATCTATTCAAACAGCTGATCCCTCTGAAAGATGTAATGATCTGCTGGATTACTAGGTGGGTAGCTGCAGGCAAAGTTACTGCTCTGGGAATAGGTAATTAGCGGCCGCTGGAGCCAGCAGATTTCTGTGCATGTTAGAAAAGAAAAGGAACCGTTGGATTGAGTTTGGGAAGTTTATTGTGTTTCATGTCAGCGATGAAACTGTTCATCTCGGCTTTCAGAGAAAAGGAGCGACGAGCCCCAGTGTTGCGGTGATCTGCTCAAAGGCCCTGATTTGACTCCGTGCGTACGCGCGGGCTCAGCTATGTGTTCCACTAAGCATGTGATCGCACGCAAGGCTGAGACGGAAGCACCGATCCTGCAGTTGGTTCTCTGTGAGCACTGCAAGGTCAGGCCCACTGGATCGGGAAGTAGCAGGTGCCGAGTGCTTCCTGATTGACGCTGAGCACCCTCATCTCCCCTTGGCTTCGTGTGGGGATAAGGTACTCAGCAACTCACAGGATTAGGCGCCTAACTCTCTCCCTCGGCATTTCCCTTGCTGTGCCTAGTGCAGGGGTGGGCAATACCTTTTTTTTGGCAGGGGGGCACTCCAAGGCTGTGTCTACAA
The DNA here is from genome assembly GCF_049634645.1 of Pelodiscus sinensis. Lineage (NCBI taxonomy): Eukaryota > Metazoa > Chordata > Testudines > Trionychidae > Pelodiscus > Pelodiscus sinensis. Next base: position 37,367,362 of record NC_134726.1, on the reverse strand, counting down.
GTAGGAATAAGAGATCCTCCGGAATAGGGCTTTATTCTGGAGGATCGCGCCAGTCTGGACGCTTTTCTCCGGCTTATCTCCAAGCCGGAAAAAAGCGGCGGCCATGAAAAGTTCTACATTAGCATGCCTATTACGGAATAGGGGCCAGTGTAGACGTAGTCCAAGATTTTGGAAAGTGGTCAAGAGCCGCACTTTTCTGTGGAGGGGGTGTGCGGGGTCTAGGATGGAGTTTGGGTGCAGAAGGGCGCACGGGGCAAGGGACTGGGGTGCAGGAAATGGTATGGGGTTTGAGAGGGTGTTTGGGTGAAGGAGGGGGTTGAGACTTTGGTCAGGGGATTGAAGTGTAGGGTATGAGCACAGGAGAGGATTCGGGCCTGGGGGAGGGCTGTGAGAGGGGGCACAGAGTGTAGGAGGGAGCTGTGACCTGGGGCAAGGGGGTGCAGAGGGTTTGGATGATGACCTGGGGGAGGGAGTTGGGGTGCAGAAAGAGCAGGGGTGCCAGAGGCAGGCTGTAGCTGGGAGGTGTCTCCCGGCCAGCAGCCCTCCCAAGGCAGGCCGGGCTCCCTGCCCACTGCAGCCCCAGACGCCTTGACAATACAGGCTGCTCCCTTCATGTGGCTCTCAGCTCCAGGACGGGGGAGAGACTTGTGCAGCCCCTATCCCCCAGGCCAATCTCTCAGCTCCTATTGGCTGGTTGTTTCCGGCCAATGCGAACTGAGAGATTGGTTGGGGTCAGCTCCTATTGGTCAGTTTCCTGCCAATAGGAGCGGAGGATTGGGCTGGGGGCAGGGAGCTCACCCAAAGCCCTGCAGAGCAGAGAGTCACATGGACTGCGCTTAAAACAGCGGCTGCTGCGTCCCTGCGGGTCCTGACGGGGGGGGGGGGCCCGCGGGCTGGATCCGGTGGCTTGGCGGGATCGAGAGGTATCTTGCCCACCCCTGTCCTAGAGGCTCAAGCTGATCTCCATGTCAATGCCAGTCACATGTAACTCTTGCCCCTAATGGACATTGGCTCAGGCCCTTCTGTTGGGACAAGAGACCGAGAATTAACGCTGGGGCAGAGTGATATGACAGGCTCAAGAACAGTGACTGAGAAGGAACAAAGCCCCTTATGTTTGGAGATCTTAGAGCTCACTCAGAGATTTTTAACGGGGCGCTGTCAGCTTAAAAATCGAGTCGTTTTTTACAAGTCCCGGCTTGTCTTGCTAAGCAGCCTCTTTGCGTAGTGAAAGGAAAGTTTGTAAAGAAATGAAATTGTACAGGGGCGTGTATGTGTGCGCAGATGGGTTCTGTGTGCTGGGGAGGGGACGAGGGTTCCCCCTCTGCATTTCACGGGCTAAGGTGGTAGCAGCAGACTGGTCAGCCCCCTTTCTCTCCTAGTCCGTTTGACTCCGGTTCTTGCAGCGGCTTGTGAGCTCTTGTTTAAATCTAGACAACGGCTGGTTTCCACCGCATGTTGCCTTTCCAGGCACGATTGAATCAGACAAAACAACCCTGGGGTTTTCAAACCTAACTCTCCCCTCCCGCTGCCCGGCAGATTTTGGACCTACCCTCCCCACCAGTGTCCCTTTCAAAAAAGGATCCGGATGCCGGCCCTACAGGGTTTTTTGGTCTGACGGTGGAGCGGGGGAGGATGTCTTCACCGTGGTCTAGGGGAAGTGCTTCCTTGAACAGACTCCAGACCCAGGCCGTCCACTTCTGCTGACAAAACCCACAAGAAGGGAGAAAATCTCCCCAGAGATGCTCTTCCGGAGGTCAGCCCTGCGTAGCCCCATGGCTAGGGACCCCAGGAGGAACACTCCCACGGGAGCCCTAAAACTGAGCCCAGGTCAGGCTGCTGTTCTGAGCAGTTCCGATGAGAGGAGCCCCTCTTTTAGGGCCGCGCGTTGGAGGACTTGGGGTGTGTTTTTGTTCTGATGGAAGGGAGCGGTGGCAGGCGTGGGTAGCTAACCCCTTTAATTGTGCGCGGTGAAGGCTGACGGGGCAGCGGCTCAGTCTGTAAGACGGGGTAGTGAACCTTTCATTCCTGCATAAATCATCTCCAGCCAGTTGCCCCCTTCATCTGCAAGCTGTTGGCGCGCTGGACGTATTCACTGGTAGAAAGGGTCATTCAGAGACCTGAGCCCTCAATTGACCCTGGGCACAGGCAAGACACCTGTCACAGTCTCTCCTCCTCGCCCCCGAATGGCAGCCAGGCCCGGTGAAGCAGAGAGACACCAAGAAAGGGTTTCTAATTGCTGCTTTGCAGACACGTTTCATTACAGGGGGTAGGTTTGTCCCATTCTCGTCTCACCCCAACTCCCAAGTCCCTCCCCCCGTCTCTCCCTCTCGTCAACATCATTCTTCTATAGCTTGGTAAGTCCTTCGAAATCTCCCTTTGTGAACATGACAGAGAGAAGAAACAGGAGTCCCTGGCTTTGTATCCCTCCTCCGAGCGCTGAGCTTGCATGCAGTATTAATCGCAAGCTAACGATGAATTAACGGGTGTCATTGAAACATCTCTGAGCGCTAGGAAGGTCGGTTTTGCTTGCTGCTTCTAACCCTGCGCGGGTAGAGTGAATGTTATAGCAAGGTGCATCTGTCGTGTTTTTTCTCGTCAGAGAACATCTCCAACGTCCAACTCCCTAAGCTGCGCACTTTATAATGGACAACTGGTGGTCTCCCACCTCCTATCAGCAAAGGGTTAATATTACAGCTGAGGTGAGGCCTCTTTGTATCTCTCTGTCTTTAATTCGAAGGCTTTGCCCTGCGCTTTCACTAGGATTGGGTGTTTTCCTTTAAAAAAATCAAACTCAACTGCAGTTTGCAAATCCAATGACTAAAGTGCACTGTGGAGATACATCAGCCTTGCTGGTTTAGGGTACATCTAGACTGCTTTCCTCTTTCAAAAGAGGAAATGCAAATGAAGCGCTGATTAGCATATTCTCACACTTCATTTGCATATCCTCTTCCGACCCTGTTTGCGGAAGAAGTTTTTCGCCAAACAATGCAGTCTAGATGCAGCTTTTTCACACAAAAAAACCTTTTTCGAAAGAACCCGTATTCCTCAAAAATGAGATTTACAGGTTCTTTTGAAAAAGGGGTTTTTTTTCGCAAAAAATCCGCATCTAGACTGCATTTTTTGCTGACAAACTTCTTCCGCAAAAAGGTTCGGAAGAGGATATGCAAATGAAGTGAGAATATGCTAATCAGTGCTTCATTTGCATTTCCTCTTTCAGAAGAGGAAAGCAGTCTATGTACCCTTAGGGCTAACCATTCCCCAAATCCAGCAAAAGGTTTATATATGTGCTTAAAATGAAGCATGTGCTTAATTGTAGATCTGGTTCAAATGGTAAGTCTTCAGTTAAACAACACCATATCTTTTTCCATCGGTCAGTTTTTTTTGTTTTTAACTCTTTTCCTCCCCTGCTTTTTCTCTCACCCTCCACACTACCTCTTTCAATGGGGGGAAAAAAATCAGAAAAAAAGGGAGAGAGGGAAAATCTGAAAATGGAAAATGTTTGATTTGTCTTTTACTGGAAAATTCAGGAAAAAAATTATCTAAAGGACACTTTTTAATGTTAAAAAAAGTTTCAGGTGGAAAAAAGATGACCAACTCTAGTTAAGTAGGTTCATCCATTCTGGGCTAAACTTATTAAACCTTTACAGTCATTCCTGACGGTTCCTCTCAGTCTTCAGCATGAATTAATGATGTTAATTACTTCCAAAGTTAGGATATATTGGCACCAAAATATCAGAATGAACAATTTTCCATTATGTCTTCACTGCTTTTTTTGTTTGTTTCTCCTTGTACAGAAAGGCACAGGACGGAAGTTTTACTGTTTTGCAAACCATTTGTTTGTTATTACACAAAACAGCTCAATTAATTCTTGTATCACACGAGTTTTCCCAGAAAAATTGGATTTGGCGGCTTTTTCACTAATGCAACTTTTAAAGTAGCTTTATGTGGACAAAATGAAATGCTGCGGTCTACATTTTAGGCTGATTTTCCTAATGATCTTGCTAGTGACGTCGCATTTTTCTCATTGTATTGATTTCTTGTCTTACCATAGTTCTAGATGGAAATGAAACAGTTCCGCAGGCATGGGGTTTTTCTTTGTTGCATAGACGTATCCTGTGATCCTTAAAAATATTTAGACACCCAGAATTAGTCACTTAAATATTTTTGGGGATCTTTGGAGGGGCTTTTATGTCTCCTGGGCTTCAGTGTTTGTTGGGGGCGTGCAGTGCAGGATCACAAGTCCCCTGTGGAAAGGTGGATGTGTCTAGCTATGAATCAGATTCTTCTATCCTACCTACGATACGAACTAGCGCCAGGCTGAGGATGTGGCAGGGTTTGATGCTCTGCAAGTTGGAACAGGCATCTATCTCCAGAGGGGTTTGAGGGGAGAGGTAATGTGCCAGGCCAACAACCAGTGTGGGGTTGAAGGAGGTCCTACCTGATGGCTGGAGAGAGTTCAGCAAAGAGTCAGGAAAATGCCTGATGGATGAGAGAACCTGCCTGATTCGGCTAGGAGCTCAATCTATGTAGCTGATCACAAAGCAGGTTATGGAGTGACAGGACCATATGGTATAAGTCCCTCCCTAGGGAACCAATATTTTATACTGGGCTCCTCAGCTTAGCGGAGAGAGGATAACGCAAACCAACGGCGGAGCATTGAACCCCAACAAATTCGGACTGAAATAAGGCCCCTTTTTTACCTGTGGGAGTAACTAACCACAGGAGCAACTTACCAAGGGGTGCGGGGGAGTCTGTCACGGGCACTGTTTAAACCAACATCGATCTGCTCGAGGGGTTATTGCGGGGCGGGAGGTCAGACTAGGTGATCACCAGGACTCGCCAAGCGGCGGTGAGCCCTGCTCGCCAGCCACGCAGAACCACACGCTGCGCATGAGCAGACTGCGCTGCGCAGCCACGCCGGGCTAAAATCGACTCGCCACGGGCAAGTAGATTGCCTTAAATGTCGAGCCCTGGTGATCACAGTGGTCCCTTCTGGCCTTGGGTTCTAAGAATTGTGAGGGGCCGGTGTGAAAGGAGCTGGGGGTTGCAGTCCGAGACCCCTTCTGGAATTTGGGGTCTCGGTCATAGAAAACCATCACCAAACAGAGGCAAATTGACACCCTTGTTTGGCACATCGCGTGCTATGCATGGGACACATCCCGTCCACTTAATTAGCCTCGTTAACACGGGTCCTACAGTTGACAGGTATGCTGCTGCTAAGTATATCCGTTGGTTCTGTTATTTCCACTCCAACTCACCTGATGAGGTGGGCTTTGCCCACAAAAGCTCGTGGTTCTATATGTGTTGGTTAGTCTCTGCCACAAGACTACTGCTTATTGGCAAGGTCAGCAAAGAGCCCAAGGAATGGCTGGAATATGCCCCCTACTGCCCCATGGGAGGTCTCTCCAACCGGAAATGAAGCATGTGGTCAGGATGGATAAACAGAGGACTCCCGTCTCTAGGGCAACTGCCTTTCTGCTAACTTTGGGTATGTCTCGACTACATGCCTCTGCCGACAGAGGCATGTAAAATAGGCTACCCGACATAGTCAATGAAGCGGGGATTTAAATATCCCCCACTTCATTACAATAAAAATGGCCGCTGCACTGTGCCGTTGGCTGATCGTCGGCACAGCGCGGCAGTCAAGACACGGATCGGTCGACAGGGAAAGTCTTTCTCGACCGCTCCCTTATGCCTCGTGAAACAAGGTTTACAGGAGCAGTCAACAAATGCGTTCCCTGTTGACTGATCCGCATCTTGACTGCCACGCTGTGCCAACGATCAGCTGATCTGGCACAGCGCAGTGGCCATTTTTGTTTTAATGAAGTGGGGGATATTTAAATCCCCGCTTCATTGTCTATGTCCGGTAACCTATTTTACATGCCTCTGACGGCAGAGGCTTGTAGTCTTGACACACCCTTAATGTCTTTCAAGAAGAAAAGAAGCCGCTCCTTTAACTGCTGAACTGGAGTCCGTTTGCATGTTTGGCACTGTTTCCCTGGGCTGGAATAAAGATCTTAACTGGTTAACGCACTACAAAGCCAGTTTCCCCTGCCTTTGACATTCCCCTTTCCACATCAATAGCTATGAATGGAACACATCCAGCCTACTTAATTAGCTTCATTAACCGGGGCTTTACAATTGATGGGTAACTGCTTTTGCTGTTGTATATCTCTTGGAGTTTGGATTTCCACTCCCACTCATCTGAGGAAGTGGGTTTTACCCATGAAAAACCCATGATCCTACATCTTTCTTAGTCTCTAAGGTGCCACAAGACCACTTGTTTTTAACATTACAGACTCACAGTGACCCCACTGAGACTTCTGCCCCTTTAACTGTCTCTTATATCCCACGAGGCATAATCATATGCTGTTATGTTTCATCACCGGTAAGCCTCTGGCCTTAACGAGACTATGGAAACGAGCGCGACAGCCAGCCTTGGAAAGAAAACTCCTTAATCCTCCCAAAGGAGTGAAATGTTATTACTATCGACTCTCCCCGTCCTCTCCAGAGACGAGGCACTGAACTCATGCAGCCGTCTGGGAATAAAGCCTTCCTTGTCTCCACAACCTACAATTAAAAGGCAGCCCTTGGGGGCTTGGCAGGGACGCCCGTGGCTTTGGGAGGCTGAGGAATCAGCCAGCTGTACTGGTGCTTCCAAAGCATTTGGTTCAGAAGGAAAACTCTTGTGTTAGTCACTTAGGGCATGTCTACACAGCAAGCCGTTATTTTGAAAGAATGTCGAGCTGGAGGACTTCTTACTCCGACTCCTGTGACCCTCATTTCACTAGGGGCTCGTCTACACTGGCCCCTTTTCCGGAAGGGGCATGTAAATTTCATGAGTCGTCGTAGGGAAATCCGCGGGGGATTTAAATATCCCCTGCGGCATTTAAATAAATATGTCCGCCGCTTTTTTCCGGCTTTTAAAAAAGCCGGAAAAGAGAGTCTAGACTGGCCCCGATCCTCCGGAAAAAGCGCCCTTTGAAGTAGGAATAAGAGCCTCCGGAAAAGGGCGCTTTTTCCGGAGGATCGGGGCCAGTGTAGACGCTCTTTTCCGGCTTTTTTAAAAGCCGGAAAAAAGCGGCGGACATTTTTATTTAAATGCCGCGGGGGATATTTAAATCCCCCGCGGATTTCCCTACGACGACTCATGAAATTTACATGCCCCTTCCGGAAAAGGGGCCAGTGTAGACGTAGCCTAGGAGTGAGGGAAGTCAAAGGAAGATCACGCTTCCTTCAACTTCCTGCTGTGTAGACGGCGCCAAAAGCCAAGCTAAGCTATTTCGACTGCAGCTGCGCAATTGACGTTGCTGAAGTGGTGTCGCTTAACTCGACTTTGGCCCTGCTGTGGACACGTGCCCTTATAAACCTGCAGGGCATTGAGCTGCCCATAATTCCTCAACCTGGGTCATAAAAATGAGCATGAACTTAATGTAAATCAAATGCTGAGTGAAGGGGATGGGTTATATCTCAGAGGAGATGAGGGCCACTTAAAAAGGGGGGAGTAGCCAACTACATGGAGTGGGGGTGTCCTGTTTACCTCTCCTTCCAGTGACTGTTTCAAGGTTCACTCTCTGGCGTGTTAACTCGGGGACCCCTTCTGATCCCATTCAGATGGGTGAAAATCCGAACTAACTCCATTGACGGGGATCCGTTTTGGGACCGGTTCTGTTCAATAGCTTCATCAATGCTTTAGATATCGGCACAGAGTATGCTTATGAAGTGTGCAGATGATACCAAGCTAGGAGGGGTTGAAAGTGCCTTGGAGGATAGGGCCATAATTCAAAATGATGTGGACAAACTGGAGAAATGGGTGGAGGTAAATACAGCCAGTCCCCGACTTATGAACACACCGACTTACAACCATCCGTACTTACGACCAGCCTCCCATTATAATATTTTCGAGTTGAGAACCACGTATGTCAATTTTTCAAACAGCGCGGGCAGCGCATTCAAAGGTATTTCCGACTTACGACCAAATCGAGTTACGACCATGTGTTCGGAATGTAACCCGTTCGTAAGTCGGGGACTGCCTGTAGGATGAAGTTTAATATGGGCAAATGCAAAGTGCTCCACTTAGGAAGGAACAATCCATTTCACACACACAGAATGGGAAGCGACTGTCTACGAAGGAGTACGGCAGAAAGGGATCTAGGGGTCACAGTGGACCACAAGCTAAATATGAGTCAACAGTGGGACACTGATGTTGTAGAAGGCAGGGGACTGGACTTGATGACCTCGCGAGGTCCCTTCCAGTTGTAGGAATCTATGGGTTTACACACCTGCAGAAATGAGATTGGGAGCGAGTCCTCCATTAGCTCCCATTCTACAAATGTTTTCAGCCCTTCGGTGTTTACTGAATGGCAGGGTTAACTCCCGAGCTGGGCAGAGCACGTACGAGGTTGTTCCACGCAGCTGTGCCAGCGTGTCCCGTTTTCTGGCTACGAACCCTTTGTGCTCCATTCTCGTCGGGTTTCCACTTCTTGGAATCCACCCGCTTCCTCCAGTTCTGGTCTGGGCTCTCACTCCGCCAATGCCAATGCACCTTCTGCCTGACTGCCCTATTTCAGTCCTTGGCTGAGTGCTCCCTGCGACCTACAACTCCCCCAGGGCCCCCAAACCTGAACTGCATTACTGCTCTTCCCGCCTCCCCCAGCCCTGACCTGCTTCCTTCCTAGTGCTCCCAGGCCTGGGCGTGTCTGTCATTGAAGCCAAACGGCCTTTGCTGTGTGCACACAAGGGATTTGCACCATGCGGACCCTTCTGAACCCAGGCCTGCTGGAGCTGCTGGCCCCTGTGATCCCCGCTCCTCTCCCCCAGCGGGCTCATCGCTCAGAGCTGGTTTCACAGATGACATCAGCTGACTTTTTGAAACGCTGACGCGGCTGCGGCGGAGTCAGAAATGGGCCTGGCTCTTCCCAAAGGTTAATCACGGGGCGTCGGAGACTGGAGTCAAGTGAGAAAATGACTCGAACTGGAAACGTTAATAGTGGCGGGGAGTCGGGGTTCTGTCCTCCCGTCGCTCCAAATCCCTCCAGGACTTGCAGGTAAATAGGTGGCAAAGGAACACTCAGCTTTCTGGCTCTCAGCCCCGGCCTGAGCGCTGAACAGCCCCAGAGGCTAGAGCATCTCCCGGGTCACGAGCCCCACTTGAACCGTTGCCTTGTGGACCCTGGAGGCCAAACTCGCTTACAGCCACATCCAGGAGGGATTTGTCTGCGGGGGGCTACATCCCTCTGTCTGCCAGCCCAAAGCGAGCCCGGGAAATGTACTGGCTCTCTGGGCCATGCAGCAGAACCAGGGTTTATAGAGTAAGAATCATAGATTCCTAGGAAGGGACCTCGAAAGGGCATCAAGTCCAGCCCCCTGCCCTCATGGCAGGACCCAGCACCATCTAGATCAGTGGTTCACAAACTTTTTGGCATCACGCCCCCTTCCCCCAATAGCAGCAAAACTTGTTGAGCGAAAAAAGGAACTGAAAAGGGCAGCCTCACGCCCCCCTGGAATTTCTTCATGCCCCCCCAGAGGGGCACGCCCCCTAGTTTGGGAATCCAGGATCTAGATCATCCCTGATAGCTGTCTGACCTGCTTTTAAATCTCTCCAGTGGTGGATATTTCACAACCTCCCTCGGCAACTTATTCCAGTGTTTCACCACCCTGATAGGAAGCTTTTTCTAATGTCCAACCTAACCCCCCTTGCTGCAGTTTAAGCCCCTTGCTTCTTGTCCTATCCTCAGAGGCCAAAGAGAACAATTTTTCTCCCTCCTCCTCTTAACTCTGTTTTAGGGTCTGTCTACACTAGCCTCCAGTTCGAACTAGGGAGGCTAATGTAGGCATTCGAAGTTGCAAATGAAGCCCGGGATTTAAATATCCCGGGCTTTATTTGCACGTTCCCGTCCGGTTGCCATTTTGAAATTCCACTAGTCCGAAGTAACTGCCCGCGGCTACATGCAGCAGTGAACCGGCAATTCGAACTAAGTCCTTAGTTCGAATTAACTGTTACACCTCTTGGAATGAGTTCCAACTAGGGCTTTAATTCGAACTACTGGGTCCCTGCTGCGTGTAGACATGGGCACTTAGCCCGGACTTGTAAATTTAAAAAATGGCGACCGGACGGGAAGATGCAATTCAAGCCTGAGATATTTAAATCCCGGGCTTCATTTGCAACTTTGAATGCCTACATTAGCCTCCTTAGTTCGAACTAGGGGGCTAGTGTAGACAGACCCTCAGGTTCTTGAAAACCGCTCACATGTCCCCTCTCAGTCCTCTCTTTAGAAACTAAACCAGCTCAATTCTTTCCGTCTTCCCTCACAGGTAACCGGGGACCCTCTTACCCTCGCCCACCAGTCCCTCTTCATGGGCCTCGGTCCACCGCTGGATGGACAACCTCGGTCTCCATGGCTCTTCCTTTTCTGTTGCTTGTGGGGCGGGGCAGGGGTGTGAGACAGACACTTGCCCACGAGTAGCTCACCTCAGACCCGGCGGCTCCGTTTTGCTCCCCCCTCTCACTCACGTGGTTCGACTGCTGCTCACAGAGATTCCCGCCGGACTCCAGCCGGGCCCTGCTCTGCAGACGACAAGTTGCAGCCGTCAAAGCTCTGGAGCACGGCCCCTGCTCCTTCAAGCAGTAAATACATTAGAAGGGACCCTCCCCCAGCCTTGGGTAGCTTTGTCTCACGCGTGTGAGGAAGGAGCCTGAATACATCCCTCGGCCAAGGTGTTAATTGACAGGTCTCAGAGTCAGCGGATTGTGGAGCCGGGGGCTGGCTTTCATTCCCGGGGCGTCAGCGCCTCGGCACGGCCTCCATTAGCATATCCAGGTTGCCCTACGTCAAGGCAATTAGCTCCTGGCCTGGCCTGATTGGAACCCCCCTCCCCCCGCCTCATTTGCACTGGTTTTGAATGGAAAATAATGGCTGGAGGACGCCCGTTGCAGTGCCCAGAGGGCCCAGGGGCTGTCTTTGTGAGTCCCTTGAAGTGAAATCTGCATTCTCTGAAGGGGGGGGGGGGGCGAGAAGGCTGAAGATTAAAGTAATTAGACAGAAAAAGGTTTCCTGTTGCCAGAAGGAACTTGGCCTGCTTTGCTCCCGGGCCGCTTGCTCTGATGTACCCCCCCGCCTTGCGTGAGGGGAGGCAAGGAAGGAGAGGGTTAGGGATTCAGCAGAAGCGTCTCTCTGTAGACGCAGGGGGAGTAGGAAGAGCGGGGGGCCTGGTGCAACCACTGAGCAGTTGGGAATGGCTCCCGCACGCAGCAGGGACTTGGTGGGAAGGGGGCGGGGGAGGAGATGGAGATGGCAGTTCCGCTTCTGCCTGCGTTTCTTCGGAGACCAGCCACGTCCCCATGAGCCAGGAATTTCGCGTGCCTCTTCCCACGCCGGGAACCGAAATGCCCCACGCGGACTGAGCTCATCCTCCACGTAGCTCCATCGGCACAAGTGAGGGCTACCCAGCGCTGGCTTGGGCCCCTTCTGTACAGCCCCAGTGCTGCTAGTTCAGGGCCCCCACCAAAAAAGGCCGGTAAATTTTCCGTGTCATAACATTGCAGCCAGGGCTTTCTGCTCTCCTCGTTTCCATGTGGCTGCCGATAAGCCTGTGATTGGGATTCAGATGCACAGGGGTGGCGCTGTATGTTTGGTGGGAGTGGAGAAATCAGTACCCACCCTGGCTCCCTTTTCCTGGTTCCAAACTCATTTACTCTCACTCAGAAAGAGATCTGTCCCCTTTAAGCCACGGGAAACGTAGGGTACAGGCGGGTTTGCTGGCGGGAACAGCCACGGGAAACGTCAGGTGCAGAGGGGCTTGCTGGTGGGAACGGCCACGGGAAACGTCACACGTGCATTGGCCTACTGGTGGGAATGGCTGCGGGAATCATCAAGTGCAGTGGGGCTTGCTGGCAGGAACGGCTGCGAGAAATGTTGGGCGTGAGGGGGCTTGCTGGCAGGAACGGCTGCGGGAAATGTTGGGCGTGAGGGGGCTTGCTGGTGGGAATGGCTGCGAGAAATGTCAGGTGCGAGGGGGCTTGCTGGCGGGAACAGCTGCGAGAAATGTCGGGCGCGAGGGGGCTTGCTGGTAGGAACGGCTGCGAGAAATGTTGGGCGTGAGGGGGCTTGCTGGCAGGAACGGCTGCGAGAAATGTTGGGCGTGAGGGGGCTTGCTGGCAGGAACGGCTGCGGGAAACGTCGGGCATGAGGGGGCTTGCTGGTGGGAATGGCTGCGAGAAATGTTGGGCGTGAGGGGGCTTGCTGGCAGGAACGGCTGCGAGAAATGTTGGGCGTGAGGGGGCTTGCTGGCAGGAACGGCTGCGGGAAACGTCGGGTGTGAGGGGGCTTGCTGGCGGGAACGGCTGCGGGAAACGTCGGGTGTGAGGGGGCTTGCTGGCAGGAATGGTCGCGGGAAACGTTGGGCGCGAGGGGGCTTGCTGGCGGGAACGGCCGCGGGAAACGTCGGGCGCGAGGGGGCTTGCTGGTGGTAATGGCTGTTGGAAACAGATTTCAATGGGGACAGTGGCCCACAAAGCACATTTTGAATTTCTAGCCGTGTGGTCGCCCCTTTGTGTGGTGTTCGTGTTTGGGTGGCAGGGGTGGACTGTAATGCGCTGGGAGCTGCACACGCAGGGGAGGTCTGCACTGCAGTGAGACACCCGCAGCTGGCCAGGGCCTGCTGGCTCAGGCGGTTGAGCTGTTTAATTGCAGTGTAGACTTCCAGGCTCAGCTGGGGGCAGACTTTAAGATCCTGTGAGCTGGGAGGGACCCAGAGCTGCTGTCTGAGGTTGAATGTCTACCCTGCAGTTAAACAGCCTGGCAGGCTGAGCCGGTGGGCGTGGGACAGCCGGGGGTGGGGGGGGGTCTCATCGCATTGTACACATAATTGGAGAATGAGAGGCAGCTTCTGCTCTAAGTAGCTTTCATCCGAAACAGAGAGAGGGGAAGGACGGGCAGGAAGGGACTTGCCCAGGGACATGCAGTAGTTCAGTGTCAGGCCTGGAACCCCAGTCTCTTTAATTGGAGTCTAGTGGCTAACAGCTGCACCTATGCAAGGAGGGAAGGGAAACCAGCCGTGTGACTTACAGGTGGTACCCCACCCATGCACTATCAGCATGTCCTAGGGGGCTGTCTGGGGGCCATGTGAAGGTTCCCACATGGATAAAGGGGAATAATGACATCTCTGGATCTGCTGGCAATGCTCCTCTTAATGTAACCTAATATACCATTCGCCTGCTTGGCTACAAGGACGCCCTGTTGGCCAGGGTTTGGGAACAACCAGGAAGCTGCTCACCCCTGGTTTTACACCCCAGGGGGACTTTGGCAGCTGAGCCAGGGTGTGGAGATGCCCTTTCAGGGCAGACGTGATCAATGAAGCGGATCAGTCATGTATTTCACCCCTCCCTAGGGAACCCAGCCCAGCGCTTCCCCACCCGCCTAGGGAAATCGTTTTTCCTAATCTCCAACCTAGACCTCCCCCACTGCAGCTTGAGCCCATTGCTCCTCGTTCTGCCCCACTGAGAACAGCCTCTCTCCATTCTCTTGGGAACCCCCTTGCAGGAAGTTGCAGGCTGCTCTCAAATCCCCCCTCACTCTTCTCTTCTGTCGACTAAATAAAGCCAAATCCCTCAGTCTCTCCTCAGGGGTCATGCGCTCCAGACCCCTCAGCATTTTGGTCGCTCTCCACTGGACTCTTCTATCCTTTCTATAGTGGGGGGCCCAGAACTGGACACAATACTCCAGATGTGGCCTCCACAGAGCCGAATAAAGGGGAATAGTCACTTCTCTAGCTCTGCTGCAATGCTCCTCCCAATGCAGCCCAACATGCCATCAGGGCACACTGTTGACTCAAGGGCACTCCGGTGATTGAACATTTAGGAGCCTCGCTACCTTCGCACGGCACCTTCACATGAGGGATAGACTTTATGGAACTGCCTGCCCATACCTCTTCGGAGGAGATCAAGAAGATCTCCATATTATATCCATATAGTACCAGTAATGGCTGCCCATTTCTCCTGCCCCTTCCATCCAGCAGGACTTCAAGGAAGTAGATTTACAAATGTCTTAAAATACAGATAGATGTCTAGTAGATTAGGCACCTAACTCCCTAGGGTATCAGTGGCAGTTAAGCACCAAGTGGGTTAGGCTCCTGTCTGTCTCTTTAGGTGCCTAAATCCCTTTGGCTGGCTCTGAGTCTTGGAGAATAGTGCAGGACAGGTACATATACCTCCAGACAAGTTAACTTGGAAAGCAGCCTTCTCTTCCTCTGTTTCTCTGGCTCTCAAATCGGCACTTTCCCTCCCTCTTGCAGATTCTGTGGGGGGTTGCTTAACTTGCTCCGAGAGCCTCCGAAGAAGCGGGATTGAGGTGGTGTATCTATAACAATTTCGCGTACACATGTAGAAACATTTTTAAGATGAGACGATGATGCCTTTGGCGCTTCCAATACAACCGCTGTGCCCTCCACCAGCAAACCAACACCTCGCAGATGCTGTTGGAAACGGCCTCGCTCTTCATGAAAACCTCCCGACGCAGAGATGCTTGTGAATGCTCTTGTAGAGTTAGCCCCACTTTGCCTGGTATCGGCAGTGTGATTCTTGGAAGAGGCTACATCTCAAATCCCAACCCGATTGTTCTGCTCCCAGCTTTATAAAGCAGTGTGGGAGAGGCAGGGCAGATTTCCCCAGGAGACAGACAAGGTTTCCTCTAAGCTGTGTGGCAGCACAACCCCGCAGCTGCTTAACAAGCCCCAGCCAGGAGCTCCTGACTCCTTGGTGACACCTTGGATTGGTGTTGTCCCTCATCTCCAGTATCTGGTGGGAAGACAAATCCCAGGTCACTTACAGCTGTCAGATGGGCAGAGGAAGGGATGCGGCGAAGGGAGAATGTCTCTAGCACACAAATTAATGGTTGTGCTCCATAGCGAGGAAAAAAAAAATTCTTTAGCAGCTGCTGGGGATATAATATTTCTTCTGTGGCGAAAGAACAACGGGGGCAGCATCTATCATGGCACTTTCTTGACACATCGTTTATTGAATGACTGAGTGTGGTCGTGGGGCTTTCCAGGGATGGCGTGGCCTCTGAGGATCATGGGAGCTGCCTCCATGCCTGTCAGACATGCCCTGTGATGGGGGGGAGGGGAGTTCTGGGTAAACATTCTGTGTAGACAAACATCTATCAGGGTGCTGGGTCCTGCCGTGCAGGCAGGGGACTGGACTCAATGACCTCTCAAGGTCCCTTCCAGTCCTAGTGTTCCATGAGTCGATGATCTGGGGCTGAGCTAAATGCCACTTGCGATGCTTAGGGCGATGTTTATCAAGAGGCAGCCCCACTGGGGACATTGTCTGCGATCCACGTGCCGTTTGGGTTCCTGTCCTGAACCGTTTGCAGGGTGACGGCCGAAAAGGATTTCAGGCAAGAGACCGATTTATGAGGACGGAGAGCTATTCAGAGCTAACTGCGTCCAGCGTGGCTAAGCTCTGCTTAAGCAGGGGCTGGAGAAGGAGCAAGACTGGATAATAATCTATTTGCAAATATTGGAAGGGTATGAACCCCCCACGGACGGAGAGGAATTATGGGCTATGTCTAGACTGGCATGATTTTCCGGAAATGCTTTTAACGGAAAAGTTTTCCATTAAAAGCATTTTCGGAAAAGCGCGTCTAGATTGGCAGGACGCTTTTCCACAAAAGCACTTTTTGCGGAAAAGCGTCCATGCCAATCTAGATGCGCTTTTGAACAAAAAAGCCCCGATCGCCATTTTTGCAATCGGGGCTTTTTTGCGGAAAACAAATCTGAGCTGTCTACACTGGCCCTTTTGCGCAAAAGTTTTGTGCAAAAGGGACTTTTGCCCGAACGGGAGCAGCATAGTATTTTCGCAAAAAGCTCTGATTTCAGACAGTAGGAAGTCAGTGCTTTTGCGGAAATTCAAGCGGCCAGTGTAGACAGCTGGCAAGTTTTTCCAGAAAAGCGGCTGATTTTCCGGAAAAACTGGCCAGTCTAGACACAGCCAGGGAGTTTAACTGAGAGAAGGGGGAAATCTAGTCAGAATATTCTGGAAAACGTCCTAACAGCGAGGCCTGCTCATCTTCCCCACAAAGTGGTGGATGAGACGTTGAGTGGCGCCTTTAAAATTAGTCTGGGCTATTCGCTAACACGCAGAATTCTCATCGCCTGCCTGAGGGCTGCACAGTAGGAGGTTTATATTGGGAAGGATAGTGAGTCATCTCCTCCACTCTCCTCGTTTCCCTGTAAAATGCAGGCCGCTCCTGGAACGCCAGCCAGCTCGGTAATGTGCCCCCACACAGCTACCCAGCTCCGGCAAAGGAGAGAACTAGCCGGCTGTCTCCCTCCGCGAGGTGAAGTGCAGCGTTAAATGCTGGGTTTTTGCCGGGCAGTATGTTGTGCCTAGGTCCTGCTATGGCGCCTGCCTTGCCAAGGTGGGTCAAGATGGCAGCCAGCTTCACCGAGCTCAGGCCTGCCCCCTGGCAGTTCGGCAAATGAGGGCTGAGGGGACGGGAAGAACTAGTGAGCTGCCTGTCCTCGTGTTCCCCTCCTGCATCCACCAAGGCATGGAGGGTGAGAAGGGGTCTGAGCAGGAGAAGGCTCATCCCGTTTGACCTTCCATGAGAACCTACAGGAGCCAGAGGTCGAGGGTTTGAGCCCTGCCCTCAACCAACGTGGACCTGGCACCCTTGGAACTAAGGAAGGAGAAGGGGGCCCAGACTGTAGGGAGGTTGGGGGTCTCCTGTGGCCCAGTGGAGAAGGTACCTGCCTTCAGAGCCAGAGGTCAAGGGCTTGAGACAGCCAGAAGAGGAGCAAAGGACAGGCAGGGGGTGACTGGAATGGGTCAGTGAACCCCCCAAGGAGCCAGCAAACAGAACCTGGCAGACTTGGAAGGTCAAATTAGATGAACCATCATCTCCTCTGACCCACCAAGACCCAGGGCCCATTCTTCTTGGCGCTGTCTTCGCAGAAGGGGAAAGGTGATCCTGGCGGGTGGAGGGGAAGGAGAATGGGAGGGACGGTTACGAGCTCTGCCAACTGCCTCAGCCCTTGCTAGTCAAACGGCGCCGAGACTGGCTGACCCGTCTTGATCTGTGATTGATTTATTCTGGGTGTACGTTACAGTAGTGCCTTGGAGCCTCAGTCAGGGACAAGACGCCCATGGCACTAAGTGCTCTACCACGTCAACCCAAAGGTGACCAGTACTCCAAAGAGCTTACAGTCCGGGCATGTTAGCGGTACATACGCCTCCTTAGCTTGTGTGCATCCAACTAGAAGCATTACCCGGCATTGCTGGGGTTCTTAACTCAAGTGTTTAGTTTTTCTTCACTGCAGCGGCCATGGAGCCGGGAGAGGTACGCATGCCACCGGCTGGGGGACAGACAGACACACAAACAGACACACAGACAGACAAACTCTGAAATATATAGTAAATAGCTTTTCCATTATAGCTGTCCTGCTCCCTACCTCTGGCCGCTTATTCTCCCTCTGAGGTCATTCTGCAGCACTACTATCCCTCCTACCAGCCCCCTCCCTTTCCGTGTTCTGAGAAACAATCCAATTCCAGGCACATCCCATTGTTCTGGCACAATCCAACCCTGACCTTGCTTTAAGTCATGATAAGAGGAAGCGGCATACCACATTGGGTGGTCCAAGCGCTTACCGTCTAGGATGAGTTATTCAACAAACGCACAGATGGACAGACAGACAGACAGACTCACATTGCTGAAATACATAGTAAGATATATCCATGTGGTGCCTATGACTTCTGTGAGCTGACACCACTTGGGACCAGATGAGGGTCTGGCCTTGCAGGAAAATGTCTCAGAACTCTGGGGAGGAGGTCCGTTTGTGCTGGGGGGAGGACGGGGGATGACAACACAGGGGAGGCTCCTTGTCTAATACCTAGTGCACTCTTGTTGGAAACTGGTCCATCCCCTTATTACGCCGTGTGGGTGTTTTAGTGCCCCAGGCGGGCTGGGCGCTCTCCAGGCAAATGACATTTCCACTGTGAGGGGGAAGGCGGGAAATCCATGTTTGCGCTCTGTGATTGAGCATGCTCCCGGACAGCCGTCAGAGCCGGCAACATGCATTCTGGCCGTAATGAGGCTTGGGGATGTGAAATCAATCCTGCCTCATAATGAAGCGAGACCTCTGGCCTCGCGAAAGCGATTTCCTGACATTTTTACAGAATAAATTGTGCTCCCCCCCTGCCCCCGCATATTAAATATTCAGTCGGCTCACAGGGCCCTGCCACAGAGACAAACAAGCAAAGAGCGTGAGACTCATTGCAGATGGATATTCCTCCCAGGGCCTGGGCTGAGGGGAATTTCGGATGAGGTGGGGCCAGCTCTGACAGGCAAACCTCATTTAACCCCCTGTAGATTGGGCCTCAAAGGTCTGTTCAATTCTTATACCAGGCTGTGGCCTAGTAGGGCATGGGGTGGGGGAGTGTTCCACCCCCTCTGGGTCGGTGGGCAGCCACTCCGCCCCACTACATAGACCCAACACCATGCTATCAGGGTGCGTACAGCTCCTGACACTACCAAATGTCCAGTAGAGGAAAAAGAGAGAGAACGGTACATCAGATGGGCGCCCTTTACCCCCCAGGGTAGGGACCTCAGATCATGGGGCGGCAGGGAAACATAGGGGGAGAAAAACAGGGTCTGGAATTGTTGCTCAAAGTCTGTGTGACTGGGAGGCAGGGTTTTCCCCAGCGTTATATCCAATCATAATTCTAGTTTGCTCCTCTACTAGATGTTTCCAAGCCCTATGCAAAGATTAGACACTCAAATCCCCGTTGGGGTGGCGAAGAACAGCCCCGGAAACCACAGGCAGCAAACCCACCTTGCAGACTAGGATGGGAGCAGAGGAAGCCGATTCGCTGCCGTTTGAAATGCACTTTGAAACGCTTAGACCCCGGGACATTTCTAGTTTGGGTCTTTGTTGTTCTCGCTGCGTGTGGCAGGGGGAGGGGACAAGGTACGGTGCACAGGCCGAATCTGGCCCGCCAAGACGTTTGATCCGGCCTGCAGCCTGCCCTGCCGTGCTCCTGCCCCCAGGCCAATCGAGACCCAGGGGCAGAGGAGTGTGCGAAGTCTCCTCCCCTCGCCAGGGGCACGGGGCTCCAGAGGGAAACGCCAGATGTTCAAAATGGCTGGTGGTTCCCTCTAGGCGCCGCATGCCCCTGGCAGAGGTGGGACAGGTGTGAGAGACCTCGCGTGCTCCCCTGCCTCCCACCAGGGGCACATGGTGCCTAGAGAGAACTGCCCCTTCTGCCCAAGACCCCGCCCCTTCTGCCCAAGACCCCGCCTCTTCCAGGGCCAGCATACCACCACTCCCAAAACTGGTGAAGTGGCCCCCCTACGAAAATGATTGCCCACCCCTGGCTTATGGGATGCTGAAAGTCCAAGTCGGCAACTCTGTCTGAGCCGTGCTGCATTTGCTTATTTAGGTCCTATCACAGGGGTGGGCGATAACACGGTGATGGTTAGCCCCTGGCAGGCCACTGCTGCTATATTTCCTTGCAGTTCCCATTGGCTGCTGATCGCCATTCCCAGCCAATGGGAGCGGCGGGCAGCAGCAGAGACTGGGACATGCTTCCCGCAGCTCCCATTGGCTGGGAACGGCAATCTGCGACCAATGGGAGCTGCGATCACCAGTACCTGCGGCTGTGTAGGTAAATATAGAAGCTAACCCTGACGGACCTGATCCGGGTGTGACGTAGTGGGGGTGCTGTCTACTTTGTTCCCACCCGACTGTGTTGCTATGTGTGATTCCCAATGACTCACTCCACATGTGTATTGGCCATAGAGGGTTAAGTCTCAGCCTCAGCAGATAACAAGGCTGTTCCCAGAGGGCGAGACAAAAGAAGAGAGGCGGGGACGGCCACAGGGCTGGGGGGTAGAGCTTGGGAGCTGGGTGAGTCTCGGCTGGGCTAAGAGGAGTGAGGATGTTTTAGCCAAGGAAGTGGGTGAAACCCCTTTTCCCCCCAAGAGGAACAAGGCTGTCTGCCCCGGCTCCTGTGTTAACATCGATCCTATGCTACACGGTGTCTCTGTAAAACAATAAAACCTTCTACTCTACTGGCCGGCTGACACACCCATCTGGCTGTGGACGGGGGTGCAGGGTCGGGGGCTCCCTGATGCGCCATCACGCCGTGGGCTGGTATTTGCCCATCGTTCCCCTCTCAAGTAGCCATTTCTGCAGTCTTATTCGTCAGCGATTTCTCCCTCCCTTCAACGACTGTTTCCATTCCGGGCCCGTCTCCGTGTGTTATCAGGGAAACTTTCTCTGCCAGAAGTCATCCCAGATTCCAGGAATCATGAACCAATTAACACTGGCCGGTTAGCCCTGTCCAGGCTTTTTGAGTTCTGCCGTGGTGAGTCACCAGCCCTAGCGGGGGATCTGTACTGAACGCAGCTCTGCTTGCATTTTTAGCAGGGGGAGAGTTGTTATACTTCACTACCTCAGTGCAGGAGGGAGTGACTCCTGCAAGGCATGTGAAGAGTACGGATTTAATGGGAAATTTCCATCGGAGTCCAGTATCTGTGCCTCTGAAATGACGAGCAAGGTGAACCCTTGCCGGGGCTCTGAAACACTTCTTGACCGATAGCAATTAGAGACGTGAATTTTGAACTCCACTTCTCAGTGACTGATCATTGAAGTCCATGTTTTGTTTCATATGCAGCTCTGACATAGCACGAGAGCCACTACGGAGCCTCAGAATAAATGGACAACAGCGTTTACATGGAGATGGCCCTGCCTTTCTTTTGTCTACATTTATGTTCCTGCTTCAGGACCATTCCTGGCTCCTTTTTAACACTTTCGCTGTGTCTACATTGGCAAGATTTTGAGCAAAAACTTGCTGCCTATCTACACTGGCGGGGAGTTCTTGCGCAAGAACACTGACGTTCTAATGTGTGAAATCAGGGCTTCTTGCGCAAGAACTATGATGCTCCCACTCAGGAATAAGCCCTCTTGTGTAACTGTTCTTGCGCAAGAGGCCAGTGTAGACAGGCAACATGAATTTCTTGCGCAAGATAGCCCAATGGCTAAAATGGCCATCAGAGCTTTCTTGCGCAAGAGAGCGTCTACACTGGCACGGATGCTTTTGCACAAAAGCACATCTCTTGCGCAAAAGCATGCCAGTGTAGATGCTCTCTTGTGCAAATACTTTAACGCAAAAACTCTTGCGTTAAAAGTATTTGCGCAAAATCTTGCGAATGTAGACGTAGCCTTAGACTCCTGGTGGAACTCCTGAATGCTTTCCCTCTATCCCAATAGCCTGGCATGGTTTGGGTTAGGATGTTTGGGTTGTTGGAGAGATGAAGAGCTTCTTATATCATGGTAGCTCATAGACGGCACTAGACAAGAGCTTCATTTGGCTGGGTGCTGGAAGTGGGTTAGCTTAGTAGGTTAGATCACACTGGACACTGAAATGGTAGAAGCTGATTGTCATTTAGATCTACTGGAAGCAAAGCTTCTTTCGCTAAGTCACAGGTGACCCTCGGAAGGTTTGACATACTGGTTCAGACACTTATACCAACTCATGTCTTCGCTACGGGAAAGATCGAGTCTGCCACGATTGATCTTCCGGAGTTTGATTTAGTGGGTCTAATAAAGACCTGCTAAATCAAACTCAGAGGGCGCCCCCATAAGTACTGGTACTCCTGCTCCTGTGAGGAGAAAGGGAAGTGAGGGGAGCATTTGCTTCTGTTGGCCTCCCACTGTGAGGATGGTGGGGAAACTCGAAACAAGGTACGTCACCTCCAGCTATGTCATTAATGTAGCAGGAATTGCGTATCTTAAATCGACCTTCCCCTTTAGTGTAGACCTGGCCAAAGTCTGCAGAATCTAATCTCCTAAAGACTAGAGATTTCTCACAGGGCTTTTGTGCGTCCAGATTCAGGACCAACTAAATGGGGGTGCTGCTGCCATTCAAAGGTGCCTGGTTGTATCAAACGCTGGAGGAAGGAGACAGTGGAATTTTTCCTCCAGCACAGACTTGGTTTCATGCTAACTTGGTGGCCACGCTCTGAGCAGCCTTTCGTTTGAGTCTCCCCAATTTGCCTGTTCCCCCGTCTTGCCAGGAGACACAGGCACGGCCCTGGTTGGTGCCTGTCTGGCACCTGCTCCCGGGCTCCCACAGGGGAGGGAAAACACGAGGCGTGAGTTGAAGGAATCAAAGGCAGATTTTGAGAAGCAGTCGCTGAAACGCCTCTCCTGGGCTGGGACCAATTAGGCCGACGCCCATTGAAAGACCGTTTGTTCGCATGTTGCTGCAAAGAACGCAGACGGGCCAGATTTCCATTGCTCGCCTCAGGAGCGGTCACACCTGGAGGGCGCGGAGGCCTGTAGCATTACGCTTCCAGAGTGCAATGTTTAAGGCTCCGGGGCGGGTGTTTTACTGTTGGGGGAGGGAGGGGGAAGGAGCAGAGATGGAGAGCGGCTGAAATCTGGATTCTTCCAATTAGTCTTTCATTGAATGAAGCCCAAAGAAGAAGCTGGGGGAGTGGGGTTGGGCCACAAAACTTAAGGATCCCTCCCCTCCCCCCCAAGATCTGATCTGATCATAGATCAGATATGGAGCCTCTCTCCCGCTTCCTGGGACCCACTGTTGGGGGGCTGTTTTCCCCGTGGTGTGGTGTGCATTCTACTCCCCCTGCTTCTGAGGCCTCCTTGCCACCTCCCAGCTCAGCTCCACTGGCCCATCTGGAGAGCCCTCTGCCTGGGCAGGAACAGAGTGGAGGGGCTGGAGATCCATGCACAGAGGTTCCTCTCCATACGCAGATCCCGGAAGAGGAGTGAGGATCTCTGGCTGTGCTCCCTCGGAAGCTCGCCTGGCAGCTCAGGCTGGCTGCAGGATTGAGATGACTGGGATAAGCCGTTTGTTGCTCTGAGCCGGGTCGTGAGGGAAGGGAGGAAGCAGCAAAGAGTGCTGCCCACCAGTGTTCCCTGCAAGCTGAGCACTTGGGCAGCCACCCAAGAGAGATTCAAAGGCAGCCCACAGCCGGCAGCATGTGTTTCTATGGGTGGTGCACATCTGCACATGCCTTGGTGCGTGTAACAAAATTTATTCCACACACATAATGGGAAAAAATAGAGGCAGCCCTGCTCCCTGAATTGCCACTCACCAGGCACAGAAAACATGAAGCCAGGGCACTAGAGGCCTGAATTCCTACACTGAGCCAATGGCCGAGCCCCATGGGAGAGCCGCTAAGTAGCTGCCATGAGTAGCCGTGCTAACGGGAGATGAGGGAAGCAAGTTGGGTTACCAGCAGTGCATGGACAGGAAAACTTCAGTGAATGGAAAGAAAAACCAATCCTGGGAGACCACCTTGTTTACTGGTGAGCGTCTGAACCTACGATCTTCCATTTCTGATACCCGACAAATGCCAGTCACGTTCATATTTAATATCCGCTTCATAGAGAGTTTTATCCTCCCTCCCAGGCATTAGCTCTCCACTTGAAACAGAAATCCTTTGGAAGCCTGCCGGAGTGCTCTGTCGTTTCAATCTCTCACCTTGTACCTGTAGGCGATGCTTAGCATTCCAAAGATAGCCTCGTAGGGTCAATACGAATTAACTGTACGTTTAATTAAAGATTCCAGAGCTTTCGCGGAAGTGGAGCGGAGTAAAAGCCTGGCCTTTCATTTACCAGCTTAGTCTCGATGCGGAGGGAGAGGGCGGGTGGGTTGTCGATACTTAACGGATGTAATTTAGGAGAACGTACGAGCAAGTTAATGAAAGTGTGAAATAGTGTCACGGACTCACGGTCATAGGGAATTGGTGTGCGGGAGCTGATACGTCTCACAATTAAGTAGGGAGGCGACAGATGGCGTTTCCAACGCGAGAGAGCGGCCAGACATGGAAAATAATGTCAAGAATATATTCATCCTTCTTTGACCTGGTCCATGCCAGTGGTTGCTCTAGATTAACTAAAGAGGTGACTTTAAATTGAAGTTAAATCGGTTCATCATTGTATGTTGTTTGCTTCAGTTTAAACCTGGCTGATGGTGATTTGGCCTGGTCCGAGCTATCATCACGTGTACACGGGTTTGAGCATCAGGGGTTTGCACCGGTTTCACTCGCTTGCTTTTGGAACCAGCGCAGCGGGTGTACATGGTTAAGCCATCGGATGCAAACGGTTGGAAGACGGTCCAGTGCCTTCGGCACATGAAAGACTTTGATTTCCGCAAGGAGTGTGCTTTGTGGGATGGTCAATGAGAGATGGACTCCAGGTGGCCGTGGGTCCCTGCCTTGTGGCCAGGCCTTTGCAGGGGTGCCGAATGATTGAGAAGTTGGTTCACTTTGGCCTTGCTTCCAATATGTATCCAACCTGCCTCTGAGCCCAGAGTAACTAGCTCTGTGGCACTGAGCAAAGAACCAAAGAGCGGGGGGGGGGGAGGGGGAAGGGGGAGGTAGCCAAGTTAGGGTATGTCTACACTGCAAGTCTATTTCGGGATCCAGAAATAACTACCCCGCGTCTTTTGAACGTGTTGCAAACGCTATTGCGTAATATAGCAGACCTGCTATTTCAGCATCCCTGAAACCTCATTCCATGGGGGATAAGGGATGTCTTGTAATCATATAATCATAGAACACTAGAACTGGAAGGGACCTTGAGAGGTCATCGAGTCCAGTCCCCTGCCCTCATGGCAGGACCCAGCACTGTCTAGACCATCCCTGACAGGTGTCTGTCTAACCTGCTCTTCAATATCTCCAGAGATGGAGATTCCACAACCTCCCCAGGCAACTTATTCAAGTGTTTAACCACCCTGACAGGTAGGAAGTTTTTTCTAATGTTCAACCTAAACCTCCCTTGCTGCAGTTTAAGCCCATTGCTTCTTGTCAAAATAGTGTGTTATTTTGAAATTTGGCACTGTGTAGATGGGCCAATTTTCAAAATAGCCTATTTTGAAATAGAATTGAAACAAGAGACGCAATTTGCGTAGTGCAAATTGTGTCTCTTATTTTGAGCTAAGGGTCCAGTGTAGATGTAACTTTAAAAACAACTTGTAAAAAAACCACCAACAAGCAGTCCTGTGGCAACTTTAGGCTACGTCCAGACGGCATCCCTCTGTCGGCAGAGAGATGCAAATAAAGCACTTTGAAAGTGCAAATGAGCCCGGGATTTAAATATCCCGGGCTTCATTTGCATACTCACGTCCCGGCGCTGTGCCGATCACGCGCCATTTCGAAAGTGAAAGTGCAGTCTAGCTGCGGTTCTGCTGACAGTGGGGAGCTTTTTCGACATCCTATACTCTTCAAAAAATGGATTTTTTCTGAAGGAATGCTTTACATTTCTGTACTGTGCTGAAAATTCTTTCCCCCCGGGTTTATAGAACATTAATTTGTATTTTTTATTTTTCGATTTTTTATTTTTTGTTTTAAATGAGGAGTATAGGATCTGTTGAAAACCCTCCCCACTGTGGGCAGAACCGCGGCTAGACTGCACTTTCATTTTCGAAATGGTGCATGACTGGCACTGCGCTGGGATGTGAGTATGCAAATGAAGCCCGGGATATTTAAATCCCGGGCTCATTTGCACTTTCGAAGTGCTTTATTTGCATCTCTCTGCCGACAGAGGGATGCCGTCTGGACGTAGCCTTAGAGACTAACAAAAATATAGAGAGAATCATGAGCTTTCTTGGGCAAAACCCACTTCTTCAGATGAAACGATCTTGAGTGGGAAAAGGTGTGGGGGAGAGAGGGCTCAGAATAAGAATGGAGAAAGGAAAGAAAAAAATCCCTGTCAATTGTAGTCCCAGTGCTAATGAGGCTAATTGAGTGAGCTGGAAACGGCCTATCCTTAGCTTTTGCTGTCAATGGGATGTTGAATGTAAAGAAAGCTGGTGTCACCCAGTTCTCAAACCAAGTGAAAAGGTGTCAACTTTTCATATGAAAGTCAATTCTGCACACACGCTGTCTGTAGTTGGCTGGTGAAATTCCTTTGTAGAAGGATGGCTACGTTTGAGTCCATGATTGAGTGCCCAGGCAGGTTACAATGTTCCCCTCCAGGTTTGTGTGTTCCCATTTCTGATGGCTGATTTGTGTCCATTTATCCATTGGTGCAGAGACTGTCCGGTGTCCAGTATCCCTGGCATTGCTGGCACGTGATGGCATGTATCACATTGGAGGATGTGCAGTTGGATGAGCCCATGGTGGGGTCCTATGATGGTGTTGCTTGGGTAGATGTGTGGACAGAGTTGGCAACGGGTTTTATTGTGGGGTAGGTTCCTGGGTGTGTCTGCGGTGTGATGTGGGTACTATCTGTGACTCTCTGCGGCGGCTTTGGGGTCTCTTATTCCTGGCTTATAGCCCTTTACTCTGCTGTCATTCCCACCCATGCAAAAGGGGTGTAAAGTGCATTGAAAGTCAAAACACATCACTCAAAAATACGTCCTGCAAGGCAGCATTTTAGACCCCTCGGGCGCTGGTGGAAGTGGCTCTGAGCAAGAAACTCCAGTAGGGCAGGGGCTCTTTCTGTTGACTTGCCTGGGATTTGGGTCCATATTAGGCCCTTTTGTAGACGTTCTGTCCCTGGCTACAAAGGAAAAAGCGCTTGTTTTGCAAAGTGAATTTTGAAATGCTCCAGTTCGTAAACCTGTCCGGCCACCCACATGCAGTAGGCTGTAAAAGGTGGCAAATTCTGATCTGTTTTACAGGGTTTGGTTTCCAGCCTCTTTGGGGCCGAGGTATTTTTTTATGTGCATTTCACCTGCTATAAGAAGTTTCTAAAATAAGATTTTTACAGCTCCAGGTGGTAACCCCATTCCTGCAATCCAGCTCTAAAGAAAAGGCTGCTAATCACGGTTATTACCCACCCCTCTGCCTGTTACCAACTCTTAGGGGATTCCTCTGGAGTTTATTTTTAAGGCGCACAGCTAGGGCACATAAAATAAATCTGAACCACTCTGGTTTATGAAAATTGAACAGAACCTTGAGTTTCTTTGCTCCGGTCCTGTAAATGCCATTCTGTGATTCAGGGCTTAGCAAAACAACGTTTTGGTTTAACATCCCTTCCGAGATGATAGAATCGCATACTTTTTCTGCTTTATAATCAACATTTTATTGCACGTTAAGCAGAGTGATTCATTTAGCTCTTAAGGCTGTTTCTGCTGAGTGATATTTTTATGTCTGTTAGCAGCACATGGAAAGGATCATTTTCCTGTACCAAAATATCCACGGCCTCCCAGGAAAGCACGGGTGAATGGCATAAATTCTTCATCAAGTCAACACAGTGCAGCTTTGAAAGCAGCTTGGCAAATCTTGTGACGGATTTCAGAGTGTAATTAAATGTCTATTGCTTGCTTATCTTGTTGAGCAAAAAATAGCAGCCGCGTTCAGGTGTGCTAATCGACTCTTTGCTAGAGGTGCGGCACTTCAAAAGACCCATCTGGCTTCCTTCTGCAACTGCGGACCATCCCTAACCCAGCAGTCTGCTGCCAGCAGGCATCAAGGGCCTTTTCCTCATCTTATTAACATTGATGGAAGCGTTCCCCAGACCTCATGCCCTGGGTGCATATTCCAAATATAAACGTCCAAGGCCTGTCATGTGCATGAGGTTGGTGTGGCAGGATCGGGCTTGTTGCTTTTGCCCAAGTCGGTCTCCAGAGCAAAGTGGAATGGAATGAAGGCTGCAGCCCGTGACGGAAAGCACCCAGGAAAGAACCCAGGTCGGATTTTGCTTCGTGCAACGCCCTGAACACACAGGGGAAGGATGAAATTCAGCCCTCTGCCAATGAACCCTCCAGCGAGCATGTGTCAGGTTTCTCTTGGGGCCCAGAGGGCAGAGGATGTGAGTTCTGGCCCCAGCGAGGGAGTTCCTCGTGGTTTGAGTTCTGGAGGTTCCTCCTAGGGTTGCCATATGGTTTCAGAAAAAATACCGAACAAAAAACAAAACAAAACAAAACAAAACAAAAAGGACCCCGAGAGTTGTTAAGCAAAAAAAAACCCCAAAACAAAACAACCCACTGTGGCCCCTTTAAAAACTATGTGTGAGGCTTTTTGGCACTGACAGGCTGCCAGCGGCCGCCCGCCACCTTGCCTCCCTGAGCCGGGCCAGACAGCTCCCCCGTGGAACTGGTAAGCACTAGGGTTGCCAGGCTGCCTCCATATTGAGCTGAACAGACCGGGATTTTCGCCTCCTGGCCGGGAAAAAATCAGAAAGTACTGGACATTTTGGGTGTTGAGTATTTTCTGAATTTTTTTACTGGGCAGGAGGCAAAAATAACGGACTGTCTGGGTCAATGTCGGACACCTGGCAACCCTAGTTCCTCCATGGATCCCGGAGGCCAAGATGGCTGCCGGCTAGGATTGCCAAATGGTTGAACAAACATACCGAAAATATCCCCCCCCCCAAAAAAAAAACCACCGGGAAAAAAAAAGGGGGGGGGGGGAAGAGACCAAAGTTGTTGAGCAAAAAAATTAAAATAAAATAAAAAGATCTCCAAGACTTATTAAGGAAAAATCAAAACAAAAAACAAAAAAAACCAGCATTAAAACGGCATGTCCCCTTTAAGAGTGAGTGCAGGGATAGGAACAGGGGAGCGGTTGAGCACTAAGACCCAGGGGAAGCATTGCTTCCTCTTGGTTGGTAGCCATTTTGTGCTGGCAGCCTTGCGGAACCAGGTAAGCATGGGGACTGGGATTGGAGGGCTGGGGGTGTTGGGAGCCGGGGATGGGTTCGGGGGAGGGGGAGGCTGGGTGCTGAGTGTTTGTAGGGTTGCCAGATGCCGCGAAGGCAGGGGACTGGACTCGGTGATTCCTCGAGGTTCCTTCCAGTCCTAGTATCCTACGAATGCACTTTTGTCTCCCAAGTCCAGGGAGTGGGTCCACAGATTCCTCACAGGCCAGAGCTTCCTGCCAGGTGTCATCTGAGTCAATGAGCAATCACGTGTCGTTCGTTTACATCGCAAAGGGCGGGACCAACTCCATTTGCATCTGAGTAAAGGCCAGCCGCGGAACTTCCTTCCCACACATTCCATGTCTCCTTCCGCATGACTTGAAGGAACTTTATTTGTGGGATGGGGGAAGGGGGTAACCTCCGGAGGAATCCATTTTGGAGGTTCACTGGACTATGAAAGAACCAGGCAAAGACTCCCGAGTTATCTGCCCCCTAGGGTTCGTGTGGCGTGTGGTCTAAGTGTGTCCAGGGTGGTTTCTTCAACAGGCACTTCCTCCTTTCTCCACATTCGCATTGGGCAGTTTGGCGTTTAAACTGCCGTACTGAGTAACTCGCCAAATATTTGTTGGTGGGGACGGGTGGAGGAACCAATCCGGCTGCCCTTCTGTGGGGAGTGGGAATGAAAAAATAAACTAACAAGGCCCATGCCGACCCTCACACTAAACTCTGCTTTGGTGTGTTGTGTCTTGCCTCTCCCGCCGTTCCTCTCTTGTTTAAATGGCAAACCTCAAGAGTTGGCCACTGCCAATTCCTAGGTCAGTGTGTGGCATGGAACCCTTTTGCGTTGCCACTGCAATATCCAAAAAAATGACCTGAACACACTTTGACTTGAGTTCTTCATGATCGGTGACTTCATTGGCTGGAGTCATCTTTACTTGATAGGAGTCTAACGTTAGTCTGGACTCGTTAATTTCTCACGTCCCTGCAGTTATCAAGCATAAAAAAGAGCAAAGCTCTGAGTTAGGAAACTCAGCAAAGAGAAGCTTAATAAGCAATTGGTTTAGAAAAAAT
Source organism: Pelodiscus sinensis (assembly GCF_049634645.1). Classification (NCBI taxonomy): domain Eukaryota; kingdom Metazoa; phylum Chordata; order Testudines; family Trionychidae; genus Pelodiscus; species Pelodiscus sinensis. The sequence continues at coordinate 37,337,677 of NC_134726.1, read as the reverse complement.
TCCCCAGGGTAGGGCATGTGGCTGAGCTTTTTTTCAGTCATGCAGTGTAAAAATTGCTGCCATAAACTGAATCTAAAAAGCATAAAAGTGCACTTCTGGTGGTGCAGGGTTGGTCTACTCCTTCCTAAATATGCCCACTGAGCATTCCGTCAGGGCCGGCCCGAGGTATTCTGCCGCCCCGGGCACGGGCGCGCAGCCCGGGGCTCACCCCTGGGGCGCACAGCGCATGCGCAGCCCGGCTACAGACACTGGTGCGCAGTCTGGGGCCCGCCCCTAGAGTGCACGGTGCAAGCACAGCCCAGTCCGGCCCGGGTGTCGCTGCTGGTGCACGCGCCGGGCCGTGTAGGGCCCTGCGGCCGTGGGTGGGGGAGGGCGTTGCTGGCCAGCACCGCGGGGATGTGGCTGGGCCAGTGCTGCAGGAGCCGGGCGCGCGGCGCCTGATGGTAGCTGTAAGGGACGCCGTGCGCCCCTTACAGCTGCCATCAGGCGCCCCCCATCGGTTGGCACCCTGGGCAGCTGCCCAGCTTGCCCATGCCTCCGTCCGGCCCTGCTCCTGGCGCCACCCTCTGGAAATCCAGGAAGAAATTTGTGGCATGGATCTGACTGAAAATTGACATTTTCATTCCAACGGAAATTTCGACATTTCCAATGTTTTATTCTGAATTGGAACGAAAAGTCAAAATTCCCTGCTTCACAAAAATGCCTGAAAGAAAAACCATGCTGGATCCCTAAGGACATTTCATTTTCATTTAGACTTGTAATTGTTTTTTTTCCGATGATTGTTTTTTGTGTTTGGAAATGAGGGTTTAAGCCTTTAAAAGTAGATTGGGTAAGGTTGAACGATGTAATCGATGTCTAGATGCAAAGTCAGTTCGGACAAAAAAAAACAACTGTCCCGTTCTCAGAAGGCCCTAAGAAAATGTTCTGAGCCTGTTTTAAAAACAAATGTTTATTGAAATTGACGTGTGATGTTCTGGGGATGTGTGCTGCTGCAGGAGACGTCTTTCCAGGGCTGTACAACTATGGCCATGAACGCTTATAATCCGTGGAAATTCCTGGCAATTATGAGGCATTAAGGAGAAAGCATGTTCCTGTGGTGAGAGAGCTCACTTGGGGTGCAGTTTCAAGGTCAGTTCCCTGCTCTGTCACAAGCTTCTTATGTGGCCTTGAGAAAGTCATTTAACTTCTTTATACCTCTGTTCCCCGTCTGTATAATGGGGATAATAGCACTGGTCTTCCTTCCAGGGATGTGGCGGGGATCAATACAATTGAGAGGTGCCCAGATACGGCAATGACGGGGAGCACAGAAGTAGTCAAAATTTGCATCCTAGCCAAATTTCAACTTCTTTCACCTGTCTTTGCCGTTTCTTTCTCTTACAGGTTTGTAAATACTTTTGACAACTTTCAGCCCCAGCATTGACTGGTCCAAAAAATGTGTTCAAAAAAGTGCAGCATTGAGCATTCCTTAGACACCCTTCTCCTCAAAATAACGTTTACCTGATCGGGAAGAGGGAAACAATATCATGTGACTTTAGGGGACCAATCACCTACCTTGAACAGCAAATAGTTGAGGTGCTTGGCTACTGAACATCCTCATAGGCTGAAATTTGTTTGCACGGGGGCTGGGGTGTAAATATTTGTGAATAACAAATACTTCCTTAGAATGCGGGAGGATGGCAGTTTTGTAATGAGTAATAATTTCCTGCAGAGACTCCTCCATCTGCAGATCCTGTAATGTGATTTGTGCCAGCCATGCCCCCCTGCCACGGACGCTGGCCAAACTGGACAGTCTCTGGCTGTGTCTACACTGGCATGAATTTCCGGAACTGCTTAAAACGGAATACTATTCCGTTTTCAGTTTTTCCGGAAAAGGAGCGTCTACATTGGCAGGCTGCTTTTCCGGAAAAGCCCCTTTTCCGGAAAAGCGTCTGTGGCCAATGTAGACGCGCTTTTCCGGAAAAGAGCCCCGATCGCTATTTTCCCGATCGGGGCTTTTTTCCGGAAAAGACTACTGGGCTGTCTACACTGGCCCTTTTCCGGAACAGTGTTCCGGAATAAGGACTTATGCCCGAGCGGGAGCAGAATAGTTTTTCCAGAATAGCGGCTGATTTTGTACAGTAGAGCATCGTTGCTTTTCCGGAAATTCAAGGGCCAGTGTAGACAGCTCGCAGCTTATTCCGGAAAAGCAGCTGATTTTCCGGAATAAGTGGCCCAGTGTAGACACGGCCTCTGTGACAAAGGATTAATGAACACAAACCAGATATCCAAAATGGTAACACACAGAAAGCTGTGAGGGAATCTTTGAACCTGCCTGGGCACTCATGAATGGACCTGACAGTGACTATATTATTACAAAGCAGTTTTTAAAACCAGCTGGAAAGAGAAGCTGCAGAAATCGCCTTTGCCTGCAAATCTGGCAGCTTTAATCAAACAAAGCCCTTACTTGGATTGGCTGCTACATTCAACGCACTAATGACATAAGTTAAGTATCAGGCTTTTTCAGTCCACTCTAGTAGCCACATTTAGCACAGACACTCTCATTGATACATTTTTTTTCCCTTCCCATCCCCTCTAATTGACATTCCCCTCTCCCTTCTCTTTCCCTCCCCAGCCCCTCTTTTTCTGCTATTTATTTCCAACTCTGGACCCCTGCTCCGTTCATCTGAAGAAGTGGGCTGTGTCCATGAAAGCTCATGATACCATCTAACCACTAAGCTCATGAGTCTGCTCTACTCTGCGCTGGTCAGGCCTCAGTTGGAGTATTGTGTCCAGTTCTGGGCACCACATTTCAAGAAAGATGTGGAGAGATTGGAGAAGGTCCAGAGAAGAGCAGCAAGAATGATGAAAGGTCTAGAGAACATGAGCTATGAAGGAAGGCTGAAAGAATTGGGTTTGTTTAGTTTGGAAAAGAGAAGACTGAGAGGAGACATGAGAGCGGTTTTCAGGTATTTAAAAGGGTGTCACAAGGAGGAGGGAGAAAATTGTTCTCCTTGGCCTCTGAGGACAGGACAAGAAGCAATGGGCTTAAGGTGCAGCGAGGAAGGTTTAGGTTGGACATCAGGAAAAACTTCCTAACTGTCAGGGTGGTCAAACAGTGGAATAAATTGCCCAGGGAGGTTGTGGAATCCCCATCACTGGAGATATTTAAGAGCAGGTTAGACAGACATCTATTAGCGATGGTCTGGACGGTGCTTGGTCCTGCCGTGAGGGCAGGGGACTGGACTCGATGACCTCTCGAGGTCCCTTCCAGTTCTAATGTTCTAGGATTCTATGACTGATCTGCTTTTTTGTTATTCTCTAAAGTGCTGCTGGTCCCTTCATTGTTTTTAAATTTCCTACAGAGCTTACATAGGCTCCGTTTTCTTTCTATTATTATTTAAGGGCAACGTTATTAGGTTTGTTTTTTTTCCCTTGAGGCAACTCTAAGCCAAAACGTTGTGCTTGCTTATGGAAATAAGCAGGGTAGAAAAGAAATTCCAAAGTGAACTTTTTTCCTATTTTGCTAACGCATCAGGGAACCCTAGTGCGAGAGATTGGTTTTCAAAATGTTACATTTGGCTGCAAAAGTGCCCACTTATTTCTCGGCTGGCTTATGCATTATTAAAATCCATGCCTGGTGGCAATTTTCAAAACCAAAGGACGGGGCTGTGTGTTTTTTTTTAATTTAAACAAAATGGATCTTATCTTGGAAATTAAAAAATCTGTTTCAAAGCGCAGTGCTGAATGAGCTAATGGCGCAGGGTGCATAGCCAGCTCGCCGGCCAAGGATGAGTTGAGCCATCTGCATGAGTGCTAATGTAATGTTGCTGTTTGATCTAACCACTAGGCTGCATAGTTTCCATAGTGTTGGGAGGGAGGGGGGAGTAATTCAGACCAAGCCACTGAATTGCTCTGGGGCCTGGGGAAAGTCACTTAATTTCCTCGTGGCATGGTCAGACGCGCTATAAGAGTAGAGCAGATCTCTGCAGCACATTTCCCTACATATAGGGTTTCCATTCCTGTTGTTGGCAGCTTCCCAACGTGCAGACGGCCCAGGAGCCAAATGGGCCGTCAGGAATTGGGATCCATTTCTGCTGTAGCAGGGAGAGGAAACGTCTCCCCTAATTCTGGAACAGACCAAGCATCAAGGGGTGCTGCTTTCTACTTGGGTTAATATTGAAATTATTTTGCAGTCCTGCCGTGTTTGCCATTGGAAGAAATCAAAGTGCTTTCAAAGGTGTAATTAGTCCAACTCCACTGTGAGGGAAAGGATTTATTACAGGCTGAACCTCTCTGGTCCGGCATTCTCTGGTCCAGCAACATCCATGGTCCGCCATGAGTTTAGTGAGCCAGGCGTCCGCTCATCATGGGGGTGGCCAAGTGTCCTGGCTGTCCCATAAAGTTTGTTTCCAGCCACCCGTCCTGGCTCAATGTTCTGGGCTGTTCTTTCATTGACTCCAAATGGTCTCCTAAGAAACCAGCAGGCAGTGGACGGGTTGGTCATGCTGCTAGACGATATTAGCCTCCCGTGGTCTGGCAAAGTCGGCATCCTTCAAGTCCCGAGGATGCCGGAGGAGAGGTTCAACCTGTAAAACCATTTCACCGACAGGGACGCTGAAGCACAGACAGAGCAGTGATTAACCAGGGAGGCGAGGAAAAGAACCCAAGGGCTCCGAATTAGGGATGTAATAGTGTAGTTGATTAACCGATTAACTGCTAAACAAAAGCGTATAGGTTCATGCTATAGACTACATGCATCCCCTCCCCCCCAATAAATTTTTTAGCAGCCCGGCTCAGTCCTGGGACCTTCCCCTGCTGCGGCTCTGCATTGAAAGTGCATTAGGAGCTAAGCGGGCAGCCAGCCTAGCTCAGTTCTGACTCACGCCGGGTCTGGGAGCTCTCCCTCCCCCTCCCCTAGGACAGGGGCTGCTGCCACCCCACACTGCTGCCTCTCTGTGTGTGTGTGTGTGTGGGGGGGGGTCCCTTGGTTACATCTTCCATGCTCCGTACAGACTATTTCATGCCGGACAAATAGGTTCCTCCCGGTAACCAGTCTCCACAACAATCCCTCCCAGCCCATCCACCCCATCAGATGAACAACGTTCCCTACCTTTGAACCCACAGACTGTCTCCACCGTGGCAAAACGTGCGAACCTGGCCCAAAAAAGGGGGGGTTAGTGAGCTTCCTTAGTGGTAATGTGCCTAGTGGAGAGACCGTTGCACTAGTGTCTGGGTTCTAGGCTGTAAACGCCGCACGCTCCCCCGGCCTTTGCCCTGGTTGGCCTGCTGGCAGGGGAGCGGCAGGGACTCTGCGGGCCGGATCAGCCCTCCTGGAGGGCCCGATCGGGTCTGCAAAGGCCCTTTTCATAGAATCCTAGAACACTAGGACTGGAAGGGCCCTCGAGAGGTCATCGAGTCCAGTCCCCGGCCCTCACGGCAGGACCCAGCACTGTCTAGAGTCGACCACCCCTGAGAGACATTTATCTGACCTGCTCTGAAATCTCTCCAGAGATGGAGACTCCACAACCTCCCTGGGCAATTTATTCCAGTGTTTCACCACCCTGACAGGTAGGGAGTTTTTCCTAATGTCCAACCTAAACCTCCCTTGCTGCAGTTTAAGCCCCTTGCTTCTTGAGGCCAGGAAGAACAAGTTTTCTCCCTCCTCCTTGTGACACCCTTTTAGATCCCTGAAAACCCCTATCATGTCCCCTCTCAGTCTTCTCTTTTCTAAACTAAACAAGCCCAGTTCTTTCAGCCTCCCTTCATGGCTCCTGTTCTCTAGACCTTTAATCATTCTCGTTGCTCTTCTCTGGACCTTCTCCAATTTCTCCACCTCTTTCTTGAAATGTGGTGCCCAGAACTGGACACATTTTTGCCCACCGTTGAGCTAGACGGTGGGTAAAATCACACCCGGGGGCCGGATTCGGCCCACCAAGCATTTCTCTCTGGTCCGCCCAGCTGATTAGCAGAGGTGCAGACTTCCAGCCGTCCGCCTGTGTTCAGCTGCCCCTCCCCACACTTTGCTTCACCCTGCAGCTGAACTGCTTGCAGGTTTCTCCTGCTAGCTGTGCAGAGTGGGGGCTGTGCGGGGTCGGGGGAACCAGCTTGTCCCCTTGCCCCTGTCTCTGCAGAGCAGGGATCAGCGAGAGGGAGACACAGCAGGGCTGTTCAGGCCTGAGGTATGGACGGGGAGCGACTCGGAGGAGCGCCTGTCTTAGGGGGCAGGGCCCTGTTTGTAAGATTTCAGTGCTCGGGCGCTCGCTCGCTCTCTTACACACAGCGCCCCCCTCCCCACTCACTTCTGCAGAACAGGGGCAGGCAGTTAGCCACGTCTTAAAGAGACAGTGCGTGGCTGCTCTCAGAAACTCAGCAGCAGCCACACACACACTCTGTGTCAGTGTCACACACGCACCCACTCTACGCCACGCAGTCGCTGTGCTTTGCGCGCACAGGCGCTGTCCCACACCCAGTCTGTATCACAAAGTCTGCCTCTCAAACACTCTCTCTGCAGCCCCCCAATCCACCCCGTCCAACCGCGGTCCTGCCTCTTCCACCAGGCCTCGAGTCGGCCCCTGGCCACATACCAAAATTCACAGAGTGTCCCCCCTGCAAAAGTTATTGCCCACCTCTACCTGTGGGCCGACATGTTTCCAAGGGCCAGGCTTGTTCGTCCGATTCAGCAAAACCAACGAGTCCAACAGCACCTCACAGGCTAACCGATTTAGGCCCAAGTACACATGTTAGTCCTTAGGTACCACAGGCCTGCTCGTTATTAATTAGTGTGTGTGTTTCAGTGAAAAAGTGCCCAGCTGAGATGCGGAAGGATAGGACATTTTCAAAAGTATTTAGCAAATACTCGTAGGGTTGCCAGATGGTTTAAAAAAAAATACCGGACGAAAATTTGATACAAATTTGTCAAGCAAAACCAAAAACTGACGGAAAATTTGTCAAGCAAAAAAAAACCCCCAAAAGCTCCAGGAAATAACCAAGGAGACCGGCGACAAAATGCGGCCGTGGCCCCTTTAATTGCTGCACGTCCCAAGCAGGCTTCCATCGGGCGCCGAGCCAGGCCCAGGAAAAGCAGAAAAACGTCCTTGATTAGAAAATACCAGACATGGATATGGTTGGTATTTTCTCAATTTGTTTACCGGACACAAAGTCCGAATACCGGACTGTCCGGTTCAATACAGGACACCTGGCAACCCTACTAACAGTGGCTTTCCCAGAGGGATGGGCCCCTGTCTGTTCTCGGATTGCTGCTCGTGGGTGGGGTAGCAGGGAGCCACAGAGGGCAGGAAAGTGCCCGGCTCTGTAAGGGCCACGTCAGGGGTTGCAAAGAGGAGACAAGCGAGGAGCACTTTTGACTTGCTGAATCAGCCTTTTGATTACGGCAGTGAATGCCTAAAGCCCAGAGCTGTTAGCCATATTTTGGCCAACATCAGGGTTTGAACCGGAGCTGATGTCTACAGCTTAGACGGAAGAGACAGGCTCTGGAGCAGGCTCACATCCTCTCCAGCAGGGTTGGGTACTCCAGATTTTGGCCGCGTTTTTCTCTGGAGGGTCTGGGTGTGGAAGGGAGCTCAGGATGGGGGGCAGGAAGGGGCGTGGGAGCTGAGAGGGAGTTTGGGTGAAGGAGGGGGTTGTAACCTGAGGCAGGGGGTTGGGGTGCAGGGTCTGGGATGCAGGAGAGGATTCTGGTCTGCGGGAGGGATATAGGAGGAGGTGCAAGGTCTGGGAGGGAGTTGTGTCCTTGGGCAGAAGGGGTGCAGATGGTTTGGGTGGTGACTTGGGCCAGGGAATTGGGGTGCAACAGGGTGCAGGATCAGGGTTCAAATGGGTGTTTGTTTCCAAATTCCCTTTGAGGTTATTAACTCCCCCTCCCCGCAGGAAATGTTTGAAAACGGATAAAACCCAAAAGAAACATTTTTGATTTTTTTCACAACAAATCATTTCATTGGACATTCCCCCGCCTCCCCCGCTGTGTTGGTTTTTGGAGGCGTTTCAGCAATGACAGCCCAGTGAAAAGAGCTTGATTTTCACAGCTCTCCTGGGCCCGGCACATTCATGGTGCTATATAAAGTGACCACAGGCCCTGGGAATTCTCCCGCGAATAGCAAACGCTTCCATTCCAGTGTACTTCCGAAGCGTGCCTCCAAAGCAGCCAGCATCAAAGCGGCGCACGTATTGTATTTAGCAGATGTAACACAATGTGCTGGATCGAAACCAAACTGCCGTCATAAAGTCATTCAACGTATTTGGATTATTCCTGGAAAGCCATAACTTACGACGAGCAAACACCCCTGCACCTTCTGCTGCCACTTCCGCTTCCGTTGCCTGGCGGCAGCCCAACAACACAACACATCAGGAGTTTGTAGAAGCGGGTGGCAATGAACTTTCCTTCGAGCCAATTCGATGGAGGCTACTGCAAAAGAGGGTCGGGTTAAATGATTTGTCCAAGCGAAAGCAAATCCATTCCCAGTGGCAATCCCCCATGCAGCAGGGAGCGCATGTGACGGAAGGCATGGAATTTTAAATTCAAGCGAGAGAGGAATGTAAGGAATTGCGTTACAGAGCTGCTCAAACAGGGAAGGAATTGTGATAAAGTGCAATCTAGTGTGTTAGGCGCTGGACACGGAATCAGCTGATGTGCATTTGATTTTGACTTTGCTACTGACTTGCTGGGCAACCTTGGTCCACTTTCTTCATCTTTCTGCACTTGGTTGCCTTCCCACTGTCTGTACTGATGTAGGCTGTAAACTTTGCAGGGTGTGTGGACTGTCTCACACTAGGTATGGCACAGTGGGACTCAGCCCTTGGTCAGGGCAGGTAATAAAGGTACGTGCATGTACACGCATGTCCAATTTGGACATTTTTCTGTTCAGGAATCATCTTTGATGAGAGATGGATATTCACGGCTCTGTTGCTGTCTATTGTTCATGAATAGGCTCTCCTAACATAGTTGGATTTATCTTGCAAACAGTTGAAATTGATAACTCTGGTATTTTAATGTTTGGAAACCAGGGTTCCTAGGTGCATGATTAGCCACTTGGCAATTCCCTGTTCTGTTCATTCCCAGTGAAACACCTGGCATTGGCCGCTGTCCAAAGACAGGACGCTGGAGTGGATGGACCTTTGGTCTGACCCAGTCTGGCCGTTCTTATGTTCGCAGTATCAAAGTTTATTTTAAGCATTTTTTATTTTTATCTAAATTGATAACATTTAAAATAATTTTCACAGTTGTGAGAAATAGGAGGGTTAACCTCAAAGGAGGGAGGGTGTCCGACAATCATTTAATGAGAGTAGATGTGGAGATTCAAAAAACCTTATAGCTGTTAAGCCACCTAGTAACCATTGTCAGTATCACACGTCACAACAATCAAAGTAAATATTTTTAACTCAAACCCTATACGGTCTCATACAGCACTTTTCTTAGTTTGCGTATGTGTGTACATTTTTATCATTATCGATGGAAATATCTTTCTGTCGGTTCTGTCGGTGAAATCGACGTTTGCCGACATTTGCCACATAAAAGTCTCATCTTTCCACACCTATATATAAAGGGATCCTGCAGAATAACTGGCCACAGCGCTGACACAAACAGCAATTCCTCAAAAGAACGATAGCTAGGAGCAGCCGCTCGTAAATGCACTGCTCACGGTCCCAATTCAGCGGCAAATCATTTCGGCTCCCTGCTATAGACGGAGCAGTCAGAGTCAGATTTTAAAAAGCACACAATATGTTCTAATTGCTCAGGCTCTCTCATTCCGTAGCTTCTTTCCTTTATTTGATTCCCCGCTTTGTAATCGTCCCGGTGTGTTCGCTTGAGCGGCGGAGACATTTTGGAGGTTGTTCTGCTGACCATGTATGTCTTACAGAACAGCTGTTGGCAAAGGGGTGCCTTTTGGATACTGGCGGCTAACGCACCATAGACATTGAACCATTTCTCTTTTTTTCATGTTGCTTTTAAAGCTGTTTAGAAGATTCCATTTGCATTAGATCCTTTTAATTTGGGGAGGAGACCAAACCACCACTTCTAATAACGCTAATTGGGGAGGTCTGTGGTTTGACCCCATTGCACGAGGTGTAACAGTTAGTTCAAGGGAAGGGTTTTGGATCGGACTACCACGTCTACACACGGCGAGTTAATTTGGGCTACCGGCATTTTAAAATGGCGACCGGCTGCGAATATGCTAATCAAGATATTTAAATCCCATGCTTCATTAGTAACTTTGGTATGCTTCATTTGCCTCCCTAGTTTGAAGTAGGGGCAAGTGTAGACATACCCAAAGTCTGGCCGCCATTTCAACCCTTCCTCGACGGCTCTGCTGCGCATGCCCATGCTGGCACACTTAGTATCCCCAGCAATGATGACTTCGGTGTTGTGGGTATGAACTGGAGGTAGCTCCTGTCACATGAAAGTCATATGTGGGTCCTGCAGCTTAGCAGGCGTAGAATGGAAGTTTCCATCCCTGTTGTACCCAGCTTAGCAGAGTGTGGGACTCTGCAAGCCCAAAAAGTAACTGGGCTTTATCAGCTTTAAGCCATGCCTCGAGCTGGGAAACTACGGAGCAGTAAACAAGTTTGACCTTGGTCTCAGCTCATGAAAGTGATAAGAATGGCGTTGAGCCAGGTACGTGCACACCCGGTAAACAACTGTAGTATAACTAGTGTAGGGCCTCTCATGTCCAGTGAGTCTCAACAGGGAACTAGACCTCGAAGGGTGTCCTGAGTTCCTCTAGCTGGAGCCACGTCCACTGCGGCCAAGTGCGAGGTAACCGGAATGGGACTTCCCACAGATTAAACAGGCGTAAGCATTTTCAAGTGCTTGTTACTCTTCTATGCATTGCTTTGCGTATGCTGATTGTTGTATTCCTTTGCAGTAGCTGTGTAACCATCTGGCAGTATTAAGCATGTAATAGTAGTGAGGTAGTGAGATTAATAAAAGCAACTATCTATCCCTAATCGACTCTGTCTTGAAGCGAATCCACAACTCTGTTGGGCCCTGACCCTGAGACTTGACAGCTCCCACTACTCAAGAGAGGGCACATCCAGCCATGAGCTGGCAACATCGTTGGTTGTGATTGTTATTGATTTCTGGCAGAGCCCACAATACGCCACGTACTGTACAAAAAGACGGGCAGGCCTGCTCATTGCTGACCCATTTTGGAATCTCACCTCGCTAACTAGAAGACAGTCTCGATGTCGTATACTCATCGTCCTTTGTCATGTTGGTCACTCTACTGTCAGTCTGGAGTCGCTCCTCAAAACAGCTCCAGAACTTATACCCAGGTTGTTGACATGATTCTGGGCTGCATTAACAGGTGTGTTCTGAGTAAGACACGAGACGTCATTCTTCCGCTCTGCTCTGCGCTGGTTAGGCCCCCGTTGGAGTCTTGTGTTCAGTTCAGGGCACCGCATTTCAAGAAGGATGTTGAGAAATTGGAGAGGGTCCAGAGAAGAGCAACAAGAATGATGAAAGGTCTAGAGAACATGACCTATGAGGGAAGGCTGAAAGAACTGGGCTTGTTTAGTTTGGAAAAGAGAAGATTGAAGGGGGACATGATAGCAGTTATCTAAAAGGGTGTCATAGGGAATGTCCACACTACCCCCCTAGTTCGAATTAGGGAGGCTAATGTAGGCATTCGAAGTTGGACTTCATTCAAAGGACTTAGTTCGAATTAACGTTTAACTGCCGCGTGTTAGTTAGTTTGGACTAAGGAGATTTAAAAATGGTGCCCGGACGGGAAGATGCAAATGAAGCCTGAGATATTTAAATCCTAGGCTACATTTGCAACTTCGAATGCCTACTTTAGCCTCCGTAGTTCGAACTAGGGGGCTAGTGTAGACATACCCATAAGGAGGAGGGAGAAAATTTGTTCATCTTGGCCTCTGAGGATAGAACAAGAAGCAATGGGCTTAAACCGCAGCACGGGAGGTTTAGGTTGGACATTAGGAAAAACTTCCTACCTGTCAGGGTGGTCAAACACTGGAATAAATTGCCTAGGGAGGTTGTGGAATCTCCATTTCTGGAGATACTTAAGAGTAGGTTAGATAAATGTCTATCAGGGATGGTCTAGACAGTATTTGGTCCTGCCATGAGGGCAGGGGACTAGACTCGATGACCTCTCAAGGTCCCTTCCAGTCCTAGTATTCTATGATTCTATGATAAGGACTTTGTTAAGTTCAGGAGAACACAAGTAATGAGATTGTCCTACTGCACTTTGCATCTTGTCCACACTAGTACAGAGGAAAGCCAGTTCCTGCTCTGGCTTGCACCCCATGTCACCCCATCGTTGTCAATAGGGTTGCCCTCGGTCAGCCTGTCTGTACTGCAGTAGCCTCTAGGAGCCCACCACAAGGACTCCATTGGGCTAGGCACCATATAGGACAAAAAGTCCTTGTCCAAGTCTAGACATGCCACAGGTGGACAAAACATGACAATGGGAACAAATCAGGGGTGTCTGTTGGAGAAAGAGGTAACAAAAGAAAGAGGGTACGTCTACACTAGCCCCCTAGTTCGAACTAGGGAAGCTAATGAGGGCGACTGAACTTGCTAATGAAGCAAGGGATTTAAATATCCCGTGCTTGATTAGCATATTCCCAGCCGGTCACCATTTTTGGAAACTGACTAGCCCAAAGTAATCGCCCGCGTCTACATGCGGCAGAGAAGCGGGATTCCGAGATAAACCCCTTAGTTCGAATGAACTGTTAAACCTCATTCCACGAGGAGTAACAGTCAATTCGAACTAAGGGGTTTATCTTGGGATCGTGCTTCTCTGCTGCATGTAGACGCGAGCAGTTACTTTGGGCTAGTCAGTTTCCAAAATGGTGACTGGCCGGGAATATGCTAATCGAGTGCGGGATATTTAAATCCCGCGCTTCATTAGCAATTTTGGTCGCCCTCATTAGCCTCCCTAGCTCGAACTAGGGGGCTAGTGTAGACGGACCCAGAGAGTTCAGCAGAAAACCAGAAGCCATAACTCTCGTGAGGGCCTGACGGGAGTGGCTCGTCGGCCTGACAACACAATAGGGCTTGGGAAGGGATTGAAAAGAGTTTTGATGAGGGATTTTCCTAGCCATTGGGCCTGGCGCATGCAGGTTGGCGACTTGATATTATCAGTTTGTATTTCCAGTGGTGCCCGTCCTGGTAGCCGTTACTTGGTCAAAAGCTAGACGGAGGCACTTGAGTCGTAACCATTCTCCTTTCCTTTCTGCAGGAACCTGATGCCGCGGACCCTGGAGGGCCAAATCACAATGGAAAAGACCCCGAGTTACTTTGTGACCAAGGAGGCCCCGAAGCGTATTTACAACATGTCCAGGGACACCAAGCTGATCGTGGTGGTGAGGAACCCGGTCACCAGGGCCATCTCGGACTACACACAGACACTGTCCAAAAACCCCACCCTGCCCAGCTTCCAGGCCCTGGCCTTCAAGAACGTCAGCACGGGTCTCATTGACACCAGCTGGAGCGCGGTGCGGATCGGCATCTACGCCAAGCATTTGGACAACTGGCTGCAGTATTTCCCCCTCTCGAGATTCCTCTTTGTCAGCGGGGAGAGACTGGTGAGCGACCCGGCGGGGGAGATGGGCCGGGTGCAAGACTTTCTGGGTCTCCAGAGACTTGTGACGGAGACGCACTTCTATTTCAACGAGACCAAGGGCTTTCCCTGCCTGAAGAAGCCGGAAGGCAGCGGCCGGCCTCGCTGCTTGGGGAAGTCCAAAGGGCGGCCTCATCCAAAAATCCACCCACAGGTGATCCAGCGCTTGCAGGAGTTTTACAGACCCTTCAACATGAAGTTCTATCAGATGACCGGGCAGGATTTTGGGTGGGACTGAAATCTCCCCGGGCCGTTGGCTTTCTACGCGACGGTGGGGAGAGAGGGCAGCTAATCCCCTGGGCGGTCCGGCGGGGCCTTTTGCACGTTGGGTGCCAAGTTACCCAGGGACGCTAGCATAGGAGTATCCCAGGCAAACTTCTGAAAGACTTTCCCTGTGTTCTAATTTATATCGGACCCGTTCCTGGCGAGAAACGTACAGTTCCTGAGCAGGGAGAAATATTTAAGAAAGAAAAACCAAGCCAAACAAACAAACAAAAACCCGACCCCAGAGCATATGAAATATTCTTCCATATCAGTTTTGCTGGTCTATATTAACCAGGACGGTTTTCCCATGGGGAGGGGGAGAGTGTGTGTGCGCCTGGGTGGGTGTGTGTAGTGACAAAGAGTCACAATAAAGCTTTGCAAACCCGAACTGGCCTCCGAATGCTGCTCCTTCGCTGACCCTGCGGAGAAGGCTGGAACATTCACGACCAGCCTCCCCGGGCCTTTTCACTAGCAGAGGAATGGGACCCAGTCACCCAGCTGTGTGTGGTTACTGGAGGCCTTTCTTACAAGGAGAAGCCAGGAAAATAACAACGGCAGCCGGGTTCGAAGCTGCGTTTCAGCGATGTAGCTTCCAAGGGGCTAGACTGATTTTAACCCAGCTCGGCATCTCTCACCAGATATTCAAACCCAAGTGACATAGGGTAATAACGTGCTGTCATCGAATCATAGAATCCCAGGCTGGAAGAGACCTCAAGAGGTCATCAAGTCCTGCCCCCTGCCCAAAGCAGGACCAATCTTATGGGCCTGATGTTACTCCTGCCTTGGGAGCCGATGGGATTTTGGCCATTGACTGTATTGCAGGCAATAGCACGCCCCAGATTTAAAAAAAAAATGTATTTCCCTATTACTTTTTATGCTGTTTGTTTTTCCTTTTGTGCATCACTCAGTTGGGGCCGTGCACTGTGGCCTAGCTCAGCGGTGGACAATAGCTGGCCCATGGGCCGGATGTGGTTCGCCAGGGTTAGCCCGTGGCAGGCTACTGACGCTTGATTTCCCTGCGCCTCCGCAGCTACAGCCTCTTGCAGCTCCCAGTCGCTGTGGATCGCTGTTCCCGGCCAATGGGAGTGGGGGAAAGTGGTGTCCCGGACTGGGCCGTATCCCACAGCTCCTGTTAGCCAGGAACGACGAATTCTGTGGCTATACCTGCTGAGAGGCAGGTAAATAAAGCGCCGGTGCCCTGCCAGGGGCGGCCTGAGAGCCTAGGCAGTTGCCTAGGGTGCCAGCAGCCCGGGCACCCGATGATGACGTCACAGGGCGCCCGATGATGACGTCACGGCCCTTGATGGCCATGCAGGCGGGGGCGTTGATCGTGCCTTCCGCCTGGGGCACCAGCTGCCGCAGCCGGCCTCGGGCTGCTCCTGCCAGGAGCTAACTCTGGTGAACTGCATCTGACTTATTGCCCAACTCTGCCCTCGATCCTCAAAAGTATTTAGTCACCTGACTCCCCTCCACATGCCTTTGAGGCGCCAGGCCTTTGTTTCTAGTCGGTTTCACTTTCCAATTTTTTGTGCCTACTCCCAGCAAGTTTGTTTTTTAGTTTTCCAAGCTTCAAGCTGCTGTGGGCGTTGTCCTCTTCCCAAAGCTCTTTTTTTTTTTAATGAAATTGGCCAATAAATAAAATAAAACATTGTGTGTGTAAGAATTTTGTAAAAGCCCTTTTTAAAAAGACGATCTGAATCTCAGACGTAAGTTACATTTGGTGTCCTTAGAAACTGTTCCTCAGTTTGATCGTTTCTGCCAGATCTTCAGAAAACAGGGCACAATGAATTTCAAAAATAATACCAATGGTCTGTGGATGATTTGTTATTTAAAGGCTTGGTTCTGCCTCCGAGAAGTTGGTGGGAGCTTTGTCGTTGATTTCCGTGAGGGCAGACTTGTGGCTTATATATGCACAGAGTGAGATCTTGGGCCTTTTGGAACTCAACTGGTCAGGATTTTATCCACAGTTCTTTTCTGGGTTAACTGTTTGCATTAGAAATTCTATTCTGCTGCAGTTCCAGGGACATACAATATTGACAACTCTGGGCAAACATTTCCCATTCTTAATTGTAACAAAAGTTGCAGGTTTACAAATGGTTATAAAAACTTACAAGGCCAGGTGATAAATTCTGCTTGTCGGCTCTTTTCCCTGCGATAATTCATGAGAATAAAAAGTGACCGATACTTTGTCAGTCCAAATATCATTTGTCTTAGTGAGTGGTCAAGTAGCATACAATGAAGTTAGACAAAAGAAGTCTACATTGGCAAAGTTTGAACTAAAAGGAAATATTAATTCTGCCCCTAAAAAGCAAAGCACTTAACCATACAGTCAGCTTTAAAGTGGTCCTTATATCTAATTGACCTCAATGGAAGTTAAGCACCTGCTTAAAGCTAAGAAGGTACTTAAATGCTTTGTTGAATTGGGGGCATTAACAGCTGAGTCAAAACACTCATTGAATAGAGTGGGACCATTCATGGCTTAAACCTTACATGTGCAAGTCCCTTGAAGGATTGGAGTCCTTCATGTCACTTGGATTCCCGTTTTGCAGCTGGCTCTGCATTTCACAGGTTGATTTTTATTGCCGTGAGTTTCCTTTCTGAGACTGGGCAGCCACTGGCATTTCATGATGCCTCTGATCGGACAGCGAGTCCTGAGAATGGTATAGTGTTCCAGATTTAAAATGGTCTGAAAGAATAAAAACAATTGGTGGTAGTTGTCGTGGTTGCATTGTATAGCACATGTAACACAAAGTTGGAGGCCTCCGAAAGTAAGGACAAAAATTCCGCCTCCCTCGACACAATTATGCCCAAGAACATGTAGCAAAAAAAGCCAGACCCTTAGCCCAATGGCTATCACTAGGTGTTCAGGATTGCAGCCAAAAAGGGCAGTCACAGGAGGCTGGTGGAATGTGTTTCAAGTTTTTTGATCATTAAAGAGGGTCAAAACCCCGCATTTTGTTAGCCTTTCATAATCTTGTTAGTGCCTTGTGTTTGTCGTTTTAATTAGCTCATTACCCGTTTTTGGAGGGCCCCCAGGCCCTGCACGGTTTTGTACGGTGTGCTAGATCCATTTCATTTCAGTAAAAAGGTACTCTCAGTGCTGGCTGTCCTGTATGCCGTAGAATTGACCTCCGTTTCGGTGGTCACAAACCATTGGTCGCAGACCATCCCGGCTGCATTGTTAAACAGAACTTAAACTCTTTTAGAGAGCCAGTGTTTTCCTAGATAAATATAAGGTAAGCAAAAAGACTTTGCCCTGTCCAGCATTTGGGATTGATTTTACAGCTGATGTTTTCCCTGGGGTGTTTCTAGTCAGTTTGCAATACAAGTCTGTTAACATTTCCCCAATTTCTTTGCATTTTCTACAACAAGAGGCTTCCTCTTTATTCTTCGTCCTCTTCATCGTGGCATTTATTTTGGATGGGTGGAGCTTAAAGCATATTCGTCTGTTTCAGAGAGGAGGCGGATCTGTTTACTGCTGCAACAAACGATGCACAAAATGAAGGGACTGAGTCAGACCTGAGCCGAACGCAAACAGCTCAGCTGTTTATATAGTGAGCGAGAAACCTGAATGCGTTTTGGCGTACCTTAGAAACAGACAGGCTTTCTAATTTGCATCGGCTTTGCCCTGCCTCAATGCCTCGGTTTCTAAAACCAGCAGAGCTGTGTTGTACCTAGGTGAAGCAAAATGCAGGACTATGTAGCACTTTAAAGACTAACAAGATGGTTTAATAGGTGATGAGCTTTCGTGGGCCAGACCCACTTCCTCAGAGCAAATAGTGGAAGAAAATAGTCACAACCATATATACCAAAGGATACAATTAAAAAAAAATGAACACATATGAAAAGGACAAATCACATTTCAGAACAGAAGGGGGATGCGGGGGGGGGGGGGGAGGGAAAGGAAGGTAAATGTCTGTGAGTTAATGATATTAGAGGTGGGGAAAGGTAGATGTCTGTGAGCTAATGGTATTAGAGGTGATAATTGGGGAAGCTATCTTTGTAATGGGTAAGGTAGTTGGTGTCTTTGTTCAACTTCCCCAATTATCACCTCTAATACCATTAGCTCACAGACATCTACCTTTCCCCACCTCTAATATCATTAACTCACAGACATGTACCTTCTTTCCTCCCGCATTCCCCTTCTGTTCTGAAATGTGATTTGTCCTTTTCATATGTGTTCATTTTTTTAAATTGTATCCTTTGGTATATATGGTTGTGACTATTTTCTTCCACTATTTGATCTGAGGAAGTGGGTCTGGCCCACGAAAGCTCATCATCTAATAAACCATCTTGTTAGTTTTTAAAGTGCTACATAGTCCTGCATTTTGCTTCAGCTACACCAGACTAACACGGCTACATTCCTATTACTATTCTAAGTATCTAGGTGAGACACAGTGAGAGGTAAACACAGTCAATAAAATCTGAAGCCATGTTGTGCGGCGCTCGAAAGGCCAGGTCGACACCTGGCATGAATCAGAGCAGCTCCATTGATTTCTGAGGAGCCACAGCGGTCTTGCGACATGGTCCCGGAGAGGCCATTGAACCAGAAATAGGTCCAGGTGACACCTACATGGCATCTTCCCCCATTTCCATCACTCCCGAGAAATAATTCTCCAGCTTCGTATGGCTGGTTTTGTCCAGCTTTGCACAAACCATCTCGGAATCTGTCTCCTCCCCTCTGACACGACCCCGCCCCCTTGGAGATAAAATGAGGCCCGATCCCAAGTGCTGTTGAGTGCCCCCTAGCCTTGGTACTCAGCAGGCTCCCGGCACCTTGTAAAATCACAGACGTGCCCTCCTAACCAGCCTGCTGAGGGTTGGATGTCGGAGCCGCTGGAGTCTGTTGTGGCTTTGCTTGGCAGCGCCCCATGATGGACTGCACGTTGCTTGTCTAGGTTTTGTTTCCAGCCGCGACATTCGACCAAATGGTTCTCCACGAAGGGCTTTCAAGTTTCCCAAGTGCCTGTGAAAGCCTGGAAACGCGGCTCATGATCCTATTTCTCAGCTGAGTGGCTACATTCACCCCGAGCCACATTGATATGCAAACCGGGAAGGGCCCCGGGTCTAAAGAGGGTTTCTGTCTGCCTTGTGAAAGGGGGCCTGGCTTTCTTAAAGCCGAAGCCTGTCAAAAGCTGCACAATGCCATATAGACTGTGCCTTTTAAAGCATCTGAAGCAACCCAAATGCACGGAAAGCTTGCTTTGCAGACTCATTAAGACTCCTCAATAGGTCCTGGCAAACACCGGGCCGGGGCTGACCGCACGGATTAAGAGTTTGGAAGAGAGACACAAACCCCCGGCTTAAACTAATTGCTGCCCCCTGGCTCATGGGGTCAAGTGCTTGTATTCATTGCACTGGAAGGGAGCCACTTGTGGGACTGCCCAGGTGAAGTCTGCAGTTCATTAGACCGGGACAATGCACTGGAAGTTTCCCGCAGGATGGGGAAAGGTAACCAAGGCGGAAATCAAATGGATTTTGCCAAGGAGACTTCTAGCATACCAACAACCCCACGCCCGCTGCGGCAGGGCTTTTCCGAAGCCTTCCAAACTGGAATAGCCGCTTTGCAAGCTAATACGCTCGAGCCTTGCCAAATGCTTCATTCAGATCCTTGCTGTGCTACCCCAAAATGGCCAGTTCAGTTCAAAGGGAATGTAACGTTAATTACATGTATCAGTCAAGTGTGTACGAGTCTCCGTCATTGTTCAGATGCTAGGCTGCAGGGGTTGATTTTTGTTTTGTTATTCTCACCCCCTGGGAGTTACTTTGAAACCCATTACTTGAATTCTATTAATTTTGTTCCGGGTATAATGAAAGAACAATTGCAAAAGGTGACTGAGATCAGGGGAAATCCACTGACATTTCATTTTCTTTGCCTTTGGCCCTTTAGAGGTGCTGGCTGGGTAGCAGCATTTCATTTTTCCTTACCCGCCCCCCGTGTTCCATAGGCTGCTTGTAAACTTTCACAACACGTTGAACGTGACTATACAGGGCTTGCTGGTCCTCCTGTGTTTCTTTTCCTGTTTGGGTTAGGGGGACTCATCAGTAAGGAAAGAAAAGCAGCAGCAAAAGAGGCTCTGAAGCAAAACTTGGCACCCGAGTGCATTTCCGGTTTGAAAACCGAGCTGGTGAATTAGGGAAGAGATTGGACGGTGAATGCTCTACTTCAGTGCTTCTCAACCTTTTTTTTATAAAGTATCCATTTAAAAAAAAAAAATTGCAAGCACCCCCCCAGTACCTACAGTTTTCACCCACACACAATTTTTTTCTACCATTGCAACACATTTGTTTAAACAATTTACTCGTAGCCAGGTAGGCGATGTCATTTTCGGGTGTAAAAAGTACAAAAATAATAAAACACTGTAAAACGTAAAACAAAAATTCAGCTTTCTCCAAATTGCAGTTGTGCTGACGTACCCCCCAGACGTCTCTCGAGTCCCCCTAAAGGTACCCATACCACTGGTTGAGAAACACCGATCTACGTGATGTCGTGGTGGTGGCTTGAAATTCAGCTTGGTCTGAGAGTTCTCCATTGTACAGGTTGAACCTGTAAAATCCAGGACTCTCTGGTCCAGCAGCTTCCTTGTGGACCATGGATATTGTTGGACCAGAGAGCCCCGACTAGCCAGGTTTAGTGACCAGGGCCAAGCTGGAGGCAGTGGGGCAGGACCCTGGCCAGGACTCGCGTGGTAGGGCTGGAGGCAGCAGGATAGTAGGAGTGAGCACAGCCCCATCTGGGACCAGAGCCTACAGCTGGGTGGGGTATCTTGACCTCCCCTGGTCCGGCAAACTCCGTGGTTCAGGACCACTCAGCTCCTGATTGTGCTGGACCAGGGAGGTCCCACCTGTATCACACTGAAAACCACCCCTGCACTCTTAGCAAATGTCTGCCTTCAATTAAACTGCTCAAAAGGCAATGTTATCCTGGTTCAACTCGAAATCATTGCGCCCAGCATGAGAAATACAACATGCTTCAAATAGCCACCACCAACTTGTATTGCTAGAGTTTCAATTTATGCAGAATCAGTAGCCTGTGATAACCCCTAAAGCCAGAGGACTCCCAAAATTGTCGCTTCTGTTTGCCATCAGCGACAGTTAATCATTGCTGGTGTAAACCAAAGCACAGAGTCTACATTGGGCGGGTAGAATCACATCCAGTGACCTCACATCCAGTGGTCGCTTTTGTGGTGCATTGTTCCCCCGCGACACGTGGGTTCCTTTCAGCGACAGAATGGGAACCCGGCATTTGTTAACACGTGCGCCTCGTGTGTATCCCAGAGGAAATGCCCTTTGTTGTCACCGGCTAATGGGCCTAATTAAAAAAGCAAATTTAGAAAAACGAGGGGCCAGGTTTTCTAAAGATCACAATCAGCTGTTTTCATTTAGGCATAACATAGACCTCACTCCCACAATGGGATCTGATGAGTATTGAGAGCTTTTGAAAAAAAAAAAAAGACTTTTTCATTTTGGGTGTCTAAGTAGGACACTTAGAAAAATCTATCCCTGATTGTGGGTATTAAGTACTTATGAAATTCTAATCCCGAATGTATGTTCTTTTTCTCCACTAGCCAATTTCACCTAATTTACAGTCCCCGTTTTAAAATTCTTATAAGCATGAGGGCATCGGACTTGCAGTATAAAATACCAAAATGCTGTAGTCTTTACTGAGGTGAAACTCCCTCAGAAGCCACTGGGGCCACCTCTCCACTTACTGGCATATTGATGCTCCGGTGATCGGTTTTCTGGTGTTTGATGTAGCAGGTCTATTAAAGACCTGCTAAATCGAATGCTGATGGGTGCCCCCATCAACCGTTGTACTCCTTGCTGTCCTGAGGAATAAGGGAAGTCGATGGGAGTTTCTTCTGTCAACTTCCGGCTGTGGGGCTGTACCAGAAAATCAACGCAAGGTACATGGACTCCAGCTACACACTTCACGTAACTGGAGTTGCATGTCTTGCATTGATTTTCTCAGCCAGTGTAGATCTGGCCTGAGTAAGCATGCATATTATGGTGTGAAATGTATTTGAACAATGTAAATTATCAACTGGATTGTTTGGCTTGGATTGTGCTATGTATTGACCAGTTATATTTTGATTTTTGTCCCGGTTCCCTATATGGAAGATACATCTTCGTGTTTATATTTTGTTAACAGAAGCTCTGGCCGGATTTCACTCTCCTTTGCTGGCGTTTTCTCACCACCTGTAAAACTTGTACAAACAGCCCTCACTGGGAGAGCGAAACTGGGTGAAACTATGTCAGAATTTGATCCCACACACACACAAAAAAACCCACTATATTTTTCTGCACAAGATCTCTGACAATAAAATTATAAAGAAAATGATGCAGGATGGTTGTTTGTTTTCTTTGGTGTGTTTGCTGTTCTAGAGCAGTCAGAAAAATGGACTTTGGGTCTTTTCACTGGTTTTCTCCCCTTCTGTCCCTGTCTTGAATTTGTAAAAGTCCAGATTTGTCAGGTGACTTGGAAGTTAATATTTATCCCCCAGGATGTCTAGTTATAAAGGAACCTGGCCTCGAAACCTGAGCGAGAGAGAGAGCCTAACATGTAACAAACATTTTCTTCCAGCATGCTACTGGCCGCTGTTATGTTAAGACTTTTCCAAATTAGCATGCAAAAGATGGTTAGGATACTGTGTGTAGACTTCAGTTTGCTCCAAGATAGAGACACTGAGGCTTCCTACAGCTAAAAGTGTAAGGCTCACACGGATGTGATGCAGGAATTATACACTCTATACTACACGTTTTTGCGGTAGAGAGAATGCTAATGATGGTCTCATTAGCATGAGTCGCGATGTCATTAGCATATTTTCTGCCTATGTTTTTTGCGCAAGGGGTTTTTGTGCAAAAAGAAGCAATGTAGCCACTTCCGTTTTGCGCAAAAAAAACTTTTTGCAAAAGATCTTTATTCTTCTCCCGGAGGCTGTGTCTACACTACAAGGTTTTTGCACAAAAACCAGCAGAACGTCCACACCTCAAGTGCGTTTTTGCGCAAAAAAAAAGTACAATAAATTGACAGGACAGAGGGCTTTTGCCGGTAGAGTTATTCCTCTCCCCACGAGGAATAACTCCTTTTTGCGCTACAGCTCTTGCGCAAAAAAGCATGTGTGGACGCTCCGCAGGGGTTTCTTGCGCATAAAGAGCCTATTCGAAAAAGCACAGGTGCTCTGATGGCCATTCTGCGAAAGGCCATCAGAGCTTTCTTGCAGAAGACCGTCCACACATGGGCTTTTGCAACGTGCATTTGAGGTATAGACGCACTTTTGTGCAGGTAGTTTTTGCGGAAGATCTCTTCCGCTAAAAACTTCTTGCGCAAAAACCCTGCAGTGTAGACAAAGCCGGAGAGGCATAAGGATCTTGTGCAAAGGATCTATGCTGCTTCTTTTTGTGCAAAAACCCCCTGTGCAAAAAGCATCCGCAGAAAATATGCTAATGACATCGCGACTCATGCTAATGAGTCCGTCATTTGCCTACTGTCTGCCGCAAAAACTTTATAGTGTAGACAAAACCTCGGTGTCTTTAACTAAGCATAATCTGAGTGCATTCCTTCCATTACATTAAACTGTGATAGCAGCATGCCTTGCTTTATCCTTGGGTGAGCTGAAATTGATCAGAGAGGGAAGGAAGGCAAAAGGGAAGGTGTTACAGTGTCAAAGGTGCTTTATTACCAATGAATTCTGGTGATGTGACTACAGTGAACTGGGACCAGTATTTCTGTTCCATTTTAATGCACTTAGTAAGTTTGTTTACATAGAGGAGAATAATGGTGAACATTTTCCCGTCACCTCCCAGGACGTGGGAAATAGCACCTCGGCAGGATTATTCTGTTCGGCGAGCTCTGAGAAAAATGCATCAGCGGTTCCTCTGACATGTAAAGAAGACATTATCGTATCCCACATGCATTTCCCTCGCCTCTCTTCGCTTCCCCTCTTCCCCCGACTTTTCTACAGGGATTCTGGCTATTTAAACAGTTTTGGTAAAGTGTCAGTTATAGTCAGACTTTCTGGCAGGGTCAGCCAGTGATCATGTGACCTTGTCAGTCACTGCTCTCCCTGGCTTTCTTGTCATGTGACCCTGTCAAGTGTTTGGACAGAGGGCAGCGTTCACTGTCAACTGAGATTAACTTGCGCCGAGAAAGTTACATATATTGATAAAAATGTTTGCATCCAGAGACAATCACAATCTATATCAGGGGTTCTCTGGTGCAGCTGAATCCATTAGTCCAGAGGTTTGTTCTGGAGTCTGCGGATGAAAATGACCCTATTTGTGAGCTGGCTACACTTTAGTGGGGTGACCATTGAATAATTGTAAGCCAGGTCCATTTGCCATGGAGAACACTTGGCTAGAAATAAAGAGTTTTATGCACAAAGGGAACCCTCTCCGTAAAACTCACATGTTACTGTGCAAGCTGGCTCTGCTCAGTGCCACAACTGCACACGTCAAATGCCAGAAGGAGGCCTTGATTGTCTTTGAAATGGTGTTGACTCACAGAGCCACCCCAGTGAGGAGGGAGTGGCAAAGGTGCAGGGGGAGATGGGCCATGTGGCTGGTGTAGAAGACAACGTGGACGTATAATTTAGCTGTCATCACAAACAGGAAAGCAGTTTATCACCACATTTAGCAGCTTGCCTCTGATTGGCCGTGCTACATTCACACCCAGTAAATGGTGAGTCCTCCATTAAATCAGGCACTGTTTGTACAGTGACCCAAACATGAAGCATTCGTATTACGTACGCATGCACTGAGTCAGAAAAACCATTTTCCCTGCAGGGAAAAAATTCAGTTGGAAAATGTCGATTTGAAAATTGAAAAATTTTGAAAGGAAATTTCCTTAGGATTTTGATTTAAATTAAAATGTTCATTTCGGGCTGTGATTTTTTTCCCCGTTTGTGGGTAAGATTTTAAAAACTGATTAAAAAAATTGGATTCTTGCCGCCCCAATTTTTTTTTAGCCACTGAACATGCTAGACAGAATGATTTGTTGATTTTTCTTTACACTTGTTTCAGGCTGTAACTATTCAAAACTTCTCCAGCTTTGGAAAAGTTTCAGAGTTTCTATTGCATTTGGAAAGAAAGAAAGAAAGAAAGAAAGAAAGAAAGAAAGAAAGAAAGAAAGAAAGAAAGAAAGAAAGAAAGAAAGAAAGAAAGAAAGAAAGAAAGTGCTGAAATTTTGAACATTTTCAAATGTCAATTGAAATGTCAGTATGAAATGAGACTGTGTAATTTCCTGTGCAAGAACATCAAAAATAACTTTTTTTTTATCAAAATGCTATTTTGCCACGAAAAATAGTTTCAAAGAAAATCCAGTTTGGTAGTAAACATTCTCAGTGAAAGCGACGAGGAGTCCTGTGGCACCTTATAGACTAACAGATGTATTGGAGCATAAGCTTTCGTGGGCAAAGACCCACTTCGTCAGATGCATGTAGTGGAAATTCCAGAGGCAGGTATCAATATACAGGCATAAGAAAAGAGAACCAATCAAGAGTAAGGTTAGAGATAACGAGGTCAATTCGGTCAAGGAGGATGAGGCCCGCTTCTAGCAGCTGATGTGGAGGTGTGAACACCAAAATCTTGTAGCCAGCTATCTCTGTATCACAAAGCTCCTTACCAAGAGTGGTGACTGTAACCATCCACCTTTCATAGCTAAGACAAGTGATTTGCACAGGGTCACAAGGGAGACAGTGGCAGAGTGGCGCTTAGAACCCAGCTTTCTCTACAGAGCTGCCTGATGTGGAGGTAGGACACCGAAGCGCAGCTACACTAAGTGGTCAGTGCTGTTGTTCGGAGAACATCTATAAAACCCACTGCATCCAAGAGACACAAAGGGCCATAGCTGTTGCAAAACTACCAGGCTCCAGCCCAGGAGGTCTTCCACCCACAATCCTAGCCCTTTAAAACAATGGGATTTCAGCCCATTGCGCGGAACTGTTTCCTCGATGGCCCTTTGGTTTCCAGTGTGGGCTCGCTCGCTTTTCCCAGCATGCTCTTCTGGTCACTGGCTCTTTAAATGTGAGAGCGTCAACAGCTGCAGCCCTCAGATGGCCACTGTGTTTCTCCCTGCTGCAGGCTGCTCATTTCTCCATCCCTCCCTGCTGGTAAGTCGTCTGAGCTCCTCTGCTTTCCACGTGTCCCAGAGCCTCTGAGCAGCTGGAATATCCTTGCCGGTGCCACCTCCTGGGCGTGGTTCACAGTCCCTTGCAGTGGCACTTAGACCACTTAACAGAGAGAGGGAAGGTTTGTTTGGGGGTTTTTTGCTTCTCGCTTGGGTGCAGCGCCTGACTGATTTTTCTGGGGGCAGCAGCCCCCAACTTAAAAAAGTTCCCCGCCCCCGCTCTGCAGCCTCAGCTGACATCTGGCTGGCTTTCTAGCGCAACTGGTCGTGGCTCGTGCGCTAATCTCCAGAGGTCGCAGGTTCTTATTCAGGCACGTCTGAAGCATACGATCGGTCGGGGCTGAGGCCCAGGCTGGGAGGGAGAAGTCACCAGGGCCCCGTCCCCGAAGGCACTCAAGAAATGAGCGATTTTTTTTTTAAATGCAAGGGAGTGATGTCAAGATGGGAGCTAGAAATACACAGAGGGCCAGGGCACGTGGCCCTGGAAAATTCTG
The DNA here is from genome assembly GCF_049634645.1 of Pelodiscus sinensis. Classification (NCBI taxonomy): domain Eukaryota; kingdom Metazoa; phylum Chordata; order Testudines; family Trionychidae; genus Pelodiscus; species Pelodiscus sinensis. The sequence goes on along the minus strand of NC_134726.1, from coordinate 37,311,215 downwards.
GAAGATTCCAGCCCTGCCGATGTTTGTGGACTAGTTCGTACGGTCGTGGGGAAGAGCGGGGTGTTACAGCAGGGCGACAGTCACCCCTGGGCAGGGCGACAGCGGCACAAAAGCTTCCACTGCATCTTAAAAGCAGGCCCTCGGGGAGACTCCAGAGGTGCGGAGCCCGTGGTGGGTCATCAGATGCGGGATCTGAGCCTGGGGCCTCTGGCGCTAATGCACGAGCCGCCAGTGCGGTGGTTCGCCACGTATTTATCGTTGTATGTGGCTCACACGGTGTTACGTGGGCTCCAGGCTGAGAACCAAAGTGCCCCCCTTTACACACCCCTGTGCCCTCCCCCCCCAGAGATCCCTCCACCAAGCAGGGCCAGCAGCGGGACCCCAGACCTGGTGCCGGACATCTGGGACCCAGACCCCAATGTGCATGGCCCAGGCAACCGAGACCTGGATATTTCTGAGCACACAACTGGGCCACGGCTGGGGGCTAATAGGGCCACATGCAGCCCGTGGGCTGAGACTCACTGCCCTATTGCCTTGGCTACAAAAACCAATGGGGGTTGCCAGCTGTCCAGTATTGAACCGGACAGTCCGGTATTTTCGCCTCCTGTCTGGTAAAAAAATTCCGGACACCTAAAATGTCCAGGACTTTCTGATTTTTTCCCGTCCAGGAGGTGAAAATCCCAGGCTGTTTGGCTCAATATGGAGGCAGCCTGGCAACCCTAGAGCTTACTGGTTCCACAGGGGAGCTGTCCGGAGGCAAGCCTGTTCGGGCCAACAAGCCTCACCACGTGTTTCTTAAAGGGGCCACGCTGTCACACTGTTTTTTTGGGTTTTTTTTGGTTCGGTATTTTTTCTGAATCCATCTGGCAACCCTAGTCACAACTCCCTCCCAGACCCTGAACCCCCTCCTACATCCTTCCCCCAGGCCAGAATCCTCTTCTGTACCCATACCCCCTCCCTGACCCTGTACCCCATTCCCCTGCCTCAAGTCATCCCCCAAACCCTCTGCACCCCCTTCACCCAGGTCACAACTCCCTCCCAGGCACTGCACCCTCTCTTAGAGCCCCTCCCTCTGGCCAGAATCCCCTCCTGCACCCTTACTCCCTCCTGCACTCCAAGCCTGTGCCCAGCTCACAACCCCCTCCTCCACCCAACTTCCCTCTCAGACTTCACGCCCCCGCATGCCCCCCGTCTCCTACCCTCAGCTCCCTTCTGCGCCCAACCTCTGTCCCAGACCCCAAACGCCCTCGGTAGACACGTGGCCCTTGAACACTTGCCAAAATTTTGGAGTGACCCTCCATTAAAAATGATTGCCCACCCAGCACTAGAGGGGGGCAGGGTGCTACACTGACTGGGGGCCAAGCTACATCTCCACAGGCCCCTTCCATTTGAAAAGAGCAGCAGAGTAGGGTTACCAACGTCCGTGCACGCACAGAACTGGCAGCAGCCGCCCCCGGGTGCACGTGGGTTGGCTGAGTTAGCTGGTTAGCCAGGATTCTGGAGCGAAGTGAGACTAGAAGAGCATCTCTTTGGCCTAGGAGGAGATTAGTAAAGGCTCGTGCTCACTTCGGCCAGTGGAGAATACCTCGTGCCCGGGGTGGCTAAAGTGACTGGTCCTTCGAGCCATGTCTGACAATAATCAGAAGTTCAAGAGCTGGGACTCGCCTCCTTCATCCCCCTTCCCGGAGCTTCCTAACCACCACAATCAGCTGTTCACAGTGCTCCGGAAGCACTGGGCGCATGGGGGCGGAGTTTGTCGGTAGGGCCACCAGCAGGTGAGAGGTGTGGGGGGAGGGAGGCAGAGGGGAGCTTGGCTGCCATTGGGTGCTCTGAGAGACTCGGCGCTTACACACTGCATTGGGACCCGGTAGAATCCTGGCTCTGCCACGGACTCTGCACATAGCCATGGGCAAGTCACTTAATTTCTGTGTGCCGCAGGCTCCCATCTCGATAATGGGGGATCACCATGCTTCCTTTTGCCTGCCCTTTGTGTTGTCTGTTGGATGGGATGCTCCACGAGGCAGGGAGCTATGTGTGTGTATGATGCGGCCCCTGTCCTGGGTGCTGGTCTAGGTGCAGCTGTAGCTGAAGTGAATGGTGCAGGGGGAGCTTAATTTGTAAAGAAAGAGGGATCACGTGGTGATTCCCTGTTGTGTTCCCTCCCTCTGGGGCACCCGGCACTGGCCACAGTCGGAAGACAGGACACTCAGCTAGC